>NC_045773.1:22267500-22950000 GCF_008692025.1 Phocoena sinus | reverse complement strand
CACATGATACAAGTATTTCCAGGAACACGTGAGGAAAATAACATTAATTGCCTGAGACTCTAATTGGCTTTAGGACAGTAGCCAGGCCAGTGGCTGGGAAAAGACACCCCAGAACAGCTGTCAAATACAAACCTGGCAGAAAGGCATCAAATGCCAAGAGCCCTTCCTGCATGACACTGACATTCCACAGGCCCACACAGACCCAGCGATGAGAAAAAGTCTCCCTCCATGTGGTGATTTTCAAACTCACTTAATTTCATCAAACGGTTTCCATGGAACACGCCAAACATGCCCCATTTCGGCTCTGGCTGGCAGTTAGCTACACTTCGAGAAGCAAAACCCCAAAGCTACTAGTCATTAGCTGAGTGTTTACGAATGTACACAATGATTAGGCCACAATTACATTATTTCTCCAGACTTTGCTAGGCACTGATTTTTGTAATTAGAGATGATCTGGAGAGAACCAAATGTAAATCAACAACCTCGATCTGCCAAGAATAACATGCTTTAGCAATCATACAGACATCCTCAAACGACTGTCCTATTTCTCTCCTATCTGAATATTCATTAGAGATTGGGCATGAGCTCTGTCTCTTATGGTAGTCTTTCACCTCTTGATTAGATATGAGATGAAAAACACAGGCCTGTAAGAACTGTGAATGTTGGGGGTTAGTCATCCCCCATCAGGGTTTGTCTTCCTGGAGGAAAACCAGGTTGAGAATTGGGAGGTCAGGATCTGAATCTTGAATCCTACTGCTTAACCGTGACCGAGTACCTGAACCATGAAAACGATTTTCAGGGAGATACAAGTGCACATATAGAAGTGACCTGAAAAATATGAAGCACTACACAAAAGTATTAAGCTGCTATCATTATTGCAGTTCTGGTTCCCAGAAACCCCTATTCTAAAATCTTAACGAATAGTTTCAACAGTCTCCCACCATGTTCTTTCTTCTTTTAAAACTGGAACTACAAGATCAGTTACCCAAATTCAATTTCACTCTCTTTCACAGGGTGCAAACTACAGATCCATGGGCTAGATTGAGCCCACAGATATTTTGACTTGCAGTGTTGTGTTTGTTTTGTTTTTTAAATTGCCGTGCTTGTCAGCATTTTATATGTGGGATTTTTCAGGTTGATATTTTCACTGGGTATTTTCATATGTAAGTTCAAATTTCCTGGTTCAAATTTTCCTAGAGGAAAAATGGGAAGTTCAAATTTTCCTAGAGGAAAAATGGGAAGATTTGGCAATATTGGCTTGGATTCCCTATAGCTGCAATTGCTAGAGCCAAGGGGTGGCTGCCCAGGGGGTGTGTACTCTCCATGGCCCCATGGTCCCCACCTGACTTGCCTGCCTCACTTATGTCTTCTGTCTAAATCCCATAGACATTTGGATGTCAACTCCTGCTTTTCCCTTTATTTTCAGAGACAAATAGCTCTTTAAAATATTAAAAGGGAGAAAAGCAAGAATACAGCGATGCAATGAGACTGAATAACCAACTTATTGGATATTAATAAATATTAATAAACAAGAGCAGACATATCAAACGGCTGCTATGAGAAGCAGTAGAGCAAAGTGGTTAAAAGCCTAAATAAATTACTGAAGCAATGTCGAATCGTGGCTCCTGCCCTTACTAGCTTAGGAGGGTTATCTAAGCTCAGTTTCCTCCTCTGGAATATGAGAATAATAATTATCATTTTTAGAATTCATTTAAATAACAAGGATTTACTAAGCACCCACTATGTTCTAGAGACTTGTGTAGGCACTGATGACGCAACAGTAATCCAAACAACATCTGTATTCATGTGGTTTACATTAAATGAGTGAATCCATGTTAAGCATGTAGAACGCTGTCTGGCACAATAATAAATTCTCAGTACGTGTTAGCTATTATTATCGTTATTATTCACAATATGCTGTCTGCTCAAGGGGATCCTTAAATCAGGAATGATAAACCTGTTTAAGCTTGGATTTTATTTCCTGATAATAGCTACCAGAAATAAGTAGTGTTAAGAATGAGTCTGAGGCCTTGTCTAAGCTCAGCAGAAAGGGGTGCAGGGAATGACTATGGATGTCTGACTTGGGCTGATGTGTGTGGAAATTTGCCTGGAGGTTTTGCCATCCTGGGTTAAAGAATCCCTAATTTCTATAAATTAAATTTCTATAAATGTAAGTGTCTCTAAATTTCTGCCTCTCTCGTCTGTATTGACAGTCTTTCTGAGACTTCTTGTTCAGGGAGAGACAAAAATTCAAGAAAACTTTTCCAAGTTTTCTCTTTTCAGCAGGCAGCTCACAAGGGCAAGGCCATGCTCTTCTGCTCTTGCAGATGTGCTGAGAACATGCAAAGCTCGAAGGGCTACCAGCCTGCGATTAGGGAGGATTTGAAGATGTCTGTTCCAATAATCAGCTCTAAAGCTGAACCTCTCAGAGCTACAGACCCAATTCAAGGGAACTGAGATACCGGCTCGGGGAGGGTACATTTCTCTTCAATAAAGTATTTAAAAGTAAAGAAAGAAGGAAAAGAACATTCCCCTTATCAAACCACAAAACCCAAGAGTTAGCCCTTGGCAGGCCTAGAGGCTGAACCCCTGTGACACAGTGCCTCTGCCCTCACTGACGGCTCAGGTACATCTATTCTCATGCAATTCCGGACTAGGCAACAGTGAAAAGTCACTGCAGGTTTCCTCCTTCCCAAACAAACCCATATGTACACTTTGCAAACTCCTGATGGGCAAAAAAGGAAATGAAACCTTTCCCAACAATATTAAATGTGAACCTACCGAACTTCCCTGAAGCTTGCACCTGCCGCCCGAGCCCAGGGCTCCTCTCTGTTGTCAGTCAGAATCACACATGGCAGCCAAGTTCACAGGAACAAAGACTTCATAGTCACAGGCTGCTGACGGGAGAGGTCACCGCGTAATGAAAGAGAGGGATGTCTGGGCCTCCAGGTTAAAGGTGAACAGACAAGGTGGTAGCCTGTTATTACCAGACATGGGCAGTAATGTTGGAGGGCGACCCTGCACGGCAGCTCAGATGTGGTCTCCTGGATCACCTCCCCTGACACCAGGGATACGGGGTGTTTGAAAATGATTCTTGCCAGGCTGCTCACCCATACAACCATTATAATTCCAGAGCATCCCTATTGTTCCTGTTGGGGTAGAACAAAACCAGTGTTATGCCCAGGTGGGGATATTGGCCGTATTCCTATACAACCTTATTTATAAAAACAGGTGGTAGGCTGTATTTGGCCTATGGGCCATAGTTTGTATCCCCTGATCTAGTGCAATAAATCACTGATGAACCTGCATTGAGTATAAAATAAGTACGTTCATTTCCTTGCTGCATCTCAACAAGGACTAAAAACAATAGTAACGTGTGGGGATTAGAAATCAGAACAGCAGGGAGGGAGCTAGGTCCTAGAAGAGGGCCCAGGGCACTCCTAGGATTGGTGATGTTCCGTTTCTTAGTCCGGGTGCTGCTTACACAGTAAATTACTTTGTGAAATTTCATCAGGCCACCCACTTAAATCTGAGTACTCTTCTGCATGCATGTTATATTTATTTATTTTTTAAATAATATTTTAAATATATATAATATTTATATATAAATTTTATTTATATAAATAAAATAAATAAGGGCTAAAGAGAGAAAGCCAAGCATCCCTGCCTGCTAGCTTTGAGCTCCTGTAATGACAGCTGATGAAAATAATAATTCTCCACCAATTCCAAGTATAGACCTAGAGGATCAGCCATACCACCTGCTGGCAAACAGAAGCTAAAGTGTGGCTGTTTAGTCTGTCCATTCCACAGATAAAGTATGCTGATTATGAAATGACCTTTGAAAACAAAGAGACCTGGTTTCTTTGACCTCTATGAGCCTCTGATTTTTCATCCCTAAAATAATTGCGTCTATCCCACAGCTCTGTTGTGAAGGTTGAACTAGATAATGGATATGAAATGCCTGGTATTCGTTAAAGCCCATGGTTAGTACCCAATGAATGTCAGATAACTGAAAAAAGAGCATAGTGTAAAGGAGGTGTGTTGGGTCTCCTTCATTTCCCCCCTCATCCCTTCTCCATCCATCTCTGCCCCCGTCCTGAGGTCACCCAGCCTGGGCCATGTCACTGGGCCCGCTTGCCTTTTCTGGCTTCCAGTATGAGAGTGGAGGCATGAGAGAGAGTCAGGTCAGGGCATTTGTTTCTCCCAGTTCCTCCAAGCAGCATTCTTCAACAAAATGGGTATAAAGCATCCCTTTCTGCACAGCTGCTTTGTCTTCAAGTCCCCAGAAATGCTCCTCCCCATGCTTCCTCAGGCTACTGGGAGGTATCTGCTCCCTGCTGATGTTAATTCTGGGGTACTGGAGTATTCCTGTGGTTTCCCCCACAATATTTCCACATCTTTGTCCTCTGTTTCCAGGGCTCTGACTAATGCATCAACCACACATTAGGAAAGCGAATTCAAATACGAGCAAGGCAGGAACATTTCTGAAAATAGTAAATTGTGCTTCCTTTTGGCACACCTATGGGACTTGGACAAACAAGGGCTATTTTTCTTTAGGCCCACCCAGCACACAAAGGTTATAAGGCTTTGGTTGTCAAATCTGGGCTTTCTTGCTTCGGTAGTTCATTAAGTCTGAGTTTGTTTTTCAGAAACGAAAAGAGCAGTTACCAGCTAACCTAGACACACCATTTATTTGGGCGAGGATGCTCAGGGAGGTAGGCTAGGGCTGGGAGCCGTCTGGCTTGCAGGCAGTAGTGACAGGGGGTTCTGAGGGGGCCTGGGAGCTCACTGCACTCCCAAGAACAATACATGTGGGGAGTAGCTGTGGATGTCAAAGGCCTGAAACATCAACCCTGGGGCTTTTGGAACCTTGGCAAAGAGCTCCCACTCCAGGCCTGCTGGGGAAGTATCTGAGCTGCCTTCTTTAAATGCACACGTGGGCCTGGACAATGAGTCCTATAGCAGCGACCGTGATGTGCTGACAACTAGAGGCCTTTCTAGTGAGAACAGTTGGGTCCATGTAAGCCCCCTCAGGATTTCCCTATAATCTCAAGGGAGAATAAAGTGCCTTCTACACCATAACTCGATATGCACAGGCTGTACTTCAGTGTTTCTGATTTTTTTTTTTTTTTTTTTTTTTTTTGCGGTACGCAGGCCTCTCACTGCTGTGGCCTCTCCCATTGCAGAGCTCAGGCTTCGGACGCGCAGGCTCAGCGGCCATGGCTCACGGGCCCAGCCGCTCCGCGGCATGTGGGATCTTCCCGGACTGGGGCACGAACCTGTGTCCCCTGCATCGGCAGGTGGACTCTCAACCACTGCGCCACCAGGGAAGCCCCAGTGTTTCTGATTTTGTATGGCTTGAATTGGGCCCCTACACTGCATCTTTAGCGTGTACTCAGGGATGCCTATGTGAGTAGTCCAGTGAGCACAAGGCACTACTATACTTATCCCCATTTTACAAAGGAAAGAAATGGAGCCTCTGAGAGCCTAGCCTTCACCAGCTCAAGATGTTTGGGGTCTAGGCCAACAGGTTCAGCAAGGAAACCTAAACAAATTGCCCTTTCTGTATACATGAAACACATTTATACTCACTTTTTATTCACTTGAGAAGCTCAGTTCTTATTATATTCTGGGGAATCCTGCCCAAATCCAAATGTTTGCAAAATTCCAAGAACTAAGCTACCTTCTACTTCTTCCTTCACAGTCAAGTAAACTGGAGCTCTGTAGCTAGAACAAACTTTTCCCCAAGTGCTTATTAGGTAAGACTGGTCTGGGGCACTTAATCTGTGAAGATGCTGAGCAAAACCAAGAAATGTTTCCCGTCTTGCTATTAAGCACCAAGCTTAGAAAAATCAAGTAAAACAATCAACGTGGCCACTCACAAAGTCAGCAAAAATGTTTATCTAATTAATCTTCATCATGGCAGTACAGTCACAACATTACTGTCAAATGAATCCAAAGAATAAATGTAAATTACAGGTACAAATCAATTTATGTGTTCACCACCAATTCCACTTGCCTCCGCATACACACTTAATAGGTGCTTGAGGCTTATGAATAAATAGTTACTGGTCTTCAGAAAGATGCAAGTTTGCAAATTGAGATCCAAGATAAAACAACAACAACAAAATAGCATTATCGCAGCACCACAGACATCAGGAAATGCCCAAAGAAGTACCGGAGCGAATGTTTCAGTACTCCCTGCGGAAGAGGGGAAGCATCAGCCTGGATGCTCATTTACTCTTTCTACCACTTTCTGTTGCGGAAGGTAGGATTTTGGAGGGACTCCCAGGTAAGGAATGAAGCCAGACTCACTTCCATTCCAAACTGCAGTGGAAACGGATTCTCTTTCTTCTGTGAAATGCGAAGGGTCCTAGGAATTTCCTTTCTGATGCCCTGGAGAAAAGAGAAACGTTTTAAAAGAACCTGGAAATACAAAGATCTTAGAGTCAGGTAAAATGTCTTGGACAGTTGTAACTAAGAGAGTACCCTCTGTGTGAAACTGTGTAATTCAAGTATATTTCCCCCCAAGTTCACTTTTCAATTATCTTTGTCTTTTTGGCTGCTTGAAGACAGACGGAAGTAACTGGCTTTCTCTACTTTAAGAAGTGCTTACTTAATTTTGACAGCAGTTTCCTTTGAACTATTAATAAAAGTCACAGGCATTGATTGGGTTCAGCCTTCCCACCCTCCCTTTTCCATCATTCCCTTTGTCCCCCGTCTAAACGTATTTTTTCAGTTTTCTCACGATGCTTACCTTTAAGTATCATTATGGTCCTAACAGTCTCATTAAGTAAAAAGCCTGAGTGGGGGTGGGGGGGAATTCTGATCAACTGAGTGCCAATGAAGAAAAAATTTTAATCTCTCAGATAAAAAAAGATTGTTGAAAATCTTTCTCTTAAACGTTTTTCTTCCTTCCCTCCTTCATTTCACTCTCATTTCTACAGATGAAAAAGAACATAATTACCAGCACACAAATAACCAAATTTACATATAGATAAATTAATATAAGCAATCATGACTTAAGCAAAGGGGGTGACACTGTATCAGGTTTCAGATTCATGCAATGATGACTATGATGTGGCACTAAGTTTAGCTCTGAGCTACCTGGCAGGCAAAGCAAAATAAGAAATAGATCCGATTTGCTAATTAAACGAAGCAAAGTAGTTCGTAAGGAAAGATGAACTCTTGGGGGAACATGGGCCACTAAAATCTAATAATAATGACCTAAAGGAAAGGTTTATGTGACTATTCCATTTGTGAAGTTGGACCCATCTGGTTTCACATCATTGAACCACTGTGATTTTGACAGAATGAAATCTTTCCCCCTATCTTCCCACCCACCCCCTCCACACAGTTTTTTACTTGATTTTGTTAACTCTTTTGACTAGAAATTGAACCTATTATGAGATTGTCTTGATTTATAAAGGTAGACAATGGCAAATCAGTGAGATTATGGTTCTACCTCCACCCTCTGTTAACTGTCCCCCTTTTTGAAAACAAATATCTTGGCTAGTTTGACATAGTAACCTTGACATAATCCTCTGAAAAAACCTTCAAAGATCACTTGATTATTCCAATATTAGAGATCCAAAGATGAGTCAAGAATGAGAGTACCATACTGGTCTGAGGAACTACAGGACTAATGCAGCAAACTCTATTTTCTAGGAAACTTTAAGTGCTGCAGCCTGATTTTTCTGATTTTCAGATTATGTATTGCTGAAGGAGATCATAAATTATGCTACAGTAAGGACCAATCAATTCTTTTCAACTCATATCCAAATCTCAAATATTCAGTTTCATTTTCCCTATAACTAACAAACTGTCATAGAAATTCACTCTTAACATCTAGACTTTTCTCTTGCATGCACTAAAAGCATAATAATCTTGGTCAGATTATATGCACTGATTTTTAGTTTATAACCTGGTGAATGTGTTCATATCCCACGTAAGTGTTCTTCATTCTTCTGTAATACTAGCCCAGGAACTTTATACCTCAAAAGGTTCCTGTCTTACTTTCTTTGCTTAAATTTCATCCACTGTAATGCCTTTAATTTGTAATTTCTATCTTTAATCTTTGGGGTTTCTAACTTCTATCTTCTAATCTTTAACCTTTGGGTTTCAAAATCTGTCTTTTGAAAGGTAGACCTTCTCAGCTACTACAAATGGACAGCTTTCATATTTTAATTTGGAATCACTGGAAAACCAATTATATTTAGTGGAAAATGCACATGACCCATATTTGATTCCTGGCTCCCCCCGTTACTGCCCACTCATGGAATATATTCAAACTTCTTAGACTTTTTTTCTGAACCTGGAAAATGGGTATAACAAAACTAATGCCTCTCCATTAAGATGGATTTGAAGATTAGGTATGCACATATAAAAAAGTTTGTCAACCATAACTTATTTACTTCTTTTTCATTGTGATTATTAGGCCAAAGTTGTTTTCTGAAGATAAACACAGTCATAATGATAACAGGAAACTTTATGGAATGCTTACTATGTATCAGGCATTCTACTAACACTTACTTATTTGAACCTCACAGCAACCCTAATGCAATATTATTATTATTCCCATTTTTCAGAAGAGGAAACTGAGGTTCAAAGAGAATAATAAACTTGTCCAAGGTCACACAGTCAGTAAGTAACATAGCTGGGATTTAACCTAAGCATTAAGCCCATAGACTTTTAATCATTTTACTGTATGTCCTCAGCACACAGCTGTGGTAAATACTCTATATTGGGGATATTAATAAATGTTATACACATACAAAAAGGATTCCATCATTAATTAAGTTTAGGAAACACTCGATTAGAGAAAGTGAAATAGGTTTCTTGACTGAATGACTCCTCAGATCCTTTAGCATACACTGTGAATCTCTAAAACTGAACCATGGTGGGCAGCACTTCCTAAGACCAAATTGAATCACTGCTGTTTCTTCATGAGCATCTCAAAGGACCAGTTGCACAGAACACATTCTGACAAATATAAGTAGCAATGACATACCACTTGAGGGTATGAGAGACAATCCTTTGAAGTAGCGGAGACAAGTGTACAGTAACTCCATTTATACATGATCCCCATTTTATATATGGCCTAACACACTAATTGGGTTACCCAAAGTAAAAAAGGTAAGCATTGCAACCCTCTTCCAAACATGCATGTGTAAAGGATGCTTTTGACTTAAAAGAGTTACAAGGTGTATATATATTTCCTCCTGAGGATGGTTCTCTAAGGCTGACATTTAGAAAAGAAAGATGCACACAAATGAGCTGAGCTTTCACACATCTTCTTGGCGGGAGATACCATAGACTATGCCAGGGCAGGACTGAGGGAGCTCCAGAAACCAGTTGCCCGCAAGTGATTAAGGACAGCAAGGTGATCCGTTCACCCGTCCCAGTCACTTCTCTACCAGGGCATCTGGAATTACCTCCAGGACATATGGACAGAGAGGGAATGAGAATGGTTCCAAATCACTTAGAGTCTATGATACCTCCACAGAGACCCCTGCCTACCGCCCAACCCCCACCGCCCATAAATGAATCTGCTTATTGAATTCTTCAGTTTCTGTTACTACTATCAACTTACCATCACTCTCAACTCCCTCCCCACCCCCAACACACATACGTACTCTACTCCCAATCAGGGAGGAATCACGGTCCAGCTGCTACTAGCTTAACAGAGAAACTAAAATAAAACAGCTTAAAAATGCATGGATCTGGTCAGCTTCATTGAGTTGCAAACCAAAGGAAAAGGTGGTGGTGAACAAATATTTGACCTACTTTTTAGGACCCCATGGGGCCTTATAAGCCACACTGGATGTGGCCCGCCAGGCCATTAGCACCAGCCCTATACCATCACTCAACCCATCCCATAATATATGCCTACCCTGAATATTCACAGTTACGTTAGGACATTACTCTGAGGTGAGATGAGTATTTCCAAAGTCTGGAAGTCCATATGCGGTGGATGGTGAGACCATCCTCACCTGCACTTTGGACACATGACGCCACTCCTCTGAGTGACTCAGATAACTAAAGGGCAGATTTTACTGTCATTATTCTCATTTCTTCTTTTAGTCTTCTCAACCATCCAGGTATCTCTTACCGGAAGTACTTCACTTCACTCTTGGACCCCCTCCTTGCCTAAGCACAGTTTATGGACCCTCCTCTCATATTCTAACCTTTTTTTTTTTTTAAAGAACAGTAAAGGTATACCTGGAGATCACTCTCAAAATAAACACTTTCCATTTAGCATTAAAATGGCTCAAAAAACTGCTTCTCCCTGCATGGTGTCTGCTTACATGGATGCAGATTGGCACCTCTGGATGGAATCGATGAATCGTTTCCTTGCAGTACATGGTAGGAGATCAATGGTGTCTGTAATATAACATTTGTGCCCTGATGCTATTGAGTTCACTCAGGCAAAATGCCTTGAGACTCAATACGCCTTGTAGGAGTGCTATGAACCAATGGTTTCCTGAACCTACTGATGAATCTGTTGGGCACATTACTTCACAGGTTGAAATAAAAACTGACTCCAACGCTGAAATAAAATCTTTACTCTTTCTAGAAGGATTACAGAAGCAGCATGGAGAGAAAGTAAAATAATTGGATTGGAATGGACATTTTTGGTTAACTCTGGTGTCAGTTGGGTCCTCTGGAAAGTAGATGCTGAGAGTGAATCAGGAGCACAGAAGAGTGACTGGAAAGTAACACTTGTGAAAGGAGAAGGGAGGAAGCGGAAGCAAACAGACATGGTCTTGAGACTGTATTTAGGACACATGATGCCACTCCTCTGAATGACTCAGATCATTAAAGAGCAGATTTTTCTGGCAGCCCTACAAGACTCTGCAGAGTATAGATTGCACTTTAGAGGAGGCTTCCACTGGGCAGACAAGGTTAAGCCCCGGCACTACTGTGCTGCTCAGTCATTGGCTGGGGCTACTCTGCAAAGAGCTTGATCTTGGTTCAAAAGCTAGGGTCGACTGAACGAGGTAACAGCTGGAGGCTATCGGCTAACCACACATCTTGCAGTTAAGCAAGGAGTCCCTTCTGGAAGGGGGATCTGAATTAGACATGTCCGCTCTGACTCTCAATGTGCATTCCATCTCTTCCTCATTGTGGAGCAGATAAATGATTGGAGTGAATACAGAAGAGCCTCTGATTACGCACTCTCAACACTGGAACTCTCACTGACGCAAGCTGCTATAAATAGGAGCAAAGACACACAACTGATCAAAGGCACGTTAAATATGGCTACAAAAGGCATTAGTGGTCTCTCTGACTTAATAATAGAATCTTTCAGAACTGAGCCTACTTGTAAGTAGAGGGGCTTTCTACATATAGCCTATGGATCAAACAGGCCAAACTGTGATCTGAAAACGTTTCATTTTCACCCTGGAAAAATCTCTTCCAGGCCTTTCCTATGGTATCACTAAACTCAAGCTATACCATCAGACTAGCACCTCCATTTTCAAACCTTTGGATATATCAAGGTTTGGTTGAATCCTGACTTTTAGTTCTAGGCCACTTTAATGCCTACAGTTGCCTTTCAACAGGAATACAGAACTTGCTTTAAAATCACAATAAACTTTTGTAACAAGTCATCACCAAACATTCTTATGGCACCACTGCTTCATCGATTACATCCAGCAACTACAGAGGCAGCCTCCCATAATTCCTGGAGTGTGGCAGCTTGGAACTTTCTGTACTAATTCATTTTGCATTAGCACTTAGCAGCAAGAAATCTTGATTCCTGGCACAGAGAAGTAAATTATTTTTGGAGTACTATACTTAGAGGCTTTGAGTTTAATTACCTTGTAATTTCCCGGTCATGTTACTACCATGGAGTTACATGATTTTGCAAATTTATTTACAGCCTATAAAAAGAAAATGACTTAGGAGATGAATGTTGCTAAATTGGTCCCTTGTAAGTAGCTCTTTTGTTGTTGTTTAAAAAAAATAAAAAGCTTTCCTACCTGAAAATGTGAGCTGCTCAAATGCCTACTCTCTCAAAAGTCAAGAATCCAAACCTTGGGTTAAAGATGTCAGGTTACTTAAAGAGGAGTAAGGGATCTTGAAAGAAGACCATTAAAGTAAAGGGGTCAGATATAAGAAGAACAATCATATCAGGGCCAGGAGTATGGTCAAGGTCTGAAATATTGGTAATATTTAGGATCCAAGGTCAAAGGCTTATAAACAATTCACAGTTTTTGGAAATGTACAAAGGTCTGGGATGACCTGAATATTGTACTTGGTAGATACTATTCTATTCTGTTCTATCCATAGTATATTTATATAGCGTAAGGGAATTAAGTGAGGCACTATTTGTCTGTAGGGCCAGTCGAGACCGTTTCCTTCCTTTTTCACCCCAACCTGATTCCTACCTCCCTAGGATCAGTAGCAAGAGACGTGGCTTCCAAAAAATAGAAGAGTTGCTGAAACTTTAGGATACTGATGGACTGACTTTCGGAGGGGATAAACTTTCATGTCACATGTGGCATGGCCTCACTTCTCTTTCTTCCTTTCACCCCAAGGAGATGGTAATAGCCTAGGGCTATTCCTGCAGGGCCTGGAATCTGTCTCTCCTTAAGTGCTCTCTTTCCTTCCTGGTGGGTAGCTTTGGAAGGGAACCTAGGGCAGCTTGGTCTAGCTCCATCGCCTACTGTTGGTAGGTGTCAGACATCTCTTGTCTCATGGTGACTGAACCAGAATCCTGTGTTTGAGCATTTGGGATATGGGGTTAGAGTCAGAGCCATCCTCACGACCTGTTTTATCTGAGTCTGATTGGGCTTAACTGGCTTTGGAAAAGGAAATTCACCTTGGTCAAGTATCTTACTAGAACTCTGCCTTGGTGTTTAGGTTCAACCATAATGATACTAGGCATCCTATCACTAATAACTATTCCTGGGCATAACTCTGTCATGAGGACCTCAGGGGGAAAATGGGTGGCTGGCCCAGGGCAGAACAGTTATGTTCCTGGGGCCCTTGGCTGTGGAAACAACATGTAGAAAACTAGACTTATCCCAAAGTCCAACAGCCACTCATTGGTAGATGATCAATGCCGACGAAAATATGCCTTATTTTTCTCAATCTGTATTTTCTCACTAGGGACATTTTCCTCTTCCTTTGCCTCTAAACTTTGGAGTCTTCCTTTTCACTACTTATTCCCCCAGAAGTCATACACTGCTTTTCCCCCAAACCTACCAGCTACTCCACATTATTTCTTCTTTCTCACCCTTAACTTCCAGGCTCTATTCAGCTGCTGATCATCCTACAAGTTTCTTTCTTCCCAAGCAATATCAGGGACATTTTTACAGCCCATCTGAGAGCAAAGAAAAAGGATGTGCTTATCAGTGAACAAAATGAGTTTCAACATCAACCAACAATTGATTATTCTGACTGACACTGACCATTTTCTGACTGAAATGTTTAAAAGGAGCATTTCCAAATTTTCAAAAACCATTTAAGAGTACAAATCCTACTTTTAAATGACATTACATGCTTTTAAAAGTTCCTAAATATTTTAAAAAATGACATTACAGGATCCAAATGTTGCCAAAAATAATTTAAAATAACTATTTTACACATATTACTCTATTTACTCTTTGCCTGCATTTCAGAAACAGTAAGCAATCAGTACACGTATTAAATTCTGGAAACAAAAAGGCATGGCATATTTAGCAGCTTGATGTTTTATTAAAGTTAAACCAGCTGGTGGCAGTTTGGTAACTGAAGCTGTATCCCAACTCACTAAAAAGTCTGTAATATTGCCCTGCACTCAAGGCAAAAGAGCCATCATGTGAATTTAAGCTCCAGGCAGAGGTTACGTAGTTCTTGTTGCCCTTCAGGCTAGAATTTTCTTTGGGGGGCTAAGTTTTATACATGGCTGGCTATATAGATTTTGTCATTTCCGCATTTCTAAAAATTAATTTCTATAAGATTATGTTCTCCTAAAAAAGTGTAAATTCACTGAATCTCTATTTTGTAGTAATTGTTGTTACTAAGGACCTCAGATATGGATGCCAAAGACAAATCTAAATATGCAGTGATAGAAATTATGATGAGACGGTGTTCCTCAAGGACGAGGAGGTAGCATCCATGCAGCCAGAAAAGCTACGACGATAGTGAATAAGCTATGGTCTCTTCCATCAAGTTGAGCCCCTTTTAAGGGATATATATGTTTAAGCATTACACTATATTAATTTCGTATGCTGATATAAAGTACTATGGAACTACAGAAGAGAAGCAACTAACTTTGCCTAGTTAGTTGAATGGCAGGTCTGAGATGATGTTAATGATTCAGTAAAGGCCCCAGAGAGGTGGTGACATTTAGGCTGAGCGTTGACATATGGATTGAAGAATGCCATGTGAAAAAGCAGGGAAAAGAAATATGTACCACAGGTACCAAACAAGAGGACTAGAAAAGGTCTGTACAAAATGTTGGAGTAGTCTATTAGAAAAATCTATCAACATTCCCTGCTCACAGTCCCTTCTGCAAAGGCTGTCCTACACTCAGCCCCTGGAAGGGACAACCCTGTGTACCTGCTACCCGTTCAGTGAATGCTGATCAGATCAAAGATGGATGCCTTATCCAACACATGGTTGTTAAGTAACCAACCAGACCGTCTTTAGAGAATGTGAACTAACAGACCAGAGATACTTCAGCTGGAAAGCTGAGACATGAAAAGCCATATTGTGCCCCCTGTGGTGACTATAATAGGCCATATGCAGGGCAAGAAAGCAGAGGGAGCTGGGCCACATGTAAACAAGAATGAACAGAAAAGGCAATCATGAAAGAACTACCCAGAAAAAGGCAACGATGAAAGAACGACATGAATTTTGTTTCCTGTCTTCTGATGTTGTATTAGTCAAAATATACCTGGTTATACTATATCAGGGGAGGGCAAACAATAGCTCTTGGGAGAGTCCAGTCTAGGGTCTGTTTTTGCACAGCTTGAACTAAATTTTTTTTTTTTTTTTTTTTACCATTTTCAGGATCATAAACGAGGAGGAGGATCAACTACCTACGTGGGCCCCAAATATTTTATAGAAAAAATTTGCCAATCCCTGCACCAAATCTTTGAAGCTTTTAATGAGAAAGGTTCATTCCTTACTCATGCTATCACCTTGGAGCTTTGCTCTGAGTCCCCTTGTTTGGGAAAGGAGGCTGAGAGAGCAGGCACTGTGCTGAATACTGTTACACGTTGTGGCAGAGGGAAAACACTCCAGAAAGTCTTGCACCAGTGATCAAATGCTTCAGTCTGGAAGTGACCCACATCACAACCATGCAAAACACACTGGCTGGAGTTAATCACACAAGCCCAGCCAACACAAGGGGAGGTACAATCCTACCACGTATCACAAAGGGAGAGAACGAGAAATATTTGACCAACAGTGCTAAAGATGAAAACAGATGCCTGAAAATAGTTGTATCCACCCTGGAACCACTTTTGAATAAGGTTCTGTTCCTTAGAACAACAAAAAGACTTGAATAGAGGAAAACCGCCAGCGAGGAGCCATATAAAGTTAGGAGGAGTCAGATTAGGAAGGGTCTTATATGTCATGCTAAAGAGTTTATAGTTTTTTCTGCGTTCAATGGCAAGTCTTAATATACTTTAGTGAATAGGAAAAAGGACCAATGTAGGTTCTAACGAAGGAGTTACATGATTAGACCAGGATTTTAGAAATATCACTCTATCGACCACATGGAAATATAGATTGGAAGATGTACTGAATGGAGGACACTTAGGAAGCTATTGTAGTGGATGAGGCACGAGGAGATGTGAATTTGAAATAAAGCTGTGCTCAGGAGTATGCACAGACAGCAACAATGGGGGGAAGAAAAGCACAAGAAGTAGGATTTATAGGACTTGTTGCCAAGGAAAGTGGGAGGCAATAAGGAGTGAGGAAGCCTGAGATTTATGGCTTGCACAACAAAGTATTAAAACTAATAACTGAGATAAGAAGGTGGAGGAGAAAATAGGTCACAGGCCCTGCCCTTCAGGTGTGTTCTCTAAAGATTCTGAGATTAACTTTTGATCTAACAACCTGACTACATTCCTCTTTCCTTAAACTTTTCTTTTTGGGTAAGTAAGGAATAGACTTCACATCTTCAGTTCTCTGGGACTCCTTCTCCTGTTAGATTCTCTAGGTGCCAAATGGACAGTATTTCTAGATTTCTACACTGCAATCAACCATCTTGAAATGAATTGTGGCACACAACAGAGTTTATACCCAATTTATTTCTTCAACTCATACTGACCGGTATGCCCTCAGTTGCTCGTCATGAAACTGGGCATGTGACAATGGAAGAAGTTTACTTTGCTGCAGCTTAGCTCAGATTTTTTTCTCTGGAATAAACTGGAGATGGAGTTTCATGCTCAACAGTAGCTAATTAAATAAGTAAATGCATATGAGGCAGATGGAAACATAGATGACTGTTCTGAAAACAGATTGAACTAGTTCACTTGGGATGCGCTTAAAATGCAGGTGTGTGGAATGAAAATCAGAGGCACCAGTCAAGAGAGAGAACGGATCTCAGATTCCTGTGTAGGGTTTGGTGGAAACGCATTCATGACCAGTAATGTGGCAATTTTCATTTACTGCATTGAACTATGAACTACTAACGAGGGTCAAAACTTTGAACATATCGTTCAATGTCATTGAACATAGGTACTATAAGGTAATATCAATAAACCATGTGTTGTATATATTCTTTTGTTTCCAGACTTCGTGGCCCCTCTGTTTGTAATCTATAATAATTGTGATTATTACAGATGTCATTTACCTTTAGTGTCTGTACTGATCATTTGCCTGGTTGCTCTCAGATCCATTTGTATACTTTCTCTGCTCTGCTCTGCAACACAAGACGTGGAACCCTGAAAACTACAATTCCCAGGGTCCTTTGCAACTGGTATCTGGCTAGGTTCACCCAATGGGAGGAGATGTTGAAAGACTGGAGGGCAGGAAGAAAGGAGCAGCCAGGATATTTCTCCCCCCTTCTCTGCTTTATTTGGCATATCCTCAGCGGCTGCATCTCCTGTGTGTTCCCAGTTTCTACTGGATACCTGTTCCCTCTGTGCTCCTCGTTCCCTCTGGGAAACCCCTGCTTTAGCCCCCGTTCATATTGAATTCTCCAGAATTCCTGCTTTCAACTGACAGTCCCAGCCACAGAGTCCCCCTCTCCAGTTCCTCCTCCTGGGTTGCAGCTTCCTCCAGGCGTCCCTGACTCCTGGACTCTGACAACGGCATCTCCTCTCCTAGTCGCTCCAGTTCTAGCTGTAGTAGTGCCTTCTTGCACTTGTTAAACTCTGGGTTGGTTCACCTTTCCCTGCTTACTCTCAGCTCTTCCAACACCTCTGTAATTAGATCCCTCTACCTTTTTCTCAGCTTTATTATTAAGATGTAGTTGACAAATAAAACTGTCACATATTTACAGCCTGATGATGTGAAAGGATCCCCACAGTACACTTTACTAACACTAGATCCCTATATTAATCTCATTCTATTCAGTACCTGGCAAGGGTTCTCTATACAGTCCATGAAGATGAGCCCTAGCATGAAAGATGGCTTCCAGGAGACACCTAGAGTTAGGAGGCTAAGTCAGTTACAGGCATAAAGGGACAAGATTCTGAAGCCAGACTGTGTGGGGAAGGAAAGTCTGCACTTCAGAGGATCTTTTATTTTATTTTATTTTTAGGATCTTTTGCTAAATGGATATTACAGAAGAAAGATGAAAAAAGGCCCAGGGTGGGCTCATATTTCTCTTCGTGCCCAAGCCCCTTCCCATTCTCAGGGTGCAAAGTCTCAAGCAATAATAGAAAACCCATTAACAAGCTATTCTCCATATCCTCACACTAAAACACACGCTGAGAGAAAACTTGGCTGCTTCCTCTGAGAATAAAATAGAAAAAAAAGAGACATTAATAGATTAATAAATTATTGAGAGTTAAATCAGTCTGTAAACAGCATCCTTTAAAAGCAATCTTTTGATAACTTTTGTAGGACTGAAAAAGGAGCTTACCTAACCTCAGTTAAGTTGCCTGACTCTGGATATGTTTGCTTTTTCTTTTCCATACAGGACAGAGCAACACATTTTGCTAGAATCAAAGGGTTTAAGAAACCCAGGCAACATGAATGCAGAACATGAACGGAGGCAGTGGAGCCTAAAGTTAACCTTATAAGTCTAACAGGCCTAGGTTTGAATCCTAGCTCTACTGCCTACTGGCTGTGCCTCAGTTTTCTTAACTGTAAAATGGGAATAATAGTACCTCTCTCTTTGTATAGTTGTGAAGAATAAATGAGATAACTTTTGTGAAGTACTGTCAACGTATGGGAACACATCCCATTTGGCGACAGAGAATAAGGAACAAATCCCAATGACTACATTTATTAGCAGGGTCAAACTTCTCATTTATTTGTAAGACCACCATATGGTCCCACGTGATAAATGCTCTGGTGATAATGGAGTGAGTACCATGGTGAAGGTGTACACATGTTTGGAAACTCAATATCAGTTTAAGTGGATACAAACACTGGAAGCCATTTACTTTATTTAAGGGTTTGATGTTTTGTTTTGTTTGCTTCAACTGGCAACATTTGTTAAAACTGTAGAACCTGGACATTTCAAACTTGCAAGGCTTTGGAAGGACTCTCTTAGAAAGCCATAAGGCTTAAAGGAATAAAAAGAAAAGCCATAGATGGAGAAAATATTTGCAAAACACATATCTGAAAAAGGACTTGTAGCTCCAGTATACAAAGAACTCATAAAACTCAACAATAAGAAAACAAATGACCGGATTTAAAATGAACAAAAGGTCTGAACATACATCTCACCAAAGAAGATATATGAATGGCAAATAGTATGTGAAAAGATGTTTACTATCATACATCATTAGGGAATTACAAATTAAAACAAAATTTAAATACCTCTATGTACCTGTTAGAATGGCTAAAAGTTAAAAAAACAAAAACTGACAACACCAAATGCTGACAAGAATGTGGAACAGTAGGAAGTCTCATTCATTGCTGGTGGAAACCCAAAATAGTACAGTTACTCTGGAAAATAGTTTGGCAGTTTCTTTTAAAACTACATATAGTTTTACCATATGATCTAGCAATCACACTCCAAGGTATTCATCCAAATGAGTTGAAAACATGTCCACACAAAAATCTGTATATGAATGTTTATAGCAGCTTTATTTATCATTGTCAGAACCCAGAAGCAACCAATATGTCCTTCAGTAGGTGAATGGGTAAACATACTATGGTATATCCATACAGAGGAATATTAGTCAGCAGTAAAAAGAAATGAACTATCAAGTCACGAAAAGACATGGAGAAACCTTAAATGCATATTCTAGGTGAAAGAAACTAGTCTGAAAAGGCTACATACTGTTTGATTCCAGGTATGTGACATTTGGAGAAGACAAAAAACTATAGAGACAATAAAAATATCACCTCAGTGAAATTATTCTGTATGATACTGTAATGGTGGATACATGACAATGTATTTGTCAAAATGTATAGAATGGTACAACATGGAACACTAGTGCAAACTGTGGTTTCTAGTTAATAACAATGGGTTAATATTAGTTCATCAATTGTAATAAATGCAGCACAGGAATGCAAAATGTTAATAATAGGTAAACTGGGTAGGGGAGGTATATGGGAATTCTCTGTATATGCTGCTCAGTTTTCTATAAACCCAAAATGTCTGTAAAGAATAAAGTCTATTTCTTTTTTTAAAAAAGTAATTAGGCAACTATGATCAACTACTTGTTATTTTTATACAATAACTCTTGAACAGTGTTACTTGGTATTTTTGGGGAGAAAAATGTCAAATACTAGTGCTAGTGATTGAACTGCAAAATAAATGAAGTATTTGCGTGTTATGAGGGAAATCATAATTTTGGAATTACAAATCCTATTTCTACCATTTTGCAGGCCGTGGGATCTTGGACAGGTTAATTAATCATGCTGGGTTTATATTTTCCTACCTCTAAACTGGAGCTAATAATGAGACTCAGAGGGTTGTCATAAAAATTAGAGAATATATGAAAAGTTCTAAGCCTTACGACAGGCTCAAAAAATGGCAGAGACAATGGTCATAAAAATGATAAAAATGATGCCTAGAGAAAGAGAAGAAGGAAAAAGAAGAGAGGGAAGAAATAAATAATTTGAGGATTTAAGAGGGCTTCAGAATATTGCAAGTTTTTCATATTGTTACTATCATTGTTACCGTCAGCAACCTAAGACTCTAGATTCAAGCATAACCCTACAGGTTAGGAAAAATGATAGGGAAAAAAGTAGACTCTTTAAAAATAATTTCAAAAATAAATTCAAATTGTGTATGAATCACATTGCAACTCCTTCTTTTTATAGCAAAGGGGAGAAAATGCCATTTAACTAAGGCTTAAGAAATATGAAAAAAAAAAACCCTGAATATTTTACCAAACAAAACTTTGCCTCAGTTTCCACCTTTGCTTTCACTTTACATATCTTTGAAAAATAGTTAAAACCTAATCAGGACATATCAGAGAGTTTGGGTTTTGTTTTGTTTTGTTCTGTTTAAGAAATTCTACTTGCTTCTTTTACAACTTATTTTTCTCCCTGATGTGAATGATACGTCAGATAGAAGCCAAGGAGCCAGGTGGAATGTCCCAGTTTCCACAGGAAGGCTGAAAATCTTTAATTGCCTTGAATGAGGAGTCCTGTGCCCTGGATTTGCTGGAGAACCTCTATTTTAGGCGACTTCTCTTATTAATCCGTTTCGGGGACTCTATGTTTCAAAGCCCTGATTTTGCCTGGATGCCAAACTATAAGAAGTCATATGATTTGGGGCTGCATCAGATCCAGTATTTAAAATGCTAGAGGGGACTTAGCATTTTAATAGAAAAGACTTAGAAACACATCACCTCATTTGACTGGGGATAAAACTGAGGTCCAAAGAAGGTGGATTATTGGTCCCAAGCCCCACAGCTAGTACTCTATGAGCCAAGATATACACCCAGATCTGTGTGAGTTCAGAGACCTTACTTTTAACCCCACTTTTAATTTCTTGGTTCTTTAACCCTGACACCCAAGTGGTTCAGTCTTCGGGATGAATCCCACTCTAAAAGCACAATTCAGTGGGCAAAACTAATTTAAAAAGAATCCCATTCTTTGCTCAAATCTATCAAGAATATTAAAGAAGAGCAGATGCATGGTCCAAACACACGAAATTCTCATTCCTCTTCCACCCCCACAGCCAACAGCTGTCCTGTAATAACCTCCAAAGTACAGTCCCAACTGCTCCTTTAACCCAGGACAAAGTGCCCTTTTCTTCTTCTCACTCCCTTTGGTTAAGTAGATCAGCTCGTGACTGTATGCCTAAATCCTTTATCTTTCCCTTCCTTCCTCCCATTTCACTCTCTACTTCCACCCCACTGTGCCAGCCCCATTCTCCCAGGTCTGCATCCCCCAAAGCCCAAAGAGCCTGTCTTATGAAGTCAGAGCTTCCCTAGGCAAAATCTATCTCAGAACTTTTATTTTAAGCAACTGTGGGAAGGAAAGAAGAGTGGAACATTCTGAAGTTGTAAATGCTAATATTTTGCCTTCTTTTTCACACTGGTGAGATCTCCCAAATCAGGGTCCTAAATCTCACTCATTTCTGAATCTCTCATAGACAGTTTCTGGTTGCTGGTCTAATTACATTGCAAGAGACAACCCTACTTTCTAACATTATATATTCAGGCTTTTGTGGTAAAGCTTTGTACACTCAGAAACTTAATAATTAACTATTACTTCCAGCTGTTATCCTTAGGATGCTTATTAAATTTTTATCATCCATTAGGGTAGATTATATTTTCCCCCAAATGGCTGCAATAATATATATCTCATCCCATACGCTCTCCTTACAATGTGTCTTTGACACTCCTCCATCCGGAGGTAGCGTTGGTGTTCTCTCCCCTAGAACCTGGGCAGACTTTTGTAAGTGCCTCAACCAGCAGAATACAGTGGAAGGGGCAGTGGCTTCCAAGGCTAGAACATAAAAGGCATTACAGCTTCCACCTTTCTCTTGGATCGCTCATATTGGGGAAGCCAGCTGCCATGCATTGAGGATACTCAAGCAACCCTGTGGAGAGGAACTGAAGCCCCCAACCAACAGCCAGCACCAAACTGCCAGGCATGTGAATGAGTCACCTCGGAAGTGGACGTTTCAGCGCCAGTCAAGACTTCAGATGATTGTAGCCCCAGCCAGCATGGGACTGAAATTACGAGAGACTCTACCGAGAACTATCCATCTGATACATTTCCCGAAATCTGACCAACTGGCAGAGAGAATATATCAATATTGCTAATTAAGTCACTAAATTTTGGGTTGATTTTAAGTAGCAGCCATTAATGCCTAATCTTAAATTTGTCCCAGCATTGAGTAAGTCAATCTAGGCTAATTTCAGTGTAGCTTTCAGAGAAGGAAGAGTGTCAAAAAAAGTTAAGGCCAGCGTGGAGGGAGTGGGTTCTTTTTTGGCTCCAAGAAAACAGGGGGGACTGGGACCAGAAAAAGATGCCCTAAGAAGATGAGTGAACTCAGAAAATAGACTACTTCTCAGCCTTATTTAAGAGATTGCCTGAATTGATACAGTTGCTATGGCCAAACCATAATTCTCTGGATGAGGAAGAGCATTTGATTATCAAAGTGAGAATTGAGATCTTTCTCACTAGAGCCCTGAATGGACTCTTAATCAGGGATCATAACATCCACACCTGTGACTTCCCTCCTGTTTTGGAAGAAAAATCCATCTACCAAGTATAGGAAAACAGGAGCTTCTGGAATCCTACTGTTAAAGAATTCTGGGAGCCCTGCAGTCACCTGATGATGACTTCAAGTTCAAGGAGGCATTGATGCTATTTTCGGGGACACAGGTTAGGATGGCAACTATCAGGAGATGTAAGTCTCACTGCAGGAGGTATGTGGCTTGCTGTCCAGAAGATTCTGACAGGTTACGGGGAAATGCATGATATTCCAAATAAGCCATTTGCTCAGCAGGAAGGAAAGAAAAAGGTACTCTTATGTTTGTGGAAATATAATTTTCGCTTTCCCTATTTTCCTCCCTTCTCCTGAGAACACACCTGTCCTTTCATTGGCTCAGGTTCACACTCTGTATTGCCCAGAATGTCTCACAGGAAAGGGAGCCTGCCAGACACCATTAGAAAGAAAGAATTGGAGCTGGTAATTCATTTTCTGAGGCACTAACTTCCATGTGAAATTGGGTAATTCCCCCTTTGACGTGAAACAGCAAACAGCTGTTTGAGGGAGACTCATTTTGAAATATGTTTTTGAGTCAGTTCGGCCCCTCCTAGCTTCAAGGAATAAAGGATCACTCAGCTTTCCTCAAGCCATGGGGGTTATTATAAAAATAAATATGGAAATAAGCAAAACAGCTTAGCAGATGAGACTTTGCCTCTTGACACACAGACACAAGAAACATCAAATTCCTTACTTTTTCTAAGTAAAATAAAATCTAGTATCACTTTCTCCCATGACCCACCACCATATTGGTAGAAAATCTTAATCTTTTTGGATAAATGGGTGAATGAGTGCCCTGGAATCTATGGAAGTCCAGTAAACTTGGGAAAGAGCCTCTGATGTGCATATGCATTGTGGGTGGCAGCTAGGATGTTCCTTGACTAAACTCCTATAATTCATTCAGAGATGCTCATGGCATCCACTCCCTTTTGGATTTCAGCTCCCAAGGCCACAGCATACAGTGCTCACTCTGTAGACACACACGTGCCGCCTTTATTATAGGTCTGCCTCCTGTGAGCTGTGTGGGAGAGGATGGTCCTTCCCTTATCATCCCAAGGAAGAGGAGCCCAGCTCCTGCTCATCAAACCCACCATCAACCCCGAGAAGCCTGACAATGGCGTACCAATGTGGCCGGTGTGAGTACAGTCCCAAGACAGGTAATGAGAGGGTGCCTTGTCCATAAACACTGTGAAAACAATAGTAACATCCACATTTTTGCTTCTTTATGGTCACCCGGCAGGCAATTTAAGAATACTCATCTCTTCCCAGGGGCAGACCTCTCCTACTGCTTATCCTTGGATGCCTCTGCCTTTTGAACAATCAAACATTATGTCCCTTTGAGCACAGATTTGGAAAACATTAGTTTTCCTCTTAACTCTCCTGCTGCAATAGAGATTTCAACCTTGTGAACACGAAAAGCCTTATAAGCTGGTGTCATGGGAAGAGCAAGAACTACAATACATCTGGCTTCAGGGGACGAGAACCTGAGTAGTCCATTTAATCCTCAGTATTCTTGTTGCATGGCACTTTCAACTGGGCTGCCTTTGAGGCAGGTGCCCACGTCAGATCCCATCAGTGGTTGAAGTAGGATTATAAAATACCCTAATGTTGACTTCTGTGGAAGGAAACCCATTTAAGTGGGAGGGAGGCATGGTAGCTATTGTGAGATTTAGCCTATACAATAGAATTTCAATTTGCTGTGGCCTTTCAAGGTGGGAAGTGGGAAGTAGGTCAGGGAAAGTGATGAGGGCATACTAGAATGGCATATCCCTGAGCTCTCTGAATTGCCTTCATGTGTGGTCCAGACCTCTGAATAAGGCCATGTGAGGCCAGTATCTAGGTCCAAATACCTGCTACTGCCTTAGGGAGAAATCTCTTTCTGTCTCTTAATCTTCCTATCTGGAAAGAAGAAACGACACCATCAAGAGAAGCCCAAAGAGAATGTCTGAAGAGACAATTAAAAAGGAATAAGTGAATTCAAGAATAGAGGACACTATACGTATAACTGATTCACTTTGCTGTACACCTGAACCTAATACAACACTAAATCAACTGTACTCCAATAAAAATTTTTAAAAATAGAGGATACTTATCTATTTCACAGCATAAGATACATAGTTTATTTCATAGCTATTACTAGCTTAAGTTTCCATTTAGTAAGGAGAAAAGACTGAATTTAAATCAGTTTTACTTAAAGTGTGGTCCACAAACCAGCATCATCAGCATAAACTGGGAACTTGTTAAAAACAACCTTTATTGTTAGGAGCGGTTTATTACTGCAACGTATCTAAACTATCCTGACCGATATAACCACAAATCAAGACTTGCAAAATGGACCAAAACTAGTACTTCAAGAAAATGTGTAGCTCTAGATGCTTACATAATAAAAGAAGAGGCTGAAAATTAATGAACCAAGCAACTAGTTAAAGGATTTAGAAAACAACAACCACATGGATTTAAGGAAAGTAGGAGGAATTTTTAAATGAAATAAAAACAGAACGTTTAAATAAAGATCATTTGTTAAGCCAAAGTCAGTTCTTTGAGAAGACTAATAAAGTCAACAGATCCCTAGTGAGGCTGATCAAGAGACAGAGAAGGCAAAAATCTGAAAACAGTCAGTTTGAATGGAAAGAGGCTTTATTGATGAGGATAGTTAAAACCAGCAGCCCAAAACACAAATCTCAGTGACCTAAAAACAGTCCAGTGCTGGCCAACTGGTTCTCTTCCCAGTGGTGATGAAGACTGCAGAACTGTCCCCACTGATACTGAAAAGGAGCAGGCAACTGTCACCAGGAGCAGGCAGAACCACGGTGGATTTGAACTGTGGGTCTGGACTTCCAGAACTCTAGCCGATGAGCTTTTCAGGTTTGCACTCATCATTTCATTAATCTGCAAGGAATGTGACCCTGCCTTTTACGTGCTTGAATTTTTTTGGACAACATGTATTGGTTATGACGGGGTTGTGTTATGTTAGTGAAAAAAGTTAAGTCACAGAACTACTTCCAAAATGTTACCATTTATAGGACTTGAAAGTAAAAATGAAATAATATATTGCTTAGAAATATATACAAAGGTACTAATACTATTTGGTAAAAAGCAGAGGAATAATAAACACAAAAAGTAGGATAGTAGTTAGCTCTGGGGCTCTCTACAGGTGAATTCAATGGTACGAGTACTGGTCTAGTCATTTTGTTATTGTATTTTATGTCTTTCTGCATTACATGTATTCTTCGGTATGTATTAAATACACCCTCTAGTTACCCTCAGTTTCCACTTGCATTTTTAGATCTTGGCTTTTCCATTCTTCAGCTTTTTCATCTATGAAATGGGCTAGCTTTTATTTCCCTCATTAGGTGAGTATAAATGAATATTTTGAGATCTTCATGCCAAAGTTTCTATCCATTCCAATTTCCTTGGCTTCTCCAAAAAGGAGGCAGGCTTACGGCAGTGGAGAAAGGGCAAAGGAAACTCGAGGGATGCTTTAATGTGGCGGCCTAGTAACGTGCTTATGATTCTCATACGGAACAGGCTTTCCATCCTCTGGTGCCATTTTGTGGAGGTGGGGCACCCTGGGCTGTGTCACACGTGAAAATTCATTAAATGAGTTTCTCATCTTCACTTGAGAAGGGAGCTGTGAAACAAGAGAAAAAGAAGGAAAGAAACAGGGACGAGATAGAAGGGATGTCTGGGCCCAGGATGAAAAGAAGACGTAAACCAAGTGGCTTCAACGGCTCTATTCTCCTCCTACAAGCTCCAGGGGGCCTGTGAAAAGCTGAAGCACATTCACTTTCTAACTTGACTTGCCCACCCAAGAACTAGCAATTCCTTTAAGTGATAAAGGGGTCCTCTGTAACAATGACCTGAAGTCAGGGACTTGTGTCCAAAGATCTCTCTCTGCACTCCGAAGAATAAGCTTCAGGGATCCCAGAGAAAAAAATGATTTTTTAAAATATTAATACACAAAAGCAGGAAACAATCCTAGTGCGTATTTTCCAGCTAGTTCTAGCACAGAGAGTTAACGAGCAATAATAGTTTTTTTTAAGCTAGAGTAGCTGGGGCAGTATTTACTCATCTGAAACAGCCTAAGAAATGTAAATGATAAAACAAAAGGCACTGCAGATTGGGGAAAATAAACAAGCAGCCAGTGAAGCTGAGTGGAGCTTTTCAAAGAAGCCATAAAATGCACCCCAACGCATAGGAGGAAAATGAAAGATCAAAAGGAAATTATCATATTCAAGCAGTTCTGCCGAACACAGACTCACCTCTCCTGGACTTGGAGGGGAAAGCAGTCAGTGGTAATAATTAAGAAAGCCTGCACTTGTTTTTTTAATAAATATTTCATGATATGTCATCTGCATCCACGAGGAGCCATAACACACCACAGCCACTGCATACTTAGCAGTTGTGGAATGACAAAAACTGGGCTAATTATGCTAAGATCATACAAATTTAGAATTGAAGGCAGTGGAAGCTGACAGGCTATGTCAAGGGCTATGCATTTGGAACTCCGGGAGTTAGCAGTGTCAGCTTGCTATGCGCCAAGCACCCCAGCGGGTCTTTCTCACATGGCCACCCTTGCTGAGAGTTCTAAAAACACTTTTTTGGCAAGAATAGCACTTCAGGGGCTTTCAGAAACGAGTGGACCAAAACCAGAAGGGCCTGAATCCTGCCTTTCCCCATCTCTGAGAGAACTTAAGCCTCAGACTGCCTGTTTAGACCTTTGTGAGTGTGGACAATTTCTTGATCTCCATGAGGTTTGGTTTCCTCATTCACTGATTCCAAAAATATGTATTGGGCACCTACTAAGGGTCATGGACAGTTCTGGACACTGGGGACACATTCGCTCTTGTGGAGTTCTCATCCTAGAGGGAGAGACAGACTATAAACAAAGGAAATAGGTAATATTCTAGGCAATGATGCATGTTAGGAGAAAGGTCAATCAGGGAAGGGGGTTGGAAGTGGAGTAGGGTGCTTTAGGGCTGGTGTTCTAGAAAGCGGGGCCAGGACAGGCCTCGTCAAGAAAGTGTAAGACAAGCCTGAAGACAGTGAGGGAAGGAGCCACGCGGTTACCTGGGAGCAGAGAACCTCAGGCAGGGGGAGCCATGAGCACAAAGGTTCTGAGGAGGAAATGTGCCCGGTGTGTTGGAGAAAGCACGAGGCTGAAGAAGGCTGGCGAAGGGCCAAGGAGGTTCAAGGCCGGTAGGAGATGGAGCCCGAGGGGCCAGGGGGAGGCAGCAGTCATGTCGGTCCTCATGTCACGTGAGGACTCGGAGTTTACTCTGATGAGATGGGCAGCCATCAGAGGGTGCAGAGCGTGGGGGGCACGTCTTCTAATCACCTTCCAGCAGCATCCCCCTGGATGATGTGTGGAGAACAGACCATCATGGTTCAAGGTCAGAAGTAGGGAGACCAGTCAGGAGGTTCTTGCAATAAATCCAGATAAGAGATGATGGTGGCTTGGTCTAGGGTCTAGGGGGTGGTGGTAGAAACCCAGACAAGAGGGGTCTAGAGGGAGGGCTGACAGGAGTTTTTGATGGATTGAATGTGGGAGGTCAGACTCAAGATTCAAGGATGACTCCAAGGGTTTTGGCCTGAGCAGTTGAAAGAACAGAGTTACTTACCGAGAAGGTATAGCAGGAAAAGAGAACTTTTAGGGGGAATATCAGGGACTCACCTTAGGCCATGTTCAGATGCCTATTAGATACTGAGTGGGCAGTGGGTCCCAGGTTCAGGGGAGTGGTTTGGGCTTGATATATTAAGTTGGAAGTCCTTAGCATCCAGATGGTGTTTAAAGCCATAAGGGCAGATGACACAAGGGCTGAGAACTACCAAGGGCTGAGCCCCAGGGTTTTCCAGTGTTTCTGTAAAATGGCAAATGATTGTACCTGCAGAATGGAATAATACTGCACCTCACTGAGTCTTCGGGAGTGAACACATATAAAGCATCAAGACACAGCATATAGTGCAAATACTAAGTAGATCTGAGCAAAACTGAATTATCCTGTTGGAGACTACAATAATTCCCATTATCCAGAAGCAGAAAATAAGGCTCAGGGGGGTTTAAGAGCTTCCTGCCTAAAGTCATGCAGCTAATGAGTTTGGAGAAATTCATTGTTTGGAGATGAGATTTGCACCTTGTTTTTCCAACTCCAAATCAAATATTTTATCCTCATTTGCCACATGCTTTCTTGCTAATGAACAAGTCACATGCCTGTCTTCAAAGAGCTTATACTTTAGTGGCGGGAAATGTAAGGCAAGAGTGTATAAATTAAAAAGATTTAAGTGGCAATCCAAAATGGGGCCGGGTGGTCCTAGAACCCATGTCCTGGGAGCCCTGGTTGTGGGAACCCTTGGCCTTCTCCGCGTGTCAGGGCTGTGGGGTCTGGCCCAGCCCAGTGGATGCTGCCTTCTTGGTAAGGACCTCAGGGTTACTCGTGGACAGAGTGTTCCAGGGAAGATTCCCCCTCCCTAGCTCTTAGGCCAACCAGAATACAGGCCTAGGCATTATTCACTGCACTACCTTGGAATTCAAGACCTTCCTATGTAGCCACAAATGACCTCTCCTACTTAAACAGAGTGCCTGGCCTAGTTAAGCCTTCACTGGAAACCCTTTACCTTTCTGAACACCTCCTTGGTGCTCTGGTGGGGTGTTGGTTGGCGGACTGCCCGCACCCCACACACACACAGAGGGCAAGGAGAGACCAAAGAAAGAGGCAGACCACTCCAGGTTGGTAGGTGGCAGGTTTTAACAAGCAAGGGAACTTACTTTGTGAGGCTTGTCTTGAGTGAGCACAAGAGAAGTAGATCTCTGTACCCACCCACCAAATCTTAAAAGGGTATATAGAAATCTTAACTAGGTTCAGTCACATACTCAGTCCAGATGGTTTCAACGACACCTTACTCTCTCAAGGCTATGTCCTTGGAACATTTCCCACTGTGGGAGAAACAGGGAGAAGAGACATTCCAAGGATAGAGGAGGGCGTGAGGAGCCTCAGTCTGCCCAGGTCCAGTTCACGGGTCAACTGGTGGTCACGTCCTCAGTGTGACCTCCTCCAACATGGGACAATGCCTACAGACAAAGTTTTTCCTTTTACTCTAGGGACAGAGTTAGTTTGGCTTCGTGTGAATAACAACAACAAAAACAACAAAAAGCAACTCATTATTAAATGATGCATTTCTGAGTTCTCAGATCTTCCTAGATCAGAACTAGAACCACAAAGCAGCACGAGTTTGGGGTCAGTGCCAGCATTTCACACTGTAACTACATTATCTACATCTGGCTTTATGACAACATGGTAGAGGTTGTTAAGGCTTGTACTTACTGTCAGTATTCTCACTTTATCGAAGAGAAAATTGAAGTTCAGAAAAGTTCTCTGACTTGGTCGTGGTCACATAGCTAAGGAGTGGGGGAGCAAGGATTTGAACACCAAATTTCTGTTCCTACATCACCAGCACTTACCACACTGACAGACAATTGTCTGCAATTCTGTATTTTGCTGTTGTTTCATAGCAAGGTAGTAACAAAGTGACGATTTGAATCTAAACCTTCTGATTCCTCTTTCTTCAATCTCTCAAGAGTTAAAATAACTTTTAAGAAAAGGCTTAAATTATTTTTCTAACTAACCTTCCTGGGATGGAATTTAAGATGGACTCATTGGATTCTGAAATTTTCTCTACAGCAAAAAACAACGTAATTTTGAAGTTCTAGCATTTCAAAAAGGTTGGTTTCCAGTGGTCACATACATTCCCTAACACCCAGAAATACTTCTCAACAGGATCCTATGGTATCTTTCTCAAAAGGACAGATCAACTCATGGATTATTTTTTTCACCAAATTGAATCAGTTGTTGACTTGGCATTACTAAATGCCAATTAAAATGCCTACATGTATAATTGCTACATCTGTAATCCACCCCAGATAAAAGTTCTCAAATGTCAGCAGTCACCCACATGCTATTCAAAACCCCAGATCCACACTGGTCCCACACTTTCGTGACTGCCTCGCTCACTCCACATGTAAACACTCGTTGTTTTCTAAATGTCCTTGTTATGCCAGCCAAAAATAAGTCTCCACTCACAGCAACCCACTCACATAAAGTTCTCCCTTCAATTTTCCTTCCAAATGCCCAAAAGGGATATCACAGAATTTGGGCCCCAGCAACTGGTTTTTGTAAAGCCTTTCTTTTTCTGCTTCCAGATAATTGGTTAAGGAAGAAATATAAGCATTGCCCTAACTATAAACCTACGCAAGATTACTTAGTATATCTCAAGTAAAATTTGTTCTGTGGAGAAAGAGTACGCCTGGGGACTGTGGAACTTGATTTTGGGGGAGGGAGGGTAGAAACTAATGGAAGATTTGCAACATGGGGGTCAACTGCCATATCTTGCCCATCACTCTGTGCTTTAATACACGTTGAGGAGAGGCAGGGAAACCAGAATTCTCTCCATTAGTTCTTCCCTAGAAACACTCTACCATTTTACAAATGGGCCAGAAAGTAGCTTTGAACTGAAAAAGCTGAAGTTCTACAAAGACATAACTGAGCTATTCAATACCTCCCGACTAATTTCTGAGCCTTGGAATATCTATCTAATGAGACAAAGAAATAACACGGCACTGAAGATGCTGTTCAACTTGCTGGTAAATAGCCTTCCTCCTGATTTGCAGTGGAAAAGGAGAAACATTGAAATGATCTCTCTAGGTCCTTTTGTCTGCAGAGAAGTGGAGGAGCCAGAAGAACTAGTTTTCCCTCTGCCTGCCAAACTCCCACCACACCACCAAGTCCACCACCCCTGATAGCCAATGCTATAGCCACTGCCACCACCTACAACTGCGCCTATTTCTTCCCTCCCCTTTATCCTGCCTTTCCCCCTCCTTCCCTATATGCTTGAGCAAATTTAGCCATTAAACACCATCCAGCTATTAAAGTTCTCATTTTATGCTTTACGAAGATTATTTATGGAATGGGAAACAGTTCATAACAGACCATTCATGAATAATAGGTTTCAAAATTGTCGGTGATGCATGGTCCCAGTTTTATGGTAGAAACTAAAGACTATCAAAACATTAACAGTGGTCGTCTTAGAGACCATTTCATCATGATTGATTTCAACAGGCTTCTTTTTTGCTTCAACTAAATCCTTCTCAATTTTATTAGAGAAACGTGTTACTTAAAGAAGGATGTCACTTTACATGGTATGTCATGTCTCCTTAGGCTCCTCTTGGTTGAGACAGTTTGTCAGACAGACTTCCCTTTTTTTTTATGACAGTGACAGTTTCAAGGAGTACTGGTAAGGTATCTTATAAACTGTCACTCAATTGGTATTTGTCTGATTTTTTCCTCATGATTAGTCTGAAGTTATGGTTTTTAGGAAGAAGATCACAGAGGTAAAGTGCCATTTGCATCGTATCATGTCAACGGTATATACTCAGTAAGACTTATCATTATTGATGTTAACCTTGATCACCTGGCTGGCTGAGGTACTACTTGTCAGGTTTCTTCACTGTAAAGTTACTCTTTTCCTCCCTGTCCACATTGCAAATACTCTTCGGAAAGAAGTCACTATGCACAGTCCATACTTAAGGAATGGGGAGGTATGTTCCACCTTGTTGAGGGGAGAGTACGACCATAAATTATTTGGAATTCTTCTGCATGGGAGAGTTCTCTCATTAATCTCTTCTCCCTATTTATTTTATTCTGTCATTTACGTATGCCAGTATGGACTTATGGATATTTACTTTATACTGTGGGTTATCATCCAGTACTACTTTATTTCTTCTCTTGCTCAAACTGTCTTAGCTTTGGCCCTTGGGAGCTCTTTCAGTGCCGCTTTGACATACCCTCATCATTGTGGGGTTTTAGGGTGTTTTATTTTTCTGTTCTTCCATACTTTCTGGCAGTACAAGATGCTCCAGGCTCATCTTGTATATTTCCTGCCCCAGCCCTAAAATCAGCCATTTCTCTAAAGATTTCTGGTTCCTTTTACTGGAGAATGGTATTAGACACCAAGATCTGGGTCTAGGTGTACTTGTTGCTACTGGGGTAGCATTGCTTCTAGGTCCTCTTAGCTGACACAGCAAGGATATATATGTGAATATATATGCATCTATCTGTTTATCTATCTATCTGGATGAAACTGTCTTTGTACTAAACCAAACATAAGTTCATACCAATGTCTCTGAGTCGGATTGATTACTACGTGGATCATTCTAGCTTACTCCTCTGCCTTACTTGTAAACTCCCCCTCCAATAGTGAAGAATCAATAAAATCAGACTCTCTGGTCCTAGGTCCAAGGCACTGACATATTTTAATGCTCCCCACCTCCTCCCTCCTCCACCCCTCCAGTGATTCTAACATGCTGCTAGAGTTGAGAACCACTGCTCTGGTCAGATTACATTAGTCTTCACTCCTGAATTCCCAGTGTCTAGTGTCTGGTTCACAAAAAATACTTGCCGTTTACCTGAAGCTGAGACTGAGGTTTGAAGGGATGTGGACGTGCTGTGGGTGTGGGAAGGAAGGGAGGGGTGAATCTGAGGGATAAGGCAGGAGATGCTGCCTGAAAGATAAGGGACAATTAGAAAAGTTGGAGGGTAGAACAGAGTGGAAGCAACTAACCTCACACACATGGATGAAATACATGTCAAGGCCTCTGCTCTATGTTTTCTCGTCTACACAGAGGCAAGAGGAGAGAAAGCAGGCCAAACTTCCAGCAAGTATGCTTAGCTGTAAGGAATAATGTCTTCCCTGTAAAGATGTAAAAATAGAGAGCAGTCTGTGAAACACCAGCCCCTGTGGATCTATTAAAAACTCCTGTAGACACTGCTACTGAATTAGGTCAGCTGAGAAAAGCAGTCTGGAAAAGGAGTTAGAACTCTTAAGAAAAAGCCTTCCAGCCTTTCTTTTGCCAGGAAACAATTAATTCCTTACTGAATCAAGACCCCCACCCTGTGCCAGCAGTGCAGTCACTCACTGTGGGTGGCACCTGTAGGTAAGACGGGCAGGTTACACCAAACCCCCTGTCGAGTTTCCCCACTCTCTCCCCCACTCATCCGACACATGCCTGCGAGTCGCACAATCTCATCCTATTCTCCTGTGACAACTCAGAACATTGCCTGGCGTGGGGACAGGTCCACTCCAACATGTGGATGCTGCCTACCCTGTCTGCAGCTCCTTGCATCACTCCCCCCAACCCCATATCTCCCCTCAATACACACTGACCTCCTCCCTTCTTCAAATATCTCATGCTCTTGCACACTATGAGGCCCTGGCACAGCTCTTTCTTGCCCCACCTTCATTTAATTAGCTTCTTTCAATCTCAGCTCCAGCATCAGTTCAGGGAAACCCTCCCTGGTTGCAGAACCTAAGTCAGAGGCTCCTAGTTTGATGCTCTCACAGGTGTTCTTATCCTGCAGAGCAATAATCTCATCATATAGATATAAGTTACCAGCTTTAGTCTTTGGTTAGTGTCTGTCTCCTCTTCCAGACATTGTAAGGGCATTGTCCCAGCGATTTGTTGCTGTATAACAAACCACCCCAAAATCTGGTGACTCAAAACAACAGCGATAATTTGGGTAAGAGCTGATGGGGACAGCTCACCCCTGTTCCACGTGGCGTCAGCTCTACTGGTGCTGGAGGATACACTTCTGAGATGGCTCACTCACATGGCTGGCAGGTGACGCTGGCTATCGTGTTGTCTGCACCGGACCTCTCCATGGTGGCATGGTGACTGGGTTTCAAGAGGAAACATCCCAAGAGATAAGGAGTGAAGGTTGCAAATTTCTTAAGGTCTGAGACTAGAAACTGGTGCAGCATCATTTCTGCTGTAGGCTACTTGTCAACAGTCACAGAGCCCAGATCAAGGAGAGGAGACACAAATTGCCCCTCCCCCTCAGTGGAAGGCATGTCAAAGAATTTGGGGGCCATACGGTAAAAATTCCACAAGCATGGTTTTTGTCTAAGTTTCTTTCCCTTTGTTCCCTGAGCATCTAGCACAAAGCCTGGCACAGAAAAGGCCTCAAGTTGAAATGAGGAAATTCATTCTTTGTACTCTTTGTCTATGGGCCAGGGAGCCTGTACTTGGCCACAGTATTTCTGAGCTGATTCCTAGCTCTATGATTGTCTGAACTTTGCCTACGAGCCAACCCGTGGCACCAAACCGATACCTCAGTACCTCACACAGGAGGAAGCCAATTCATTCAATCCCACTCCTCAGTTCCCGACTCAACTCTCTTAGAGTTGTGAGGGAAGATGCCAAACAAGTCATTCTCACAATTAGCAAAAATGTCAATTACAGACACTTGCCTGAAAACACAGTGGGCTTTAAATTAGTTACACATGACTAAGGCATAATACCCACCTACAGTTGACATTCACCACCACCCACAGCAGAGCTCACAGCTGCTGATCTGAAACCACTGGGGAAATCAGCTGTGCAAAGAGCTTGCTTGGGAGCAATCTACCCAGTTATAAATACTGCATTTAGGCCCATTAGTCTTTCATTCATTCATTCCAACCCAGCTTCCCCTTCCACTCACAGGCCTGATTAGAAACAGAAAACCCTTACTGAACACTTACTAAGTGCCAGGCACTTTACGTGTGTTAACTTGTCAAAGCCTCACAAAAACCCGTGAGACCATTTCTGTTGCTATCATCCCCCTTGTGGACGACAGGCAGTAAGGTGGCCGCCATATTTATACATTTGTGTGATCCCTTCCCCTCAAGGATGGGCGGGACCTTGGACTGGCTCCTAACCACTGTTACATGGCAAAGGGGATGGGATGTGCTGATCACACTGCAGTGCAATCTTGTTGGAGTCTCTCGGTCTCTTTCTCTCTACTTTGAAGAAAGTGGTTTTGAAGAAAAGTAAATGCCACAAGTCCCACAGCCTCGGGAAGTGAGTTCCACCAACAGCCTGAGGGCGCCTGGGAGTGAACTCGTCCCATGGAGCCTCCAGGTGAGAGCCCAGCTGGGGCCGACATCTTGACTGCAGCGTGGCAGAAGATCCAGCTAAGCTGTGCCTGGACTCTAGAACCAGAGAAACTATGAGATGACAAATGTGTGTAGTTTGAAGCCACTAAGTTTGTGATACCCTGTTTTACATCAGTAGATGATGAGCACACCCATTTTACAGGTGAGGACAGTGGGGCTATTAAACATGTTGCCCAGGGCCTCCCCAGGCTTTAAGTTATTCTTTCCACTGGATTCTAAAACAGTAACAAAACCTACCTTTTGGGGGCACTTACGACACGCCAGGCATTGTGCCAGGTGCTTCACATGTGTCGTTTCCTTTAATTCTCAAAAAACGCCCGTGCAATAGGAACCACTATCATCTTATTTTATAGCTAAGTAAACTGAGGTCACAAAGGTTAATTTGCCCCAATTCACAGATATTTAGTGTTGCAACCAGGGTATGAACCCAGCCATATTGAATCCAGAGCTCACATTTACTCTTAAATCTGTACTTACTGCTTCTTGGAACTATGCAACATAACTGCAGGTGTGTTCTGATAAAGTGGGAAGGTGCCGGCCTCTGACCTAGGCTGGGGTTCGCAGAGCTGAAACTGGGCGAAGAAACTAAACGTGAGGCTGGACAGTGTCTCTCGATGTGCAGAGCATAGAGCTAAGTCAGTACTCAGTGAAGAAGCCTCAGGGAACAAAACAATCTGAAAAGAGTGCCATCATGAGGACTCTGGGAAGGGACTTCAAAGCCTGAGTGAAGGAAGAACTTGGTGATAGCATCTTCATCAGGGACACATCTGGGTACATGTGTGGTTGACCTGAGATAGAGGGTACATTAGACTTCCTGTAAGTTCAACTGCCTCCCCCAAAGCTGCAGGCTCAGCCTTATGGGGTAAGTCTAGAGCAATTCTGCAGGTAAATTCTGCAGAAAGGCCCCAAGAAATCTGTCTCCCTGCCAGAAGAACTCTGTCAACTGTGGAGTTATGAAACAGACAGTGTAACATTGGAGCAAAGCACAGAATACTCAGACCTGGGAGGGTGGCCATAGGCCAGCTCTAAGGTGGACCCTGCCATCATCCTATGGCCTGGTCATTTCAAAGATACTGCAGGAAAGCTAAAGGGAGAAAGTCAAGTAAAAATGGGATCCAGGGGTTACATATCTCAATTTAGCTTGACCTAGATTCTGTTTTGACAGTGTAACAGGCTCTGTGCCCAAAGATGAACAAGACGTAGTCCCTGCCCTCAAGGAACTCGTAGGCAAGCAGAAGAACTCATAGAACTCAGCAAACAACCAGAACACTGGAAGGCTGACGTAAGCTATAGCAGAGGTCCACACCAAATACAGAAGAAACACTAAAGCAGGAAAGACTGAGTCCCAACTGCAAAACTGAAGAAGGATTCATGGAAGGTGGCATTTGGCATGATTCTGGAAAAATGTCTAGGTCCCAAATAGGTAGAAGTAAGAACAGCTTGTTCCACAAAGAGGAAGTATTGTGTTCAAGAATATAGAGGTGAGAGATACCAAGTGTATATACAGAAGAGCAAGGAACAAATTTGACTACTGTGTGAGGGTCAAGGAAGGCTATGTACTGGGTCATAAAGGGAGAAAATATGAGATGAGATCATCTGTGATTTTGAATGCAAATAAATAAATAAAGGCATTGATCATTACTCTATGATTAATGGGGACAATGGGGAACTCTAAAAGATTTTGGAAAGGCAAATATTTAAATCTGCCTGACACTTAAAGAAATGTCATTTCTCCCTGTGTAAAAGAGTTCTGGATAAAGAAGGGCATTATTTCTTAGAGTATTCTAAGGAACACTGGCCACATGCAAGTTTCCATAAAATAAAGAGTCCTGTGGTAAAATAAATACCAGAAATGCAGGTATTCCTTTCTTGAAGATCTGAAATGCATGTCAGGATATTAGAAGCCCCGGGAAGTACTGCAGGATGAAAAGCTACTTAACTCTGTATCACTCGGTGTTTTCCCAAGTATTTCATTACTGATTTTTCTCTTTGAACAAACACGTTTAACACTTCTTACAACTATGAGATGTATTGTTGCCAAGGGTGCATGGTCTGTGTTCTTCAGTTTTTATGCCAAAGCAGAGCTTTGTTAGGGAATGTCCAATTCCTTATTACTTCCCACAAGAGAGTTGAGAGGCCGATTTCTCTTCTATGTTTAATGAGTGAGGCTGGTTAAAAGGGATGAACTGAGGATGACTCTACAAGGTGGGCTGTCATCTCACAAAATACTTTACTGAGTCTGTCTCCTCTGCTTCAAGGAACAGAAAACTTGCCATATTCATTGCTGTCTCAGCTTTTCAAGGCCCCAGAAGGACTTGTGTCGAAACAAGTATGAGAGCATTCCACATTAATTACAAGTGCCCATTAGAAGGCCCAGGAGATGTTGTGCAGGCAAATAAATGGGGCCAGAAAAGATCTGTAGAAGCACCTACGATAAAACCAGACCTAAACTGCCAGAGGGTCTTCCTTGGAATCAAGAGCATAATTCAGCCATAAAATGAGTCATAGCTGCTCCTTCTCTCTCCTTCCACATAAACATTCTGTGCCTCGTGGAAGGATTCTTTACCATCTATTCCGGGCAACAGACCCAAAGATACTGCACAGAAAGGGAGCATGATTTGTCTATAAAAATGTTGTAATAAGTGATTTTATAGAACTGAAATGCCAGTTCCTTTACTACCTCCTCCCACTCATTTTACAACCAGTTAATATCTTTCGGAACTGTTGTGTTGTATTCCACCCAGCTGCCTCTGCAATCTTTGTTGCCTGTTTTTCTGCCAGAGCCACAAGAATAAAGCTGTCAGATGGTCTGCGAAGCCATTTGTCTTGTCTGGCGAATTCCAGGCGACCATAACCTCCTACCTGCTCCACTATATAAGAGAAGTAGCCTGTCTTAACAAAGCAGAATTTAAATATTCTTTCTATCTGTGTTATCTACAAGCATCTAGGATGAAATCAGCGACAATCTATTTCCCTGACAGTTTCTGACCTTGTTCCGGGGGGGAATGGGGTAGGTGTTCCTATTAAGCAGGGCCTCATATTGACCTGCTTACAGAGATGTTACATGGCTCTCTGGCAGGAATACCGCAAGGTGTGTGAACTGTAATAAGAAATGTGACTGCTACAAGAGGAAAGATACAGCATGAAAGTGCCCCACAAGGAGAAGATTAAGAGCTGCACTGAGCTAATGGTATACAGTGGTTGGGCTTTGAATGTGATGAGGATTTATGGTTTCACTTAGGGCTGGAGAGCAATTTTAGAAAGTTACTAGCAGGCGACTGGCATTCTCAAAGATGGCTCATTTGTGTACTGCTCAAGATGAGCTGGGTCTTTTAGTTGTTTACAAACACACATGGTGGCTTGCATTGAATGTGCGGAAGTGACTGCAATATTGCATATTCAGAGCTCTTTAGCAGAGCTGAAGGCTGCTGCTTTGGTTTCTGAGTGCTCCTGTGTGGGCCAAGCAAAACTCAATTTTGCAGCAGTTTCTGCATTGAAAAGAAAAGTTGAGTTTCCCCACCTGTCCGAAACTCTGATACACTATTTCAAATGAACAGCTTCGCCATTCAGCATACTCCCTCATATTTAAAATTCTTAAATGCCTCAAATACTCCATGTTTGTGCTGCCTCGAATACAAACAAATTAATTTTTAAAATCTCCCCACTGGAATGTTTTGCACTGAAACCCATAAATCTTTGCGTCCAAGTGCTCACGTTTTTCTCTTTTAAAGCCTTGGGGCATTATTCCTGAGGTGCAAAAATCTCTCAAATAAATTAGAATACTGGTTGAGGCATCTGCAAACACAACAAAAAGCACTCAATCCCAGATTATGGAAAGCTGTGCGTGCCCTTGAAAGCAGTACATCATCTTGAACCAGCAGGCCTTGACCTTGGCATCCCATGGAGCCCTGAAACAGTTTACCTAGCCTGTTCATACAGGAAATACAAGGTAACCCTTCCCACACATGGTCCCATTAGGATTTCTCATGAACAAGTCCTTGGTCTAGGGAACATGTTCTCACTGCAGATAGTCTCTGCTTTTCATGAGCCTGTTCTATATGGCCATTGAAGGTATGGTTCTTTGACCCCAATTTTCAAGTGGATAAGAAATACCCATTTCCTATTTTCCCTACTTACTTATATCCTAACTATTTGAAAAACAAATATTTTAAGTTAAAAATATATTTTCTTAAATCACATTAAGGTACTCAAACCTTTATTCCTCCAGCTGAGGGAAACTAGTGTGTGAGACTTGAGTTCTGGGAGATTTATGTGATAGAAAACAGGGGCAGGGTCTGCTGACATCGACCAGCTCTATTCCAACTGTTGATCCATGAAGTTGACCATCCTTCTACTTCTCTGTCAAGAGACACATTGCTATGCACCCATTCCTTTCTGAGGCCCATCTCCGTGTTCCTTCACCTTAACAAATGAAGTCAATGAATTCAGGTATTTACACAACATAATAGGAGCAGAGATTCCAAGGAGATTTTGTTTGTAGTTCTGCCAAAATCCAAAGGCAAAGAGAGACCAAGGCTCTCTGTTTGGAATTGAGGAGAGATAAGAGATCTCAGAAATGCAAATATCTCTAAAAACTTATCCTGCCTTCAGGATAAGAAGTCAAGAGTTCCATTCTTTACCTTTCATTTCTAGGAAACGAGCGTCCTCCTCTCAACTTTGATTATCCTGAGCCTTGGCTGGAGGAAACAGGAATGTTCTCTGAGAAGGTGGGATTAGATTCTGGGCCACAAGGAGATGAGGACATGGTTTTGATGGTGGGTGTGAGCAGACAACCATGATGTTAATTCCACCTGTAAGAGATTATGGCATGTACAATGGTCAATCAGAATGGACACCCATAAAATTAGTGCTGGTTATAGAAATGATATGACTGTACTGGTAAACACTGGCTGAATATTAGCTCTGGAATTATATAAATATTGGGTGATTTTATTGAACACATTAGAAGAATGTTCTAGGACTGAGCCAGGGAGGTACTAAAAAAATACTCCCCCACCTAAGTCAGAGATATATAACAACATAAAAATATTATGAATAATATAAAAATATTATGAACTGTACATGGATTGTATGAATATTTTATGTATATCCATTCATGTATACATGTATTCATACAAACACATATACATGTATATATCCACATGAAGGTAAATAACAAATAATGGCTCGACACTGATAATTCAAGTCCATACTTCAGAGATTTGTCAGCCAAGGGGAGAGGGAGATGGGCTTTTGATCTACCAACTCCCATCAGTCACTGGTGGAAAGCTGCTCTGGGAACATGAACTCTCTGGCACTTGAAGCCTATCCTATAAACACGCCAGCTGAGTGGACTGGCTGAAATGGCCAGTAAAAGCCCTGAGGGAGAAAGACATAGTGGCTTGCAGCCAGAAGCCACTGGGTCTATGAACAAGGAAATGGTGAGAGCTTCAGGGCTATGAGCAAGCCAACACTGTTTGCTTTAGCAGCCAACTACCCCAGGCTGACATCTGCTCAGCTTCAAGTCCAATGGATGAAAGATGACCCTCCCTTTCTAATAATTTTAATCATTCTGATAAAAGTTCTTGAATATACATTTTAAAGCCTCTTGTAGGTTTGAGTGCAATGCTGTGGTTTGTCAAGCCTGGGTCATGTGACAACAGCCAAAAATATGAAGAAATAAGAGATCAGCCAAGATGGCAGAGTAGAAAGACCCTGGGCTCGCCTCCTCTCATGGGCACACCAAAATCACAACCATTTACAGAACAACCATCGATGAAAAAGACAAGATCCTACCAGAAAAGACCTTCTACAACAAAAGACATAAAAAGGAACCACAACAAGATGGGTAGGAGAGGCTGACTCACGATATAGTCAAGTCCCATACCCACAGGTGGATGACCCACAAACTAGAGAATAATTAAGTTGCAGAGGTTCTCCCAAAGGAGTGAGAGATCAGAGGTCCAAGTCAGGCTCCCCAGCCTGGGGGTCCTGCACCGGGAAGATAAGCCCCCAAAATATTTGGTTTTGAGCCCAATGGGGCTTACTTTTGGGAGTCCCAGAGGGCTGGGGGAAATTGACTCCACCCTTAAATGCCACACACAAAATCTCCCCCCGTGCCTGGGACCCAGGGCAGAAGCAGTGATTTGATAAGAACCTGGGTCAAACCTAGCTGCTGATCTTGGAGAGTCTCCTGGAGAGGCAGGAGTCAACTTCAGCTCACCTTGGGGACACAGACTCTGGCGGTAGCCATTCTTGGGAGCTCCTGCTACCACATGGACACGGGTGCTGGCAAGTGCCATTGTGTAATCCTCCATCTAGCTTATTGGCTCTAGGCCCTAGCCCTTCCCTGGCCCAACAGCCTGTAGGCACCAGTGCTGGGATGTGTCAGGCCAAGGAACCAATTGGGTGGGGACACAGCCCTTCCCATTAGCAGACAGGCTGCCTTAAGACCTCCTGAGCCCACAGCCACCTCTAGACATGGCTGTGACCACCAGAGGACCCAGGACACAGCTCCACCCACCAGTGTGTAGACACAAGCCCCAGAACACCCTGGGCCCCAACACTGCTCTCCAGGAAGACTACTTTAGCCACTAGACGAACTTCATCTACCAGAGGGCAGAAACCAGATGCAAGAAAACCACAATCCCATAGCTTGCAGATCCAGCCTGCCCAGCAGCAGGCCAGAATCTGCCCTGAGACCAGCTGGGCTCTGACCCTACCCACAAGCAGGCCAATACAGCCTTCAAGACACCCTGGACCATGTTCCAAACAAAGCAACAAGATAAAACCTCAGAATAAGAACTAAATGAAGTGGAGATAGGCAATTTACCTGAGAAAGAGTTCAGGGTAGTGACAGTAAAGATGATGAAAGAACTTAGGAGAAGAATGGATACACAGAGCAAGAAGATAGAATTTTTTAACAAAGAGAAAATATAAAGAAAAACCAAACAGAGATGAAGAATACAATAAGTGAAATGAAAAATACTCTAGAAGGAATCAACAGACTACATGATACAGAGGAAGGGATCAGCATGCTGGACGACACAGTAGTGGAAATCACTGATGCTGAACAGAAAAAGAAATGAGGACAGTTTAAGAGACCTCTGGGACAACATCAAGTGCACTAATATTCACATTATAGGGGTCCTGGAAGGACCCCTATAACAGAGAGAGAAAGAGGCTGAGAACATACCTGAAGACACAATAGCTGAAAAATTCCCTAACTTGGGAAAGGAAACACACATCCAAGTCTAGAAAGCACAGGGAGTCCCATACAGGGTTAATCTAAGAGGAACACACCAAGACACACAGTAATGAAAATGACAAAGAATTAAAGATAGAGAATATTAAAAGCATCAAGGGAAATGCAACCAATGACATACAAGGGAACTCCCATAATGCTATCAGGTGACTTTTCATTGAAACTCTGTGGGTCAGAAGGGAGTGGCACAATATATTTTAGGTAATGAAAGGGAAAAACTTACAACCAAGAATACTCTACCCAGCAAAGTTCTCCTTCAGACTTGATGGAGTGATCACAAGGTTTACACAAGAAAAAGTTAAGATTAAGAGTTCAGCACCACCAAAAAAACTTTCCAAGAAATGTTAAAGGAACTTCTCTAAGCAAAAAAGAAAAGGTCAAAACTAGAAACAAGAAAATTATAAAAGGAAAAAGTTCATTGGTAAATGCACACATACAGTAAAGGGAGGAAATCATCTCATGCACGAAGCTAGTAGGAAGGTTAGAAGACAAAAGTAGTAAAGTCAATTATATCCACAGTAAGCAGTTAAGGGATACACAAAACAATTAGATATAAAATATGATACCAAAAGCAGTAATTGTGAGGGGAGGAGAGTATAAATGCAGGATTGTTAAAATGCATCTGAAATTAAGAGATCAGCAACATAAAACAATCATGAATATATATATATTGCTATATAAAAACCTCATGGTAACCAAAACCAAAAAACTATACTAGATACACACACAACATAGAAAAAGGAATCCAAATATAACACTAAAGACAGTCATCAAATAATAAAAGAACAAAAGAAGAAGAAAGGACAAAGAAGACCTACAAAAATAACCGCAAAACAATGAACAAAATGGCGATTAGAATATATATATCAATAATTACTTTAAATGTAAATGGACTAAATGCTCCAATCAAAACACACACTGTGACTGAACAGATACAAAAACAAGACCCATATATATGCTTCCTACAAGAGACTCACTTCAACTCTAAAGACACACACAGACTGAAAGTGAGGGAATGAAAAAGAGTATTCCACTCAAATGGAAATCAAAAGAAAGCTGAGGTAGCAATACTTATATCAGACAAAATAGACTTTAAAATAAAGACTGTTATAAGAGACAGAGAAGGACACTACATAATGATCAAGGGATTAATCTAAGAAGATTAAATAATTGTAAATACATATGCACCCAACATAGGAACATCTAAATATATAAAGCAAATATTGACAGACATAGAGTGAGAAATTGACGGTAACACAATAATAGCAGGGAACTTTAACACGCCATTTATATCAATGGTCAGACCATCCAGATAGAGAATCAATAAGGAAACACTGGCCTTAAATGAAATACTAGGCCAGGTAGACTTAAATGAAATACTAGGACAGGTAGACTTGATTGATATATATAGAGCTTCCCATCCAAAAGGAGCAGAACACACATTCTTTTCAAGTACACATGGAACATTCCCCAGGATAGATCACATGCTAGGTGACAAAACAAGTCTCAGAAAATTTAAGAAAACTGAAACCATGTCAAACAATTTTTCCAACCACAATGCTATGAGACTAGAAATCAATGACAAGAAAAAAAACTGCAAAAAATATAAACATGTGGAGGCTAAGCAACATGCAAATAAACAACCAATGGATCACTGAAGAAATCAAAGAGGAAATTTAAAAATTCCTGGAGAAAAATGAAAACACAATGATCCAAAATCTATGGTATGCAGCAAAAGCAGTTGTAAGAGGAACGTTTATAGCAATATGAGCCTACCTCAGGAAATAAGAAAAAATACAAACAAACTAATCCTACACCTAAAGGAACCTGAAAGTGAAGAACAAATAAAATCCAAAATTAGTAGGAGAGATACCATAAAGATCAAAGCAGAAATCAATGAAATACAGTAAATAAATAATAGAAACATCAATGAAACTAAGAGCTTGTTCTTTGAAAAGATAAACAAAATTGATAAATATTTAGCCAGACTCATCAAGAAAAAAAGAGCCCAAATCAAAATCAAAATGAAGAAAGAGACATTATAACCAACACCACAGAAATACAAAAGATCATAAGAGACTACTACAGATAACTACCTGCCAATAAAATGAAAACTCAGAAGAAATGGACAAATTACCAGAAATGTACAATCGCCCAAAACTGAACCAGGAAGAAATAGAAAATATGAACGAGCCAATTACCAGTAATGAAATTGAATCAGTAGTTTAAAAACTCCCAACAAACAAAAGTCCAGGACCAGAGGGCTTCACAAGTGGATTCTACCAAACATTTAGAGAAGAGTTAACACCTATCTTTCTTAAACTATTCCAAAAAATTGCAGAGGAAGGAATGCTTTCAAACTCATTCGATGAGGCAAGCATCACCCTGATACCAAAACCAAAGAGAGATTTCACAAAAAAAGGAAATTACAGGCCAATATCACCAACGAACATTGATGTAAAAATCCTAAACAAAATATTAGCAAACCAAATCCAACAATACATTAAAAGGATCATACACCATGATCAAGTGAGATTTATCCCAGGGATGCAAGGATTTTTCAGTATCCACAAATCAATCAATACAATACACCATATCAACAAATTTAAGAATAAAAACATATGATCATCTCAATAGATGCAAAAAAAACCTTTTGACAAAATTCAACATCCATTTATGATAAAAACTTTCCAGCAAGTGGGCATAGAGGGAACATACCTCAACATAATAAAGGCCATATATGACAAAACCACAGCTAACATCATACTCAATGGTGAAAAGTTGAAATCATTTTCCTCTAAGATCAGGAACAAGACACAGATGTCCACTCTTGCCACTTTTATTCAACATAGTATTGAAAGTCTTAGCGACAGCAATCAGAGAAGAAAAACAAATAAAAGGAATCCAAATTGGAAAGGAAAAAGTAAACCTGTCACTCTTTGCAGATGACAGGATACTATAGAAATTCTAAAAACACTACCAGAAACCTACTAGAGCTCATCAATAAACTTGGTAAAGTTGCAGGATATAAAATAAATATACAGACATCTGTTGCGTTTCTATATACTAACAATGAAATATCAGAAAGAGAAATTAAGGAAGCAATCTCATTTACCATCGCATCAAAAAGAATAAAATACCTAGGAATAAACATACCTAATGAGGTAAAAGACCTGTACTTGGAAAACTATAAGACACTGATGAAAGAAATTGAGGATGACACACACATATGGAAAGATATAACATGTTTTTGGATTGGAAGAATGAATATTGTTAAAATTACCATATTACCCAAGACAATCTACAGATTCAGTGCAATCCCTATCAAATTACCGAAGGCAGAGAACTAGAACAAATAATTTAAAAATTTGTATGGAAACACCAAAGATCCCGAATACCCAAAACAATCACGAGAAAGAAGAACAGAACTGGAGGAATCTGACTTCAGACTATACTACAAAGCTACAGTATGGTACAGGCACAAAAACAGAAACGTAGATCAATGGAACAGAATTGAGAGCCCAGAAATAAACCCATGCACTTATTTTCAATTAATCTATGAGAAAGGAGGCAAGAATATATGATGGAGAAAAGATAGTCTTCAATAAGTGGTGCTGGGAAACCTGGACAGCTATACGTAAGAGAATGAAGTTAGAACATTCTTTAACACCATATACAAAAATAAACTTAAAATGGATTAAAGACCTAAATGTAAGACCGGAAACTGTAAAACTCTTAGAGGAAAACATAGACAGAACACTCTTTGACATAAATCACAGCAATAATTTTTTTAACATGTTTATTGGAGTATCTGCTGTATAACAAAGAGGATCAGCTCTACATATACATACATCCCCACAGCAATAATTTTTTGATCTGTCTCCTAAAGCAAAGGAAATAAAAGCAAAACCAAACAAATGGGGCCTAATTATACTTAAAAACTTTGCACAGCAAAGGAAACCATCAACAAAATGAAGACAATCTACTGAATGGGAGAAAACTTATATATGATATAACTGACCCAAAATATATAAACAGCTCATACAACTCAACACCAAAACCAACCAAACAAACAACCTGATTAAAAAACCGGCAGAAAACCTGAATAGATATTTTTCCAAAGAGGAAATGCCAATGGGCACATGAAAAGATGTTCCACATTACCAATCATCAGAAAAATGTAAATTAAAACCACAATGAGATATCACCTCACTCCTGTCAGAATGGCTATCATCAAAAAGACCACAAATAACAAATGTTGGCGAGGATATGGAGAAAAGGGAACCCTCATATGCTGTTGGTGGGAATGTAAATTGGTGCAGCCATGGTGGAAAACTGAATGGAGGTTTCTCTAAAAACTAAAAAACTAAAAATAGAACTACCATATGACTCAGCAATTCCACTCCTGGGTATGTATACAAAAAACCCAAAAATGCTAATTCAAAAAGATACATACACCCCAATGTTCATAGCAGCATTATTTATAATTGCCAAGATATGGAAGCAACCTAAGTGTCTATCAACAGATGAATGGATAAAGAAGAGGTTGTATATATATGCAATGGAAAAAAATGGAATAAAAAGCCATAAAAAAGAATGAAATTTTGCCATTGCAACAACATGGATGGACTTGCAGGGTATTATCCTAAGGGAAATAAGTCAGACAGAGAAAGACAAATACTGTATGATATCACTTACATGTGGAGTCTAAAAAATACAACTCCAACTAGTGAATATAACAAAACAGAAACAGACTCACAGATATAGAGAACAAACTAGGGGTTACCAGTGGGGAGGTGGGGAAGGGGCAACATAGGGGTAGGGTATTAAGAGATGCAAATTATTATGTATAAAATAAATAAGCTACAAGGATATATTGTACAACACAGGGAATATGGACAATATTTTAGAATAACTATAAATGGAGTATAACCTTTAAAAATCACGAATCACTATGTTGTCCACCTGTAACTTAAACATTGTACACCAACTATATTTTAATTTTAAAAATAGAAAAAAAAATAAGAAAAGTAGGGAAGAGTGAGTCCTCTTAGAATCTCAGGTGTTGGCATATCAGAGTGGATATAAGGCAGAAAAAAATAAACACAGAAAAGTGACTCAATGATGTCATAAATATTGAAATACAAGTACAGTTTTCTCATTGCCATTCAGCCATGAGTGTGAAGTCACTTGGAACACATGACTGTCTGAATCTCTAAAATGCCAATGGCGAGGGTCATAATTTTACCTAACTTTCTACCAGACATAATTTCTTTTCCACCCTGGGTTTTGACTGTATTGGTTGAGAGACCTTGGACAAAAGAAATTTAGGAACGAGGGAGTCAAGAAATAAACCACAGAGGCAAACACCAGCCTCGTTGTTCTTTCATACCACAAAAGGGGAGAGGAATTTTAGGAAACAATTGAGTTCATCAGTGACTGTATTTAAGATTATCTACTGTATATTTGCAATATAAAGGCCAAAGCAATTACAGACGTGATTTCCCTAAAGAAACAAAAATAAGGAGAGAGACCTAGACTTGATGACTGTTAGCACTGAAAGACATCTTAATCAGCTTAATATATTAACAGTTCCGTGTCTGATCAATCACAGAATGGGCTATTTCATTTAAAGTTCTTTGTGAGACTTGTATAATTGTAAATTAAGAGAAATGCAAACTGTATGTTTGCATATTAAAGGAAGACTATATTTTTTATCAAAGCAAGAATCTCCCTTCCCAATAGTTCTGATAAAAGCATTGATCCTCAGACGCTCTGATTAGGACAAATGTTTACTTCTGAACCAACCATAGTGGCCAGGGGCCAAGGGTTCTTTGCAAATGGAAACCTCTAATTTCCAGGACACTTCGGGAAACTTCAGTCAAGTCAGAAACACCAGTATGAAATTGTACTCGTATTCCCAAGCCTGCTTTGGCATTTAATTGACTGGTTTTGCTTATATGTGGGCGTCAGGGTGGGTAAAAATGCTTTTTAACCTGAAAAAAATGTGCATTTGTCCTCATTACATTTATCACCGGTGATGGTACTTCCTGATGGAGACAGCATTACTAATCTGTGAGATTTTGTGTTGCTGTGTGATACGTGTAGAGAAATACACCCCACACGTGGATTTCACATGAGCACACTGGATTCAAGTGTACTGTAACATCATGTGAGATCAGCGTATAAGCTAAACAAAGCTGAGGTCTACTTTGTGTGCTCTGAATTTTAATATGCAGAGAACAGCAGGCTGTCTACCCATACGAACTGGCTTTAAAAACCAAGCAGGTAATATCAAGGCAAATAATCTGTTATTTTAATAATTAATCCAAATTCTTTAAAAAGATGGTTAGGAAGCCAGTTACCAAGAGTTTTAAAATACAGTTATTTTATTGGATTCAACTTTCAGTGAAAGTTTAATGTTTAAACATAGACAAGTGAGGATATAAATGTTTCAATAATAGGTTTACATTATTTTGGTAATGAAGTTAAAAGGCCATTAACGATAAGCTTGCAGCAATTGGTAAAATAATCAAGGTCAAAGGAAGATTCAGAATGGTAGATGCAGAGGGCATTCAGAGGAACTGGAGAGAGAATAACATGGAAATGAAATGGTCAAGATACAACATTTATTTTCCTTGGTTTTGTATCAATTTCCTTTTATTTTTGTTGCGATAAGAGTGTCCTGAAGCATGTAAAAAGAATTTAACAAAACAAATTTCTCAGTGAACATTTATTGAGAGAACTCTTTTGTTAAAACAAAAAGTTTAAAATACAATAGGTAAAGACCAACGATACCAGAGGGAAGGAACTAGGTAGAGATTCACAAAGTCTAGGTTCTAGATTCAGTTCTGACATGCTATAGAAAACTTTGAACAAGTCTTAACCCCACTGTATCCCAGTTTCTTTTGAATACGAAAGTTATGAACTAGACAATCCCAAATATCCCACTGGGCCTTAAATTATGTGATCCTATACAGTATTTTTTTTAAAAAAAGTTAATGCATTGTAATTCCAACAGAAATCCTAAATCAGAGATCAGTAGCAATTGTGAATATTGAAATGTACTCATATGAGAAATAAAATCAAGTTGTAAACAATTAAACATTCTCTCAAACTAGTTTCATATTCTCCTACAGGCTGCGTAGTGCTACTTGAGTTATGTTACTGAATAGAGATTAAAAGGTAATAAACATTTTTAAGAATCATATTATTTCCTTTGATAAATGTAATGTGTGTTTGGAGGCAAGAAAAAAACATTTCAACTCTTTCTTTCTTCCTATTTTCTTCTTCTAAAGTCTACTGATTTTCCTTTGCCTTTTTAGGGAATCTAAAAGAAACAAAATCATGTCTAATTCACATCCAGAATCTCCTTTTCATTGCACTCTTTGCCTATGTACTGGTTCTATTCCCGCAGGTTAGCAGATCAGGGAATAGTATTTATTTAACTCCAGGTGCTAAACTGGTTCAGACACAGAGTACTTTATTAAAGAACCTGTATTCTATAAAAAATAATCTCTGCTTTTCTTTTATATCCCTGTCTTCACAGACATAAGGAAACCTGGGACTACATTCAGAATGCTTTACTTTGTACTGAGGAGAATGGTGTCACTAAAGATTGGAAAAGGGAAACTTAGGTTTCTGGCTTGTTCACATAAGTGGTGATGCCAAATTCATTGGCTGGAGAATATTAGAAAACGACCAGATGTTGGGGAAAAGATGACAATTTCAATATGTTTGTGTGCATTTAAGGGGCCTTGGAGAAGGCCAAATGGAGATGTTCTTGGAGCACAGAACATGTGAACCTAGAACTTAGTAAAGGGGTCTGGGCTGGAGCCATCAATGTGGAAGCCACTGGCATGTCCTTATGATTAAATAAAGCAATGGGTCCATGGAAAATAGTCTCTGAGGAGAAAGCACCGTGATACAGATCTCTCCCATGCCTTGCCTCATTTATACTCTGCAAAAATCTAATAGGTGAATATTATTAATCTCATTTTACAGATAAGGAAATTGAGGATCACAGGCAAGCAGATGAGAGCTTCTCCCATGGTGAAACATTTCTTTTTTGCTTCATCTTCTACTTTTTCTTAGATCAAAAGGATTAACTGTGGCTGTTCCCTCCCCAGCTTTCATCCTAATCAGAATAAGGACTGATGAAAACTACAGTTGCTGATGGAAATCACTCAAGGAGAAGATTCTGCCTATGGTTTCTCAATGAAGACCTGTATGATTTCTACTCTGAAGGATGGATGCTATAAGATAATGATTAGATAACAAATTTAAAGGAGGAAAAGCTATAAGCTATCCTCCTTGATCAATCAGCCATACAGTGAGAAAATTTGATATTTGCATTATTATTTCTCATTCTTATTTGAGCCTTCCTACCTTAAGAGTTTAATTTTCTTGCAATCCTTTTTCTATTATTATCTTTCCATTTTTATTAGGTGTCTGTCACTGGACTTCTCTGTGGACAGAATTCCAATGCCTCATGTAGTTTTCAACGCCAGCTCAGACTTGGGAATTATTCAAACATCATGGGGTTTTTTCCTTATTGACCTGTCCAGCTCTCTCCTTCCTGTCATGTCAACCTTGACACTGGAAGGCTGGAAGCCACTCACAGACACATACACAAGTATTTATCTCTCAAAATGTTGGCAGGATGTTGGAGCCAGCTGAGGTTGAGAGGCTATGCAAGTCAGAAAACTGCATAGCAAATACTGTAATAAGTTGAATTTTGTGCTAAGAGACATTTCCCAGACCCAGATAGTCCCCATGGAAACAGGGCTTTGCTCTTGGCAGTTACATCAGAATTCTCTTCAGTAAATAATCAGTGATAGCACATACTTTCTTTCCTCATTGTCCTTGTGACAATGGTGAATCCTCAACTGGAAAGAGAAAACAAAAGGAGAGGGATACCATTGCTCCTGAATGACAGGCTGCAATGCCTTCCAGAGGACCCCAACAATAAGAAAGAGGGGCAGCAATGGGAGTTTAAGCCTGAAGGGTGTTTTAAAAACCACACAACAATGGATAAGCACATTTCTCTCCAGGATGGTTGGCAACTTGCTGATGATTATTGCCATGGATGAATATGTACTGTGTCCCAATATCAAGGCTTTATACTAGACCCTGACCAGAGGCAAGTCTAAATTCTGTAGGGCCTGGAGCTTATACAATAGGCAGAGGAAGCAGGGGCGGGGCGGAGGTGTCTTCGAGACAATAATGTAAAATCTTGAATACAGAATAAGGTACAGGGCATTGGAAGGGTCCCAAGCAAAATGAGGGGCCCGGAAGTTTGAACTTCCCTGGTTTCTTGGTAAATCCATCTCTGATCCTAGAAGTAGAGTGATAGATAAGGATAAGTGCAATAACAACAACAGCAGCAGTAGCAGCTACTCTATACTGAGCTGCCAACACTGTACTGAGCACTTCACATGCATTATCTCATTCAATCTCACCACAACCGCAAGAATTAGATACCAAATTTTGCAGATAAAGAAATGGAGGCTCAATAACTTGCCAGTGGACAGAGTGGTAAAACTGAACTCAAAATCAAAGGTTCTGACTCTAAGTTCTTAATCACCAAAGTATAAGGTTCTTAAGAAGTCTTAGTAGTTTTATGGCAACGTTAAGGGAGGTACCTGAGACAGTAACGGAAAATTCAGAAACAGTTTTCTTCTGGAGGGGTCAACACATAAAGAAGCATGTCTCAACCCTTGGCAGGATTGACATTTTGGGCTAGATAATTCTTTGTTGTACGGGGCTGTTCTGAGAATTACAGGTTGTTTAGCAACATCCCTGGCCTCTACCTACTCGATGCAGTAGCACCCTCTTCTCAGCTGGGATGACCATAAATGTCTCCAGATATTCCCTAAGTCCCCTGGCTGGGAACGGGGGAGATCACTGAACTGAGAACCTGTGACTTAAAGATTGAGTAAGAGGTAGGGAGGTGAGGAAGTGGGGGGAGGGGTACTCCTGAAAGAAGTCATAGCAAGTACAAAGGCAGAACAGTGGGAAACAGCCTGATAGATATGAGGAAGGGCAGGCAATTTCATGTTACTTGAGGCCAAAGGGGAGGCTGAGGATCACTTGGTGGCGAAGTAGGAGGAGGTCAAATCACAGAGGCCATTAAATGTCATGCCAAGGGGTTAGAGTATTATTTCGTATCAGAGGGGAAGGGGTACAAAAAACTATCATAACATTTGGTAATGACATGATCGAGGGGACATTTTCAAATGTCACTCTGGTCTCTTAGTGAATAATATATCTGATGAGGACAAGTCTAGTTCAGTTAACTTTGTCTTTTTCTATTTTAGACATGTGTTATGCCCTCTAAGAGGTCTAGAAATGACCAAAAAGCCCAGAGGAATTAGAGTCTGGATGAGTTACTGACAATTCACTTCCATCTTCAGAAGACAGAAATCTCAACACAACCCTACCAGGTAGTGGGCTGACAGTGCCATCCTCCAATACAATGTGCTGGGAAAGCCTTTCCTGTTAAACAACACGTGCATCAGTTTAATTAAGGGAAACAGGTCATGGAACAGATGAAGGCAACCATGTAAAATATATATGAAATGCCCACTCTCTCTTTGGTTGTGCTTAAAATAAAGAAGGAAGAGTAAAGAATCACAAAGTTGTGTCCATGAGCATAAACCACCTGGTTTACTTCCAGATTGAACCATTTGAATGATATGAGCAGCATTTTCATAGTATGGCAGACATTGTTCACTGCCTGTTCAACATCTATTCTTCCCTTTGTCCTTACTAACAACACGCTGATTTTGTGCAGGCAAGAATACTGTGTTCCCAGCTAAAGTCAACTTACTTCCTCAGACTCTAATGAACCTAGAGGTGGCTGAGTGACCCAGGCAAGTAAGATGTGTGCTGGTGTTGTTGAGTGGTGTTTCCCCCCATTTCCAATTCAAATGAAGTCTTTATCTCTTCTCATATTCCCTCTACTTGTGTGTTTGACTTCTTAACATCCTAAGAATATTTTCACACTTTAAAAAATAAATTACACCTCTCCTCTAAGATTGAGAAGATACTTACTATTTAGAAAAGGTTAAGAAATATTCTTTCCTGAAAAGTACTCTTACTGTCTGATAATTATTCCATCACAACTCATTTACTTTATCCTTCAATTTGAGGAATAGATATGACAGAGCATTTTAGTTTTCGTAATTGCCCTGTTGCAATTGCTGACTAACGTCAGAGTAGGAGAGAAGAGGTGAAAGTGGCTATTGATTAATTATGACACATTTCTTCCCAGGGCAAGTCTTTGGAATTCAAAAAAAAGCCTTCCAACAAGTTGGGCTTTAAGAATAGTGCATATAACAATAATAGCCTGACACAACTCACAGACCCTTCCCAAAGTGCCTGTATTAGAATGAATTCAATATACAGCCTCACCTTGGTTAGAGCAGAGAAAAGCTGCAAAAAACAGAAAGTGAACATCCATAAGAATCTTTTAGAAACCCTCTAGGTTTGACTGCTTAGCCATACATCCTATAAGCATGGGTAACAAGATAGGAAACAAAAGAAAATCCTAAAAAATCACCCCCAAGGCAAGCAATGACAACCAGCAGCTGAATTTGATCCTCTGTACTGACAAAGGGCCAGTGTGATCGCCTCCTATCATCAATTCTTCAGGTCTACCTGGGCAAGGAGAACTGGATGACCAACTTTTTCATAGCCTGACCCTACAGCCTCGTTATCTGCCTCTAAGCCTTTGGGTAAAAATGCCTGGGTCTCCAAGAAAAGCTTCCCAGCATCTCAGGTTTTCCTAAGTGACTGTTGCAATGATGATGAGAATGAGGAAGTGACGATGCCCACTCTCATCTCAGGGGAGAAAAGGTGAGGGGGACGCCCCTAACAGACAACAGGGAAGCTATCTGCTGCTCCTTTCAAAGCACCAAAAACATCTCCCAAGGATTCAAGACCACTCTTCAAAACTCTCCTTTCTATTCAAACCCATTCATTTTTCTTGAGTAGCCAAACATGTCCTCATTTGTACAGTTCTAGGCACTTGTTGGAAAATCATCTCAGTTGTGAGATAACACACATGATGTGGTTCAGAAATTAAACTAGAATGTTTGCAGGATTATAAAGAGTTGAAAACTGCTTCCTCTTTCCGAGGCTCCATTTTCCAGTTATTCTAACAGGTGGTGTTTCAGAATATTCCAACGGGATGTGCTGACTCTCATTCATATTAATTTGATCCTCAGTATAAATATAAGTATGGATAAAATATGTAAATATATTGAACAAGAGGAATAAACCACATCAATTTCCCAACATTCTTTCCAATCCATGTGGATCTTTTCCTGTGGCTGGCATTGCATTCAAGAAAGTCCTTTTGTTTGTTTACTGAAACATAGACCTGCCAGGAGAGCTGAGCTCTAAATCGCTGTTGCATTTCTGATGGAAAGGTGCCATATAATTTAAATTTCAACAGTTCTACAGTTTCCCATATTTCTTATTTGTGACTCGACACCTCATAGACGAAGTGCATGGTACTATCATTTTAATAAGTAGTTTTTGAATGAAGGTCATTTATCTTTGCATCCAAATTCCACCTATTTATTTTTTCTTTCTTTTTACTGACAGATCCTGAGATCCAATAAAGGGCTTTGAAAAGTCATTTCTTTTCAAAGGTATTAGGTTTCAACAGCCAATAAACCAAATGACCAAACAGAACCACCATGTCCTCAAACTGCCAAAGAGGCGGTGACAATTCTGGTTTGTCTATTCATCTGAAGGGAAAGGATATCGTTGATTCCTCTTGTTCAGCCACTTAGTTGTGAGTAAACATTATTTTTTAGAAAATCAGTTTTCTTGGGTTTTCTCATCAATGAACTATTTTCCCCATAATGGCAGATAATTACCCAGTATATTTGGGAAAATGGAGTCCATCTTCACGATAGAGATGGTAGTTAGATACGCATTGAGTCCAATTGGATTCACTGTCCAAGCTATAAAGAAACGGATATCAAGTGACTTTTAATCTTGTATGAAACAAAAAGATTAAACTGTCTATATTACGATGAACTGCAGTGATGAGCCCTATGATAGAACCACACTCGCAGAGCTGCTTCTAATGATATGTATGCAAGGAATAGATTTTTCCTGATAATGCATGTAATTAGAGTACAGAACAAAATGTTCTATTCAAATTCATGACATGCCCAACTAATAAAGGAAGAGAGGATAAGGCACTTGCTATTTATTTGCATGAAAGAGCTTTAATATAGGATATACTTTAGAGAAATTAGTTTTCAATCTAGGTGACTAGATGAGATTTTGACTCTGAACTGTTTTTTGAGTTGACCTATGAGAATTTATGCAGAAATATGACTGTGATGCTTACAAACCAGACAGGCATTGTTTTTTTCATTAATTCCTGAATGTCTCATATCGTCAGGAGAAGCAGAAAATTGGTCCTTTTAAAAGCCCACTGTACAAGAATTTGCTTTTATGAAACATAATCAGCAAGAGTTGATAGGAATCTTAGCAGAAATGTATTCTTTTTAAATTCAGACATTCAAGAAGTTAGATACATTGATTCAGCAGTGATGATTCTCCACTGACCTGTATAAAACAGAAATCTAGGGTTATATTGTTATAAATATATTTGAGAGAACCTCTTGCTATCATAGTACCAGCTCTTCAGGGTGAATTATGGACCACACAATGGATACTTGAAAGAAAGCTTTACATCAACTCTTATGCTTAGTTTTCGATGATAAACGTTAGTGTCACATCCACTGGATATACGTAAGAAATTGCTTCTAAGAGTAGGAGTCTTTCATTTTTAAAAACAACAACTGATATCAACATTATCCATGTAATGTATTGCGTAACTGTAGAAATCTATACTTATGAGCCAATAAAAAAACTGCTAAGGGCTTCCCTGGTGGCGCAGTGGTTGAGAGTCCGCCTGCCGATGCAGGGGACACGGGTTCACGCCCCGGTCCAGGAAGATCCCACATGCTGTGGAGCGGCTGGGCCCGTGAGCCATGGCCACTGAGCCTGCGCGTCCGGAGCCTGTGCTCCACAACGGGAGAGGCCACAACAGTGAGAGGCCCGCGTACCGGCAAAGAAAAAAAAAACAAAAAAACAAAAAAAAAAACTGCTAAGCGTGAGATAAAAGGTAAAAGTCTCACATTGTATGCTTAACATCATTTGAAACACTAACAAGTAAGAAAAACTGTTGTATTCCTTGTACAGATATGAAATATGGCCTTTTTATTTATTTTTAAATTATTATTATTTTTTTTTTTGCGGTACGCGGGCCTCTCACTGCCGTGGCCTCTCCCGTTGTGGAGCACAGGTTCTGGACGCGCAGGCTCAGCGGCAATGGCTCACGGGCCCAGCCGCCCCGCGGCATAAGGGATCCTCCCGGACCGGGGCACGAACCCGTGTCCCCTGCATCGGCAGATGGACTCTCAACCACTGCGCCACCAGGGAAGCCCTGAAACATGGCCTTTTTAGTAAAAGGCACCAAGATCCACTCACTCAAGCCAGAAACAGAGGAGTCCTCTTTGCTTTCTCCCTTTACCTCTCCTCCCACTTCAAAGCCATCAACAACTTCCATCAACTCTCCCTTCCAACATATATCACAAAGTTTTTTTCTACCTCCATCCTGGCTCAGACAGTTATCCCTGGTTGCCGGGTCTCTTAAAAAAAGTTTTTGTTTTTAAACTTCTCTCTCTATTATCCTTGGCCTCCCCTAATGCATCTTCCACAAGGTAGGCAGAATAATAAGATTATCTTTATCTAGCTTAAAATCTTCAATGACTTGCCCTCACACTTAGAATAAATCCAAACGCATTAAACTCGGAGCTTCTGGAATCCAGCCTCTGCTTCTCTGCCTAACCCTGTTTCCCATGGAGCCAGAAACATTATACCCACACTCCTTGGCCATCTTCAAGTTCTTTCCTGTTTCAAGGCCATTGTTCTCCCTGCCTGAATCACTCTTTATCCCGCTTGTTTCCTCCTATCTCAGCTAAAATAGCCTCTCCCCGAAGAGACCTTTCTTCATTGCTATATCTGGAGATTTTATCCTGTCAAGCAATTTCTTTTGTTGTACTTATCAAAATTTGCAATGATTTTGCTTGTTGATCGTTTTCTTTGTCTATCTCCCCATGAAAATGTCAGTGTCATGAAGAGAAAGGACAATGTCTATCTTGGTTACTGTCATATATACCTAGTATGTCCTCCACCAATGTTTATTTAATGAATATATGAACTTATTGCAGCTCTGCTTTCATAGATAGAGGCCATAAAGAGGCAGAGATGCAGATAAATTTCGGGGGAAAAACTGTCCTTGATTTGTTTTCAGGTTCAGGAAACAGTGGTTTTCTTTTTTTTCTTCATCCTAAAATAAATGTTCAATTAAATCTAACTTTCTCAAGGGGAAAGTAAAAGGAATGAATATTCTCACATATTGCAATCATGAAGCTTATTCAAAGTGTCTATATATTTCTTATCTGTGAGTGGGTGAGCCAGATTTCTCTCTGGAAGTAAGCTAAACTCTTTGGGAAGCTTTTCTATCTCTTCTGAGCCACTTATGTAACAGGAAGATACTAGAGTTTATAACACATCCCTGAGTATTGCATTTATTGCCAAAGAATATGTAGGCTGATTATAGATTATATCCACTTGTGTGTATTCGCTGTACAAAACAAGTATAGCAGCTTGTAAAAAGTGAAAAAGTTCTTGGCTGACATTGTTGAAATCTCTTACAAATCAAGCTACAATGAGAAAGCTGAAAAAGCTATTTTATAACAATATGTAAGAAAAAAATGATTTTGTGGACAAACGTATGTTTTAAGCGGACAAAATATTTTATAATGTTTTTCTATTTTAACTGAAGTACTGCTTTCTTCTGGAAATGCTGTTTTCTTCTTATTCGTTGCTCAAAGAAAAATTGGAAAGCAAGTAAAAATAGTTAATGAACAAACTACTGTTATTAGACTGGCATAGTTGTAAAGGTATAAATTTTCTTCCATGTAATCTGAATCTTAAAACTTAGCAAACATGAACATATTAAGGGATAGAATAGAAATTTCATTTTATTTATTTTTTAAAACATCTTTATTGGAGTAAAATTGCTTTACAATGGTGTGTTAGTTTCTGCTGTATAACAAAGTGAATCAGCTATACATATACATATATCCCCATATCTCTTCCCTCTTGCATCTCCCTCCCTCCCACCCTCCCTATCCCACCCCTCTAGGTGGTCACAGAGCACCGAGCTGATCTCCCTGCACTATGTGGCTGCTTCCCACCAGCTATCTATTTTACATTTGGTTGTGTATATATGTCCATGCCACTCTCTCACTTCATCACAGCTTACCCTTCCCCCTCCCCGTGTCCTCAAGTCCATTCTCTACGTCTGTGTCTTTATTCCTGTCCTACTCCTTGGTTCTACAGAACCATTTTTTTTTTACATTCCATATACATGTGTTAGCATATGGTGTTTGTTTTTCTGACTTACTTCACTCCGTATGACAGTCTCTAGGTCCATCCACCTCACTTCAGATAACTCAATTTTGTTTCTTTTCATGGCCGACTAATATTCCATTGTACGTATGTGCCACATCTTCTTTATCTATTAATCTGTTGATGGACACTTAGGTTGCTTCCATGTCCTGGCTATTGTAAATAGTGCTGCAATGAACATTGTGGTACATGACTCTTTTTGAATTATGGTTTTCTCAGGGTATATGCCCAGTAGTGGGATTGTGGATCATATGGTGGTTCTATTTTTAGTTTTTTAAGGAACCTCCATACTGTTCTCCATGGTGGCTGTAACAATTTACATTCCCACCAGCAGTGCAAGAGGGTTCCCTTTTCTCCACACCCTCTCAAGCATTTATTGTTTGTATATATTTTGATGATGGCCATTCTGACAGGTGTGAGGTGATTCCTCATTGTAGTTTTGATTTGCATGTCTCTAATGATTAGTGCTGTTGAGCGCCCTTTCTTGTGTTTGTTGGCAATCTGTATATCTTCTTTGGAGAAATGGCTATTTATGCCTTCTACCCGTTTTTGGATTGGGTTGTTTGTTTTTTTGATATTGAGCTGCATGAGCTGCTTGTATATTTTGGAGGTTAATCCTTTGTCAGTTGCTTTATTTGCAAATGTTTTCTCCCAATCTGAGCATTGTCTTTTGGTCTTGTTTATGGTTTCCTTTGCTGTGCAAAAGCTTTTAAGTTTCATTAGATCCCATTTGTTTATTTTTATTTCCATTTCTCTAGGAGGTGGGTCAAAAAGGATCTTGCTGTGATTTATGTCATAGAGTGTTCTGCCTGTGTTTTCCTTAAGAGTTTTATAGTGTCTGGCCTTACATTTAGGTCATTAATCCATTTTGAGTGTACTTTTGTGTACGGTGTTAGGGAGTGCTCTAATTTCATTCTTTTACATGTAGCTGTCCAGTTTTCCCAGCACCACTTATTGAAGAGGCTGTCTTTTCTCCATTGTATATTCTTGCCTCCTTTATTAAACATAAAGTGACCATATGTGTGTGGGTTTATGTCTGTGCTTTCTATCCTGTTCCATTGATCTATATATCTGTTTTTGTGCCAGTACCATACTGTCTTGATTATTGTAGCTGTGTACTATAGTCTGAAGACTGGGAGCCTGATTCCTCCAGCTCCATTTCTCTTTCTCAAGATTGCTTTGGCTATTCGGGGTCTTTTGTGTTTCCATACAAACTTTGAACTTTTTTGTTCTAGCTCTGTGAAAAATGCCATTGGTAGTTCAATAGGGATTGCATTGAATCTGTAGATTGCTTTGGGTAGTACAGTCATTTTCAAAATGTTGATTCTTCCAATCAAAGAACATGGTATATCTCTCCATCTGTTTTTAGTGTGTTTAATTTCTTTCATCAGTGTCTTATAGTTTTCTGCATACAGGTCTTTTGTCTCTTTATAGGTGGGTTTATTCCTAGGTATTTTATTCTTTTTGTCGCAGTGGTAAATGGGAGTGTTTCCTTAAATTCTCTTTTGGATTTTTCATCATTAGTGTATAGGATTGCAAGAGATTTCTATGCATTAATTTTGTATCCTGCTACTTTACCAAATGCATTGATTAGCTCTAGTAGTTTTCTGGTAGCATCTTTAGGATTCTCTATGTATAGTATCATGTCATCAGCAAACAGTGACGGTTTACTTCTTCTTTTCTGACTTGGATTCATTTTATTTCTTTTTCTTCTCTGATTGCTGTGGCTAAAATTTCTAAAACTATGTTGAACAATAGTGGTGAGAGTGGGCAACCTTGTCTTGTTCCTGATCTTCGTGGAAATGGTTTCAGTTTTTCACCATTGAGAACAATGTTGGCTGTGGATCTGTCATATATGGCCTTTATTATGTTGAGGTAAGTTTCCTCTATGCCTAATTTCTGGAGGGTTTTTATCATAAATGGGTGTTGACTTTTGTCAAAAGCTTTTTCTGCATCTTTTGTGATGATCGTATGTTTTTTCTCCTTCAGTTTGTTAATATGGTGTGCCACATTGACTGACTGGCATATATTGAAGAATCTTTGCATTCCTGGGATAAACCCCACTTGATCATGGTGTATGATCCTTTTAATATGCTGTAGGATTCTGTTTGCTAATATTTTGTTGAGGATTTTTGCATCTATGTTCATCAGTGATATTGGCCTGTAGTTTTCTTTTTTTGTGGCATCTTCATCTGGTTTTGGTATCAGGGTGATGATGGCCTTATAGAATGAGCTTTGGAGTGTTCCTCCCTTTGCTGTATTTTGGAAGAATTTGAGAAGGACAGATGTTAGCTCTTCTCTAAATGTTTGATAGAATTAGCCTGTAAAGCCATCTGGTCCTGAGCGTCTGTTTCTTGGAAGAGTTTTAATCACAGTTTCAATTTCAGTGCTCATGATTGGTCTGACTATGTTTTCTGTTTCTTCCTGGTTCAGTCTTGGAAGGCTGTGCTTTTCTAAGAATTTGTCTATTTCTTCGAGTTTGTCCATTCTATTGGCATATAGTTGCTTGTGGTAATCTCTCATGATCCTTTGTATTTCTGCAGTGTCAGTTGTTACTTCTCCTTTTTCATTTCTATTTCTATTGATTTGAGTGTTTTTCCTGTTTTTCTTGATGAGTCTGGCTAATGGTGTATGAATTTTGTTTATCTTCTCAAAGAACCAGCTTTTAGTTTTATTGATCTTTGCTATTGTTTCCTTCATTTCTTTTTCATTTATTTCTGACCTGATGTTTATGATTTCTTTCCTTCTGCTAACTTTCAGGGTTTTTTGTTCTTCTTTGTATGAACACTTTAGGTGTAAGGTTAGGTTGTTTATTTGAGACTTTTCTTGTTTCCTGAGGTAGGATTGTATTGCTATAAACTTCACTCTTAGAACTGCTTTTGTTGCATCCCATAGGTTTTGGGTCGTCATGGTTTCATTGTCATTTGTTTCTAGATAGTTTTGGATTTGCCCTTGGATTTCTTTAGTGATCTATTGGTTATTTAGTAGTGTATTGCTTAGCCTCCATGTGTTTGTATATTTTACAGTTTTTTTCCTGTAATTGATATCTAGTCTCAGAGCGTTGTGGTCAGAAAAGATACTTGATATGATTTCAATTTTCTTAAATATACCAAGGCTTGATATGTGACCCAAGATACGATCTATCCTGGAGAATGTTCCATGAGCACCTGAGAAGAAAGTGTATTCTGTTGTTTTTGGATGGAATGTCCTATAAATACCAATGAAGTCCATCTTGTTTAATGTATCATTTAAAGTTTGTGTTTCCTTATTTATTTTCATTTTGGATGATCTGTCCATTGGTGAAAGTGGGGTGTTAAAGTCCCCTACTATGATTGTGTTACTGTTGATTTCCCCTTTTATGTCTGTTAGTATTTGCCTTATGTACTGAGGTGCTCCTATGTTGGGGCATAAATATTTACAATTGTTATCTCTTCTTCTTGGATTGAGACCTTAATCATTATGTAGTGTTCTTCTTTTTCTCTTGTAATAGTCTTTATTTTAAAGTCGATTTTGTCTGATATGAGAATTGCTAATGCAGCTTTCTTCTGATTCCCATTTACATGGAATATCTTTTTCCATCTCCTCACTTTCAGTCTGTATGTGTCCTAGGTCTGAACTGGGTCTCTTGTAGACAGCATATATATGGGTCTTTTTTTTGTATCCATTCAGCCAGTCTATGTCTTTTGGTTGGAGCATTTAATCCATTTACATGTAAGGTAGTTATCGATATGTATGTTCCTATTACCATTTTCTTAATTGTTTTGGGTTTGTTATTGTAGGTCTTTTCCTTCTCTTGTGTTTTCTGCCTAGAGAAGTTCCTTTAGCATTTGTTGTAAAGCTGGTTTGGTGGTGCTGAATTCTCTTAGCTTTTGCTTGTCTATAAAGGTTTTAATTTCTCCATCAAGTCTGAATGAGATCCTTGCTTGGTAGAGTAATCTTGGTTGTAGGTTTTTCTCCCTCATCACTTTAAATATGTCCTGCCACTCCCTTCTGGCTTGCAGAGTTTCTGATGAAAGATCAGCTGTTAACCTTATGGGGATTGCCTTGTATGTTATTTGTTGCTTTTCCCTTTCTGCTTTTTAATATTTTTTCTCTGTTTTTAATTTTTGATAGTTTGATTAATATATGTTTTGGCATGCTTCTCCTTGGATTTATCCTGTATGGGACTCTCTGTGCTTCCTGGACTTGATTGACTATTTCCTTTCCCATATTAGGGAAGTTTTCAACTATAATCTCTTCAAATATTTTCTCAGATCCTTTTTTTATCTTCTTCTTCTGGGCCCCCCATATTTCGAATGTTGGTGCATTTAATGTTGTCCCAGAGGTCTCTGAGACTGCCCTCAATTCTTTTCATTCTTTTTTCTCTATTCTGCTCTACAGTAGTTATTTCCATTGTTTTATCTTCCAGGTCACTTATCCATTCTTCTGTCTCAGTTATTTTGCTATTGATTCCTTCTAGAGAATTTTTAATTTCATTTATTGTGTTGTTCATCATTGTTTGTTTGCTCTTTAGTTCTAGGTCCCTGTTGAACGTTTCTTATATTTTCTGCATTCTATTTCCAAGATTTTGGATCATCTTTACTATCATTACTCTGAATTCCTTTTCCAGTAGACTCTCTATTTCCTCTACATTTGTTTGGTCAGTCGGATTTTTACCTTGCTCCTTCATCTGCTGTGTATTTCTCTGTCTTCTGATTTTGCTTAACTTACTGTATTTGGGGTCTCCTTTTCGCAGGCTGCAGGTTCGTAGTTCCTGTATTTGGTGTCTGTCCCCAGTGGGTAAGGTCAGTTCAGTTGGTTTTGTAGGCTTCCTGGTGGAGGGGACTGGTGCCTGTGTTCTGCTTAATGAGGCTGGATCTTGTCTTTCTGGTGGGCAGGGCCATGTCTGGTGGTGTGTTTTGGGGTGTCTGTGCACTTATTATGATTTTAGGCAGCCACTCTACTAATGGGTGGGGTAGTGTTCCTGTCTTGCTAGTTGTTTGGCATAGGGTGTGCAGCACTGTAGGTTGCTGGTCGTCGAGTGGAGCTGGGTCGTACCGTTGAGAAGGAGAAATCTGGGAGAGCTTTTGCCGTTTGATATTACATGGAGCTGGGAGGTCTCTCGTGGACCAATATCCTGAACTCCGCTGTCCCACCTCAGAGGCTTAGGCCTGACACCTGGCTGGAGCACCAAGACCCTGTCTGCCACACGGCTCAGAAGAAAAGGGAGGAAAAAAGAAACAACAAAGAAAGAAGAAGAAGAAATAAATTAAATAAAGTTATTAAAGTGAAAAATAAAAAATTATTTAAAAAAATTTTAAAAAGTAATAAAAAAGAGAGAAAGAAGAGAGCAACCAAACCAAAAAACAAATCCAGCAATGATAACAAGCACCAAAACTATACTAAACAGAACAAAACCAGACAGACAGAACCCTAGGACAAATGGTAGAAGCAAAGCTATACAGAGAAAATCACACAAAGAAGCATACACATACACACTCACAAAAGGAGAAAAAGGAAAAAAAAAATATATCTATTAAAAAAAGGAAGAGAGCAACCAAATCAATAAACAAATCTACCAATGATAATAAGCTCTAAATACTAAACTGAGATAAATATAAAACCAGAAACAAATTAGATGCAGAAAGCAAACCCCAAGTCTACAGTTGCTCCCAAAGTCCACTGCCTCAATTTTGGGATGATTCGTTGTGTATTCAGGTATTCCAGAGATGCAGCGTACATGAAGTAGATTATGGAGATTTAATATGCTGCTCCTGAGGCTGCTGGGAGAAATTTCCCTTTCTCTTCTTTGTTCGCACAGTTCCTGGGGTTCAGGTTTGGATTTGGCCCTGCCTCTGCGTGTAGGTCGCCTGAGGGCATCTGTTCTTCACTCAGACAGGACGGGGTTAAAGAAGCAGCTGATTAGGGGGCTCTGGCTCACTCAGGCTGCGGGGGAGGGATGGGTATGTAATGCCTCTGGCGGCAGAAGCCGGCGTGACGTTGCAACAGCCTGAGGCGCGCCATGTGTTCTCCCGGGGAAGTTGTCCCTGGATCACGGGACCCTGGCAGTGGCAGGCTGCACAGGCTCCCGGGAGGGGAAGCATATGGATAGTGACCTGTGCTTGCACAGAGGCTTCTTGGTGGCTGCAGCAGCAGCCTTAGCATCTCATGCCCGTCTCTGGGGTCCGCGCTGATAGCCGCGGCTCGCGCTGTCTCTGGAGTTTGTTTAGGCGGTGCTCTGAATCCCCTCTCCTCTCACACCCCAAAACAATGGTCTCCTGCCTCTTAGACAGTACCATACTTTTTCCCAGACTCCCTCCTGGCTAGCTGTGTCTCACTAGCCCCCTTCTGGCTGTGTACATGCAGCCAACCCCAGTCCTCTCGCTGGGGTCTGACCTCCGTAGCCTGAGCCTCAGCTCCCAGCCCCCGCCCACTTCGGTGGGTGAGCAGACAAGTCTCTCAGGCTGGTGAGTGCTGGTTGGCACTGATTCTCTGTATGGGAATCTTTCCACTTTGCCCTTTGCACCCCTGTTGTTGTGCTCTCCTCCGTGGCTCCGAAACTCCCCCCGTCCGCCACACCCCGTCTCCGCCAGTGAAGGGGCTTTTAGTGTGTGGAAACTTTTCCTCCTTCACAGCTCCCTCCCAGAGGTGCGGGTCCTGTCCCTATTCTTTTGTCTCTGTTTTTACTTTTTTCTTTTGCCCTACCCAGGTACGTGGGGAGTTTCTTGCCTTTTGGGGAGTCTGAGGTCTTCTGCCGGCATTCAGTAGGTGTTCTGTAGGAGTTGTTCCACACGTAGATGTATTTTTGATGTATTTGTGGGGAGGAACGTGGTCTCCACGTCTTACTCCTCTGCCATCTTGAAGGTCCCCCTTCATGTAAATTTTAAATAGAAAATGATTGATTTTGAGTAAATGTGTCTAACAACAATGGTTATGAGTAGTCTTTTCTGCAATTAGGTATAATTTAATGGCAATTTTTACAAAAATGGCTACAATGTAAGTGGATGGAATGTTCTTTCCTGTAAACCAGGGACGGGAACTGTCAAATATAATTCATCCGGTCAGATATATCCCTCTCCAGTGAAGAGTAAGGCACTGGGCGAGATTCCGACCTCATCAGGTAGAAGGGATCATCCCCTCAAAAAACACTGCCCACCCTACCTTGAAGGGATTCCGACCACCCAGATGCAGTGGCGGACAACCGGGCACAGAGGCACTGATATGGCTTCTATGGTTCACCTGCTGGCACTTGCCTGGCTTTGACACGGTTATGCAGGCACATGAGCCTGTGAACGTGGGGGTCCAAATGTGCATGTGAACACATGTTGCCATAACCAATGTTCTGGAGGGAGTAACAGAATAATAATGCAAGATTCTAGGCTTTTATAGCAAATGGGAGGAGGGTATCACCAAGCCTATGTTTCTAGAATCAGAAAGATTTTTACAACTTGGACTTAATCAGCTTGTCTCTCCAAAGGAGAGTGGTTTGAAAGTCATCCTGTGCCTGCAGCTCAAGCAGAGCAGATAAAAAGATCTATGAAGGAGAGATAGAAAGCTACAGGATCAAGCAATCAGAAGGAGAAGCTCGGCACCTTCCTTTAAATGTTAGGGAGCTCATTCCTTTAAATGAGGAATAACAGGAATCCTACCCTAGCACACCCCAGGGTGGAACAAGAATGATAGACACTTAAAGGAGAAGCTTAGAACACCTGGCCAAAGATTTTCAGCAGCTGTCAAGAGAGGAGACGTGAAATACTAGAGCCTCATTGTAACAACGTATGCATACAAACATATGTGCACACACACCCACACACACATGCACAAATACATGTACACACCCCTGCACACACCCACATACATGCACACATATGCAAACACATGTGCAAAAACGTGCACGTATTTGAATTTTATTAATTTCTATGCTTATATTTATTATTTCCTTCCTTGTACTTGCTTTGGGTTTAATTTGATCTTATTTTTCTAGTTTCCTAATTAGATTATGAGGCTTTTCATCTTTTCTAATCCTATGGGTTATTTAGAAGTGCATTGTTTAGTTTCCAAGCATTTGGAGAGTTTCCTGTGCTCTTTCTGTTTTTCATTTCCAGCTTGAGGGCACAATCTGTACAATTTCAATTCTTTAAAATTTGTTGGGGTTTGGTTTATGGCCCACTTATGGTCTATGTTAGTATATGTTCTATGAATGCTTGACAGAATGTGTATTTTGCTGTAGTTGGGAGGAGTGTGAGTGTTCTATATGTTTTGATTAGAACCTGTTGGTTAATGGTGTTGATGATATATCCTTGTTGATTTTCTGGACCGTTGTTCTATCAATTGTTGAGAGAGGAATGTTGAAGTCTTCAATTATAATTGTGGTTTTGCCTATTTCTCTTTTCAGTTCTATCAGTTTTTACTTCACATATTTTGGTTATTTGATGCATACACATTTAGGATAGCTATACTATTTGGTGGATTGACAATTTCATCATATGTATTGACCCTCTCTCTGTCCCTGGTAATTTTCTTTGGTCCAAAGTCTACTTTATCTGACATTGTATAACCACACCCACTTTTGTTTTCTTTTTTTTTAACTTTATAAATAACAGCTTTACTGGTATATAATTCAGATACCATAAAATTCACTCTTTTAAAGTATACAATTCAGCAGTGGTTTTTAGCATGATTACAGAGTGGTATAACCATCACCACTATCTAATTTTAGTACATTTTCATCATCATAAGGAAGCCTCATAGCCATTCCTTCCTCCATTCAGCCCCTGGCAACACTAACCTACTTTCTGTCTCTATGGATTTGCCTATTCCAGACTTTTCATATAAATGGAATCATACAATAGGTGGCCTTTTGTAACTGACTTCCTTCACTTAGCATAAGGTTTACAAAGTTCCTCCATATTGTAGCATGCATCAGTACTTCATTCTTTTTTTTTGGCTGAATAATATTTCATATGGATATACATTTTATCTATTCATCAATTGTTGAACATTTTGGTTGTTTGCCACTTTGGGCTATGATGAATACTACTACTATGAACATTAATGTACAAGTTTTCATGTAGACATATGTTTTCTTTCTCTTAGGTATATGCCTAGGTTTGGAACTGCTGGGTTATATGGTAACTCTATGTTTACCATTTTGAGGAATTGTCAAACTGTTTTTCAAAGTGGCTTTACCATTTTACAATCTCACCAGTCATGCATGAGAATTCCCATTTTCCACATCGTCACTAACACTTGTTATTGTCTGTCTTTGATTTAGCTATCTCAGTATGACATGGTATCTCAATGTGGATTTGATTTGCATTTTTCTGATGACTAATCATGTTCAATATCTTTCCATGTGTTTATTGGCCAATGGCATATCTTGTTTACAGAAATGTTTATTCAACTCCTTTGCCCATTTTTGTAATTGGATTATTGAGTTGTAAGAGTTCTTTATATAAAGTCCCTTATCACAAACATGATTTGCAACTATTTCTCCCATTCTGTGGACTGTCTTTTCACTTTCTTGATGGTATCCTTTGTAGCAAAAAAGTTTCAATTTTGATGAAATTCAGTTTATCTATTTTTTCTTTTGTTGCTTTTGTTTTTGGTGTCATACTTAAGAAACTATTGCCTAGGTCACAAAACTTTACTCGTAAGTTGTCTTATAAGAGTTTTATAATTGTACCTCTATCATCTAGATCCATTTTGAGATAATTTGTTTATGGTATGATTAATGTTTGCTTGGTAAATCTCTATTCATCCTTTTACTTTCAACCTACCTATATCATAATAATTGAAATGAGTTTCTTGTAGACAGAATATAAGTTGGTCATCTTTTTTAATCCATCCTGCTAATCTCTGTCTTCAAATTTGTGTACTTACAGTATTATGGCTTAAGTCTGCCATTTCATGTTTTGTTTCCTGGGTCTTTCCTCTTTTTTATTTCTTTATTTTCTTTTTCCTACATTCCTATGGATTACTTGAACATTTTTTAGAATTCCATTTTGTGTTATCTACGCTGTTCTTCCCTGAGGCCAAAAAGAAAACTCTGGAACACATCACCATGTCATTCCTGGGTTACAAGGTTCCTAGCTGGTTTTCCTTTTTTTCTCCATCTTTCAGGGTCTCCCTGTATTTGTTTAACCTATAATGTCCGGAATTTGTAGCTTTATTTATTGGGAAGGATCAGGGAAAGTACATCTATTTCATCTTTCCAAAAGCAGAAGTTATCATTCAGAAAAAAATTTAAAACCCTATTGTTCAAATCCACACTGGCCAAATCTGAGTGAGATTTATGATTCTTCTATGATCGCATTAGAGTGCCCACTTCCCTCACTTTAAATTTCTTTTCTGTCATGGCTAAAGTAATTTCACTATGATACCTTATAACAAGAAAAACTAGTCTTCTTTATGGAGATCTAAACCCAGCCTTTGCCTAGTAATATTTGCCAATGTTAGGAGCCAATTATAAACTTTTTGCAAGTCTTATTTTTTGTTCTCAAATTCATTCAAGCTTTTGCTTACCTCTCAGTTTAGTCTTGATGAAAATATGGCTGGTTTATTATTTAATGGTTCTCAAAGTGGCAAAACTATGTTAATCTTTTACAAAATCTATATTGCTAAGATGGCCATATTTAATAATATTGAATATAAACCATATACAACACCCAGTAATGAGCACAAGTCTATAGTTGATGAGTTGGTATATCGATAAGTTCTGACAGAAAACAGAAAGCATATTCAAATTAAGATAAGTAGAGGAGGTTTTATTTTACAGAGACTACACAAAACTACAGAAAACTATTTACAAAAATGATATTGCAAAAATAAAGTGTTAGTGGTAGCTCAGCTCTCACCATACCCATGCCCACAATGTCAGAAAGAACAGTTACCATTACCACCTGGAAGGTGAGAATCATGCAGAGAAGTGTACTCTGAGAGCAGTTTAGAGAAAATGCAGGACAAGGCAACCTCAGAGAAAGGAAGAATAAATATCCAGACCTCTCTTCCTTTTCCCCCTCCAGTCTCCTCTCAGGGTTCCCAATTCTTGAAATCAAAAGGAAGCCAAAGGACAAGGAAGCTCATGGCAGCCTCTTGGGACAGAAACTCAGGTTAAAAAAAAAAAAAAAAGGTACACAGGGGACCTGGATGGGTGAATGGAAGATATTCAGCTTATTTGGTTTGTATATTAGTATCCAGGTACAAATAAGAGCAGATGGGTTAGGTGGAATGCTGAGAGAATGTTTGAGGATCAATTCTCTAATCTGATAAAATACTCAGACCAATATTACCAATTTGAATAAGTAGAAGGTCATAATTTGCATAAAAATTAATGCATATGAAATACTGGTGATATCTCTATAACCAAAATAGGAGGTAACCTAGGCTCAGGGTTTCAGGTTACTGTCTGATGAATTTACTTGGGAAGTTAATCATAATTGTCAGGCAGAAACTACTGAATAACTTATCTGATTTTCCAGTTTCTCCTCTCTGGCTTCTAGAAGCTATAGTTTCTGGCACCTAACACCTATCCCATATTCACCTCTTAAGACAGAAAAGGCTGAAAAAGAAGGTGGCATATGACTTCTTTTGTATTCATATTTTCTCACAAATTTCAGCTGAAAAATTGAGGGTATGTATTCCCCAGCATTAACATTATACTATTATTGTTACTCTCCTTATATAGTGCACAATTGTGAGACTCTTTTTGTTTTCAGCTTCCTTGCACTTGCAGAAGTATGGAATCACCTTTGAAAGCAGCATGTCTACATCTTTACTATTCAAATGGTATTCTATACGCAATTACCAAAAGCTTCGGGATACAGGAAGGATCTCAAGCCCTATGATCCATGACTGATATTAATGCCAATATCTTCCTATGGAATAGGAGGACACAGAGCAACTAGGAAATGGAAAAAGGGGATGAATTGGTGATTACAAAGAAGGGCAAGAGACCATAGAAACTCTATCTACTGAGGATGCAATAAAGCCACCATACTTCATGAGATAACACGTTCCTAAGTGGAAAGGGGGAAGGGCAATGGGGAGAAACAACAGCCCAGGGCACTGATGTTAAAGGAAATGAAGCTTCCAGAGATGGACAGTCAGGGGGATGCCATTAAATCCCATCTGTCACCATGAAGACAATGGAGAGGAAGTAAACATAAGGAGCAACATCTTGAGAAAATGCAATTAGCTACTAAAAAGTACTGACTTTGAGACAATTTTGTAATTTACTGAGGAGGACATGGAAACTATTAATGTCTTTTAGTAGATGTGAGACAATACTGTAGCCTACCACATCAACTTGGTCAGTAATTAACTCTGGTTAAATTATTCTCATCAGAGTAATTGTTTTAAAAGTAAGAAAAGACAGATGATACTTCACTCTTACGTTCACTTACTCTAGTTATTGGTATTAATTTGTCTCTTTATTGGTAGATGAAGTACACTACTATATGTTTTTTAATATGGAAATAAACATATTTTTTAATGAGACACGGCAGTGGAAATTCCTGAAGGTTTTATGGTTTCCCATGGGTTTGCCTCCTCGAACAACTGGTGGTAGAAGATTCAGGTAAAGGGTCAAACAAACCAATCTGGGGCTTTCCCTAACACTGAAATATGAATAATAGAGTCAATAAGGAACTTTTATGCTAGGAATTATTTTTTCTTCTCACCTTCCTCACCCATCTTCAGTGAATACTCTATGGATTATCACAGTACAATTTAAAAATACTGATTCACAAGCACTTATTATTTACCTTACTCAAAATATAATAAACTTGTTTATTTAAAAAGAGAAAACCTGTCCACTTACCAAGTGGGAATCTACATCCAGTGACAAACACTAAATGGTTTGTAATTTACTTCTTCAAGGTGTCCCTGAAACTGTTATACTCAACATGAAATAGATATATTTACATTTAAAAAGATTTCTACTCACATAGAAAATATCAGTGTTGGGGATCATAATTAGAATAATCTTTTAATATAGCAGGTTATGTTTGGTAAGCTAATAGAAAAGATGCTTATTGGAAATAATTTAAACATTTTCATTATTGCTCTTTGCTATGTGAAATTGATCTATAAACACAATGTTCATAGAGGTAGGTGCTCCTAGTCAGAATTTCCCAACTAGTGTGTCCTGAATACTTTAAAAGTGTGCAGGGATATTAATCCCTACAAATTTCAGGGCTTCTGGTTGGGAGGCTTTAGACCATAAGTAGCCTCTGGAATCTTGTACATATATTCTATGTATGTCTTGAAATGAAAACATTTAGAAAGCTATAGACAATTCAAAAAAAAATACATGAACTCTTATGTATGTGAAGCTTGACCTGGACACTATGAAATCAAGTCTGTTTATAAAAGTCTTCTTTGGGCCTTCCTTGGTGGCGCAGTGGTTGAGAGTCCGCCTGCCGATGCAGGAGACATGGGTTCGTGCCCCGGTCAGGGAAGATCCCACATGCCGCGGAGCGGCTGGGCTCGTGAGCCATGGCCACTGAGCCTGCGCGTCCGGAGCCTGTGCTCCACAGCAGGAGAGGCCACAACAGTGAGAGGCCCGCGTACCACAAAAAAAAAAAAAAAAAAAAAACTTCTTTGTAATGACATTCCATAAGAAAGGAAAAAAATATTTTCCATTCAAAATTTGTTTCCAAGTTTGAAAAGACAGTTCACTTTCAGCTTCGTGGGGAAACTTCCTATTTGGGAGAACGGAATGAGGGCTTGTAAATGATTCCTCGGTGTGACCTGCAGTACAGTCTGGATGTCTTCAATTCAGTGGTGATCTGATTACTATGCAGCTTCATGTTTAGAGTCTGTATTAGCAAGATGGTTAAAAAACATATGCCTCGGGATCTATGACCTTGTTATACCACATACCTCTTCGCGTGGAAAATATCACAGGTGACAAGTCACACAGGCTTTCCAAGGGGAGGAGCTTGAAAGGCTCTAGGACACCTAACCCTGGATGAAAGACATTTGATGTTGACAGCATTTGACATCAGCAGTTGAGAGACATTTCTTCATTCTAAGCAGTGGCAGAATGGGGGGAAATAATATACAGCTCTTGAAAATACAAAAAAAAAGGGCCTAAGTTCTGCACCTCTCTTCAGAAAATCGTGATTTGGTGTAGTGAGGGTATTCTCATTCCCAACAGAACATTCACTGGATTGAGTAAAGAGCTCAAATCTACCCCTTTTCAGGAGGGCATTAAAAAATCTGTGCGATGTTTCTGAAAGTATGCTATATATTGTTCAGAGAGTTTCCATGGTAGCTTTACTTGTTCCATGGTGTGTTCATCCCCCAATTTCTCTTCCATTTCTTGTCTTCAGTGCTTGTACTATGTAGCACTTTTAAGCAAATGTATACTGAGTGGTGAAAATAGAAACAGGGGTTGAAACAAATGGTGAATTCTACAGAAACACGTTTTTCTCTTGCTGCCAGTTGTCTTCAAGCAAAGTCTTATGTTCGTGAAAAAATCATTTGCCATTAAGAAAACAACACTATTCATTTTAATTAATGCACTTTCTGTAAGTAATCATTAAAAAGGCGAGATGAGCCAATGTTTACAAATTCATATTTTTAGTAGGAATGTTTGGCTACTCCGTAGATCTTGTCTTCTGCCTAATGGTTCCTTTAAAATATCTTGATTTATTATGATTAAGTGAAAGCTAGGGTAGACCATTAATTGATTACAAATAAATGTAAGTTAAATTCACACATTAATAGCAACATTAGAAAAAAATGTCTTGGGTCTACTTGCTAAGCAGAGAAACTCTGATGTGAAATTTTACCTTCTTTGAAGGTGAGTATACCAAGAATTAAAACAAGTAGCCCCTGGGTTGAATTCTGTTCACACAGTGTTTTCCTTGGACTACATACTATTTTCAAATAAACTGGAATTAGTGACTAACATTTGAAAATTGAGAGATTTTACATTAGATCAAGGTCATTGTTGAGTTCAGTTAAAACACAGAAAGTTCCAGCAACTTTAGGCTCACATCAATTCCTGGCAGCGCCGAGCCTGTGATCTGCAGTGACTTTTTATATCTGCCCTTTTAAGCAGGTATGAGTTATCTAGTTTGTTAAGTTTCCCACACAATCCAATTCACTCATTCATTCAGATATTCATTCACACATCTACTCAATAAATATTTCATGAGTACCTACTACATGCCAGAAGACCTGGTGCTAGATTCTGCCCTCCTAGAATGTACAGTCTAAGGAAAATGGACAGTAAACAGTTCTATAAAATTGCAAATTTAGAAAAGTGCTAGGAGGAAGAATGTAGAGTGTAATTAAAGCATTTGCCAGGGGATTCTGCAGTATTCTGGCGTAGAGGAGGAAGGATCAGAGAATTTTTGCAGGAGAAGCAGATCTTTGAAATGAGATGTAAAGGACCAGGGGAGGTTAACTAGGCCCAGTGTGTTCCAGCGAGAGGGAACAGGAGGAGGGGAAGCAAAGAGGAGATAGATTATTCAAGGACCAGAAAGATGTGCACAAGGGGATGGCTGGCACAAAATGAGGCTGGGGCAGGTATGCGCAGGATCAGACCAAGAATCTTGTGGGTAATGCTAAATGATTGCCCTTTGTTTTTAAGATCAGTGGGTAGACACTGAGGACTTTTTCAGAAAGTATGTAGCAGGAGAAGAATTGTGTTTTAAGAATAATATTCTGCTTACTAGGTGGAAAAGGTCTGTAGGACGCAAGTACGGAAGGAACTGAGGATGATATGCACTAGAGTTGATCCTTAGAAAAAGGCTTCAAAAATTGACATGGATGTTAAAAACCTGAATGGCACTGGAAATGGCACAAGGCCATAAAGGGAAACCTTTGACTTACTGCTCCAGATCTCCTCTATCCTGCTATGTACCTTGGAGGCTGACCCACCCAGTCTTCATCCACAGGCTCCCTCACCCACTGCATTCTGGCTGTGTTCAGCCTATGGGTGGCACCAGCAGGTGATCAGAGGGTGGCAGAAGAGTGAGGTCAGTGCACTTATTGATCCAGCACCTTTCCTGCCGGATTGTTTTATTTTTTTGTTTTTTTTTGTTTTTTTGCGGTATGCGGGCCTCTTGCTGTTGTGGCCTCTCCCGTTGCGGAGCACAGGCTCCGGACGCGCAGGCTCAGTGGCCATGGCGCACGGGCACAGCCGCTCCGTGGCACGTGGGATCTTCCCGGACCGGGGCACGAACCCGTGTCCCCTGCATCGGCAGGCGGACTCTCAACCACTGCGCCACCAGGGAAGCCCCATAAGTTTGTTTTCTATGTTGGTAAGTCTGTTTCTGTTTTGTAAATAAGTTCATCTATATCATTTTTTTAGATTCCACATGTAAGTGATATCATATGATATTTGTCTTTGTCTGACTGATTTCGCTTAGTATGACAACCTCTAAGTCTATCCATATTGATTCAAAAGCATTATTTTATTATTTTTTATGGCTGAGTAATATTCCGTAGTGTATATATGTACCACAGCTTCTTTATCCATTCATCTGTTGATGGACACTCAGGATGCTTCCATGTCTTGGATATTGTAAATAGTGCTGCTATGAATATTGGGGTAGGTGTGTCTTTTCAAATTAGTTTTGTCTGGATATATGCCAAGGAGTAGGATTGCTGGATCATGTGGTAGCTCTATGTTTAGTTTTTAAGGATCCTCCATACTGTTCTCCATAGTGGCTGCACCAATTTACATTCCCACCAACAGTGTAGGAGGGTTCCTTTTTCTCCACACCCTCTCCAGCATTTATTATTTTGTACTAAAATTTTTTTCAACCAATTCATCAACTGAAGGCTATTTGGGTTGAGTGGATTGTGGGTTATATGGTAAATTTATGTTTAACTTAATAAGAGAACGCCAGGCTGCTTTCTAAACAACTATACCACTTTGCATCTGCACCAGCAACATATGAGAATTACAGTTGTTCTGCATCCTCACTAGCACTTGGTATTATCAGATTTTTTAAAAAATTTAAGCCATTCTCATAGATATATAGTAGTATCTCATTGGGGTTTTAATTTAAGTTTTCCCAATGACTTATGATGTTGAACATTTTTTGTTTACCTGTTTATTTGCCAGCTCAGGACTTGGCCTACATTATCATGCTGAATAATAAAATAAAATAAAATTATAACAACTTTCAGAGGATGCTGGGCCTGATCTCATAGATACAACTATTTGGGCCATGGTACATTACATAGCTATGTGTTTAAATTAGTCAAAGGTCAGTGGATGTGGACCCAGCCTCAGGTAAACTTTGTCTAAATGGTACTTGTCTTAAGTTAGATTGCCCCCAAAAAAACAGTGTTTGAAAAGGGCTTGCATGTAGTCATTTATTTTTGGAAATTCTCCCAAGGAAGTGGATGGAGGTCAGGGAAGATGGAACAAAGATCCAAGAGTGTTATTGAGATGATCACTTCTGGGGCAACCATAGCTCAATTCTGGATCAAGATTTAGCTTCACTTGAAGCAGCCATGATTTGATTTTCTTCTTGTTTAATTTCTTTTTTCTCTCGTCTTCCCCTCCTCCCTTGATCTTTCCTAATATTCCTTCCCATTCTCCCATAGTAACTATTATGACAAATGCACAATCAAAAGTGAAGAAATATCTATTGTCCAGAAAAGAGAAAAAGGACCCAGTTCTCTTTACATCATGATTCTTAAGTCTGTGAGCACTGTGAGGGTAAAAAATTATGCCTTACTCCATTTGTTCAATATTCAGCCTGTGTAGAGAACCTGGAATATAGTAAATGCCCAGAAATCATATTTTGAATGAATGAATGAATGAATGAGGCTTTAGGCCATTCCCAGATCACTAGAAAGTTCTCCCCCTGACTTTTTTGCATCTAGTTATAGAGAAAACTATGTAGCTAACTATGCTACAGTTTTTTAAACACTCCCCTAGCTCCTGAAAAATAATTCATGAGATTTTCTTTCTTGCTATTCACTGGATGAAGTGCAGACTTCACAGTAGGTCAGCACTTCATACACGACCTTCTCCAAGGCTCTCAAAAACATCTCTTTTTATATCAGAATAGAATCTATGGAGATTTCTGTGTTGCATTTGCATTGGAAGCCTGTCTGAACAACCAGTGTTCCTCTCCCTATTATTCAGGCTCTAAGACACCAGTTTTTCTCACCCAGGCCTGTGAACAATGATCTATCCACCCAAGTTAGTAATATTAAGTTAAATTTATGCAGCTAGGTTTCCAGCATATTTCCCATTTCGAGCTGCATTCTTCTTCCATAGCCTGCATGTGAACAACAGCTTTAGTTATAAATGTTTCCCAGTGAACCAGCACTCCAGATGATAGAAATGAAATTTATTGTATTTCTTGCAAAGCTCTGACATGAATCCCACCAATCACCATGACACTCGGCTCAGAAACCTTACTTGCCTTTGCGACTGGTGCTTTATCACTCTAAAGTGGACTGGCAAGACTTAAAAGTCCTCTGATGGATAACTTTTTTAAGAGGGTAGGCAGAGTATTGTCAAGTGAACATATTCTTGACTGGCAAGGAGCAGAGGGACCAGTTCACTTAGTAGAAGATATATAAACTGAAAGAAGACTTCAACCATATAGGTACACTCTGTTCCAATTAAACTGAACATATTTTCTAAATTAGCTGAATAGAAAATTAAACTATAATATAAGTAAATGGAAACTAGAATTCACATTTCAGTAATAGGTAATCCATGCAGCTGTAGGAATAATCACTCACCACAAAGAGTGATTTAAAATAGCATTCCTAGGGCTTCCCTGGTGGCGCAGTTGTTGGGAGTCCGCCTGCTGATGCGGGGGACACGGGTTCGTGCCCTGGTCCGGGAAGATCCCACTTGCCGCGGAGCGTCTGGGCCCGTGAGCCGTGGCCGCTGAGCCTGCACGTCCGGAGCCTGTGCTCCGCAACGGGAGAGGCTGCGGCAGTGAGAGGCCCACGTACCACAGGAAAAAAAAAAAAAATAGCATTCCTAGAAGAAAAAGTGAGCTTTAATACTTGTAGAGAATGAAACATACAGAGAAGAAAGTAATGGCTATAACCTATTAATATTCAAATACAGCGTTTAAACTCATTTTAAAAACAAAGAAAGTACTGCTTTGTTTAAGAAAATATCCACCTTTGTTCTTCAGTATCATAAAAGCAGTAATTTCAATTTCAAAACAAAAAAATTGACAATTTAAATTTGTAGTTAAAAACCTTCCTTCAAAGAAAACTAGTCTTCACTAGTGAATTCTACCAAATATTTATAGAAAAGAAAGAATAATCCAGATAAGCTCAGCCGGTAAGTGGAAAAGAAGAAAACACATTTCAGTTCATTTTATAAGGCCATCATACCCCTGATATTAAAAACAAAAACATTACAAGAAGAGAGTTCCAGACAAACATCCCTTATAAGCAAAGCTGAAAAAATCCTTAACAAAATATTAGTGAATTGAGTCTGGCAATATAGAGAAAGGCTAATACATTGTGGCCAAGTGAGATTCATCATAGGTAGGCATGTTTGGTTTAACATTCAAAAATCAGTGTAATTTATAGCATTAATAGACTGAAAAAAGAAACATTATATGGCCATCTCAACAGATGCAGAAAAAGCATTTGACAAAATCAACATGCTGTCAAGATAAAAACTCTCAGTTAATTAGGAACAGTAAAGAAAGGATCTTCCTTAACTTGATAAAAGGCATCTACAAAATAGTCTTCACCTCATATTCATATATATTTTGTTTCCCCTAAAACTGGGAACAATTCAGGGATGTCCCCTCTCAAGATTTTTGTCTAAAAATAAATTATATTTCATTGTAGCTAACACAATAAGCCCAAAAAAAAGATAATAAAATCATACAGATTGGAAAGGAAAAAGTAAACTCTCTTAATTTGCAGATGACGTGATTGTCCTTGTAGGATATCCTAAGAAATCTACAAAAATGCTACAAGAACATATAAACAAGAAACTTCTAGAAATAAACATAAGAGAAGAATGTTTGTAGCTTTGGGTTAGGTAAGATTTCCTAGGATACAAAAAGCATAAACTATGAATGAGAATTTTGATGGTGAACAGCATCAAAATTAAAATATTAAATGACAGTGTTACAGAAATGAAAAGAAAGTCACAGACTGGGAAAAATATTCACAACATGATTATCTGACAAAAAATAAATTTATCTAGGATACATAAAAAAACTCTCACAATGCATTAATAAGACTATGAAAAATACAATTTAGAAAAATGGGGCAAAGATTTTAACACTTAGCCAAAGAAGATACACTAAGGCAAGTAAGTACATGAAACAACAATCAACATCATCATTAATTTGGGAAATTCAAATTAAATCCACAATTAGATACCATTACATCCACTAGAACGGTTAAATTAAAATGACTAACAATACCAAGTTTTGGAAAGGATGTTGAGCTGGAATCTCATACATTTAATAGTAAGAATGCATATGATACAGACACTTTGGAAAAAGAGTTTGGCAGTATCTCATAAAATTAAATATACACACATCCTATGATCCAGGAATCCTTCTTTTGGGTATTTTCCCAAGAGAAACAAAAACATACTTCCATACAAAATCTTGTATGCAAGTGCTCACATCAGATTTATTCATAATATTCAATAACTGGATACAAACCAAATATACATCAACTATATAATGAATAAACAAATTGTGGCATACCTGTACAATGGAGCATTATTCACCATTAAAAACAGGACTATTATGAATGCAACACCATGGATGAATCCCAAAGCATTATGCTAAATGAAGGAAGCCAGAAACAAAAAGTACCTATTTCCAATATAGTCAGTGTGCTAGGCCATATAACAAACCTCAACAAATTGGAAAGGATAAAAATAATACACGGTATGTTCTCTAACCATAATGAAATAAAGTCAGAAATCAATAGCAGAAAAAATTCTAAATATGTGGAAATTAAACAAAATACTCATAAATAAATAGTGGATCAAAGAAAAAATCAAAAGGGAAAACAGAAAATACTTTGAGACGAATGATAACAAAGATACAGCTTACCCAAACTTATGTGATACTGCTAAAGCAGTGCTCAGAGGAAAATTTATAGCTGTAAATTCCTTTATTAAGAAAGAAGGACAATCTCAAATCAAAAACCTTATCTACCACCTTAAAACATTTGGAAAAGAACAACCTAAATTTAAAGCAGGCAGAAGGAAGGAAATAATAAAGATTAGAGCATAAATTGGTAAAATAGAGAATATAAAAATAATAGAAAGAACAAAAACTTGGTTCACTGAAAAGATGAACAAAATTTATAAGCCTTTAGCTAGATTTACCAAGAATAAAAGAGAAAAGAGGCAAATTACGAAAGTCAGAAAAAAGAAGGGACATTACCACTGAACTTACAGAAATAGGAGTGACTATAAAGAAATGCTACAAACAATTGTATGCCAACAAATTAAATAATTTTAGATGAAATGTATAAATTCCTATAAAGATACAAACTACCAAAACTGACTCAAGGTGAAACAGACCACTCTAATATACCTCTAACAAGTGAGGAGATTGAATTAGTTACCAAAGACTACCCACTAGGATGGTTAGGATAAAAAAGTTAGGTAATAACAGGTGTTGAAAGAATATGGAGAAAATAGAATCCTCATATACTAAAGCCTAGAATGTAAAATGGTACAGATGCTTTGGAAAACATTCTGGACTTTTCTCAGATAATTAAACACAGAGTTATCCTATGACCCAGCAACTTACTCCACCCAGGGAAATTGAAAACATATGTCCACACAAAAACTTGTACATGAATGTTCATAGTAGTATATTTATAATAGCCTAAGGAAGACAATCCAAATATCCATCAGCTGGTGAATGGATAAACAAAATGGGGCCCATCTGTATGATGGAAGGGTTAGTCAGCCACAGAAAGTACTGATACACACTACAGCGTGGATGAACCTTGAAAACATTAGGCTAAGTGAAAGAAGGTAGCCACAAGAGACTATATGTTACATGATTCCATTCCTATGAAATGTCCAGAACAGGGAAACCTGTTCTTTCTACAGACAGAAAATAGATAAGCAGTTGCTTAGGACTGGAGGAATGGAAAGGTAGGAGAGTGATGTCTAAAGGGTGCAGAGTTTCTTTTAAAGGTGATGAAAATTTTCTAAAATTGACTGCGGTGGTTGTTGCAGATATCTCTGAATATTTTGAAACAAACAAACACTGAACTGTATACTTTAAATGGGTGAATTGTAGGGTACAGGAATTATAGCTCATTAAAGCTGTTAATTTAAAAAAAAAGAGTATCTTCCCATTTATATGAAATTTTAGAAAAGATAGAATTATAGTGACAATAAGTAGATCAGTCATCACCAAGGACCAGGAGTGGGGAGAGGGGACTGTCTGTAATGGAGCCCAAGGGGAATTTTTGAGGTGATGGAAATGTTCTATATTATGATTGTGACGGTGCTTACATTATTGTATACATTTGTCAAAACTCACCATTTATACTTTTAAAATAGAAGACTTTTAATGTATGTAAATTATACTGCAATCTTGATTTTAAAAGATAATGTTAAAAACATACCAAGTTATTTAAGGTTTTGCCAGGCCCTAATTCTTCTAGATAAGAATATCAATGCAAAGTGATGGTACAAATATTTTGATAGCTTTGGTAAACACTACATACTTTATCTGTTTCTTCTAAAAAGCTGATTTTACATATCATTGCAAAGTATTCCTCTATTAGGCAGGCAAACACATTTGGTCATAAATGGACCCCCAAATAAATATAAGTTGAAAATTATATCTGGATACAAGGAGTTTTCTTCCCTAGAATAGTTTCTCAGAAACAGGGAGTTTCCTTCTGGTCGAGTCTTTATATGTTCTCTTTCTACAGGGTGCTTTCATAAATGCTTTGTTTTAAACCTGACAAAATGGCTTCTTTAAAAAAAAAAAAAAGAAATTTAACACATATCTGGTGTTTTTGAATTTTTCCTGGAAGAATGACCTCATTGTAGCTAGCTTGCATGTCTCTGTAAACAAGCCTCTTAAAAAGCAATCCAGAAAGTGATTGCATTGTGGAGATCAGAAATATAAACCTACAGGACAGATGATATCCCTCATTTACTTGTATGCTTTAGCAAAATTAATATACCAAACCTGAATGGGGTTGAATTTTAATAATCTAACATTTGGGGTCCACGTGCAGTGATGGTAATTATCATTATTATCAGGTAAATGTACAGTCATGCTCACTGAGCCTAACTTACTGGTTCTCATTTTGCCTCGGGAGAGAGACTCAACAGACCAACGGGTAAGCCAGAAGTAAATAGGAAGCTATATCTGGCTCTGCATCACTGACTTGGGACCAAGACATCTGCTCATCACAATTGTTGCCAATTTCACTGGTAGTGGATGTGCAATTTTCACCGGGGACACTTTGAAAAGTCCAAAAACAGACCATTGGTTTCCCAGAGGATGAACAAGAATAATACAGCACAATTTTAAAGGTGGTGGTTTCACACACTGAAACAGTTATTTTCAATGATAGAGACCAACTAGCCTAACAGCTGTGAAGCCAGACCGCACGGCTTTGCATCTTGGATCCACCACTTACAAATCATTAACCACCACTCTGTGCCTCAGTTTCTTTTTCTGTAAAATGAGGAAGTCAGTAGAACCTATCTAGAGGGTTGCTGTGGAGGGTTAAATGAGTTGGTAAATGTAAGGTGCTTAGAACAGTGCCAGGCACCATGTAAGTGTCACTGATCACTTGAGGCAGGCTGGGCAGCTGTCATCATCCACAGTGTACAGATGGGGAAACCGAGGCGCAGAAAGAGTGAATGAGCCACACAGCCAGTCAGAGGCTGAGTCAGGACTAAGCTCTCTGACATCTTACTCTAGCGTTCCACCCTTACTATCACATATCCTTAAATTTAGAGTAAAAAAAGATGGGCTTGTCTCATTCAACTGTAAGAAAAGCAGTAATCAAGGACCTGTTCACTCTCCGACTGTGACACTCTAAAAATGGCAAGAACTTGCTTAGGCTATTGGAACAGGATTTTCAAAATGCCAGTAGTAACCCATCAGTGAGTTGAATATTCAATTCAGTGAGGTGCAACCACCAATTTAAAAAAATAAAACACAACAAAATGGGAAATATCAGAATGTATCAAACATAATAAGGGTAATTATTATTTTGTGAAATTTTGGTTCAGTTACATATGTACTCATACACACATACACATAAAGTGGATTGTATCATTTTCCTCAATATTTCCCTCCTCCCCTCTCTCACTTTCCTTTTTGAAGGACCATTCATCCTTCCTGGTTACCAGTTGACTAGCAGGACTCCTGCGAGAGGGGAATGCTTCCGCACTGCATTGATATTTGGGAGGGGCTGGGGGACTCACTAGAGTCAATGGAACATAGTGTCCCTGACTTATGGTTTTTCGACTTTAGGATGGTGCAAGAGCAGTACACTTTCAATAGAAACTGTACTTTGAATTCTGAATTTTGATCTTCCGCCAGGCTAGTGACATGCAGTAGATACTCCTTAGTGATGCTGGGCAGCGGCAGCCACTGCAGTTCCCAGGCAGCCATAAAGTCACAAGGGTGAACAACGGTACACTTATAACCATTTTGTATTGAACCATTCTGTTTTTCACTTTTGGTACGGTAGTCAGTAAATTATATGAGCTATATAACACTTTATTATAAAAACAGACTTCGTGTTAGATGATTTTGCCCAACCGTAGGCCAATGTAAGTGTTCTGAGCACATTTAAGTAGGCTAGGCTAAGCTACGATGTTCTCTAGTTTAGGTGTATTAAATGTACTTTCCACTTATGATGGGTTTTTGAGGGCTTGACCCCATTGTAAGTGGAGGAACATCTGCATAAACATGTGAGAGACTGCCAAGCCTCAGAGAAGCTTTTGGAGCAATTATGGAGTTTGGCTCAGGGCTTTACCCTTTCCCTCTGCATGAACACACCTCAGGATGGGGCTGCTCCTTTATCCTGAGTCCTGGAATGACAAGCTACTTGGAGCAGAGTCACAGCCTCCCTACAGCCTGGAAGAGAGAGCTACAGAGTAGAGCAGAGCAACTGGGGACGCACAGTCTACACGTAACATAATGAGGAAGAAACCTGTGTTTTGAAACCACAGCGATTTTGAGTTCTTTGCTACCATAGCATAACCTGGCCAAAGGTGACTAATAAAGATGTATATGTGTATTGGATGGATGATATAAAATGTATTTTTTACTGAGGCCGATGATCAAAAAATCACTTCATGGAATGAGCACTTTGGGAACTTGATTCTTTAAAATATTAGTTTAGCTCCCTTGACATATTTGGTGTTTCCTTGGACTTCCATTGATTACGCTTCACTTTTATTTTTGTCTGCCTTTCACTGGACAGACTTAGACTCATTCTATCCCTTAAAACGTGGACCAGTGTTTCTCAATTCATGGCATTCATAGAACAATTAATAGATTTTTCAGACATTCACATCACATTTGGTAAATTAAAATATGTAAGAATACAACAGCATTTACTATTTAATGACAATAAAAGTTAAATGTCATTGAGAGAGATGGTTTTATAATACATTGATAAGCTAATATCATAGGCTAAGTAAAGTATATATAGCCACTTGCATAAGTAACATTAGCTGAAGGATATGTGCCTCAACCACTCAGTTTATTTTTATATCCTTTTTTTCTATAAAATGACATCCAGGCCAAATATAGACCCAGGTTGCAGGAAAATTTCTCACTGAGCACCATGCCAGCTCACAATCTGATACTAAACATAACAATATCACATATCACACTCGAAGGCTGTAAGACTGAATGTTTAACTTGAAGGATCACAATGAATGGGATCCCAACGCACTCTGGTGGTCTTCAGCCCTAGAAAGAATTCTTCCTTTTCCTGTTGCAGCTTTTGGATGAGTTTTTAAGCATACAGAATAATATGTCAAAGATTTCCTTCATAGATCAGTGCGCGACGCCACCAAGCATTTGAAAAGAACTAAATTTGCAAAGACTGAGGTGTTTGCACCACAACTGTTGTTTAGAAATTTTGAGGTTTTATCTTCAACAATAAAAAATGACACTAGTTCTTTGTGACAGATGCACGCATTCAAGATTCTGAATAAATCACTAAAATTTGCCACTTGAGAAACTATGTGAAATCATAGAAATAATCTTTACTGGCATCATCAGTGTAATGAAGAAATGTGTTTTTAAATCTCACCTCTCATTTTAAAGTTCATCTAACCATCTTCTTCCCTCAGCAGCAGTGCAGAAAAGTAGAACATTGAAATAGCTACATGTGCATAATACTCTGTAAAGAGTTAAAAATCAATTGCCATGATTCAATAGTATTTGTATTTTACTATAAATAAAATACATATAGAATATATACAAAGTTGTGTTATATTTTTATATGTAACACATCATGTATTAATATATGATGTATTACATATTTAATATATAAAATAGTACATACTGATTTATAAGTATAAAATATAAATATATATATTTACTATTTTTTCAATACTAGATCAAGCTCCAGAGACATATTATTGACTACGAGTTATTCTCTGTAAATAAAGTGGTGTTGGATTGATAATCAGGTGTAACCCTTTTAATTCAAAGTCCTTCATTGCTTCATAGGTAGTTGGTGCTCTTTCATCATTGATTACAGCATACATTTTCTATTCCACCTCATATCTTTCAGATGTCTAATCAATCAAATAAAACATCTCTTTTGTACAATGGATGCTCATTCGTAAACAGAACAGCAACTCTTTAAGCACTTCTCTCTCATAGTATATACTATGCACATACTGAGAAACCTTAGCCTGGTATTCAGTTGCAATGCACGGCACCTGCCAACTCAAACACCAGTGCTTTATATTCCCCAGTGTATGTCGCTTGCATTATATAATGGTCATCAGTGTCACCTAATGAAGGAATTGTGCTGAAAGTTCACTCAGTTCTCTCTCCCAAGTGTGTATGTCACTAACTCTGCTGCTTTTTGCCATGAGGATGCAGCTCTGCATAATGCCTCTGTAGTCTTATGCCCTTCTCTGACTTTATCAACACAATTCATCAATTTTTGTACTGGAAACCTTATTTCACATTTCTTTTTCTTAGAAAACACAATTACTTTATCAGCATACCATTTGAAAAAGATAAAAAGCATGAGATACATTATGGTATCATTATAAAAACAGATAATGCAGTGGTACAATAAAATCCAACTTTCAGATGTTCCTCACTGTACTTCTTAGACATACTTTGCTGGTTTGGCTGCCTGAGTAATCTCATGCCTGTAAGTTTGCTTGTACCAGCAAACTCAGATTCAGAGCTTGTATTCAGTCCTTACGCTTACAGCTTCATCTTAAGCTATAGTAAATAATGAAAAGTAAATAAAGTAAATAATTTTCTATCACTACTTTTGAATTTGAACTATTTCTATTTATTCATTTTAGTAAACTGGTGGAATAATGCAAGAAAATAACAGCAAAAATGCACACTTAATAATCATAAACAATAACAATAAAGTCATAAAATTAGAAGAAACAAATCTTGTTATCTACCTGGAAAAGCATTTTTAAAAATGCTTTTATGAGGCTATTAAATGAAACCCTACTACTGGTTGATCCCTGAATAGTGGCGCTCTTAACTAGCATGCTAATTTTTCTCAAGTTTCCATTTTTCTATTTCAGACCTCCCTTGGAAAGTCACCCAAGGGCCCTTCATGCAGCATAATATTAACACCTCCATGTTATCATTCTTCTGATTCAAAAAACTGATAGATACTAAGAGGTAAATTTTCCCCTATCAAAAGGGCCTGCTTTTACTTTTCTTTGTAATGGTTTATGTGTTCCATGTCTTACAATCAATATTTTTTAAAGTTATTGATGAGATATTCTGAACACTGTCATTTTTATCATCTGTAAAGAGGTAATTTTGTAAAACGAAAGAACCATAAAGAGCTATCTTTGTATGTTCTATGTTATAGAAAATTGGATGTACTTGTTTTCATAGAAAAAATTTTAAACACAATGTTGACAAAAATCCCATACAAAGATTTCTAATGCCTGTAGCAGATAGTCATCATACCAGCTACAATATTTCTAATAAGGACCATTATAGTTTAATCCTTCCCAACTTTTAATAGAATGATGACTAGGCCAAATGGAAATGAATACATTTCCATAAAATTAAATATCTGCATCAAATATTTTCACCATAAAATACTGTTGTGTGAGATGTTTTAATCTGCTACTAAAATTTTACACATGTTGATATTTTTAGTATTTATATAGCTACCTGGATCACTCAATAGTATATAATTTAAAATACTTATCATTACTAAAAATACCATGGGTAGTGGTTAAAACTTAGGCTTTGATGTCAGACTGAACTGGGTTAAAATTTGGGGTTTTTGCAAATGGTGTGATCTCGATCAAGTAGCTCAACTTTTGTAAATCTCAAATCAATCTAAAATCTCAATCAAGTTCTGCATAAGAGTAGGGATATTATCTACTGGCCTCATAATTTTATCTCCCACATATAATACATTAGCTGGTACATGGTAGGCACTTAACAAATAATCAATAACTAAAATAATACATTTAATGATAGGGATAGTCATGTACTTTCCTTCATGGGGTAGTTATGAGAATGAAATATGATTAAGCATGTAAATGCTGAGCACAGATCTGGATCATAAACATTAATAACAGTTATTACTAAGGTGATACATAATATCATTCATTATACAAATCTGGATACTTATAAGAGTGATGGGAGTACTATTAATAACATAGGGACAAAAGGTGTAAACTAAGGATATCTAAGTCAAACCAAAGTATGTAGTCACCCTGGCTCTTGTTGTTATTACTAGATATTACAGAAAACGAAGAGTAGAGGAAAATACATAATTGTAGGTCTTTGAAAACACTTACAACAGATACAGATAGCGCCAGAGGAACAGGGTCTAATTAATCCAAAAAAAAGGTCTCAATCTACTTGCCTGAGGCATTAGAGAGAAGAAACATTGAAAAATAATTTTTCCTGGATCCAAATGTTTACATTTGTTGTTTTGGGTTCCTTTAATTTACCAAATCTAATTAGATTAAAAATTCTCTTTCCAGATTCTTTTTTTTTTTTTGGCTCCCTGCATCGGAAGCATGGAGTATTAACCACTGGACCGCCAAGGAAGTCCCTTCTTTCCAGATACTTTATCAAATCTCTTACAGTGATCGTTTTCTATCTTCACCCTGCATATACCTATTCCTGGCCCCGCCTTCTCTGAGCAGAGTACCTCACTTTCCAATTAATAAGAACTTATTACATATCAACCTAGATTTCTCAGCCAACATTGTATCTTCTTTGGGATCTCTCTGCAATACCACCTTCCGTTTTCCCCATGTCTCCTGTCTCCACAGAAGACCCATTTTTCCTTTAGACCATGACCCAATGCTTCCCATGGGCTATTCATCTCATAGGCTCTATGGTGTTCCTCCATCGATTATTCACTTCTATCTTATTTGCATCTTCAATAGCTCCTTCTTGTCAAGATTCAGAACTTCAGATATTATGCCCCAGAATAAAAAATTTAGATTTGTATTTTGGCTTTTCAATGTACTATTTGTGTGATCTTGAGAAAACTGCTTAACATCAATGGACCTCAGTTCCTTCATAGATAAAATGGTAATAGTAATACCCACTTCAAAGGATAGCAGTGAGGATTAAAAGGCCAGGGGACCTGTGGGCAAGATGGACCCAAGATTTAACCACTGGTATACTCCCTCTGCTCTAAGCAAACAACAATGTTAGGAAGAATATGGGGGAAAAAAGCAATAAGGTATGCTGCAGCTCAAAAACAAGACAAGTATATCTTGAATCAAAAATAGAACAGAAACACAAAGTAATAAATGGAGCTGAAACTGCAGGCTGTTGGACTCTGTTTCTGACTGTGGGCAGTGGCTACCAAGAGTTAGGCTCCTATGTGTTAACAGTGACCAAGAGAGATGCACAAAAGATAGGCAGTTGGAGTCAGGTTCACTGCTGGAAGCTAGGTATAGGGTAGCTGGGGAAAAAAGTTGCACACCACTACATGGGACTAAAGCCTTCAGCAAGCTGTAAGCCTCAGGAGGCAAGAGGACGAAAACAGAGCTGCGTGAATGGAAACTGAGTCAATATCCCTAATATCACAGTGAAACAGGAGCCTTAAAGGGACATTATAAAGACTAAGGGTCCAGCTGCTGAGTGTCAGCAACTAAAGAGGGAGAGAGAAAGGAAAAGAGGGAGGTAGAGAGGCAGAAACAAGAAAACAAACAAAAATTAAAATACTGGGGTTTTTGTTGATAAAATTCACTCTCAAAGAAATTTACTTTATAGAAGAGTCTGACAAGGAGTTTAAAATAAATGTTTAGGATATTTAAAGACAAAAATAAAGGAATAAAAGCCATTAAAATAGTAGAACATGACATATAGATTTAGGAGACAAGATACAATGATGACTAAAGAAATTGATGAAATATGTCAGTAAATTTAAGTATTGGCTATTTTGGGTGTGTGTTAAATAATACTGTGTTAGGTGAAAACAAGATATGAGGAAGAGAGCAGTTTGGTTAATTAAACTGTGTTAAGAATGAGGATAGACATAATATAAAAAACTTCAGATTTGTTTAAAATAGTTATAGTTACATAGGTATGTGGGAAAAAAATCAAGGGTTGCTACTAAAACTAAAGAGTACAGTGTATGCCCTCTGTGTACGTTCTCTACTGCTGTATCACAAATTATCACAAGTTTAGCTGCTTGAAACAAACACACTCAATATTTGAGTTTTTGTGGGTCAGGATTCTGGGTACAGGTGAGCTGGGTCCTCTCTGCTCAGGGTCTCAGAAGTCTGCAATCAAAGTGTTGGCTGAGCTGCACCCTCATCTGGCACTCAATAAGGAATGATTCGCTTCCAATCTCTCTCAGGTTGCTGGCAGAATTCATGTTCTTGCAGCTGTATGACTGAAACCCTGGTCTTCTTGCTAGCTATTGGCTGAGGACTGGTCTCAGCTCCTAGAGGGTATTCTCAGGTCCCCCTCCACAGTGAGTTCACACCATGACTATGTTTTTTCAAGGTCAGTAGGAGAATCTCTCTGCCTTGTTTTTGACCTTTAGACCTTCATATTAAAGGGCTCACTTGATTAGATAAGTCTCAATCAGGATAACCTCCCTCTTGATTAGCTTATAGTCAATTGATTAGAGACCATAATTATATATGAGAAATCCCTTCACCTTTGCCATATAATGTAACTTAACCACTGGAATGCTGTCCCATCATATTCTCCAGTCCTGCTCATACCCAATGGGAGTAGACTCTACAGGATGGGAATCCCCAGAAGGTAGGAATCTTAGGGACTACCATAGAATTCTGCCTACCACATTTTGCCCTCTGATTCCCAACAATTCACATCCTTTCAAATACAACAGTCATTCATCCTCCCAAAGTTCCCTCAAGTTTCATCCTACTACAGCATCAGCTCACCATCAAGCAATAGGGTGTTAAAAACAGGAATACAGCAAACTCTACCTAATGAAAAGCAGAACCCCCTCCCCAATTTTTTAAACAAAAGACACAAAATAAGACTATAGAAAGAAATACAAATAAACCAATTATGACAATAAATAAAATCATTTCTAAAAATAGATTTTCAAAATGGGTAAAAAACCATAAACGCCAGCTATATGCTTTTTTTTTTTACAATGAATAAACTAAAACAAAACATGAAAGAAAGGAAATGAAAAAGACATGCTAGTAAAGCAGTAACCCTTCTAAAATCTGGGGTTATAACAACAGACACAATAGAATCTAAGTCCAAAGCATTACTGGGGATAAAGAAGAATACTAAAATAACATAAGGAATAACTCTCTCAAAGATGTAATAACTATTAATTTATACACATCTGACAATATTACCTAATGTATATATAAAGACAAATTGAAACTGGGAATTTTAACACAACTCTATTAAAGATGGAGAGACCAATCTAACAAAAACTTCATAAGGATAGAGAAGATTTGAAGACAGAATTACTATGTCTGATTTAATAGCAATATATTGAATTCTCTACCAATAAATTCTTTTCAAATATAAATGTGTTACCTATAGTAATTAACTATGTCATAAAGAAATATCAACAAACTTCAAAATTTCACTATCATACAGACTATATTCTCAACAAACTTCAAAGTTTCACTATCATTACATAATTATCATTATAGTAATAAAATTAAAGTAGAAACCAAGAATTAAAAAATAGCTTAAACACTACATGCTTAGAACTTTAAGAAATTCACTGCTACATAATTCATGATCCCAAAGGAAAATTACAGTGAGAGAACTATAAAATATTTAGGACACAGCACCAATGAAAGATAACATAAACGAATGAGATGTAGATTAAAAAAAAACAGAGATAAGTTTAAATACATATGTGCAATGTCAAGAAAGACCAAATATAAATGAGTAAATAAACTGAAGATCTAGAAAAATATTTTTGGAACAGTAAATCCAAAAAGCAGAAGAAAACATATTAAACAGGATCAAGAAATCAATGAAACAAAAATACAACAGGAAGAATTAACAAAACCAAAAACTGGTTCTCTGAAAACAAATTTCTAGAAAGACTAATTTTTAAAAAAGAGATGGCATAAATAAACAACAGGAACAAAAAGGAGACAGACACATTACAGATACTAAAGATACTAAAAGATGCCAATGGGACACTTATTTAGATTTTGGTTGGTGACCAGTATATTCCCATTTGAATTTTCTGGGTTATTTTTGCTTTTAGTATATACAACTTCCTTGTTCTTCATCAGAGTACTTGAAATTGAAGTCATAGATTCTTGTAATGTTTCTTTTCCTTGCAATATATTTAGACATACAAGATAATGAGATCTATAATATTCTGTTACTCCCATTCATCAACAGAACATAACATATTACTGGTTCTTCTCCCACTGGAGGAGTATACTATGAGGACCACACCTCTTTTTCCCCTGTCTTTCCCTCATTTGTTAGGAAAACAATTCCGTGGTCCCCTCAGATTGCTGACATTTGGATAAGGCAGCATAAAACTGGTGAGTTTTCTTATCTCCCTACAGAAATTGAAAATACACATAGGGTTTTCTTCTAAAACAGAGAATAGAGTGCCTATAATATAATCTGGACGAGAAGTCAGGACTCATGGGGCCAATCGTTCAGTCTTAGCCTTCTGAGATACTGGGGGAAAAATCACTCAAGAATCTCTTGGCACCTCTCTGGGCTGTACCTATAAACGGTAATTATACTAGAGCTCTCTACCATCTATTGTGATACGTAACTATCTCAAAGGAGTAGCTGACAGCTTAGTTAATACATGGAGTATAAATCACTTTGAGCTTCTCAGAGGAATGCAAAATGTACATTAAATACAAAGTCTAGCGATACAGGAAGGGAAATAGAAACTGTGAATCATGAACACAGCACGAACAGGATAGGGGTTATGTGGAATACAACTGCAGTCTGTAGACGAAAAAGGGAAATGATGCAACTGATGGAATGGTTTAATTTCTAAGGTAGGGCTGAGGAGGGAGATGAGGCAGATTTCTGCCACGGACTTACAAATGGGCAATTGCGCAGCCATGGCAACTTTGGTACAGCTTAAGGTCCAAAATGGTCTGGCCCCTGCCCACCTCTCTGTTATAAGATTGGTTACATCAATGGCCCAATTCTTCGTCTTTTCCTGTATCCATGACTTTCGACATGCGATTTTAACCAACACCCACCAAAAAGTAGAGTGTATTTATATTATCTTGATTCTAAATTTGGTCATGTAATTTGTTTTGGCCTACAGAATGTTAGTAGTTGTGATGCAAACAGATGCCTAAAAAAGTGCTTGCGTTTTGGGTTTTGCTCTTGCTCTTCTGTGATTGTTAGAACATGCCCTGGCAAGGATGGTGAAGGATGAGACACACAGAACAGAGCCAAGTTGTCCAGGTGTCCCAGCCAAAGTTAACCTAAATCAACCATCAGCTAGCTGGTTCGCAGACATGTCATACAGAGCCAAATCATAAAGAGCCCAGCCTAAACCACTGACTCAGACTCGGGAGCAAAATAAATGCTTATTGTTTTAACCCACTGTGTTTTGAGGTAGTTTGTTATACAACATTCATGTGGCAATTGTTTGGATATCCTCTCCAACACTTTCCCCCTTGCTTTCTGTAGTGGAACAACATTAGACATATCGATTTAAGAGACTGGGCCATGTACCCCAGCACAAGATCCTCGCACATGCGATTCCCCCTCTACCTAGAACTGTCTCTTATGCTTCTTTCCCTCGTCCCTTATTAGCCAGTATCTTAATTCAGTATATTTATTCATCAATTCTTAGCTCAAAAGCAGCTTCCTTAGGCAAGCCTTTCCTTCCATCCTGGGGTAAGACAAATTTCTTTACCAGAGATTTGTGTTACTTTATATGTGTTACTTTATATCAGAACATTTTTCTCCTGACGTCTCTGTTATTAGTTATACTCTAACATTTGTGACATTGATTTGAAGTCTGTCTTCTACATTGGGTTGCAAAGGCCAAGAGTTTAGAGAACACAACTGTTGTCTGGGTCTCCATGGTGCCCTAATGCAGTAGACAATACCTAATACAGGGATTAGTACCAGTTTTTATTGAATAAAGAAAGAAGTTGTAGCAGATGTATCTGTCCTCCACCTTCTGTTGGTAAGGACAGTTAACAACTTACATCTGTATACTTCTCCATAGTAATGCCCTTGAGTGACAGGAGCTGCCTCATTCAGATACCTGAGAGGTTACCCAAAACAACACTTTCCTCCAAGGGGAGCCCAATAACCAATGATGATGCAGGTACTGAACAGTCTGGTCTGCTTTCCTCTGGATGAGACAACCACTGCCACTAAGCTCATGGGATGCGGCTTAGGCTAGATGTCTCTTGAAACTACATCTTTATCTAGTCCCTTCCTTTGGACTATGCCATTCCCCCTCATCCCTCTTATGCTTTTCCAAAGAACTTGATCTCAATAAATTATTTGCATAAGAATGTTTGTTTCAAGTTCTGCTTCTAACCAAACCAAACCAAAGACATGAGTTCAGGCTGAGCATTTCTCACTCATCCAAGAAAGAAAACTAAGAACCCTGAAATATTATCCATTGGGAAAACGCTTTGGATAGATGAAACTAAGAACTTACTTTTCTCAAAGGGTCCAGAAATTCACAGATGTCTAATAATTTCAGGGTTGGTTAGAGCCTCCACGATTATTAATACTAACTCCTTCAAATATAAGATTTTAAGTGGGTAAATAAAATGTAGGAGCATATAGCAAAGTTTTATTCCTTCCTGGAAATGTGGGTTTCCATAATTGTACCACTGTACAGTAATGCAATTCTCCACAAAACTGTCCAAGTAAAGAGCATGTTTGATATCTGACTACCAGGATTTTCATCTTCACCTATAGATGTGGGTAGCTGCTTTGAGAAGGTAATTAAAGAAGAGGTAATGGTGGCTGCAAAAATGCCCATAATGTAATGTTAAGAGAAAAATGATATGAAGCTGCACATAGTGCAATACTAAATAGTAAAACAAGTCTATCCATCTATTTGCCTATCAAGGCATTGAATAATAAATGAAGCATACCAAGATGTGAACAGTAGCAGTGGAATTATGTGAGATTTTAATTTCCTTTTTCATATTTTCTTAGGTTCAAAAATTCTAACCAAAAGCATGACTGTAATGTTTTTACATGGTAAAAACAAACAAACAAACAAAAAAAAACAAAAAACAACCAAAATGAGCAACTGAGCAAAAAGATCATAGAGAACAAGGGCATTTTTTTTCTCCTAAATGAACTCAGTTCAACAGTCTATGGAGGGGGTTGTCCACTTCGGGGAAGAAGGAGTAGAGGCACTTTCCTCTTTTCCTTTCAAAAATTACAACTAAAAATCTTGCACATTATGTATAAAACAAACATAAGATGACTCTGAAAGGTGAAGAAAAGATTTCCTAGGCACCTCAGGAAACCAGGAACAAGGTGGCAAGTTTACTGGGTTTTCCGTTTGTCTCATATATTCCAGACTTGGAACTACAGAACCTGGCAACCTGGAAATGCCAATGGGTACAGACAAGAAAAGCTCCAACAAAAGCCTGTTCTTTGTAGTCAAAGGACAAGAAGAGGAGGAGCCTAGCAAGAAAGAAAACATTTAGACCATCATTTCGCTACTTCACTGAGAAACCACAGAGATAACCTGTGACCCACCCCACCCAAGCAAGCAAAAGACAACTAGGGAGCCTAGACTTCCACTTTGACCATGCTGTAAGGAGGTGCCCCACCCTCCTGTGTCCAGGCCAAACTGATTACTTTCAATACTGCAGCTAGCCCAGGAAGAGTAAGAGTTAAGCAGAGAAATGTTTAAGACATGAAAATGTTCAACACTTTTGTGTAAAATATGGTATTCTGTGTACTTGTCATATGTAAGAAGTGTTTAGATTAACAAGTCAGCGTCATGTTTCCAATCTAATGTGTGTGTGAGCACTTGAAAAATACTTGGGTTTTAAACTGAAATCTTACTAAGTATCAATACATAAACAATATTAGCACATTTAAGATAATTTAAGAGTTACTATTTTAATTTAAGTATGACTATTTTAACTTATTTATTAGATTTCTGAGAATTCCTTAAGTTCTTGGGATGGCTTGTCATAAAATTGAGAACAATCAAAAATAAAATGGAACATATTAAATCTGTATGACAGTTTGAGTGTTTAAAGAAATTCCACTAAACTTAAAAATAGACCAAAACATGTATCAAAGGCCCCTTAAAAATGATTTATTAAAATTAGAAAGATTTACAAATAGAATAAGAAGCTCTATAAGTTTAGGAAGTAGGCTTTAAAATTTATAACTTAATCAATATTAATTTTTAAACCAATTTAAATCTCTGAAAAATCTTTTTAGGGCATAAAAGCTGCCCCCAAAGACATAAAATCCCTCATATTGACATAAACATTACAGGAACACATGATATGATTATCGTCTATGGAAAATTCATCTCAGGCTTTTCTAGTGTTTCATTTTACATCACTCCTCTAAGTCCTGTCAAGTGCCAGTGAGTAGTTCTAAGCACATCTGGATGGTCCATTCCTTGAGTAGAGGGTTTGTCTTTATGTACTGTTTTCTCCCAGCAGCTGCCACGTTGCTGGGGAAGAGCAGATGTTAGATAAACATTTGTTTGAATTAAATTTAATTAGCTACATTTTTCAAGCTCTAATTTTAAAATGACTTTTGCCGGGACCATGATCCTGAAGAGGTTTTGTGTTCATGGCACACTTTCAAGTACTAGAATTTTAGATATTATGCTTCCAAGGACGAAAACACTCAGTAGAACCTTCAACATACTAGCCATATTTGCAACTTGAGCACTAAAGTGACGACACGTTTGAGCAGCATTTGGTCCTCTCCAGCAGTCTGTTGCAGTTTGGGAAGAACTGTCGAATGGCTTGAACACAATTTTTATATATGCAGGAGGCAAAGTCTGCCACGTTCCCTTTAACCAGTCATGTTTCTGCAGTGCTGGCTTGTCTTTACATTACGCTTCTTCTTAAACAGCAAGTTTTATCCCCACTAAAGGCTTCAACATAGATCCACATACTCTTTGACATGTATCACTTGAACCCAATGGGACATAATTTCAAGGGTGAGAATTTTAGACAACACACTTCAAAGGTTTAAGGAACTCCAAACAAATGAAACACTTTTAATATCTCACAACTCATACTGTAGAAAAAAATAATTCCTATGTATTAAACAATACTGGGGGTGTATATCCGTGAAATATATACTAGTTGGGGATCACTAATTATTCCAATCCCAGGCCTAAGATTAAATTATCATTTATTCTGAGATACTACAATGTAAAGTGAATGAGGAGGTTATTTAAATAGATCATTTTAAAAACAAACTTTTACTTGGGTCTATATTGACCATATTTTCTTTTCTTTTACAACTTGATATTTATCCTCCCAACACAGACTATTATTTAAAAGAACAGTATGATTTACTAAGTTTTCACTTAGTGAAGATTTGCATTGCAAATTAATTCAAGACCCCTAACAAAGGACTGCATAAATGAATTTATATCTTTTTAACTTGAACACATTCATCTACTAAGCAAAATCTTCGCCAGTTTCACTTGATACAGTATTTTTTGGTAACTTTATTTTTATTATATCAGTAACCCATATTTACCATAGTAAATTAGTAAATACAATTACATCAGGGTTTCTCAATCTCAGCACTATTGATTTTTGGGCTGAATGATTTTTCCTTGTGGAGGGCTGTCCTGTACGTGAGGATATTTAGCTGCATTCTCAGCGCTATTAGAAGTGAGCTGCATTCTCCCAGTTCTAACAAACAGAAGTCTCAGATATTGCCAGATGTCCCTGAAGGAGAAAAACTGTCCCCAGTTGAGAACCAATAAGTTAAATTAAAAGAAAACAAAATTAATTTATATCCTTATGATAAATTTTCTATGCTTACAGATATAAACACATGAACAAATTAAAAAAAAATATTATCTCATGTATTGTTTGTTACTGCTCTTCTGCAGCATATATTATGAACACTTTTAAAATTAAACTACAGTTGATTTGCAATATTATATTAGCTTAAGGTGTACAACATAGGGATTCAATATTTTTATAGATTACAATCCATTTAAAGTTATAAGATATGGATTATATTTGCTGTGCTGTACATTACATCCTTGTATCTTATTTATTTCATACATAGTAGTTTTTTAAATATAAGTTGGATATTAACCATTATCAGGCATATCATTTGCAAATGTTTTCTGCTATTCCATTAAGTTTTTTTTTTTTTTTTTTTTTTTTTTTTTTTTTTTTTTTATTCTGGTACGCGGGCCTCTCACTGTTGTGGCCTCTCCCGTTGCGGAGCACAGGCTCCGGACGCGCAGGCTCAGCGGCCATGGCCCACGGGCCCAGCCGTTCCGCGGCATGTGGGATCTTCCCAGACCGGGGCACGAACCCGTGTCCCCTGCATCGGCAGGCGGACTCCCAACCACTGCGCCACCAGGGAAGCCCTCCATTAAGTTTTTTTTTCACTTTGCTGGTGGTTTTGTTTGTTTTATCATGGTATACAATCATTTTTGTATATTGTTGAATTTACTTTGCTAATATTTTGTTGAGCATTTTTACATCTATATTCATCAGAGTTTTAGCCTGTAATTTCCTTTTTTTATGTCTTTGTCTGGTTTTAGTATCAGGGTAATGGTGGCCAGGTAGAATGAATTTCGGATTCTTCCCTCCTCTTCAGTTTTTTTGAATAGTTTGAGAAGGATAGGTATTAGCTCTTCTTTATAAGTTTGGTACAATTCCTCCATGAAGCCATCCGGTCCTGGACTTTGCTGGGAATTTTTTGATTACTGATTCAATGTCAATAATAGTGATAGGTCTGTTCAGATAATCTATTTCTTCCTGATTCAGTTTTAGAAGATTGTATGTTTCTAGGAATTTATCCATGCCTTCTAGATTGTCCAGTTTGTATATAACTGTTTGCAGTATTCTCTTACAGTTGTTTGTAACTCTGTGATATCAGTTGTAATTTCTCTTCTTTCATTTCTTTGTGTGTGTGTGTGTGTGTGTGTGTGTGTGTGTGTGTGTGTGTATCTGGGTCCTCTCTCTTTTTTTCCTAATGATCCTTGCTAAAGGTTCATCAATTTTGATTATCTTTTCAAAAAAACAGTTCTTGGTTTCATTGATCTTTTTAGTTTTTTTCGGGGGGTTTTCTGTTTCATTTATTTATACTCTGATCTTGATTTTTACTTTCCTTTTGATGACTTTGGGCTTTGTTTGTTCTTCTTTTTCTAATTCCCTTAGATGGTAGGTTAGGTTGTTTCTTTGAGAATTTTTTTTTTTTGTTTCTTGAGGTAGGACTGTATCACTATAAACTTCCCTCTAAGAACTGCTTTTGCTGCTTCCCATAGATTTTGTATGGTTGTGTTTCTGTTTTCATTTGTCTTGAGATATTTTCTGATTTCCTTTTTGATTTCTTCATTGACCCAGTGGTTTTTTATTAGCATGTTGCTTAGTCTACATGTGTTTGTCTTTATTTTTATTCCTGTAATTGATTTCTAGTTTCATACATTTGTGGTAAGAAAAGATGCTTGATACAATTTCTATCCTCTTAAATTTGTTGAAACTTGTGTTATGGCCTAGAATGTGAACTATCCTGGAGAATATTCCATGCGCACTTGAAAAGAATGTGTATTTTGATGCTTTTGGATTAAATGTCTTGTAGATATCTATTAAGTTCAAATGCTATCATGTGTATTATGAACACCTGTTCACAAATAAGCCTATGTCTACTTCGTCATTCTTTTTTTTTTTTTTTTTGTGGTATGCGGGCCTCTCACTGTTGTGGCCTCTCCCGTTGCGGAGCACAGGCTCCGGACGTGCAGGCTCAGCGGCCATGGCTCACGGGCCCAGCAGCTCCGCAGCATGTGGGATCTTCCCGGACCGGGGCACGAACCCACATCCCCTGCATCGGCAGGCGGACTCTCAACCACTGCGCCACCAGGGAAGCCCTACTTCGTCATTCTTAATGGTTACATAGTATTCCACTGATTAGACAGAATATAGTTTATTTGCTCAATTACCTATAAATAGATATTGAAATTATTCCCAATCTTTCTCACAGACAATAATGTGATAAAAGTGATCACTTGGCTGGCTAACATATTCTTGGGTATCACTTGCTTTCCCTAAGAATTTTACATATTTTGTTTCACTGTCTTCTGATATTAAAAATGATTGGAGAGAAATATAAGTCCAGTATGATTGTCTCTCTCTTGTATATTCTCATTTGTATGTTCAGTCAGGGCAGTGAAGCATTCTCTGTCTTCAAACTTGAGAAATTTGGTCTTTAAATAGTCAACTTTTGTTATTGATATTTCCTGGAGTACAGTGTTCTTTTCATTGTTGAGGCATATTTCCACATTCTTTCCAATGAGGTTTTGTCCTATCTTTAAAATAACTTTCATTTTCAGTTGTTGGTATCCCTCCTGCAATGGCACCAATTTTCTTTATGTTGTATTATCTTTGTTATTTTCTCCTAAGTGCTTTAACTTCTTCATTTTCCCCTTTGCATTCATTGTGAATCATACAATCCTTCATTTAACATCAGTGTTTCAGCTTTTTTTCCCTTTAGTACTTTTTTTTCTTTTGGTATCTTTATTTTAATTATACCAATAACCCATATTTACTATCGTAAGTTAATAAATGCAATTAAATGTGGGTTTCTCAGCTTTGACTCTAATGACATTTGGCGCCAGAAAACTCTTCATTGTGGGGTGTGGGGGTCTCCTGTGCATTGCAGTATATTTAAGATTCATTGATCCTTGTGACTTATTTATCAGTTCTTGAATATTGTTGTTCTGGTCCTCAATTGGTTTCCTTAGCTCCCTTTACTTCCTCTATTTGTAAGTCAGTGTGATCATGTTTTTGTTTATTAACTGAACTAATATTCTTCTTAAGTTCTTCCATACCATGAAGCTTTATCAGTAATGTTTTCTATTTCTTGAGTAATACATTTTATGTTTTTCCAAAAGGGGTCATTTGTCCGTTACATGTGGAGCTTCTCTTTCTCCTTTACTGTGTAGCACAGATACTATGCTCTTCATTTTCTTGCTCATCACTGACACAGGCCATCTCTTTATTATTTTTGTTCCAAAATTGTGCAAATTCTCTTTGATTCACTGCCCACCTTATCTGAGATCAGTTGTCTACCTCTCTGAGAGCTGGAAAGTGATATTCAACTCCTTTCCTGAGTCTGTGACAGTGGTAAAAATTCTGGGGGAGAGGGGTGGATAGGAAACTGTTCAACTGGGCCAGGGTCATCTTGATCTAGTTGGTAGTGTGTGCTGTCACCATTCACATTTCCTTGATGGTGGTGAAGAGATATATCCTTTGGCATCAAATCATTCCTGTTTTCAGCACAGAGCTTCCAGCCTTTGCTTCAGTCAGACAGATCAACCCAGCTGTTCCCTCTTCCTGATATACCTGTTGCCATACAGCAGGGATTTCCAAACCATGAAGAGGTGCAACTACGAGCATTAAAAAATATTTTTATATTCAATTTTTTCACTTTTATTGAGATATAATTGATATGCAGCATTGCATAAGTTTAAGGTGTACAGCATAATGATTTGACTTAAATACGTCATGAAATGATTACCATACTGAGTTTAGTGAATATTCAATATGTGATATAGATACAAAAGAAACAGAAAAAAGAAGTTTCCTTGTGATGAAAATCTTTAGGATTCACTCTTTTAACAACTTTCATGTATAACGTACAGCAGTATTAATTATATTAGTCATGTTGTACACTACATCCCTAATATTTATTTATCTTGTAACTGGAAGTTTGTACCTTTTGACCACCTTCATCCAATTCCTCCTCTCCCTAACCCCTGCCTTTAGTAACCACGAATATGATCTCTTTTCATATGAATTTGTTATGTGACTGTTTCTGAAGTATAGTTGACTTACAACACTATGTTAAGTTCCTGGTACACAACATAGTGATTCCATATTTCTATACATTTCAAAATGAACATCATGATAAGTCCAGGTGTCATGTGTCACCATAGAAAGATATTACATAATCATTGACTATATTCACCACACATTATATTTCATACGTATGACTCATTTATTTTTTAATTTTAAGTTTGTACGCCTTAATCTCCCTCACTTCTCGCCTCCATTCACCCCATCCCCTCTGGCAACCATCTGTTTGTTCTCTGTATCTATGACTGTTTCTGTTATGTTCGTTTGTTTTGTTTTTTAGAGTCCACATATAAGTGATATCATACAATATTTGTCTTTCTCTGACTTATTTCAATGAGCATAATGCCCTCTAGGTCCATTCATGTTGCTGCAAATGGCAAGATTCCATTCTTTTTTAATGGTTGAGTAGTATTCCATTGTGTGTACGTGTGTGTGTGTGCGTGTGTGTGTGTGTGTGTGTATCACATCTTCTTTATCCATTCACCTATTGATGTGCCCAAAGGTTGTTTCCATATCTTGGCTACTGTAAATAATGCTGCAATGAACATAGGGATGTATATATCTTTTCAAATTAGTGTTTTTGTTTTCCTCTGATAAATACCCAGGGGTGGAATTGCTGGATAATACGGTAGTTCTAACTTAATTTTTTGAGAAGTCTCTATACTGTTTTCCATAGTGGCTGCACCAATTTACATTCCCACCAACAATGTATGAGAATTCCCTTTTCTCCACTTTCTTGCCAATACTTGCTGTTTGTTGTCTTTTTGATAATAGCCGTTTTGACAGTGTGAGGTGATACCTCATTGTGGTTTTGATTTACATTTTCCTAACGATTAGTGATGTTGACCATTTTTTCATGTGCCTGTTGGCCATCTGTATGTTGTCTTAAATGTTTATTCAGGTCGTTTGCCCACTTTTTAATTGAGTTCTTTGTGTATTTGATGTCAAGTTGTATGTGTTCTTTGTATATTTTGGATATTAACTACTTCTTGGATATATCGTTTGCCAATATCGTCTCCCTTTCAGTATGGGGACTCTTCGTTTAGTTGATAATTTTCTTCGCTGTGCAAAGGCATTTTAGTTTGATGTAGTCCCATTTGTTTATTTTTGCTTTTGTTTCCCTTGCCTGAGGAAACACATCCAAAAGAATATTGATAAGACTGATGTCAAAGAACATACTGCTGATGTTTTCTTCTAGAAATTTTATGGTTTGGGGTCTTATATTTAAGTCTTCAATCCATTTCAAGTTTATTTTTGTACATGATATGAGAAAGTTGTCCAGTTTCTTTTGCATGTACCTGCCCAGTTTTCCCAATACCATTTATTGAATGTTTAACCCGTTTTGAGTTTATTTTTGTACATGGTATGAGAAAGTTGTCCAGTTTTCCCAATACCATTTAAGAGGCTGTCTTTTCCCCATTGTACATTCTTGTCTCCTTTGTCATAGATTAGTTGACCATTTATGTTTGGGTTTTCATTTCTAATTTTATTTATTTGGGTCTTCTCTTTTTTTCTTGATGATTCTAGTTAAAGGTTTATCAATTTTGTTTTTTCAAAGAACCAGCTCTTAGTTTCATTAACCTTTACTGTTTTTTTTTTTTTTTTTAGTATCGATTTCATTTACTTCTGCTCTTTCTTTCTACTAACTTTGGGTTTTGTATAGTCTTCTTTTTCTATTTCTTTAGGTATAAGGCTGATTGGTTATTTGAGATTTCTCTTGTTTTCTGAGGTAGGCTTGTATTACTATAAACTTACCTCTTAGAACTGCTTTTTGCTATATCCCATAGATTTTGGATTGCATGTTTTAATTTATATTTGTCTCCAGGTATTTTTTTGTTTTCCTGTTTGATTTCTCCAGTGATCCGTTGGTTGTTTAGTAGCATATTGTTTAGACACCATGTGTTTTTGTTTTTTGTGGGTTTTTTTTTCTTGTAGTTAACTTCTAGTCTCAAAGTTTTGAGGTCAGAAAAGACGTTTGATATGATTTCAATTTTCTTAAATTAACTTAGACTTCTTTTGTGGCCTAGCATGTGATCTATCCTGGAGAATGTTTCATGTGCGTTGGAAAAGAATGTGTACTCTGCTGTTTTTGGATAGAATGTCATACAGTTTGCCTGGTCTAGGGTATCATTTAAGACCAGTGTTTCCTTATTGATTTTCTGTCTGAATGATCTGTCCATTGATGTAAGTCCTGTAGTATTACTGTGTTACTCTCAATTTCTCTCTTTATGGTTGTTTATATATTTCTTAGGTATTTAGGTGCTCCTGTATTTAGTGCATATATATATATATATATATATACACACACACACACACAATTGTTATATCTTCCTGTTGGATAGATCCCTTTATCCTTACATAATATCCTTCTTTGTCTTGTTACAGTTTTTGTTTTAAAGTCTCTATTGTTGGTTATAAGTATCACAACCCCAGCTTTCTTTTCCTTTCCATTTGCATAAAATACCATTTCCAGCTTCTCACTTTCAGTCTGTTTGTGTCTTTAGATTTCAGGTTAGTCTCTCGTAGGCACCATATATATGGGTCTTGTTTTTGTATCCATTCCGCCACTCTGTGTCTTCTGATAGTATTTGGTCCATGTGTACTTAAAGTAATTATTGATAGGATGTACTTATTGCCATTTTGTTAATTGTTCAGGAGTTGTTTTTGTGGTTTTTTTGGTTCCTTTCTTCTTTTTTTGGTCATTCCCCTTGTGGTTTGATGACTATCTTTAGTGTATGTTGGGATTTCTTACTCTTTTTTTTGTGTGTGTATCTATTACAGATTTTTTGTGATTACCATGAGGTTTATATATAGCCATATATATCTATATATATATCGATATATAGATAGATAGATAGATATATGATTTTAATTTGCTGGTCTCTTAAGTTTGAATGCATTTTAACAACCCTGCATTTTTACTTCCCCACCACATTTACTGTATTTGACATCATATTTTACAGACTTTTGTGTATCCCTTAATTAGTTATTTTGGGTACAGATGATTTTACTACTTCTGCCTTTTAACCTTCCTACTAGCTTTATAAGTGGTTGACCTTTACTGTACAGTTGCCTTTATCAATGAGATTTTTCCTTTCATAATTTTCATATTTCTGGTTATGGCCTTTTCTGCTTTTCTCTTCTGCTTAGAGAAGTCCTTTTAACATTTCATATAGAGCTTGTTTTGTGGTACCAAACTCTTAGTTTTTGCTTAACTGTAAGACTCTTTTTGAAATCTGAATGGTAGCCTTGCGAAGTAGATTATTCTTGGTTTTAGGGTTTTTTTCCTTTCATCACTTTAAATATATTACTTCACTCCCTTCTGGCCTGCAGTTTCTACTGAAAAGTCAGCTGATATTATGGGAGTTCCCCTATATGTGACTTGTTACTTTTCCTTTGCTGCTTTTAACATTCTCTCTTTGATTTCTGCCATTTTAACTACAACATGCTTTGGTATGGAGCTCTTTGGGTTGACCTTGTTGGGACTCTCTGTGCTTTCAGGACCTGGATGCCTGTTTCCTTTCTCAGGTTAGGAAAGTTTTCAGCTATTATGTCTTCACATATGTTCTCTGTCCCTCCCTCTCTCTCTTCTACTTCTGGGACCCCTACAGTGGGGATGTTAGTATGCTTGATGTTGTTCTAGAGGACTCTTAAACTGTCCTCTTTTCTTTTTGTTCTTTTTTCTGTTTAGCTTATTTTCACTACTCTGTCTTCCTGTTCAGTGGTCTGTTCCTCTGATAATATAAATGAAGATAATATAAATGAAGAGCTGGAAAGAAAACCCAACCTTTGCCCGTATTAACACAAGCAACTCCTAATACAAAGCCTCCTACCTACCTATCTGTCTATCCATCCTGTATCTAGAACAGCTTTATTGAGAATTCATATACTATAAAATTCACCCTGAAAAGTATACAGTTCAGTGGTTTTTAGTATATTCAAAGAGTTGTGCAACCGTCACTGCTATCTAATCTTTGACCATTTTTGTCACCCCAAAAGAAAACCCATTAGCAGTCACTCCCCATTCTCCTCTCCTCTCCAGTCCTGGCAACAACTAATCTATATGCTACCTCTATAGATTTGTGTACCATGGACATTTCCTAAAAGTGGAATCATATAATCATATAATCATATAATATATGGCCTTCCTTCATTTGGCTTAATGCTTTCAAGGTTCTTCCATGCTGTAGTATTCCTGTACTTCATTCCTTTTTATTCATGAACATGGATATACCCCATTTCTTTTATCCAGTCATTGGCTGATGGACATTTGGGTTGTTTCCACTCTCTGGAAAAACTTTCTGCAAACAATTTCTTTATTTTAATAGATTGCAGCTTATCTAGTCTTTGTTTGTAGCTTGTGCTCTTAATACAAGGTCTTTTAAACTTTCCCCTTCTCCCTCAGGGGAAATAATTATAAGGATTTAGAGTACATGAATAGTCAACATTAAAAGACAACTGAAAATTAACTCCAAATAAGAACCTCCAAATCTTCCAGTCTATCCCAGTTTCTGTCTGATCTTTGAGAACAGATCTCTAAATAACTGCTACATAATGACTGTATTTCATTTCTTTCTCCTGTAGCTAGGAAAAGGGCTAGAAGGGCTCCCAGTTAAAAAAACAAACAAAAAACACATGCCTCCACACACTGCCTCTGCACACACAAGAGAGGAACAAGAAAAAAGATATATTTTTCCATAGTTGGCATATAAAATCTAATTGATTTGTGATGTTTGGCATAAGGTACTCAAGAATTGCAACTGGCCTATTTTGAATATTAAAATATGAGACAAGACTTCTGGACCCAAATTTTTCAGAAGAATAATGATACTTCTATCTAAATTTTCTCCTACTTCTATGATAATACTCTCTCCAGCCTTCACCTTTCCTGCCCCTCTGCCTTTCGTCTTGTGGGTGGTAATCATTTTGTGTATCAGGGAAGGCAACGAATTAGCAAAAAGGCACTTGGAATTAGGTCCCTAGAAAATGGCCCCTGCCTTATGTCTTACTGTGTGAGTGTGGAAAGGTGCCATTCCCATTATAGTCTATACAACTTGTCCAACTGCACAGGACGATCTTTCAGCTTTTAAATTTTCCTTCCCAAGGTATAAGGTACACTAAAAAGGCAAACAATTCAAGCACCCAGCTTGCTAAACATCTTTGCCTCTAACATTCTTTCAAATTATCCAATGCTATCAGCAGCATAACTATACCGGATTTGGGTCCTGACAGGTTTAATAAAAAGCACTAGCTTTGGATTCAGAATATCGGACTTCAATCCTGACCAGTCACATATCGGTACTGTGTTCTTAGTCATGTTCTTACCTGCCCTGAGATACATATCACCTGTAAAACATCTCATCTGTAATGGAGGAATGATAAAGTCACAGGGATGCTAAGAGGACTAATTAAGGCAACAGCTGTAAAGTTCCTGGAACAAAGGAAGCACTGAATCAATGTGAGCTCCTCTGATGTGAAAGTAATGCATAATAAACCAGTAGATTTAGACTATAGAGCTGTGCTGTCCAAAATGGTAGCTACCAGCAACAAGTGGCTAATAATTACTTGAAATTAAATACTCTTTAAAATTCAGTTCTCTGTGCTTAATGGTCATATGTGGCTGTATAATGGACAGCACCAATACTTATCATTGCCATCATCACAGGAAGTTCTATTGGGCAATGATGCACTAGAAGTGATAGAATTTCACAAGAACCAGAAGTCCAAAAGCCTAAAATTTTGCCACTAACTATGTAACTTTAGCAGAGCAACTTTATCTCACTATGTTTCCCCAAAGATAAAGTGAAATAACGCCTTTACAACAATGTTGTAGGGATCAGGTGCAGTGAAATCACTTTTTCCTTTGCTTTCTTATCATCTTCCCAGGACCCCCAAGATTAAATTATGCACAAAAAATTCTCTAGCAAGGACCACTTTGAGTATGACTCGATAGGTACAGCTCTTTGGGAGTTCAGTATTCGTAGCCATGATTTGATATTATTCCAATACACCTGTAAGTAGTTAAGAATAGCGTATGTTCAGAAGAACAAAGAGCTATGTACAGGCAGTTCTTGTGGTGATGGAAAGAAGCAAATTAACATAATTTAAAAGGTTTTCATTGGCAAATGGCCTTTTGCAGACTAGTCAATTTTCACAGGGTTTAAAATGCAAAGGTCAAAGATCATATTTCCTATTTATTCATTTATCACCTTAATGCCTAAATCTGCCTTTCCCAGGTTTGGAAACAATCATCTGTGCTGTCATTTTGAGGGTAATATATATAGAGAAGGGGTTGGCAAGCTTTTTCTGTGAAGGGCCAACAAGTAAATATTCTAGGGCCAGAAAATTTCTATCACAGCTACTTAACTCTGCTAGTGTAGCATGAAAGCAACCATAGACAAAATGCAAATAAATGGCATGGCTGTGTGTCAGTAAAACTTTATTTACTAAATAGTCCCTTGGGCCTTAATTTGCCAACTCCAGATCTAGAAGGATATGGAAGAACATAGCCTTTCTTGCTCTTCCTCCCACTGTTTGTTTTTTTCTTTTCACCACTATTATATGATTTTTCATTTATTTTAATTATTTGAACATATATTGCATCCTGCAAATAATCAGATTTTTAAACATTTAATTTAGAAATGTCAAAACATAATTTTTCCTCTCATTTTATTAAAACCTTGAATAAAAATAAAATAATTCTTCAGGATGATAATCTTTTTTCTTGCCAAAAGCAAACTGAGAGGGATGGACATAGCATATAAACTCTAAAATAACTAACTAAAAGTGATTCACAGATCCAGTCAGGTCATTTAAAATTTCCTGGCTATTTTACTAATTCATGAGTTGAATTACAACTTAAATAGAAAACTAAAATTGAGCAAAGTGCCTCAACACCATTACTTCTTATGTGGACATTACTGTTCAAGACAAATAAATCAAAGTCAAATATTTAGATGATTCAAGCAGCATCTATTCAAAAAACCTGGTAACCTGTATGCATGTGTAAGAATGGACTCCAAAGAAAGGGTGAGAAATTAATAGAATAAAATCATGACATTTCAGAGTTGGAACAGTCCTTACAGAACAATTGGTTCAACATCATTGCTCTATGGTTGATGACTGTAGTTATCATCTCTTAGTTTTCTTTTCCAGAAAACACTGCTTCTTCTTATTGGATACCCAATTTCCTTATGGAATTACCCCTCCATTTCTTACTCTCAGCTCTGGTAGTTTGGGTGAGGGTGGTCTCGTTCTCAGGCCAACAAGTAGGTATTTAACCCAGTCTGGACTCATCAGAGCCCTGTAAACTCCTGGCCTGAGGACTGGTTCAGGGATATGTTCCTGACCTAAAGTTGATCATCTCAATTCTGGAATGTGTCTCAGAATTACCAGGAGAGAACCAACCTCACCCTCCTCCCTTCTCTTCCTCCTTTCCTCCCTCCCTTCCTTCCTTCCTTCCTTCCTTCCTCCCTCCCTCCCTCCCTTCTCTCTCTCTCTCCCCCTCTCCTTCCCACCCTCCCTTTCTTCCATCCTTTACTCTTTCTTGCCCCCTGCCCCACTCCTTCTCCCTTAGGGATGCTAAGCTTGAGAATATGTACCTGGGATGGCCAGCAGCCATTTTGCCATCTTGTGGAAATGGGCTGCCTGAGAATGAAACCAACACAGAGACAAGCTGCTATGAGATGCAGAGTTCACGTTCTGAGGCTCTGAGTTTCCAGATCTAGCCTTAACTGTAACCAAAAACATCTGCCTTTTGTAATTACAAGAACAAATTGTAATTACATAATTACTATTTCTTTTTTTTTAAGAAAGATTTTTCTTAAGCTTGAGTTGCTTTGTGCCACTACAAGAGAATCTATACAAATATGAGGGATTATTCAACCCAAAAAAGTGAATGTTGGTAAGTGAAAGGGTCAGGACTTTAATCTCCTCTAAATCTGATGCTGGTTCTAGGAGACAGACATGGTAGACTAGCAAATCCATTAAAATCTTACGTGCAAAGCAGTTTGGGTAAAAAAGTGTGTACTACTTTTCAAGCTTCTTGGATACTGAGTACCGTGTTTAGACTGTCAACCTCCTTTCGTGGATATTCTTGCTTAGGATAGGGCCAAGTTTAACAAATACTAATCAAATTTAAAGGAGATTATTTTTCACCCTTACATATAGTACAGCTGAGACAAAGACTCGAAGGGGATGCCAGAAGGTCAGAAAATGTAGGGCACCCTGGAGGAGGTAATGCATGGACTTCAGATCCACAACCAACACCAAGTGCCCCCACTTCTACTCTGTACTCAGTATAGCTGTGGCTACACACACACCAGAAATTCATTCCATAAAAATTTATGGAGGCTATACTGTGCTGAGCAACAGGGATACTATGCAAGCAACATAAACTCAATACTTGGAGCTTCCAAGAAAATAATGCTTCCCACTTATTTGAAAATAAAGGGCTATTTGCTTGTTATTAACCCTGTTATAAAATAATCACATGAATGATTTAATTTCTTTATCCCCTCCTCCAAACTGTATTGATTAGAAACATCAATATGTACAGCCATGTGAACACAAGCTTTTACAAAGGGCAAAAGAGTCAAATATGTAGTTTTTGTCTAGATGACAGAGTATACATTATATCTTTTACAATACTAACTAGTTAATCTATCAAAAACCAAAACACACTTAAAAAGACACTGTTAATATTTTTCATGCATTGCATAACAATTAAGAAAGGATATAAGATTGATCTATCAAATGAGCTCTTTCTCCATGGCAAATATGGATCTATAAAATAATGACTTTCAAACTTTTGTCCAGGGCTTCCCTGGTGGCGCAGTGGTTGAGAGTCCGTCTGCTGATGCAGGGGACACGGGTTCGTGCCCCAGTCCGGGAAGATCCCACATGCCACCTAGCGGCTGGGCCCGTGAGCCATGGCCTCTGAACCTGCGCGTCTTGAGCCTGTGCTCTGCAGCGGGAGAGGCCACAACAGTGAGAGGCCCGCGTACCGCAAAAAAAAAAAAAAAAAAAAAAAAAAAAGACTTTTGTCCAGATGTAAAATTTATGAGAACAATGTAAAAACTGGTAAAAAAAAAAAAAAAAAAAAAAAAAAAGACCAACGAAAAGGTTTGGTCTGTGACACATTTGCACATTGAGAAGAAAACTGTTAATGTTGGCACCTGAGCCTCATATATGGGAGGAGGTTATGTCTGTGTATTTCCTTATGCAAACTGAGGCCACATTTTAACCTATTAGACATCTGTGGCACTTACCTGGGCTTCTGGTGTATATATAATGTTCATTCTTTCATTAAATAATCTCTTAACAGATATGGTTGCTGATAAAGTTGAGTAGAACTGGAATAATCCTGGGACAACCCAAATCTTCTAACTTTGGAGATATGCCTAAGACACTAAGGCCAGTGTCTTAGTAAAAGAGAAAAAATGTTTGAGGAATAAAATGGATTAAAATAAGAAACACAGATATTAGAGTTTACAAAACAGAGGATTTTATTTGAATTTCTGTACAGATAAAAATTTACCAAAATTTAGACAAAAACCTAAATCACATTCCCACCGTAAAAATGGACACGGCAAAAAAGCCACTTCTCCCAATTACATTTTCCCAGGTGGTCGATTCTGAGGGAAAATGGGAGGGGAGAGAAGACAGAGATACTCACAGTGTAATTTAATTTTCAGTGTTGCCTCATCTTGAAATGAGCGTCAGAGATTTCCGTAAGAATCAGCCTTCTTCAGTTTTGATATTAAAAGGGAAACTTCTACTCCAAAATCACAAATAAGGCTTCTGGCTTTATTTTTAGTGGAAGGTAAACAGCATATTTAATATTAAGGCAAATGGTAGGATACATGTATGGGGTACTGACTGCAGATCTTTCATTGTAAAATATATTTTGTAATATTTATGGATTTTCTAAACATGTTGGAGTTGGAAATTGTAAAAACGGTTGCAGTTTATAACACCTATCTGTTTCAATGTCTTAGCTGCACCTTTTGGTAATGTAATCTTGTCTGATTTTTTTTTTTAACAGCCTGAGTTTTTTGTTTGTTTTGTTTTTTTTAATTACACAGGTCGAAATGTTCACCAAAATTGTTGTAAATAAACCAGGGCCTGATCTCACATGCACACTGGTTGGCCACATAGACTGCTCCCCAAAGCTGGCAAAATAATGCCTACCGAGCTAGCTCACCATGACAGCGAAGTATTAGAATGCAGGGCATTAATTTAATGAAGACTATAAGGGAAATCAGATTATTTAGGCTGTTTAGATATTAAAAAAAGAAAATACAGATTGGAATTTTTTATACAGTGATTCTTGCTCCTTCCTTCTCCGTTTTTTCCCCAGTGGGATAACCATTTTCTTCACAGTGATGAGAAAACCATTACTTTTTATGGGTAAATGCACTTCTTCTTCCAAGGGATCAGGACAAAGACATCACTTCTCAGCCACGCTGGCCACAGCTTTCTTGGCTGCATCCTCCAGGTCGGCGGCCGAAGTAATGGGGAGTCCGCTGTTACTGAGAATGTCCTGGGCCTCATGGACATTGGTTCCTGGAAGGGGGTGGGGGGATGGTGTACAGTCACTGAGATGGAACTGGAGGTGGTGCCCCAGGAAGTTTCGTACAATCTGAAATCATGGGATGCCCGAGTTTCCTAACACCATTTAATTACAACTCAGTTCAGCTTTTTATGATCCAGATCTGGCTATTCAGATATATCCAGATGACAAACTTATTTTTTTCTTCTTTTCACCTCAAATGCCTGGCATTAAAAAAGATACTGCCTGTATTTTCTCTGGCATTAAAAAAATGGAAATATGAGGTTCTTAGAAGACTGTGAACAAAGAAAGATTAACAACACCTTGTTCAACTAGTTTGAAAGAGGAAAATATTCTGAAATGGATTTATCCCTTGACTGAATAGTCTGAATACGGAATCTAAAGAAAAAGTTATGTACAAAAAATGAGCAAGAGAATGGTAAATCAAGGCACTGGGATGGTATGGAGTACTGGCAGTAATACATGAGGATGCTCAGGACTAAGCTCTCTGTGGTCTTTCACCAGGAAGTAAATCAAATTCAGGTTCTAATCAATGTCATTGACGGGGAAGATGATGTGACAAGATCTGTATCAAGTGATGGTCCAGCTAGAAAAAAAGATGAAAGATAGGGCTTGCAAGAGGCTAATGGACATTTTTTACTGATAGAAGCTGAAATTTCTGCTGATAATCCACACTCAAGTGGACTTAATGTGGTTCTGGCCCATTCCAGAAGTCTTTCATCTTAATGATCTCTTAAAACGAAGGGTCTGAGTTGTGACCCAATCTGAGATCTGAAGTTCAGAGAATCTGCCCACCTAAGGCCGTGAATCCACTGCTTGGAGACAATGACAGTATTCAATGTGCCCATCTATGCTTCTTCCTCACTCTATATAACAAAAAGGTCAGACGCCATGAAAATGAACATTGTAGCCTCTGATGATGTCTCTTGGCCATTCCTTGTGGATCTGTAGCATTTGCGGGCCAAGCTACCCTACCCAAATGTGTTCTTTGATGACTATGTAACATGCGAAATGCTTTTGTCTTCTTTCAGTGTGAACAAGCCCCTGGGAGAAATGTGATAAAATATAAGTGTCTTAATGAAACATCTCCTCTTACATCTTCTCCCATGCTTTCATCTAGTTAGCAAGACAGAGCCTATTTATAAACAAAGACCTTGAAATATAGGCCTTGGAGGACCTCAGAGTATAAATTAAAAGGAGGTGCTCGGTCAGCATGTTTCATACAAAAAGGCAAAGGCCAAGTTAAGGAGGAGCAGATGAGCTGAGAAGGTGGTGCAGTGTTGATCTTCCCGGGACCCTGGGACCACCAGAGCCATGGTGAAGGGGACACTGGGCACTGTGTCTTCGGGTCAAGGCTGACTCACTGCACCTTTACACAGGAATCTGACCAATGGCCTCTAGGGCAAGCAAGAACTTGAAAGGTAGGGAAGTTGTTACCTAAAATTCCCAGCCACCGATCCTGGCTGGCCACTCTATTAGTTGCATAATTTTGGGTAAACCATTTAACTCCTTTGCGCCTCAACTTCTTTATCTCCAGACAACATTGTGATCATCTTCCTCATAACTAGTACTGATTAAGCACTTGCATACCAGTGCAATGCTAATCTTGCACACCAGATACAATGCTAAGTGACTTACATGGGGCCTATGAAAACTTTACAAGGACTATGAATAAATCCCATTGTCCCCGTTTCACAGATGAGATAACTGAGGCACAGAGAGGTTCACAGGGGAACTTCTCCATAGTCACACAGGTTGTAAGAGGCAGAGATGGTACTTGAATCCTGCTCTCTTTAATTATGTTCTAACGACATGCTGGTCTGTTTCCCTGTCTTTAAAATGAGGTAATAATGCTGGTAGCACAGGTTGCCATGAGAAGCAAATGAAATAATACACGTGAAAGCATTTTGTAAAAGGCAAAGTCTCTGTGGGAGTCATGGCTGGCTGTCTTCCAAAGATCCATGCTCCTCTGCTACGGGGGGGAGAGCTACTGCTGGGAAGTGGCTGCCCAAACAGGAACTGCGTTTCCTGGGTCCCCTCGCGGACGGGAGGCTCATGTGACTGAGTTCTGGCCAATACACTGTGAGCAGAAATGAAAAACATGCCCATAACATCTCCATTGGTACTCTCTATATTCTCTCTCTCTTGGTTTTCCTTGTCTGTCTTCTGGAATGCTGTCAGCTAAGACAACCTTGGAAGACACTTTTTTTCAGATGACAACGACTCCCTCAGCCCGGATGCTTGAGTAACCCTGTAGAGCAGAGCACCTGGCTCACTCACTGTCTCCGACTTTATATGAATGAGAAAGAAACTTCTAGTATGTTGCCTCTGACATTTCAGCACATACATGTTGTTACGGGAGTGAGCATTACTTTAACTAACATACTACTTTGTAAGGGTGGGAGGCACCTTCTAAATGGTTCTCAAATGATTGATCCCAACTTCTTGGTGCTCACGCCCCTTGAGTGTGGGCTGGAGCCAGTAACCTGCCTCTAATGAACAAGAATATAGCAAAAGTAATGGAAGGTCACTTCTGAGACGAAGTCCACTTTCTGTGTGTTTACTCTGACGAAGCCAACTTCCACGTTGTGGGCGATGGGCTGCCCTGTGGAGAAGCTCATGAGGCAAGGAACTCAGGGCAGCCTGCAGCCAAAAGCCAAGGATGAACTGAGGCCTTCATTCCAACAACCCATGAGGAGCTGCATCCTGTCAACAACCATGTGAGTGGGCCTGGAGGCGACCCTCCCCAAGGCAGGCTGCGACAGGACCCCAGGCTGCAACAATGTGACAGACCTTGAGTCAGAGGACCCATCTAAGCCGGCCCTGGATTCCCCACCACAGAAACTTCGAGATGATCAATGTTCCTTAGGTTAATCAGCTAAATTTCGGGGCAATTTGGTTCACACTGGTACTTAACTAATGCAGATGTAAAGATTTATTATTATTATTATTATTATTTGCAGTACGCGGGCCTCTCACTGCTGTGGCCTCTCCCGTTGCGGAGCACAGGCTCCGGACGCGCAGGCTCAGTGGCCATGGCTCACAGGCCCAGCCACTCCGCGGCATGTGGGATCTTCCCACACTGGGGCATGAACCCGTGTCCCCTGCATCGGCAGGCGGACTCTCAACCACTGTGCCACCAGGGAAGCCCAAAGATTTACGATGTCATTAAGAACAACCTCAGTGTGCATTTTGACTCATTTGGTAAAGTTTCAGCCAAGGTCCCAGAGGTTGAAAAGTAGGACAGAGGATCACACTGTGGGAGGTGTTGGGTAGCAAGCTAAGGGATTCCAACATTAACCTGTAGGCAGCACTTTCATGGAGTAGTGACGCAGCATGAATCAAAACCCTGACAGACACAGAATCGAATCAGTCTTTGCACCAGGAGGTCAACGCAAGTTAAATATGGAAATGTTTATCTCCTTCAACAGAGACATGGACTAGAACTCACTCTCCACCTGGCCTCCAACCTGCCAGGGAACAAATCTATGTTAAGATACAAAAGGCTCTTCTCCCTCTTCCTTTCTCAATACACAGCTCCCAAGATCCCCATGCATTGCCCCAAGAGGCAGTCTCATCTGCCTGAACACTCCTCACCTTCTAATCTACCTTTCCTCCACGTGATTCCTCCCGTGGGTACAGGTCTCACCCATGCCTGCCAAGCTCTATCTAACTGGACTGAATTAGCTGTGCTAGTCGTAGCCATAATAATAATAAAAGCAATAATAGCAGCTATCACTTAGCATGGGTCACACATTGTTCTGGGGTTCTAAGTACACTAGCTCCTTTGGTCCTCAGTAGCAACCCTGAGATAGCTTCTATTATTATCTTCCTTTTACAGAGGAGAGGACTGAGGCACAGATAAGTTAAAGGCTAGTCTAGCGAGCATGGCTAGTAATAGTTAGGAAGCAGTGCAATGGGCATTCAACAATGCTTGAAACATCCACGCTATACTTGAATAAGTCCTTATGATTTTGTAAATATGTGTCATCATCATCGTCATAACAACAATAAAAAAAATCTCTGATTTACAAAGTCCTCCCACATTACTTTATTTGACCCTTTCAAGGACTCTGTGAGTTCGATGTTTCTAAATGAACTTGTGAGTTCGGTGTTTATAAATCAGTTCTTTTTTTTTTTTTTTAAGCCAAGAGCAGTGAGGCTTAGTGACTGATTGGCAGGATTTGGTTTCAAAATCCTTTGCTTTTCAGATGCTATTTTGATTTCCTGGTGACTCCTGTTTGACATTTAAAACACACAGCACTTTCCTATGCATGAGATCATCTGAACCTCAATGAGGCTATAAGCTATTTAAGAACAAGGAACGCATACAACTAGGATGTCTCCTCTTTCCAATCTCCCCTTCTGGCTAAACCTTCCATCCCCACTGTCCCCTGCTCTATGAGGGACCACGGGGTATTCTCTGTCCCAAGGCGGACCTCAATTGTTCCCAAGACACTGACTGCACCTCATCCAGGGGTGGTCCAAACACAGACCATGGTCATTAGCTTGTCCAATTAGATTCGCTCTCCAGAGAATCTCAATGAGTAGTTTCCATGAAATAGAAAGTAGTAGCATGAAAAGGACTTACCAGTCACAAGTAAGCAGGTAAGAGAAAGGCTGTGCAAATACTCAGAGGGTGAAAAAGTCAAGTGAAGAGACAAGTGCTGGAATGATGCTCCTGAGGTCTGCCGCCAAGTCAGACCCTCCTCTTCCTGAGGGCCAACTTTATTATGGTTCCTGCCCACTGAAAGAACTGTGTGGTCATGTTTAGCTGGGTTCCTTTCCAGGTGTATGGTTGAAATAAGCTCCTGATCACTTTTTGGGGGAGGGATAAATGGACTGATATAACCAACTAGCCAGTTCCTTAATTAATCCCCTCTTCAGCACCCAACGTAGCACCAGATATTCCCAAGGGGGAAAATGACTGACAAAGAAGTCTGTGAACCTACAGACAAGCTGCGGCTTTGGCCTGCTGTGCCCTCCAACCGGAGCTCTGTTGCCCTCTCTGCTGGGCAGACACCATACGTCCATGAGCTACCTGTTTAAATGACATTTCTTTGGGGATGCCTTCTTGTCACCACATCCCAACCCCCAATCCAGAGTAGGGGACTGTAAAATGAGCTTCTAGAATACTTTGTACGTCTAAAATCACAGCACTATTTGGACTGCTCACTGATGTTGCTCTTGTCCCCACGAAGCACACGCTTCACGAGGGCTGCCACTTGGTCAGCCTTGCTCACCGCGTACCTCCAGGCTCAGCACAGTATCCCACACGCAGGATGTGTCTGTAGATGGACTGAATAACTACAGATGGACTCATCCATACAAAGTGTGCTCGAGACGGCAGCAAGTGTGGGTGAGTCCTCCTCGGATCACCTTGCTGACCCAACACCCCCAAATAACACTTTTTCAGGAGGTTGAAATCAAAACCCCAAATGGCCTGAGAGAAAATGAGGAGGGTTGCTCCTGAACTATCTCTGAGTTCTCAGGGGCTTCTGTCGTGGCCTCTTTCTCTAGGAAGGTCCATGTATTAACTGGCTGTACTGAGTGCCCTTGAGGGAAGACTCCAAGCTGCTGCCACTGCCGGCCGCCCAGGCAGAAGAGGCTGCTGTGCTCAAGGTTAACAACTAGCCAGCGGGGCCAGGGTAAGAGAGGGTGGGGCAGCGTCGCACAAACACACGGCCCTTCTCTCCCTCCAGCTACTCCTGCAGGGCCATATCAAAATGCCTAATCGCTTCATCATTCCAGGATCCACTAAAGTGTATTTTAATTATACTTGCAGTTACTTTCATTACAGCCTTAATTATTAAGCACACACTAGGCACACTCAGAACCAAGCAGTTTTGGAAGAGAACCTCGCGCTGAAATATAAAGCTCGGGCACAGGGGTATGAGGAGGAAGGGGGCACATACACAGGGGCCTTGGTCAGATGCAAATCTGTCCCGTGAGGTGTGTGTGTGGGGGTGTCAGAAACAGAGGCAAGAAAGAGAGAAGCACACACAGACAGAGACCAGATGAGACAGAAGGCATGGCAGAGCCCGAGGCAGGAGAGTCGAAAAGAAAGAAACAGAAAGAGAGGCAGGAGAGAGACACACAGAGAGACAAGAGAGACAGAGAGGGAGAAAGGGAAAGAGACAAAAAAAAAAAAAAAAAAAAAAGAGAGAGAGAGAGAGGCAGAAGGGATGAAAGAGGAGACTAGAGACGGAGATAACTAAGAGAATGAGAGACAAAGAGTCAAACAGAGAGTGAGGGGAAAACAAGTGAGGTTGCCAAGTCCCTTCTTCTGCAGCAGCCCTACCCTGACCCTGCCAGCATCTCCCTTCCAGCACCCTGACTGGTTTCTGCTCGGCCAGCGGGGCTAGGGACAGGCCAGGGAGAAGCAAAGCCAGGGCAGGCCCTGCTGCCCAAGGACCCTGCCTTGGAGAGGAATTACAAGTCGCTTCCTGGTTCCTGTTGAGAGAGAAGCTGGAAGGGGAAGTGGGGATACACAGAGAAGAGGGTTAGAAAGAAAAACAGCAGTCACGGAAATGAGGTCATTGGAAAAGAAAAGAGGAACAGAGGGAGCCTTGCTGGTTTGCAGATTCCTTTTGTTAATGATACTATGTGAGCATTTCAGGTTAGTTTCTTCTTGATTCACCAAGTGACTGACATCTCCCATTCCCACCCCAGTTTTTATTTCTAAATAGAAACCATCATAGGTGCTTTAAACTGTGACACAGAATCAAGAGTTCCAAACAGACTGTTTATGCCTGTGCACCCAATTACAAAGGAAATTGATCTCTTCCCCACATTTAAATTGTGCTGCTGACATGCTCTAATATTTATTAAACGCTGCATTGCTTTTTAATGAGGCTGCAGGAAAACACTTTTAATAACCACCTATACAGTTAACTGATCAACTCATGCTGGTCAAACTTTAGGCATTTCTTCATATCTGCCTGTTGAAAGCCACCCAGCTAAATCATTACCTACCAACTGCATGCCTTAAAAACAGCAATACATAGAGAGTCAAAGGGGACAGATTTTAAAATGAAATCTTGCTCTATTGGTAGAGGATATTATAAAAAGAATAACCATAATTATTAAAATCTTTAAAAAATCTCCACCTCTTCTGCATGATTTACCACTGACTTCCTGCCACTGGGTGGAGTGAAAGAGCTGTATACGGAGATGCCAGGTTAATTTATCAAAATTTGTTCTTTGCTTTCATTACGTGGAGAGAAGACAACAGTAGTGGATACAAATTACAGGGCTTTGTTCAAAAGGTGCAGCCCCTCCCTGCTACTCAGGCCAGCTTTTTATTACAGGGCTGTGAAGAAAATCACTCTCTAGTCAAAGGGTACAGAAGCTGTCTTTTTAAAAGTATTATATTAATAGGAATTCAGCTTTTCAAAAAAGAATACAATAGTTAGCACTTATTCAGTATATACTAGGTATAATAAATGTTTTTTGGACAAGTGACTAAAGGGGCTCACAAGTATCCTATCAGTTGAATCTTCACAGCAACCCTAAAGTTGACATCATTTTGATCCCCACTTTACAGATGAGGCGACTGAGGCACTGGGAGGCTTAGGAACTTGCCCAACATCCCCCAGCAGATCACAGGCTGAACCAGGACTAGAACCCAGGTTTGTCTGACTGTAAAACCACATGACAACCACACAGCCTTGGCCTTTTAGTGCTAGAAGGAATCCCAGGGCTCCTTTAGGATAAGTCTCTTGTTCTCACTGGAGGAAATTGAGGTCCAGACATGTGAGATAATTTGTTCAGTCAAACAACCAGTGAGCCGTGACATATCTGACTCTCCGGCTGGTGCTGTCAGGGCTAGCAAACTATGGCGTGGGGGACAAACCCAGCCTGCTGCCTCTTTTTGTACCACCTGGGAACTAAGAATAGTTTTTACATTTTTTAAACAGTTGGGGAAAAAATCAGAATAATATTTTGTGATATATGAAAATTACATGAAATTCAAATTTCAGTGTCCATAAATAAAGTTTCAGTGGAACACAGCCAAAGTGATTCATTTACAGATTGTCAACGGCTGCTTTTGCACTACAGTGGCAGAGCTGAGGACTTGTGACAGAAACAGCATGGCTCATAAATCCTAAAATATTTCGACCTCTGCTTTGAGTAATTGAGTCTTTTTTCCCTCCCCCTGGGATAGGAGAGGTCAGTGGAAGCAAACCAAATTCTATAAAGCAGCAGATTCCTCCTCAAATGTTCACGGTCCCTGTGCCCTTGATCCTCCTCCATTATTCTTTCAAGTGACAATCAGACAGAGGAGGTCCATTTTCTTGGTGACATGTAAATTTAGAAAGCTCATCACATCTCTTGTGTTTGTTATTATACTGTTGGAAATGGAATAATTCATTGAGGATGAGAGGCAAAGCTCCTGCTGCATCAGTGGCCCTCATTCATCTGAGATGATGGGCATCTCACATCTAGCACCTTGCAGGCAGCCAGTGGAGTCCATCCATATGGAATCAGTCAAGTGTGGACAAGAGCTCAGATAAAAATGACAGCTGACATTTATTGAGTCAGGGATCATTCTAGGTTATTTTAAAACTAATCTTCTCCTTACAATAACCCTGTGAGGCTGCCATATTTTTATTCCCATTTCACAGATGAGGAAGCTGAGATTTAAACTTTGCTCTGTTACCAACTAGCTGAGCAACCCGGGAAAGTTACTGCAGCTGGATGAGTATCTTACTAAAATACCTTGTATCACATTTTATAAAAATTGAAGATAGCATAAGATAGCCTCTGGGGCTGTATCATGCACACCTACTTGCCTCAATGATTTCTTCTCCCTTGGTAAGAAAACACCGAATGCCCAGGGTGTGAGTGTGACAGGCATTCCTATGATGACAGCAGGCGGTGGCAGGAAGCGGAATGCCAGGTTTTTTACAACATTTCCATGAATGGTGTGTATGCGTTTATGATCACACAAGCAGGTTTAGGATCAAGTCTGACATATAATTGTTGAGGGCTTATGACAGGTACCTATGCTCTTGCTTTCAACTATATGAACTCTCAAAAAAGTAACACAGATATTAATGCAAACCAAAGGTACAGGAGCCTTAATGTGAAACTAAAATGGCAAGTAGGACACTTTATAGTTCTGCACCTGCTGGGATAGGACTGTTCTTATAAAGAAGGAACATTCCTACATATGCCCTTATCTATCTGCATGTGGACTTCCCTTTCACACCTTCCTTGAGTCTACCTCATGGCTTTCAATCCATGCATTGATATATTCTAATTTAAGGTGATTGCAGGAATTTTCACAGGTAATTTCGGTGGTGTGAGACTTCTGTCCGAAACACTGGCTTTGGAACTCCACTGCTGCCTATGCAGTGGCGTGACTATATCACTGCGCAGGCTCTGAATGTGTCTGGGAGAAATATTTTCCTGAGTAGACGTCATTGCTAATATTTTCCTGAGAAGAAGTTAGATTTGGAGAGCTTAATATTGCCTGTCAAATGCTTTGTTGGCTCCTAACGACATCTTTCAGAGCTGAGGATGGAGGGAGATTTAGACACTGGTACCATGGGAAGTTTCCAGAGTTCTAGACCTTCTAGTTCTAGATCTTGGTCTCTTCTCTACACCAGGCAACAAACGATGTCCCACTGTTTGCTTTCGTAAAATAAGATTTACTGTGGCACCACCACGCCCATTCCTTTCTGTACTGTCTACGCTGCTTTGGCACCACGATGGCAGAGCTGAGTTATTGCGACAGGGAATACATGGCTCACAAAGCCTAAAATCTGGCCGTTTACAGAAAAAGTCTGCAGACCTTTCTGCTGCACCATCCAAATTTGTGGCCCTGTGGCCCAGCCTCATTTGGTGCTTCTCCAGCTTGAAGCTCCCACTTCCTACTTCTGATGCAGCGGCAGTTATATTTCTAGGGAAGGAAGTCCCACCCATGCTCTCTTTGAATCAACAATGGCCACTAGCTTGGCTCAAGGGCCCTCACTCTCCTTACCCACATCAGTAACGATCAGAGAACTCTTTTCTGCTGAGCTGGGATATAGTCTCAGAATCTTTCTTGGCACAGACTACAGGCAGCCACTGCTAATGAAGAGAAGGTGGCGTGAGATGAAAGCTATCTGTCTTCCCTGTTCTAAAACATTCCATGAGAAAGTTAGTCTCTCTGCTTAGGTAACTCTGCCTCCAGACAGCCTCAAGGTGGCGCTCTCTGGGAGAGGCTTATTACACCTGTCACCTGTACAACAGCACGGACTGAATCTGCTTCAGTCTCTTCCCTGATAGCAACGTTTCTCTCTCTCTTTCTCACTGATGGCTGATCAAATATGACTTTCAAGGGTTACATAAGGAAACTGAGGCATGAAGAAAGGAACTGACTGGTCACAGAGAAAATACTCAGGGAGCAGACGGTGGTATTGTGAGGTCATAAGCAGGATGCAGGATATGCCAGTCCCCATACCTGCCATGTTCCTTGTTAAAGTGCTCCACCCCCGGCTTCTGCTCAGGAAATCAACTTTGGGCTCTTGTTTTTGAAGAGATGTCCATTACCTAGACTGGGGTGGGCACCTGACCAAAAGGCAGCCCACTCCTAAGGAGACTAATGACCTGCAATGTACCTGAGGGGGCGTTTCCTTCCATGCGGAGGGGCAGCCATTGGCATAATATGCCTTGTCTCTTCTTCGACTCTCACTGGCTCCACGGTGGCAGCGGAGAGCCTTATCTGGCTGAACTATGTGAAAAGAGGAAGTCGGCACGGGCAGCCCAGCCCCTCCCTCTGCCTTTCCTTTGACACGCTGCTCACAGTGAGCCCAGGTCATCCTCTGCCCCGCGGTGAGAGACCTGCCCAAGGCCAGCAGTGGCCATGAATGGCTGTGGAGAGCTGCCTAATTCTGGGGTTCAGAGTAAGAAAGCTCACCGTTAGTATATAGCAAGGTACCTCCTTCAACTTCTTTGTTAGTAACGAAGGTGATATTTTGGTTTCCTTAGTCTTTTTTTCCTATTTCTCACCAGGATCATAACCCAAATGGGGAAGAATCTGTTGGGTCCCCTCAAAGACCCCAACAACACGGCCTAGTTGGATGGGCTGTAGACAACAGGACGGATGGTTATTACATAAGCTTAAAAGATGGATGACCTGTGCGATCTGCACTTCTAGGGAACACAGAGGGAGCAGGCTGGCCTTAGCGAGAGGCTGAGGGGGTAGAGGCACTAGGAAAGAACAAGAGGGAGTGAGAAGGTTTGAGTAGGGGGCTTTCCAGGTGCAATTCCATTAAAGCCTTACACTAAACCTCCTTTTTATTAAGGTGGTCGGAGAATCAAGTCATTACATCCACAAAAATAAAACAAAAACAAAACACTGCATAGCACAGAGGCCATCTTCCTTAAAGGAGCCCTAGTCCTGTAATTACACTGACTGCTTTCTTCAGGTGCGGTAGGCTTTTTCTTACGCAAGGCAGCAGATGTCCGACACGATATAAATTTCAGTTAGTCACATTAACTACCCAGGGGTAAAATGAAAACTCAAATTGCCAAATATAGTAGATTCTTTGTCTGGAAACTTAAATATTAGATCTCAGAAAACTTTAACTAGCCTAATAGTTTAGATAGGTCCTGTGAGACTCGGTCTAAGGTTTAAGTGTCATGAAGTTTAAGCATTCATAAGTGTTTATCGATTTTGAAAATGAGAGGATTTAAGGCTCGATGACAGAAAAGGATTGTCTTCAATGTCCCTGTCTCCAATGACACAGGGAGAAGATGTTAGTGATTAAAAGGAGGAGAGGAGATAGATGTCAATGTGAAGTGAAATTTGTCCCAGTAAATAATCACCCACAGCAGACAGTGAAGGAGGGAGGAGATGAAGAGAGGTGAGTGGACACTGGCAAGGCAGAAAGGCAGGTGAGGAACTGGGTGTGTAGAAAATGGGGAGAGTGGGAACAGAGGAAAAATGAGAATCACACAGAGAGAGGAGAAGAGACGTGCCCTGACAGAACCCTCCTCCAGGAGCCACGTTCCCAATGACAGCCGCACCAGAACTGAAACATGGACAGAAGGGAAGATGTGCTTGGTGACGCTGGGGTGCAGGCGGGGACCAGGTCCACCTCATCTTGCAGGGAGCAGGAACTGAGAAAGGAAGAGAAGAAGATGAAAACTCGGTACAGAGCACAGCTGGAAAATGTGCAAAAAGGCCAAGAGGCCAGGGGTGTTATCAGACGCAGAGCCAGACACTGGCCCTGCTGGGCATCTGCCCTCACTCTGCCCAGGATGGTGCCACCACTCAGCTGGGCGTCCCTTAGTCTCTGCTGACTCAGTGTAAAGCAGCAAGCCTAGGGCTCAAACATTCTGAATGAAAATTTTTCCAAGCTAGTCGGTCACAGGCAATCTGCCAAGGGTCACTTTCTGATGGGAGTCAGAAGGATAATCTCCTCTCCGGGTCTCACACCCTAGAATAACTGAAGCCTTGCTGAATGGACGGCTGCCAAGTAGACAGACACAGCTGAATGCTCGGTGGCTGTCTCTTAACGCTTGAATGCTCGGGGTTTCTCTTCTCCTCAAGCAGACCAAACCATCACACAGCAGTTTCCCTGTGTCCATGCTAAGGACACTTGATTTGCATTCCTCTGGCTGTGGCTCCAATCTGTTAGTATTTCAGGAAGCAAGTATAAAGAAGTGTCCATGGGCTTCTCTGGTGGTGCAGTGGTTGAGAGTCCGCCTGCCGATGCAGGGGACACGGGTTCGTTCGTGCCCCAGTCCGGGAGGATCCCACATGCCGCAGAGCGGCTGGGCCCGTGAGCCGTGGCCGCTGAGTCTGCGCTCCGCAATGGGAAAGGCCACAGCAGTGAGAGGCCCGCGTACCGCAAAAAAAAAAAAAAAGTGTCCACGGAGAAGAGGTGCTGGTGCCTTATCAAGAAAGTAAGAGAAATAGAAGACAAGGTTTCTGACTTAGGGTTGATTACGTTCTCAACAACTTCAGAGAGAGTTTAGGGAACATTAGAAAGATTGGAAAGGATAAGGAGGGAGACCACAAGGGATTTCTGTTTCTAAAGACATCTGGAAAAAGAGAAGCAAAATGTTTATGTTGCTGAAACAAAATTTTGGTATTGGGTGGAAAAATCAAATTGAGAAGATCTGGCTAAGAGAAACAGGATCCAATCTACAGATTATCTAGACTCATTATTACTTCCTTATGAGCTTAACTTGGAATCATAATGAACACCTGAGAGAAAAGCAAATTCCTCTTCAGGCATATTTGAGACATAGAAGTTAGCTGCAGATTGAAGTGGGACAGCAAGAAGGGAAAATGAATTCTAAAAAAGAAAAGTTCTCTTAAGGTTTTGGCAGATTCTGATCCAGAACCATAAAAATGCCCATATGAAATCCAAAGCTTTGGCTAAAACACATCTGCACACTGAATACACCAAGTTGTCGATAAATGCCTGTACATTTCTCAACAGTATCAGGGGTTGGGCTGAATTAACCATCTAGGTAATTTTTGTGCCAAGTATGAATACATTTCAAAAAGGAAAGAAAAAATAAAACTCATTTCATTTTATTTGTTCTTCATTCCAGGAACAACTGTCTACAAAAGCTAAACTCCCCCACCCCACCCCCAAAAAGTGTGCTTCTTCAATTTACCCAGGAGTCTTTTGAATAAAAATAATCCTGTGTCTCAGCTGGTAAATTCTATTCTGATAAGGCAAGTAAATACATGTAATTATAAAGTTACAATTCTCAAAGAGGAGAGTAATCCTTCCCTTATCCACTGGTAAAACAGCTTATAATTATTATACAGCTGATAACAAAGATTTGTCCACAAAATCCCACTAAATCAACAAGCCTGATTTGATTGATTAAAACTTTTAACATCAGGACATTTCTAATAGACCGTGTGCAGCAATAGAGTCTTTAAAATGTGGGCCACAGATTGGTGAGACTGATGGCAAGGAACTTGGCTCTTCTGAATGGCCACATAACAGCCAAGAGAGGCCACCTGCTTTATTTATAGGAAACAGATACTAAACTAGTAACAAATCATAGTATTGGGCTTTTGAAATACTTGTTATCTTGGTCATTAAAAATCTCACATTTATTCAGACTATACAGCCATGTGTCAGATTATCAAAAACTTAGAAAGCAGCTAATAGATCTTAGCAATAGTAATTATTTATTATTAATTCAGACTCAGGTAAGGTTTTTCTCCCACACTTAGTTTTTACGTGTCACTCAGTTTTTCATAGATGCTGGGTTGGTGGACACCCCTGCTCACCTCTGCTAACTTTTACTAGCTAGGCAATAGTGGGTGTTCTGGGAATGTGAACCAATTTTAATATTAATAGAAATAAAGTTAATTTTGAAGTTTATTGGCTAAAACAAAGTATAGTGTCAAGTTAAACACAAACTATCACTAGAATTGTTCAAAATATTCCTGCTTCTTTGTATCACTTTGTCTTTCTCTGTCACCACCGACAATGAAGAGTTTGCTCTGTTTAGAAAAACAGAGGGAACTAAATCATACTCTAAGGTTGGGTAAACTATAACTGAATGAAGAGAGATTTGTGAGAGAAGCAGAATTTATGCTCTGACCCAGAGGAAAGCAAATGAAAAATTTACATTGAGTCTAAGAGAAATTCCTCAGAGAGCCCTGTAGTTAGCAACTTTTTCCCCACTAGAAGCACTAAGAACAAGACTTTCTGTGACAGGACACTTTGGGTTTTGACTGGTTTCTCATTTTAACTGAGCTGTACTGCAGGGGAACAATTTCCAATGCAGTGAGTCCGGAGTGTGGTTTACTGGGCCCTTCAAAATGAGGGTGACATCCATTTGTCCCTCATACTTCTCTTTGGATCTTCCCCTGTATTCCCACATCTCTGCCTCCACACAGATTCCATCTGATGTTATAGCTTCATCTCAAACAAAGCATGACTAGGTCCTAGTGTCATCCTCTCCCAGTCGCTCTATATAGTTTCCACCTTTGACTTTCCCAAGTCCATCAACTGTGCCATCCTCCTCCTGGTCACAGATTTAAACCATAGCTCCCCACTTTGTCTCATCTCTTTTTCTATCTCTGCTCTTGTTTCTACTCACTTTTACCTCTATGCGGCAAATCTGCTTGGGTTCTAGGTTCTACCTAATACTGTAGATTCTGGCTACTAACTTGATTGCCCTACTCAGTTCTTTTCACCCATAACATGTTGCTGCAAAACCGTTACTTTCTACAGGACAGCCTCCTGATCTCCTCAGGTCCTGGCTTGCAGTCTTTGCCACTGTTATGATCCCAGTACCAAGTCCCAAATGTGGAACAGATCTGATGACTTGCTTCTGATCCTTTACTAAATTTCCTCCTTCTTCCTTTTTTCCAATGATTCAAATCTTACTTATTTCCATGTTCAGCTTGGAAATTCTCCTTTTATAATATTTCGCTGCTAACTCACATCTGTAAATGTACTATAATTATAGTTGTCAATATTGAGTAAGCTTTAAAAAAGGGTATGCCATATTCAATATCCTGTGATAAACCATAATGGAAAAGAATATGAAAATATATATACACAGTAGAAATTAACACGACATTGTAAATCAACTATACTTCAATAAAATCAATTAAAAAATAAAATAAAGGGTATGCTAGTAAACATGGGCTGAGCTACCACAGGCACAACTTAAAGGACACAAATGTAGTCCCTTAGCATAAAGAGCACAGAGGTTGGTTTGTATTTAGCTTCCTTTACAGGATCTTTATGGATAATATGATCTCCAAATTTCTGTATTTTGTTATCTATGATCAGAGCCAAGAGTAGAGTTAGAGCAGAATTCTTCCATTTTCCCTTGTTTATTAGGCAGGACCAATAGAATTTTGGGATAGGTCTTATCTTGGTGTGGGGCAGCCGTGTTCCCAGGAATCACACATATGGCTATTAGTGAGTGTCCCTGGTATGACCATGTTGAGCGCGAGAGCCTTGTATCTATCTAAGGTCATTTATCACATTAGATGCAACTTCCACAAGAGAAAGAAAAGAATACCACTGAAGACTGGAAATGTGAAAAGCTTTCCGGCTTTTCCTCTATGGATAAAGGTCTTAGGTGCTTATTATAGGATAGCAGCTATTATCGTGAAAGGAGGCGAGTGGCAGAAAAGGTCACCTACACATTTTTAGGCTCCGTAAATTTGGGGCCCAGTATCCTCTTTGAGCTCATCTTCAATTCCCCTTGATAGGGTGGACATCGTAAGGTATCAACATTTCCACAAGCCAGGCTGGTGGTTATCTGGGATGCCCCAATGGCTACTGCTACTAAGAGAGAAGCAGATTCTCTCAGGGCAAACACTGGTTAACATTTTATATATATTAGTTTGTATTGTTGATTTTTCTTTTTGTTTTATTTCCCCAGTTATCTAGTAACTGACATCATTTCTTATATTTCTAAGCATCCTCCTTAATGTCTAAAGCTCAATGGCTTACACATAGTATTTATCATATTAATTAATTAACACAGGCATATATCTTGGAAATGTTTTAATTTAAATGATACAAATCTAAAAAAAAAATAAGATACAAACCTGACTGTCTAACAGACTTAGACATTTCAAAGCTTCTTCCTAGTAGCTCAGATAGACCTTTGATATAGTCAATACTATATTATTAAGGGAGATAATCTTAGATGTGGTAGTTTGCACCTTTCAGCATGTATACCATCCTGCTACATATGGTAGGCATACATTAAATGATGGGGATCAGTTATTACTTCTGGAATAATAAGCATAGTGTGAAAATAAGAGAAGTGCTCCTTTTAATCTTTTGGGAAAAATTAAAAGTGAGGTAACTTTCTTTTCTAGGAGTATACTACAAGCTAATATTATAACTAAGGGTCTCTGCTGACAACAGAGTTACAGGGAGGATCACTAGACAGAATAGGTCCACCGTAGCATGCGCTAGTTTCTAGTCATTTCCAAGTGATAGACACTAGTATGATTTGCTTATGGAGACCCGCTCCCCTTTCAGAACAGAAGAAGAGATGACTTTTACAACCTGAGGCTCACTGGCCACCCTGACCTGAAAACAGTCTGAGGTCAACATTTTAATCAGAGTTATACACCTGCACCGATGAACCCATCAACTCCTTGATGAATTTTCTTTACAGTGCAGCCTTACCATTTTCCTTTCACTGAAATTATTTTTAATTTGATCGATTATGTTGCATTTACATTTTTAAGAACTTTTAATTCAATCATATGTTTTAATGTCCATATTAAACTTTGGCAACTGGAGCCCCTCCTATTTTCATTTTTCTTTTGTGATCATTACTTCTATTAAGTCCATATGGTGCACATCTAAGTTTGTAAGGTGGAGAATCTCAGGGAGGCAGAGAGTGAGAGAAGAAAGAGATACAAAGAAAGAAGCAAACAGAGAAAAATGGACTGCAGCTGTTCCGGAGGCTTGACTTCAAAGGAAGACGGGGCTACACAGTAGGGTCAAAATATCCCTAGACTTTATCTTGAGGAGAAGGACTCTAGGGAATAACGGCACCAGCATGGTAATTGGAGAAATCAAGCTGTCCCCAAAATGATACTCCAGAAGTCTATGCAAGGGGCTGCTCTGTAATCTGAATCTGTTGACGATGTGGACAGGACTTTTGCATAGTTTCAATATTAAACTGTCTATTTTCACTTCTCTACTATAGTGGTTCTCCAAGTGCGGCTTACAGAACCCTGGGGGAGGTCCCTGATGTAAGAACTACTTTTAAAGTAGGAGCAGTAGTAGTAGTGGTGGTAGTAGTAGTAGTAATAATAATCTGCCCTGATGAAGCAAAAGTAAATGTAGGTAAAACTGTGGGCATGTGACCATGGGATCAAGCAGCATGAATCTGTAATAGTTATTCATGTTATTTTTCACCACCTCACATTCACAAGGAAAAGTTGCCACTTTCAAGTAAGAATGTTCGTAGTGAACAGTAAAAAAAAACAATAAAAATTAATTGTATTAAATCTCAACCCTTGAGTACACATATTTCTAATATTCTGTGTGATCAAATGGGAAGCATACAAAAGGCACTCTGCTGCATACTGAACTATGACGGTTGTTCTGAGGCAAAGTATTTGTATAACTGTTTGAGTAGAGAGCTAAACCACCCACTTTTCCATGGAAGAGTGAAGAACACACTATGGTTGTTCAGACTTAGACACCTGGCAGACATTTTCTCAAAAATGAGTGAAGTAAGTCTGCCACTTCAAGGACAGCAGCCTAGCATTCTGTGGATTATAAGAAAAATTTGTATTTTCAAATGAAAATCAGAATTCTGGAAAAATTGCATCTACCACCTTGACAGCTTCTCAAAACTTAGAAGCTTTTCTGATAATGGTGTGATATTAACAGATGTAAATTTTTTGATATTGTATGTTGAAATGTGTTAACCTTTGGAAGATCTGCATAATCCAAAATTTTCCGTATGATTAAATCATGCACGTGTAAAATCCACTTACTGTGCAAGACAGACCAATAGATTTCAATATCACAGAGCATAAAAAGTTCATTGACTACAGGCTCTTTGGTGACACTAATGGTGGACTCTGGGAGGGCTCACACCAAGGAGTACTTCCCAGAACTTCTGCTCCAGTGCCCTTGTCCCTGTGGTGAGCCACAGCTGCTCCCTGCCGCTGCAGGAGACCCTCCAACACTAGCAGCCATGTGGCTGATGGTCTTGGTTCTCTGGCCGGGTGTCAGGCCTGAGCCTCTGAGGTGGGAAGAGTCGAGTTCAGGACATTGGTCCAACAGAGACCACCCACCCCGGCCCCTCGTAATATCAACCGGTGAGAGTTCTCCCAGAGATCTCTGTCTCAATGCTAAGACCCAGCTCCACTCAACAACGAGCAGTAAGCTCCAGTGCTAGACACCCAATACCAAACAACTAGCAAGACAGGAACACAATGCCACCCATTAGCAGAGAGAATGCCTAAAAACATAATAGGTTCACAGACACCCCAAAACACACCACCAGATGCAGTCCTGCCCACCACAAAGACAAGATCCAACCTAATCCACCAGAACTCAGGCACCAGTCCCCTCCACCAAGAGGCCTACACAACCCACTGAACCAACTTTACCCACTGGGGGCAGACACCAAAAAAACAGGCACTACAAACCTGCAGCCTGTGAAAAAGACACCCCAAACACAGCAAGTTAAGCAAAATGATAAGACAGAGAAAAACACAGCAGATGAAGGGGCAAGGAAAAAACCCACCAGACCAAACAAACGAAGAGGAAATAGGTAGCCTACCTGAAAAAGAATTCAGAGTAATGATAGTAAACATGATCCAAAATCTTGGAAATAGAATGGAGAAAATACAACAAATGTTTAACAAGGACCTAGAAGAACTAAAGAGCAAACAAACAATGATGAACAACATAATAAATGAAAATTAAAATTCTCTAGAAGGAATCAGTAGCAGAATACTGAGGCAGAAGAACAGATAAGTGACCTGGAAGATAAAACAGTGGAAATAACAACTACAGGGCAGAATAAAGAAAAAAGAATGAAAAGAAGTGAGGACAGTCTCAGAGACCTCTGGGACAACATTAAACACACGAACATTCGAATTATAGGGGTCTCAAAAAAAGAAGAGAAAAATAAAGGGTCTGATAAAATATTTGAAGAGATTATAGTAGAAAATTTCCCTAATATGGGAAAGGAAATGATCAATCAAGGCCAGGAAGCACAGAGAGTCGCAAACAGGATAAATCCAAGGAGAAACACGCCAAGACACATATTAATCAAAACACCGAAAATTAAATACACAGAAAAAATATTAAAAGCAGCAAGGGAAAAGCAACAAATAACATACAAGGCAATCCCCATAAGGTTAACAGCTGATCTTTCATCAGAAACTCTGCAAGCCAGAAGGGAGTGGCAGGACATATTTAAAGTGATGAAAGGGATAAACCTGCAACCAAGATTACTCTACCCAACAAGGATCTCATTCCAATTCGACACAGAAATTAAAACCTTTACAGAGAAGCAAAACCTAAGAGAATTCATTACCACCAAACCAGCTTTATAACAAATGCTAAAGGAACTTCTCTAGGCAGGAAACACAAGAGAAGGAAAAGACCTACAATAACAAACCCAAAACAATTAAGAAAATGGGAATAGGAACATACATATCGATAACCACCTTAAATGTAAATGGATTCAATGCTCCAACCAAAAGACACAGACTGGCTGAATGGATACAAAAACAAGACCCATATATATGCTGTCTACCAGAGACCCAATTCAGACCTAGGGACACACAGAGACTGAAAGTGAGGAGATGGAAAAAAGATATTCCATGCAAATGGAAATCAAAAGAAAGCTGGAGTAGCAATTCTCATATCAGACAAAATAGACTTTAAAATAAAGACTATTACAAGAGACAAAGAAGGACACTACATAATGATCAAGGGATCAATCCAATAAGATATAACAATTGTAAATATGTATGCACCCAACATACGAGCACCTCAATACATAAGGCAAATGCTAACAGCCATAAAAGGAGAAACTGACAGTAATGCAATCATAGTAGGGGACTTTAACATCCCACTTTCACCAATGGACAGATCATCCAAAATGAAAATAAATAAGAAACACAAGCTTTAAACGACACATTAAACAACATGGACTTAACTGCTATTTATAGGACATTCCATCCAAAAACAACAGAATACACTTTCTTCTCAAGTGCTCATGGAACATTCTCCAGGATAGATCGTATCTTGGGTCACATATCAAGCCTTGGTAAATTTAAGAAAATTGAAATTGTATCAAGTATCTTTTCTGACCACAACGCTATGGGACTAGATATCAACTACAGGAAAAGAACTATAAAAAATACAAACACATGGAGGCTAAACAGTACATTACTAAATAACCAAGAGATCACTGAAGAAACCAAAGAGGAAATCAAAAAACACCTACAAACAAATGACAATGAAAACATGACGGCCTAAAACCTATGGGATGCAACAAAAGCAGTTATAAGAGGGAAGTTTACAGCAGTACCATCCTATCTCAGGAAACAAGAAACATCTCAAATAAACAACCTAACCTTACACCTAAAGCAATCAGAGTAAGAACAAAAAAACCTGAAAGTTAGCAGAAGAAATCATAAAGATCAGATCAGAAATAAATGAAAAAGAAATGAAGGAAACAATAGCAAAGATCAATAAAACTAAAAGCTGGTTCTTTGAGAAGATAAACAAAATTGATAAACCATTAGCCAGACTCATCAAGAAAGAAAGGGAAAACACTCAAATCAATACAATTAGAAAAGAAAAAGGAGAAGTAACAACTGACACTGCAGAAATACAAAGGGTCATGAGAGATTACTAACTATATGCCAATAAAATGGACAATCTGGAAGAAAGAGACAAATTCTTAGAAAAGCACAACCTTACAAGACTGAACCAGGAAGAAAAAGAAAATATAAACAGACCAATCACAAGCACTGAAATTGAAACTGTGATTAAAAATCTTCCAATACACAAAAGCACAGGACCAGATGACTTTACAGGTGAATTCTATCAAACATTTAGAGAAGAGCTAACATGTGTCCTTCTCAAACTCTTCCAAAATATAGCAGAGGGAGGAACTCTCCCAAACTCATTCTACAAGGCCACCATCACCCTGATACCAAAACCAGAGAAAGATGTCACACACACAAAAAAAACTATAGGCCAATATCACTAATGAATATAGATGCAAAAATCCTCAACAAAATACTAGCAAACAGAATCCAACAACACATTAAAAGGATCATCCACCATGATCAAGTGGGGTTTATCCCAGGAATGCAAGGTTTCTTCAATATAGGCAAATCAATCAATGTGGCACACCATATAAACAAATTGAAGGAGAAAAACCATATCATCATCTCAAAAGATGCAGAAAAAGCTTTCAACAAAATTCAACACCCGTTTATGATAAAAACCCTCCAGAAAGTAGGCATAGAGGGAACTTACCTCAACATAATAAAGGCGATATATGACAAACCCACAGCAAACATCATTCTCAATGGTGAAAAACTGAAAGCATTTCCATGAAGATCAGGAACAAGACAAGGTTTCCCACTCTCACCACTATTATTCAACATAGTTTTGGAAGTTTTAGCCACAACAATCAGAGAAGAAAAAGAAATAAAAGGAAGCCAAATCAGAAAAGAAGAAATAAAACTGTCACTGTTTGCCGATGACATGATACTATACACAGAGAATCCTAAAGATGCTACCAGAAAACTACTAGAGCTAATCAGTGAATTTGGTAAAGCAGCAGGACACAAAATTAATGCACAGAAATCTCTTGCATTCCTATGTACTAATGCTGAAAAATCTGAAAGAGAAATTAAGAAAACACTCTCATTTACCATTGCAGCAAAAGAATAAAATACCTAGAAATAAACCTACCTAAGGAGACAAAAGACCTGTATGCAGAAAACTATAAGACACTGATGAAAGAAATTAAAGATACTACAAACAGATAGAGAGATATACCATGTCCTTGGATTGCAAGAATCAACATTGTGAAAATGACTATACTACCCAAAGCAATCTATAGATTCAATGCAATCCCTATCAAAATACCAATGGCACTTTTCACAGAACTAGAACAAAAAAATTTCACACTTTGTATGGAAACACGAAAGACCCCAAATAGCCAAAGCAATCTTGAGAAAGAAAAAGGGAGCTGGAGGATTCAGGCTCCCTGACTTCAGACTATATTACAAAGCTACAGTAATCAAGACAGTATGGTACTGGCACAAAAAACAGAAATACAGATCAATGGAACAGGATAGAAAGCCCAGACATAAACCTATGCACTTATTATTGATAAAGGAGGCAAGAATATACCATGGAGAAAAGACAGCCTCTTCAATAAGTGGTGCTGGGAAAACTGGACAGCTACATGTAAAAGAATGAAATTAGAACACTCCCTAACACCATACACAAAAGTACACTCAAAATGGATTAATGACCTAACTGTAAGGCCAGACACTATAAAACTCTTAAGGAAAACACAGGCAGAACACTCTATGACATAAATCACAGCAAGATCCTTTTTGACCCACCTCCTAGAGAAGTGGAAATAAAAACAAAAATAAAGAAATGGGATCTAATGAAACTTAAAAGCTTTTGCACAGCAAAGGAAACCATATACAAGACGAAAAGACAATGCTCAGATTGGGAGAAAATATTTGCAAACGAAGCAACTGACAAAGGATTAATCTCCAAAATATACAAGCAGCTCATGCAGCTCAATATCAAAAAAACAAACAACCCGATCCAAAAATGGGCAGAAGATCTAAACAGACATTTCTCCAAAGAAGATATACAGATTGCCAACAAACACATGAAAGGATGCTCAACATCACTAATCATTAGAGAAATGCAAATCAAAACTACAACGAGGTATCACCTCACACTGGTCAGAATGGCCATTATCAAAAAACCTACAAACAATAAATGCTGGAGAGTGTGTGGAGAAAAGGGAACCCTCTTGCACTGTTGGTGGGAATGTAAATTGATACAGCCACTATGGAGAACAGTATGGAGGTTCCTTAAAAAAGTAAAAATAGAACTACCATACGACCCAGCAATCCCACTACTGGGCATATACCCTGAGAAAACCGTAAATCAAAAAGAGTCAAGTACCACAATGTTCGTTGCAGATCTATTTACAATAGTCATGATATGGAAGCAACCTCAGTGTCCATCGACAGATGAATGGATAAAGAAGATGTGGCACATGTATACAATGGACTATTACTCAGCCATAAAAAGAAACAAAATTGAGTTATTTGTAGTGAGGTGGATGGACCTAGAGTCTGTCATACAGAGTGAAATAAGTCAGAAAGAGAAAAACAAATACTGTATGCTAACACATATATATGGAATCTATAAAAAAAAAAGAAAAAAATGGTTCTGAAGAACCTAGGGGAAGGACAGGAATAACGACGCAGACGTAGAGAATGGACTTGAGGACACGGGAGGGGGAAGGGTAATCTGGGACAAAGTGAGAGAGTGGCATGGACATATATGCACTACCAAATGTAAAACAGATAGCTAGTGGGAAGCAGCCACATAGCACAGGGAGATCAGCTCGGTGGTTTTTGACCACCTAGAGGGGTGGGATAGGGAGGGTGTCAGGGAGACGCAAGAGGGAGGGGATTTGGAGATATACATATACGTATTAGTTGATTCACTTTGTTATACAGCAGAAACTAACACACCATTGTAAAGCAATTATACTCCAATAAAGATGTTAAAAATAAACAAATAAATAATTTTTAAAAATTCAAAAAAAAAAATTCATTGAAATAGTTTCAGATTCTATGTTAAAACCTATCTGTAATAAAGACACTGTTACAGGTTTTAGTGTAGTATCAAAGAATAATATTCAGAATTATATGAAATGATTATTAAAAACTGCTCTGTTTTCCAGATACATAGCTCTATGAGGCCAGATTTTCTTCATATACTTCCACCAAAACAGCATATTGCAACAGATCTGTTGCAGAAGCAAATATTAAGCTAGATATTAAAGGGATTTGCAAAGCCATAAAACAGCGCTGCTATTCTTACTAAAATTTTAAAAAGATATTTGTAATTCTTCATAAATTATATAGTTTATATACTTACATGTAAAATATATAATACAAAAATTAAAAGTTTATTATTTAAAAAGTGAGTATTTAAAAAGTTCCAGTAGTTATTCCTCTTACCAGATTAATTTATAATCAGTTAAATAAATTAATAAATATCGACAGATATAACCCAAAATAAACAAGAGATCTTTGGGGTTCTCAAGTTTAACAAGTAGGGAGGCCTCAGACCAAAAAGTTTGAGAACCCTTGGTGTCTCATGATGAAAAATTCTTGGAGCAGCATTTCTAAGAGTGTTTTCCCCACAACACTAATCTCATGATATGATTCATAATAAAAGGGCTCCACCCTGGAATATGATTGCAAAATTCGGAGACTCATAACATGTGCCATTCTTGGAGAGCTGCAATGCAGATTAAAAGCTCAGAGAAGTACTGCATTTGCTTCATCTTATGTAATCCAGTGTTTCCTAATGTTTGTCTCAGGAAGTTTGTGAATGCAGAACATGCTGGTCACCTGATCCTGAAGAAGGCGGGTACTGGCACTGTGGAAATCTACAGTAACTTACCTTCAAGCCGGACCACCAGCGGCACCTTCAGTTCCAGCTCCCGGCAGGCTCTGGTGATCCCATTGGCAATGATGGCACAGTTGACGATTCCGCCAAAAATATTGACTAGGATGGCTTCAACCTGAAATAAAAAATAGGAAGGTGCCCATGAAAATGCTGACAGTCAACATTCCCCCAAATAATTGGCTAAACAACAGAGAAAATTAAAATCATCATCTTAAAAAAAAAAAACAGAATAGGAACTATAAAACAAGACCCAGAAAATGTTGAAGTTAAAATTTAGTATTTAATTAATAAATATCAATATATAACATTACCATATTAACCCAGATTATCCTATCAATCACTTCTCTGAATTCAAAATGAATTCAGTCACCACTCATTTCTTATACACTGTCTTCTGCTGTGTCTTACATTGGGCTGGCCAGAAAGTTCGTTTGGGTTTTTCTGTAAGATGTAACATATGTTAAGATGTAATGGATGTTATTTATGCATAGTGACATTTAAAATTTCATGTAGTTATGTCTTTTCCCTCCATGGCTTATACTTGAATTTTTACCTGTCCTGGTACCTCATAAAATATTTCAAAACTAGTAACATTAATTATTTGTTGTTTTGTATTATTAGGTAAAAATTCCAATTTTTCTACGCTTCCTTAATACCTCTTTGGTATGCTAGAGGTATATTCTCAAAAGTCAGAGATAGCTTAATTATCTTAGATAATGACCTTTTTGATTAAAAAAAAAAAAGACCCCCAAAATAAAAAGATACAAGCTCACACTACAAGGATATAAGAAAAGTCAAGCCACTGACTAGAATTTTTCAGAAATGTAAATTTAAACCCATCATGTTAACCTGCTTATACATATTCCATAATAAAAGGCATGTGGGCCAAAAAAATTGTACTTGCCCTGACTTGATAAATAGTCATAAGAAAATCCTGTATAATTAACATGAAGAACGAGATAATGAAGAGAATTCATTACCTAGATTAATTGATAACACCCACAGATAACAGCTATTCATCAAGCTGGAGGCATCAAAATTCCAACAATGGAGTCACAATTAAATTATGCTACACTAATTGCAAAGCATATATGTGTGTGCTGCATGCCATTTTTAAATCCCATTATTTCAATATGCTAAATTAACTACACAAAATATATGAGAAAAGGATACCTTACATTTGCTCAGCACTTAACTCTTTAAAAAGTGCCATTACATGAACCCTCATTTTTAATTTTGATCCCTGCGTTACAGTACAGTAAGTAGAGTGAGTGATGGATAGCCCTCTATAGCTGATAGAGCCATTCAGAAAATTCACATGATGTGTCCCAGTGTTACATAGCTAACAAGTAGCAGTGGTAAGGCTCAAAGTCAGGCTCTAGATTGCCTACTGATTCTTCATTCATGCCAGCTGCTAGAGCTGGAATCTTGGGCAAGGGCCACACCCTGCCTCAAACGTGGTTTCCTCACCTACAAAATGGGAGTAATAGTACGTAGTCCATAAAGTTGTTGAAAGGCCTAAATAAGACATGTGAGATGCTTATTACATGCCTGTAAGGTACCTAATGGATATTTACACATGCATTTATTTCAACAAGCTATGGTGAAAGTGGACAGGTTACCTAGACAGCAAGTATAAGAAAACCTTTCAGTAGACTGCAGCTATGTTGAATATGAATGTAACAGAAACACAAACTTATTGAAGTTCAGTAAAAAGGTAATGTTTTAAGAATAAAATAAATGAGCAATATTTTCCAAACCAATTAGACACTGGAGCTACTCCCAAAAAAGAAATCTCCCATTACCATTCACAGCAGGCTGACTGGTAAGTAGAAGCTTGCTTTCTAATGATGGCTATTAAATGCTGTTAGTATTGAGGTCTGGTACAGCAGTAGTTTTCAAATAGCTGTGGGATGGAGAGGAGCTTGCCAGAACAATGGAAGACAAAAACCACTCAAGAGCAATAATGACTCCACAGGGTCCAAGAGAGAAACTCAGAAAGAGCTGAGGCTCATTCAGTTTCTGTAGAAGAACTAAGCTTTCTAGTAAAGTAACATAGTGGCTCCTCTATACCTCTGCCATGGTGCAACCTGCACATTCCTTAGGGATGAGTTCAGATGTCAACAACTTCTCAGTGAAGCTTTTCTGTGTCATCAAGTTAGGGTGAATTATTCTATTTAATCCATCTAAAACAGTATGATTGTTCTATAGAGTAGGCACACCACACACAGCAAACATATGTGAAGTCATCCACATAGGCAGGAGTGAGGCACAAGAGGCAGGAAGATGCCCCTGGCCCTGTGATCCAATGCTTCTCAGTAGATGTATACCCTGGAGCAAGAGTCAGATATGAGCTGTGATTCTGGTACTGCCTCATTTAGTAACAGTTTCCATGAGTCCTTCATGTCAGTTATCTCATTGTGTTTAACGAGCATCTGACAAATACAGATACTCTTCATATAACAACGTGTACCTAAAAGTGAGCCAACCACTTCAACTGGTACTGAACCCAAGGAAAAGCCCTCTTTTCCAATGGTGGATGAATAGGTGGCTTTGTTAGGTGTGCTGAAAAAAGGACAACTGTTCTCCAATGTAGTATATTCACCTCTCACCCTGTATCCCCATGCCCAAGATACAACACCCTGGGTGGGTCACCTTTGCGCTCCTCTACAACAGGAGTTTTTTTTATAAGCAGCTAGCACAATCCATGACATAGTGTAATCACCTAATAAATAATGGTTTCAAGAGTGAATGAAATTAATTTCAATAGACACTTAATGGCCATTTCCCAAACCAGGCACAGAGTTTAGTGCTTGGGAGATGGAGATGAATAAGATGTCATCACTCAAAGAGTTCAAAGACTAGTTTGAGGCAGACCAGCAAACTGGCAATTACAATCCTGGCTCCTTAGTCTCACGGAGCTAAGACCAGGGCAACACTAGTGGTACAGACTGCTGTAGTGAGAGGGGCCTTTTGGAAGAAGTGATGTTCCAGGTGACAAAGAGAAAGAGCGAGCAGGAACTTAGGTAAAAGAGGGCAGCCAGGATGAAGGCAGAGCTGTCACCCAAGTTAGTTCATTCAGGACCTACAGGCTGAATGGGGAAGCAACCTGAGAAAATCCAGATGAGGTGAAGAGTGGCAGGCACTAGAGGCCAGGGATGGGAACTTGGTTCTTTTGCCTTATTCCTTGCTTTCCCAGAGCTGGGTGAAGACAAGCTTTGAAAGTCTCCCTCAGGGGTAGAGGGGGAGTGATGGGAAAGGGAGACAGGGACAGAGAGAAGAGTGAATGCATGAGCAAACATGAGATGAGAAATACAGAGCAACCATCTGAGAGCACGAGAGACAGTGAGAAAGACCAGCAGTGAGAGAGGGAGCATAAGAGAATGTGACACAGAGAATGAGAGAGAGAGAGAGAGAGAGAGAGAGAGAGGAGAAAAAGAGCTTGATACTACAAAGAAGTTAGAATTTTTACAAGAGCAGCAAGACACAGAAGTACACACGCTGTGTAGCTCAGGGACATGGGATCATTTAGGACATGTGGCGTATCACGGAGCACCAAGAGGAAATCACCACCAGGAGTGATGGGAAGACCCCACACCACCAGAGACAATGCCATTCTGTCCTCCTGTAAAGTAATTTGTTTCAGTCATGCACTTTAATGGAAATCTGATTTAAGGTTTCACTCTGGGCCAATAATTAACTACTGGAATCTGCAATCTCAAACTGAGAATGAAATTAAGACAGTTTGAAAATGAAAGCCTTGTGACATCATTATTATTACCTGGCACTTATAAAGCGTGTCAAAATTTCAATGTGTGCCTCACGTGTTCATTTATTATTACAACCCCTAATTGCTGCTCCATGACAATACCAATAGAAACTTTTTAATAGTCTTTTTTTTCCCCCCTGGCAAAGGGCATATTTTTAAAAAGTCAGTGCTAGGTCTATTTACGAATCCGAAACTCTCCCAGAAGATTCCTAGGTGCTTTCAGGAGCAGGCTTTTCTACATTTTCGGCGGAGGATTACAAGGGTTGCTATTTACTGTTTCACAAAAGGAAAGATCATCTAGCAAGGCAGTTATGGAGCCAGATCCACTGCACAGGTCCCTGGACCCCAGACAGCTACTCCCAAGGAGGAGTCTGTGGTGGCAGCTGTTGGCAGCTGTGCAGGTGGCCGGGCAGTCTAAATGCAGGTTTTTCAAATGTCTGCATGTATTTGGCTTTGCAAAATACACTCTGGCTGCAGATGTCAGTCCACAATTAAAAGTAAAGAATTAACTTCCAAAGAAGAAAAGCTACAGCCTTTGGTATTTATCAAGCTCCTCTCAACCCTAAATGAACAAACAAAAATCCCAACTAAAACCCTTTTTGGGGAACATAATCTTTTTCAGAATCTAATGAACGTTAGGCAAGCTCAGTCAGATAAGTTCACACACACACAATTCTGGGACATAATTTTAGGTAAGTCCTCGACTAAGCTGCTTCTTTAGAATTTGGCCTCAAAGGCAGATAATGGCAAAGGGTAACCTGCAGCATATAGAGACAGCACAGGAGAATTGTGAACTCTTTGCAACTATTTACAGAATTTTGTTAGAATGTGCACTTTCCCCAGAAAAGTGTTCATAATCTTTAAGAATTGAAAGATTAACAATAATCACAAATACAACAATAGCTAATGTTTACTAGGTATCTATCAGGTGGTTGGCAGTATTCTTTTTTACATATATTAACACATTTAACACATAAGTAGTATATGAGATGGATATAATTTTTATCCCCATTTTACCGAAAAGAAAACTGAGAGTACCAAAGATCTGGAGAATCACTGGGGCTACAGCTTTACCATCAAATATCTTTTGGAGCCAGCAAACCTATTGAGGTCCCACAGTACGTACTTTGCTTAGTATTTTCTCATTCATTACCAGATCGGATTCTGCCGTAAACATGTGAGGTAGGTAACACCTATCCCATTTTACAGATGAGAAAAGTGAGGCTCAGACAGGTAAAAGTGACTTGTACCAAATTATGCAGCTAGTATGTGATCAGAATAAAAACTTCAGTTTTTTTTTTTTCTTTAAGGTTATCCTGACTCCTTTTAATGACAGGCAAATATTGACAAATTGCTGAATGAAACAATATATTCTTGAAAGCCTACTCTGTGCTAGGCACTCTTTTAACCATTGAGTGTGGTCCAGTAGCTAGGCTGACAAGAAAGATTTTTCTAAAACAGACCAAAAAATGTTCTGTATCCATTATCCGAAATCGTAAACCATGATATCGGTTATGAAGAGGAGGGAGACTTTGGGTATTTTGAGATCATAGTACAGGACTCATGTTACACTGGGTGGTCAGGGAGGGCCTCGTGTACGCAGTGACATTTAGCGTAGGATCTGAAGGACAGTCTGGAAGAGGCCAGGTAGAGTATGAGAGGAATGAAGAGTAAGTACTTTGAGACAAGAGAACACCATGGGCAAAGGTCAAGGGGGCAGAAGAGAACTTGGTGCCTTTGAGAAAGTGAACTGAACCTGGAAGAGTAACATGAGGCTGGGGCTTGCAAAGTGAAGTGGTGGGAAATGAGATGGACCACAGCAGCAGGAACCAAATCAGTCTTACAGAGCAAACACCATGAGTAGGGGATTGAAAAGCCTTTCATTTCTAGACACCTGTAAAGACTTCAGGGCATCTGGCAAGGAAACTATCATTTATTCAGCATCATCCACAGTATACTCACATTAAGTTTATAAGATAGGTTTTATAACCTCTATTTCATGGATAGACTGAGCCTCTGAGAGTTCAGGGTTTCTTAGCTATTAAGGAGTCATAGTTTCAACCAGGGTTTGTTTTACCATACCACACGCAGGGCTGTCTGGAACAGCTGGGTGATCGTAGAGGCACTGCTGACATACATGAGGGGTTAGCAAACTTGTTCTGTTAAGGGCTAGTCGGCTTTGAGGGCCAGTCTCTGTTCCAGCTACTCAACTCTGCTGTTGCAACATTAGAGCGGTCACAGACAATATTTAAATGAGTAAGCAGACTGTGTTTCAATAAAACTTTATTCGCATAAACAAGTGGGAGGCCAGATTTTGCCCATGGGCCATAGTTTGCCACCCCCTGACACCGACACAATTTGACTGATGGCTATCCTCAAATTCAGTGCAACCATCACTCCTCCTTTGCATCATTTGATATTTCTTTGATAGTGAGTTTTCAGATTTTAAGTTCTCTTCCTTTGTTGGACCATTTTCTTGCTCTCACCAACAGCATTAATGTACCTAGGCTGTAGCGATGGCTGATTAAATAAATGTGTCCATTCCAACATGAATATCATTCCTTTGGAACAAACCTGTACCTTTAACAAGTTCATAAAATGACTTGAATGCCTTTGCTTTATTCTTTTTCTCTCCCTGACACTGGCTGGAAACGAACAAATAGAAAGACTTCAGCAATAAGCCTGCCATTTTGAAACGATTATTGCAAATAGTTAAGTACTATACTGCATTTAAAACACACTGTAGTGTACACATTAAGCACAGTAAGTGCGACTACTGGGTTTTGTCTGCTTCTTCCAGTTCAGGTTGCTAATTTAGTCCCAGTGCAGTAGGCACTGCTGATAAAAATCAAGCAAGCATGTTTACATTAGGCAAGATAAGGACTTTCTTTTAATCACAAGTTATTTTAATTCTGAAAGCTGTTGCTCTTATTTAAGCATCTGTTTTGTGGAACTGTTTTTCTCTTTTTTGTGGTTGTTTTTATTTTCCTGCTGAATTCTAGTCATGACTTCTAATCCATTGGCGGCCAACGAAGGAAAATAAATGGTGAAGGAAATTAGATGCAGCTTGGGAAATTGATGTTTGTATGCCTGGCTTTAATAAAAACACTCTGCTAAATTAGAGGGGAGTCTAAATGGATTCAATCAATAAGGAAGTGATTCAGGTGAGGCATTCAATCTTGGGATTTGCTGTAATCTTACAAATAAGCCGTCAGATCAGTCCACTTGGGACCAGATTTGCCTTTTGCTGAAATCTGAGTGAGCTTCTACAGCTTGCTTTTCTACTTTCTGTTTATTCTTGAAGTTTGAATTATTTTCTTTTGTATGAAATCAAACCCTAGGATCCTTGGGTTAAAGCAAATGATGTCCAGATTTACAAATGACATGAGAACAACAGTATTTCTTGAAAAACACCTGCCCACTCTGCCCTTTTAGTTTCTTCCAAGGAAGAAATGCTTTTAATGAGTAAACAATCCAACCTGAAAAGCTCAGAAAAGGAAATATCTTAAACATCAGTCTTAATCCCAAACAACATTTCAGCATTTTTAATTAATCAAGATAAACACCCAACCATTTTATTCCAACTTTGGAATATCTATCTGTTATCCCAAAACTGATAGCATGGCAATGACATCTGATGGATGAACAATATTTTGTTGGAGAGCCAAGTTTCCATTAAGCTTGACCTCTGAGACTACCCAGGGTGAAACAAGGAAAATGTGTCTAAATCATCCTTGTTCTATTTACTTATTCCTGAATTCTTCACCATATGTGTATCCTGCAATCTTCTCCTCACTAGAATAAGTAAAATGGTATGGAGGATTAGCATTTATTGATTGTTAATTTTCCTAGGTGCTAAGAGTGATGAACTACAACCTTCCCTGGCAAGTAAGCTGAGACTCAAGGAGCTTAAATAAGTTGTCCAAGGGCACACAGATATTAAGCAGTGGAGTGAGGATTTGGACCAAGTCAGTCTTACTTCAAAGTCCATGGTCTTTCCACTCCCTCCTACTGTCTTTCAGTCACTTCTACGACTAATCAAGAGCCCCAGTTCTATTTCGGTTTTATTTCCAAGCTTCAAGGGCACAGTCCTGAGTTCTATATTCTGGTGTCCAACTATTTCTTGTTTTCACATCTCACTGCTCAATTAAAATGGACCAGAGGTAAGATATCTTTTATAATTTTGTGGACCAATGGTTTTGGTTCTTCACAACCCAAAATGTTCCCTGTTTACTGATAAAAGAGTTGTCCAGAGTTTGTGGTTTGCAATCCCTACTTAGATAGGACTATGGAGGGGTCATGATGCTATAAGAGTAAGTCCAAAACCCAGAGTCCCTCCTGAACTGGGACAGATGTCCTTATAACACCCCTCTCTGCAGACTGGTAAGCCCCCCTTTTCCCCTTTCTGATGCGTTGAAATTTATCCCTTTGCCAAAAATATTATTTCTATTTTTATGATCAGGAAAATTCTAATGGAGAATTATGCCATTAGAGACATCACTGTTGATACAGATTTTAAATATCAGACCATGGAATGGCCAGTGGGAGGTATGGTAACTCTGTGTGAGCGGCTATTCAAAGTGCTGCGTTGAGACTAATGAGGGAGCCACGTCCTGGTTCAGAGAGCTCTGTGACCTATTAACAATGCCTGCTATTGTGGTGGAGGAAAGAGTCAAAGCAAGTGTGTTATAGATTTGTCTCCCTAACTTTGGAGTTACCTAACACATATTTTGATAATTAGTACTTAAAGATTTAGTCTGTCAACAATTTCCTCTTTTAATGGCTTTTATTCAACACAAAGAAAATATCAGACAGTCAGAAAACCCAATTCACATCCAGCATGATCACTAACAATCTCATTAACTATGCATGTTTAGGTGTATTAAAATTTAAGAAAAATTGAATATGCACTTCCAGCACTGGATAGGACCAAGGCACCTTCCATTATGAATACTGGTTTATTCTAACAGGTTAAAAGATACTATGCATACTGAACCATATAAATTATAAAGGCATACTTGCTCCCAAGATGAGTGCCTATTTCCTTAAGTCAAAACTTTCTGAAGTGTATTCTATGAGGCATTAGGCTTATATAGTGCTTCATGAAAAAAATAATCTGGTCAAATAGTATGGATTCTAGTTTATGAGAGCTTTAGCAGAGGATCTGTGTTCTAACTTAGCATACCCAACTTTAGTCATTTTTTGCAGAAGAGTCAAAGGGTGGAAAATTTGATCCCCAGAGAACTGTCAAGAAAAGTGTTCAGGAGCTGGTATATTGGGTGGTTAGGTGACACAGGAATCTAGGGTCCTTCTCCCCAAAGATGCCAATCATTGCACTATTTAGGTTATATTTATAAGTATCTGCAAAACTGGAAGGCTTTTATAATCAACAACAGCAACCGTGAATGCCTCGGCCAGTCAAAGTGTGGGACACAAATGCTTCCCCAGTTGTCAGTAAACATGGTGGTGGTTGTTAAAGTCAACTATTAACAGGATTTTCAGGAGAAGGTAAAATCTAAAGATGGAAATACTGTTTGGCATTAAAAGCAGGTACAGGAGACAAGAAATTAAAAGGACTGAAGAACACAGAGATTCAAGGGAACTGCACAGACATGTTTTTTATCTTTTTACAGAGACATTTTCCAAATCCTTTTGAACTGAGAATCAGAACCATTGCCAGGATTACAAAAACCACTTGAGCATTTAGAATGGCAAATGCAAGGTTCTTTTTGAGTGCCCTGTGTTTAAAATAGCTCTTGCAAAAACTACTATGATGTGTAATTTGGCCACAGAGCCATTTGAAGCTAAAAGAAAAAACAGAGCAAGGGGATTTTGGTTCTACGCTTTCACTGGAAGCCTCAAAAGACTTCAGGAAAGAGAGAGACAGAGACAGCGAGAGACAGAGACAGAGAGAGAGCTCACTTAAGAAATGAGCTATTAAAATTGACTGTTAAGAAATATTTTGGTTACAAAACTGCCTTCCCAGCTTAACAGATAATTGTTTTCAAGGCAGGACACTCATTGCTCATAATGCAATATCTATATTTTATTTGTAATGGGAGCTACATTGGTGCAGATTAAGAATATTTATTGGCACATTCTTTCTGAGCAGTATTTTGTCCAATCATCTCAGACTTATGTCATCTTGATGAATGTGAATATGTATACTCCATCATCATTAGTTGCAGAGTTAATACAGAGAACACCCATAAAATTGGCAACTTGGTGAAGAACCCATTTATTAATCTATAAACAGGATGTCTATCTGTCTACTGTTGTAACACAATAATCTCCACAGGGTAACTGTTCCTACAGAAAAGGAAAAAAATGTTTCTATGGGTGATTTTTTTGCCTTTATACGTGACTGACATCAATTAAAGAAAAAAATTAGCTAGGCAGACAGAGCCAAAATTTAGGACCACACAGATTCACACTTCACACCACAGAGAAATGAACATAAATTTAGTTAATCGCAAAACCCACTGTTTCTGTAAATAACAAGTCTATGTAAGATGAAGGTGGCGTGTAATGATCCTGTGATGCCCCCATACATCTGTTCAAATCTATTTGATCATTTAGTTTTCTGGAAAAACAAGGGGTTGACAAAGATTCTTATCAAAACCCCAATGGAAAAATATGTGACTGGGAAAAGTAAAAATATAAGCTTCCAGCTAAGATCTCAATAAGTTATAAGCTATTTATTATACACTAAAATTTATGTTAAAATTCTTTTAAGTAAAATAATTTTTAAAACACATACATATGTTTTTTTTCATAACGGATCTCATCAGTATATTTGGGAAAATCAGTTTACTGCCATATTTCTTTGTAAGAACAAGCTTCCAATTTATTTCCTGAAGTCCCACCCTTTATTCATCCCAGTAAAATGACCTCCAACCCCAAACCTTACACCCAGAATCTTAAATTCCAAAACTGTCATTGAAGGTAATATTCTTTAGCATCAAATTTTTAAATTCAGGTGAACTAATTCAGGCAAAACACATAAACCAATGAAAACTCCAAAAAAGGTACCATTTAAAATACCTGAAATTATTAAAAATCAATATCCCATTTGAATTAGGGCTCTTCTAAAATGTCTGGGCAGGACGGTTGCCTGGTAATTTTTAAAATCAGGAGGAGAGGAAAATTTATAGAATTCATTCTACATCTATTAGCAGCATCAGATGTCACTGTCACCAAAAAACAGCTCTGCTGTAGACAATATTTTAAAATTTCGCTGTAATCTGTTGTGTGGAAGTTTGATATATTTATTTAGCTGTTCAGCAAATGTCTGAATACCATCTCTGGAGCAAATTAAAAACTACATTGGCAAAGCACTCCCCACAGTCTGATAGGAATGAAATTTAACCAAACTCTTTGTACCTCAGTGTCTAAATCATTGATTATCTCCCATCTCTGGTTAACCTTTTGCAGACCTCAGTGGAGTTCTCAAGTTGTTAGACTCCCTTTACAAAAGGATTCAGAACACTCTACCTCCTGAGGCACATACTCAACAGACAATCAAAGGATGTCCTTTGGGGCCTATCTGTGCTGTAAGTCTGCATTCCCACCCTGCTCCTCTGGGTCCCGGAAGGCTGACTCCAGGGGCTGCATCAATGAGCTCCTTTCCCCGGCTGGCATCCGGGAAGCCTTGGCAAGAGGAGAGGGAAGTTGGGGTGTTTCTATTCCTCCAGGTCCCTCCCAGCAAGGTTGTCTTGAGTGGCTGTGTCCTTTCACAAAAGGTGGAGAAAGTCTTCATTTCAGACTTGCCCCAGGCTCTTGTACTTTCTCTTATGGTTTGCATACCCGCTACCCCCCCTCTCATTATCAATCTCTTTGTAAATAACTTTCCTCCATATACTGAGCTGAGTGAGCCATAATTTCCTAGCAAGACTGAAAACATCCTATTTTGACCAACTCAGCTTCAATTTGAGAAAATCCGTTCTTTGGAGGCTGAAACAGATTCTAGAACTGGAAGCTTAATTTTAGTTTAGTTTTCCTCTCTCTACAACATATCTGTGGACATGAATTAAACAATAAAATAAATAGAAAAATCTGAACTCTCAGTTTAAGCCATTTAATGAATATTTTCAAACACTGTCTCTTGTTCTTTCTGGGAGATGGCTAGCACCTACAAATCAGAAATTACTGCTCATTAACTGTCTTTACCCAAGGTAAAGGCCAGAAAAGGAAAACAAGCCAAAAACCTTTAGTATCTTGGGTTCTGTCCATTATAAATGACAAATGATAGCTTGTCAGGTGAAAATGAGCTTCTCAGCACTGAAATGACTTCATTTGGTTTATTAGCTGCAAACGAAAACTAAGGAAAGGCCGTCTAGAAGGTGACTTGAAATTCTTATTTTCAGCATAATGAAAGACAGGCTCAGTAAGTCCGAATCCCCATGCGGCCTCCCAGTCTGCCTAAAGGAACACAAGTAACAGGGAGACAAACCTGAAAAGATGGTTAATAAGTAAAAATGTAGGTCTGCAGCCTTGGACAAAAGATGATGTTTAACTTCCATGAAACTCCAATGACCCAGCTGCAAGTAGTGGCCTCACATTTATCTCAAAAGTCACACTATTCTGTTTTATCAATAAACTGTGTCACTGAGCCATTAATGGTCAACAATAAAATACACCCCAAGGGAGTAGGTGTAGGATGGCTTTATAAACAAGAAAAAATGTACAGAAGGAAAAAGAAGCTCTCAAATCACATAAGATCCACATAGCTTTTCAGGAAGTGAACAGCACCTGGTAAGACCACACCTGCACACACACTACCTGGATCCACATAGTTTAGATAAGCATTTGCTTTCTGATATGTTAGAGTTTCTTTCTCTCTACCCTACATCTGCAACTGCTCTTTATTCTCTGAAACACCTGGACAAAAATCCCTTTGTTTGTGGAAGCCCACTTCATCCATCTCACACAGTCCCTCAGCATGAGTTTATTTCTTGAATGTGTACTTTCCTATGTGCTAGATCCAAAGGGTAGTCTTGAATCTATTTAATTACTGTTCATGTTGTACCAAAGGGGAATCTCCTTGATTGACAGACACATTTTTATAAATGCCTTGAAGTGCCTCTTTTTAAATTTCTTTTTATTTTTAAGATTATTCTGAAAAAAATCATGTCCAAGTTTTCAGTCCAGAAACCCTGGGATAGTCTTCTAAGGTGCTCCAGACTTGTTAAGGTCATCTCCCATTTCTTGTGTGCCCCCAGTAAGCTGACACTTCTGCCTCACAGTGTGATCTGTCAGGTTTCCTTTCACACCCTGTCGTCTAGCTTCACTCCAAAGTTCTTATCAGCTGGGAGGATCGTAATTTCTGCCCAGGCAGGTGTGAGAATAGGAATTCCAGCCCAGTTTTATGCTGTAGTTCCAAATGGCTGTCTTTATAGATGCACAAGGTACATAAAGTTCAATCAATTTCATGATGAAATCTACTTCAAACCTCTGACAACTCTGATTGTGCTGCTCAATACAGATTCTCAAAAATTATTAAAATATATGGTATAGTGTTACAATAAGTGAGTTAAGGCAAAAGCAATATGAAACATAATTGTGACAGGTAACCACTAGAGGCCAGTATAATTCAACATGGAGAAGGAATTTATAATCAATCCCTGTGGAAAAACTAACATTATTTCTTCCACTTAAAAGTGGAGCTCTTGTGAATTGGAGAAAAAAATGATGAAGAAAGCTTTTTTGATTCTCTAAAGACGAAGTTTCAAACTGTAAGAAAGGTGAGTTAAGAAAAGATGGGTCATGAAAAATTGGGGAAAAGAGAATTGTTGTCTCCAAAAAAAAAAAATAGTACTGCCATATAATGTTTGACATTTCACCAATGTAAGCAAGAATCTTCAACCTACTTGGCTTAACTGTGAGCTTTTCCATAAATGTTTCATTTGGCACTGACATTAAAAATAATGAAAGATCTGGAATACCTAGAAAGTGCCACAGTAATCTCATCTTCAGGGCAATCATCATTGCTAGCTGCCCAGAGGACGCCAAAGGTTTTGAGAAGGGGTGGAAAAAGTGTACATGTGCCATTTCCTTACCTTAAAGAATTTTATTGAGAACAAGTACCTAATGGTTCCTTCTCAAACATGGAACAATTCACATAAGTTCATCTAGCACTGCATTCACGCTGTAGAATACATTTCCTAATAATGCTGCTACATGATGCTTACAGTACTTTTTCACAAGGAACTGAACCAGCTTCTCAAAACTAAAAATAGGAGTAGAAATGAGAATCTGGTTCTTTAGTAGAGCTCAGACAATAATTGTTGGTAGAATCCTGTGTAGGAGATTTTAATTTTTAAGAGTGAAGGCGGAACGATTGAACACATAAACCACAGACAGGTAATCTTCCTCTCTCCTGCAGCAGGGAAAGGCACCTTATGTAATGTGGACATGCCAAGGAGATTAATGAACCATAAAATCTTAGAAGCGGACAGGACCTGAGAGGTCAGCCAACAGCAGCTTGAAACTTTTCAAAGACAGGGAGCTTCCTCTTTTGCAAGCTGGCCCATTCCATTGTCTCGGCTGTAAATGTTTGAAAATTATTCTTTAATCCTCATATTGTGAGAACTCATCCAACACAAAACAAAATGTTGTTTTGGTTCCTGAGGTCAAAAAGAGGAGTCAAGATACAAAGAAAAACAACATATGATCCTGACTTTGAGGTGCTGTAAAATTCCACCCATGTGGTTCTGATTCTGACCTCTGACCCATAAGTACAGGCTCTATCAGTTACAAGCTATGTGAACTAGTTAACTTCTTTGGACGTCAGTTTCTTCATCTGTAAAATGATGATGATAATAATAATACCCACCTTGCAGGGTTGGTGCCAGGACTAAATGAGGTAATTCAAGTAAAACACAAAGCCTATTACCTTGCAAATGATAAGTACTCCGTAATCGCCATTACTGCTAGGCACTGTTTAGTCAACAAATAATTCATTCAATCTTTACCAAACTCCTATGAGTTATGACTTATTACCATTATTTGTAGAGACAGGAGAACTGAGGCTCAGAATAGTGAAATAACTGGCAACGCCCAGCAGATAGTTAGTGGTCAGATAGGGTTTCAACATGGGTTGGTTTGACTACAAGAGCTTTAACCACTAAATATAGCTGCTTCCATGAAATACCTGCTTAAAATCACAAATTCAGATGAAAATTTGGGGAAATGCAATGGGGTAGAAAAAGGAAAATGGAATTGGATTTAGTCCAAGGAGACTTACAGCCAGCCCAATGTAAGGCCAGGCATTCATTGTAACTGGGGTACCTTACCTAGAAAGCATGCAAAACAATGGATGACCTTACTGAAATATACTGACTTACAAATTATTTGAGATTTTCTTTTGTAACAGTGCATTGTACCATAAATGGAAGTGAGGAAGACACCAGTCGAGAACAATGTTTTCCAAAATAAATTAGATGGTCTATAGGCAAATTATCTGAAGTCTTCACCTTTGGCTTCAGGAGAGGTGATAGAATAAAAAAGAAAGTGGGAGGGATATGAGTACAGGATAGGGTAGGAAATAGTAAAATATTTCCCTGCTATTGACTTAAGGAAATCCATGCACCACAAAGTAAAATTACTGACCTTTCTCTGTAAATTTCTTCAATAAGGGGAACCTCAAGGGTACCACCCAGTCTACTACTATGCTACAACATGACCTACATACATGCTAAAGAGCTCTTTTTATGCTAAAAAAAATCCTCCTCTAGGCAGGATGATATAGTAAAAACTAAACAAGCAAAGATATACACATGCTTGTTGTATGTTCCAACTATAAATTAATAAGAAACATGGTTATCATTTTGCCCTGTTGCATTGCCGTAACCCTGGTTTCACCTTCAGGCACGTATGAGTTTTATCAATAACCAGGTAAACAAGTAATATTAAGAATAGTTAACTTTTCATTAAGAGCATGACTGTGTCACGTATATACTAAGCATGTCATAGGTATTAGGTCCTTTTATCCTCATAACAAGTTCAGGTGTGGATGCTGCAGGGCATGGAGGTTAGTAACTTGCCCAAGATCCTACAGCTACTTGATATCTGAGCTGGAATTTCAATCCAGGTCTACCTGACCATAAAGCCGAAACTCTTATCCAACATGGCACATGATCTACCACATTCAGAGACCCACTGTCTTGCCACCTTGAGGGTTCATCGGACTTCTCTACTATAGTACAACATGACTCCAGACACATGCTAAAAGAAAGCCTTTTTATATTTCCCCAAATAATCCTCCTTCAGTAAAAAAACAAACAAACAAAGAATCAAGCATATAAAACACTTCACTACTAGTCAGGTAGGAGGCTTGGATCTGTATTCTGCCCTGAATTAGGTATGTGGCCTTGGAAACATCTCTTCATCTCTCATGACCTCAACTGCATCATCCTTTCAGGAAATCCTGGAGAAACATTCCTGCACAAATGTACTAAATGTATAATCAAGCCATATGTGCCAATCATGGTGAACACCACCAGCACTAGGCTATTGCTTTTACTCCACTGTGCTAAGTTTATGTAAACTTTTAATCTACAAAAAGAAGAGATGATAGGGCTTCCCTGGTGGCGCAGTGGTTGAGAGTCCGCCTGCCGACGCAGGGGACGCGGATTCGTGCCCCGGTCCGGAAAGATTCCACATGCCGCGGAGCGGCTGGGCCCGTGGGCCATGGCCGCTGAGCCTGCGCGTCCGGAGCCTGTGCTCCGCAACGGGAGCGGCCACAACAGTGAGAGGCCCACGTACCGAAAAAAAAAAAAAAAAAAAAAAAAAAAAAAAGAGAGATGATAAAGCAATATTCATTGGGAGAACAGGGATTATAAACTCAAGGTGTTGTCATCCGTCATTACACATCTAGGTCAAATTTGGCTTTTATGGATAAATGAAGATTGATAAAAAGAATTGCAAACTGAAAGACTTTAATAGAGACCCTGTCAGAAATGAACTGCATCTTTTGGCACAAACTGGACTGGAAAATTATTAAAATGGGTTATGTTGAGGAGTTGAATACTTCAATGAGAAGCATTTCCAATTCTTAGAACTAAAGCACTGAAGATCTGCACGTTTATCAGTCTAAATGTATGTACATTTCTTCAAGGTAGGGAGAAGTTTACCAAAAATGAGACAAGTAAATACAAAACAGGAGTGAGTGCCTGTTAGCTCCAACTGACTTTCAGAGACAAAGGTTTGAAACTCATTTTCCCCCTAGATAGCCTTGGAGAACAATAAAGTATGACAGGGATATTAAAAGAAAGAACATTCAACAAAATTTTGCTAAGATTCTACAATGTTGAGATGTGGGGATAGAGCAATTTGGTGACCAAAAAGTCATAGTCTGCCTTTACTGATTTTATAATCCAGTGGTAAACTTGATCTTCAGAGAGCATAAAAGGTATTTCAAAGCCACAGCTCAACTAAGAATATCTCTTTATACATGGTAAAACTCCCATTTAATAGCTATTCACCACCTACTTACAATGATGTCTACAAGGATATGACCATGTACTTTTTAGCATCTGTGCATCTTATTAAAAGTTTACATTGAATAAGCTTCATCTGCACCAAGAGGGATGGTCAGCAGTCAGAAGTTTATAAGGACACCCATCACCTTAGGGTGAAGGCCTCAGATCTGAAAATGGGAAGTAGGGCAATGTGGTCAGTGCCTTTGGAGACAGACCTATTAGGCTGAAGAAGGTAGATTTCCTTGCATTGGGCTGTCAAGGTGGATTTGGTCTTATCTGGTGATAGTTAATGGGTGGGCATTAAGGAATGATTTCATGTAGCCTCTATCAGATATTATGCTAAACTGATCAGAGTATCTAATCCAGACACTAGAAATCCCTCCTTCTGATACCCACTAACTTCATTTTGACCCTTTCTATGCCTGGTCTTTGATTCTGTCTTCTCCATCCCTCCTTTACCTCTTAGAGACAAAATATCCACAAATCATGTTGCCTTCCCCAAAATCTGCCTGGTGTTCTCTCTCTCTCTCTCTCTCTTTTTTTTTGCCCTACAAGATTTTGTATAGACTGGGGCAGAACTTCCTTCTTTGTTCTCTATTCTAAGATAAAAAGCCTTTAGAAATTTTAACATTTCTGACATCAGAATCTAACTTAGAACAGATGTCTTCCTTTACTGAAAGGGGATTTTGTCCCTAAAATGCCATTATTAAAACAGCATAATTATTAAATGGCATATTAGAATAGTTAGTATTCTAGAAAAGAAGGAACACTGAGTTTCTGTTGTTTAGGTCCTGACCAATAACAGGACTAACTTCAACGCTACCCAGACACTAGCCTCTCTTCCTCTTCTTCTGCTTCATGAAGTCTCCAAAGGATTCCATATGTTTGACTCGAAATCAGCTGCAGAATTTATGGGTACCCAGATTTTCTTTTGTGTGTACAGCATCTTCAAGGATTGCTTTAGTGGAATATAAAAGCAAATGATGTCTCATTCAAAAAAGACCACTGAACGACAACACTTGAAAACTCTTTTGGCACTGGTAAAACTAATCCCATCCATCTGAAATAATCTTGCAATTCAGTTAGACATTTCTAGGTAATTCCTCAATCTCTAGAATATATAATGGTGAGGGAACTCAGCCCACCAAGACTGAAGAAGAGAAGAACAAAGAGGGATATAAAGCCATATCTCTCACTTTGTCTCACAAACAAGATTATCTTCTTGATGTCTCTTTTCTGTTCCCAGGGATTCAAGGATTCTTTATCACCCCATGAAGCCTCCTTTGGATGGACTCCAGTTATCAATGTCTCTTCTAAAAATGTAGGATCCTGCCTCTGAACTTCTGCTCTCTACAAATACTTATTACACAGAGGTGATATTGGGAAATGTTAAAGAATGTAGACTTCGGTGTAATATTACCTGGGTTCAAATTTTGCCTTTATAACATACTTGCTCTGTGATTTGGGGTGAGTAAAGAACCGCTTCTAAGCCTCCTTTCCTTGGCTATAAAATAGATAATAATAATGTCTTCAAGTACGATAATCCACAAAAAGTACAAGAGCCTGGTACATAATAAAAGCTCAATAACTGGTGACCATTACAAATACCACCACCACCACCACTACCACCACCATTATCACTACTCTTGATGCTTGATGGATAATTCCAGATGGGCACTCCTTCAGTGCAACAATGGATAGGGACCTGCACAACTTGGACCCTTCTCACCTAACTGAATTTCTTACCTATCATTCCACTTTTTTCCAAAGTGAACAATCTCTTTACTGGCCTTTCCTGCTTGAGCATCCAGTCTAAAAGGTCTTACTCGTTCTCCTCTACTCTTTCAACACTTCTCCTGCCTCCAAGAATCTAATCTGCTCATTGTGCCTACACTAAATCTTCAACCCATAATCACCTCTCCGTCCTACTCACCTTTATTCAGATAATCATTTCACATCTGATTAAGTGATCTGTTAGTTCAGTGTTCAAGTTCAATGCCACAGAAGATTACAATGATTTATGGCTTCCTAATCGACTCATGAATTTAACTTGTCTTTAAGTAACTACCGGGTACAGAGTTTCCTATTCTTATTTGGTATTGCCTTCTTGCACTTCGCATCATTCTGGGGATGAAGAATAAGATCTAGATAATGTCAGTGGACTCACATTTATATTTTAAGTGTGTTCATTATCTCTAGAATTAATATCAGGAACCTTGAAAAGTAAAGTAAATCTTCACTGGACAACATGTTATTGCTTAACATTAGGGCTGTAGAGGATTACAGCAATCTAAAATAAAGGAAATTTAGTCTTAAATTGAGACCTGTAAAATGTTACCATAATCTCAAAAGCAGTTTAATGTACACTCAGAAAGGAATTCATGCTCAGGGGGACCCTGCCATCCCGTAATCTAAACTACAACACATTTATCAACTGACTCACTTGAAATAAGTAGGACACAACTCCTGTGTAAAAGACTGTGTGAGAGAGTAATAGAGAATGTTAAGGAATTCTCCCCCAGGAAGTTAGACAAGACTAGAGCACTGTCAAATCTTAGTATTTTATAGTACTTTTTCCTGAGCTAAAAAACCAAACAAAACAAGCAAGGAAACAAATAACAAAAAAACCCCATCATCACTATTATTTAACTACTTATAAAACTGAGTGTCATATTAGTACCTGGGGTCATAAAGGGTGGTTCGTACAATTACAAACAAAAATTTGATGGCAAAAAACAGAGATACAAGGAAGGACTTGATGGCTCATAGATCACTCTGATTACTTCTCAAAATGCTAATTTCTCTTTGCACGAACAGCTGTAACTCTTCATTTCAAATTCCATTTATTCAGAATGCACGTGTGGACTTACCTGAAATTTACTTTGTATTATCTAAGAAAAAGGATTTGCTGAGTAAAAAAATATTGAAATAATAATGTGAAGAATATACTTAACATATTTAAAGAAACAAACTTTTTGCCAGCATGAAAACGTCTCATCTATAAACACTTGACTCCTTAATAACAAGACACTCCTTTCTGTTAATTAAAATTGGTAGCAAAAAACATCTACTGATCAAGGATTGTCTGCCTACAAAAACAAATAATAAATGACATTAGGAATATAATTCACAATAGGGTGTCTTCCTGCTTAATAGCCTTATTATAATAAGACTGAACAAAAAAGTTTTGTATATTATCAGAGAGACAGGATAGTTTTCCTCTAAATAATATTCTGATCATAGATATGTGTTTTATGTTTTTATTGCTCTTCTCTTTTTTAACATCTTTATTGGAGTATAATTGCTTTACAATGCTCCCTCTTGCGTGTCCCTCTCATCCTCCCTATCCCACCCCTCTAGGTGGTCACAAAGCACCAAGCTGATCTCCCTGTGCTATGCGGCTACTTCCCACTAGCTATCTATTTCACGTTTGGTAGTGTATATATGTCCACGCCACTCTCTCACTTCGTCCCAGCTTACCCTTCCCCCTCCCCGTGTCAAGTCCATTCTCTACGTCTGCGTATTTATTCCTGTCCTTCCCCTAGTTTCTTCAGAACAATTTTTTTTTTAGATTCCATATATATGTATTTGTTTTTCTCTTTCTGACATACTTCACTCTGTATGACAGACTCTAGGTCCATCCACCTCACTACAAATAACTCAATTTCGTTTCTTTTTATGGCTGAGTAATATTCTATTGTATATATGTGCCACATCTTCTTTATCCATTCATCTGTTGATGGACATTTAGGTTGCTTCCATGTCCTGGCTATTGTAAATAGTGCTGCAATGAACATTGTGGTATATGACTCTTTTTGAATTATGGTTTCCGCAGGATATATGCCCAGTAGTGGGATCGCTGGGTCGTATGGTAGTTCTAGTTTTAGTTTTTTAAGGAACCTCCATACTGTTCTCCATAGTGGCTGTATCAATTTACATTCTCACCAACAGTGCAAGAGGGTTCCCTTTTCTCCACATCCTCTCCAGCATTTATTGTTTGTATATTTTTTGATGATGGCCATTCTGAAAGGTGTGAGGTGATACCTCATTGTAGTTTTGATTTGCGTTTCTCTAATGATTAATGATGTTGAGCATCCTTTCATGTGTTTGTTGACAATCTGTATATCTTCTTTGGAGAAATGTCTATTTACATCTTCTGCCCATTTCTGGATTGGGTTGTTTTTTTGATATTGAGCTGCATGAGCTGCTTGTATATTTTGGAGATTAATCCTTTGTCAGTTGCTTCGTTTGCAAATATTTTCTCCCATTCTGAGGGTTGTCTTTTCATCTTGTTTATGGTCTCCTTTGCTGTGCAAAAGCTTTGCTCTTCTCTTTTTAACAAAAAAATATTTTCTTTTCCAAATAGCTCACCAATTCACATGTGAAACTGAAGCTACTGCTATGAGATCAGGTTTTAAAATAACTTCAAGGATGAGAGGCCCTTGAACAGAGAGTTAACAATAGAAACCAGGTCACCAACTCAAGACCTAGACTTTCTTTATTGTTCATGGATACAAATGCTTGGTTTCAGAAGTACATTGTTATCAAGGAAGCAGTTGGCCAGCACTGTTTCTTTGGGCATATTATATCCCTGAAACTAATGTGGTCACCTGATTAGTTTGCAACTAGGTAGGAAAAGTCAGTTCAATCTTCAAACTGAAATTAAACATAAACAAATAATCACTTAGGGGTCAGCAGCTGGTGGCTTAGTTGGGCACTGGAGGCCAAGTTTGCTCTCCCTGGGTGTTACACTAAGGGCACGTGACCTTAAGAACATCAGGAAGGAATGATGGTCTGCTCAGAGACCCTTTGTCCCAACTACATTTTTCAGCTGTGCATTTTTCAAGGTGCACTAGCAGTGGCCAGATTTAACAATGGGAGACCATCTGGGGGCCTGACCACCTTAACGGCTAAACCCTTAGCAGATGACAACAGCATCTTTTCTGTAAAATCTGGCAACTCAGATTGCTGAACATTATTTTGCTGGTTTATTAAACCTGTTTCAATAAACAAGCAGCCAGTAACTGGCTGAGAGTTCCTTACAGACAGAAACCAGTCTCAGTAAATGCCGTATCTCGGGAGCCTAGGACAGTGCTATAGGTGATAATACTAATTTTACGGTCACCAAGGCCACACGTAAGAGACGAACTCACAGGCAATAGTAAAACTCTGGGAAAACAGCTGTGAAGGATCCTTTCTGTAGTTAGCTCTGGATATTCTAGCTATACAACATGATTTACCTACGCCAAATGTGTCTGAGGGCAGAAGTGGAACCTTAGTTATTTTTGCAACCCTTCCACCTTGATGCCCCTTCCCACAACACCAAAGTCAGAGTTTTAAAAGAAACAGTGGCTCAGTACACATTTATTAAGTGGACTTAAATTACAAGCGATGCCCAATATCTTCTGAATTTTCTTATCTTCTTAAAATCGTTTGAGTGGACAGTTCGCTAAGGTAGGGAACAGTGCGTCTGTCTACTGTCTGCCCTTTCCACTGTACCTCTGGGGGGAAATTGCTGCTAGTCATAACCTCTAGTAAAAGTTCAAAACAGCATTTCTATAAAAGCCACCTACAGAAAACATTACTTTGCAACCATATTAAAAATCCTAAAGTGGACCTCGAAGAGAAACCACTTCATATATTGCTTCCCCAAACATTTGTTTGATAAGATTAAAAATATTTAGCTGGAATGTTACTTGAAGTTTATTTTCTCATTCCATTTACCATTTGTGACCTAATCTGCAATTGAAATTGGCTGAAAATGATCAATTTTATTCACTTAAAAGACATTTCAGATGGGAGGTGTGATGCCCTCTCAACAATAAAAAGGTTGATGGGTAGAGAGCAGGTGGTGAGGGAGAAAAATCTTTCTTAATTGTAGAAGAGAGAAGACAGTGGCCTGGGATCAAGTTATTGAGTGACCTTTGTCTTTTTTAGTCACTGTGTGGGGAAAAAAGTCTATTTCTTCCTAAAGAAAACTGAGAAGTGAGACAGAAACTGAGTAGTGAGGTAGAGTGAGCCTAACACTTTAGTTGATCGAGCAAATTGCTGAAACACCCAGAGGGATTGATAGTCCCCTAGGGAATTAACAAATCCAGAGATTTGGGTAAATTAAATTTAAGGTCTGAAGACTAAACCAGGGTCATATTAGCCAGGGATTGTGAGGTGCAGGATTTACTGAAAAGGGAACTAATTTGCAGTGAGATGCTTAGTTAAGTCTAGTTCTACAAAAGCATCTACAACGTGTATTTTTTAACTGTCTACTTGCTGGCTGAATGATTGGTTTAGTTTCTGTTCATAAAAAAACTGTAAAGAAAAAGATTGCTATACTGATGGGAAGCTCAATTGCTTTCTAATTGAGCAACGAGAGTAAATCCAAAATGCCACCACAGATCTAGAGGGTGACAAAACACATGGGAATACACAGGTCTCAGGAGTGCTAATCTTGCATCCCCAAATAATTAAAGTGAGAATAAATGCTACAAAGGCAAATCGATCAAATGAAATAATCAGTTTAAAATATCTTTGAAAAGCAAAAAAGTACACACACACACACACACACACAGAGACATACATGCAAAGGATGATGATCATTACCGTGTTCTTAGTGAATCATGAAACAGGATACAGCTAAAATAAGTTCAATTTAAAATTGCATATAGGGTACCAAATAGAAAAGCATATTAAAATTATTTTTCAACACTTGAGACAGGAAAGGGCAGCAGTGAAATTTTATGCTGGCTGGGGAGAGGAGTGATGGTGGTCAATCTGAATTCAAAGCAAATGCTTCACTTGAAAAATGTATTCTCTTCTTTATTTATTAATTTTTGTAGACATGTGCATGTGCATGCCATGTGGCAGGATGAGCTGCAAAGGCTTCATTTATTTCCTCTTTCCATTCCAAACAAATAGGCAAGAGAACTGTATCCAGGAAGGGCTGGGCCAAGTCTAATCTCACATGTTCCACTACTGCTAAGTATGCTTTCTTCATGCATCCCATCAGTTGTTAGGTGAGTCCATCACAAGTAACTGATCAGAGCTAAATATATTAATCTATGAATGATCTACTTGGGCTTTTAAATGAAGTAGAAAAGACTCAAGGTCAACCTTACAATGGTTTTTCTCTCGCATATCTATAGACTTGCTTGACTGGGAAACTACAGTAATCTCTCTCCACCTCGTGGTGTGGCTATAGCTGATGAAGGTTTGAGGACCACTGTTCTCTATAATTCTCAGCAAATCACAAGTACTCTTGCACGAGTAAAGTTTGCTACCCTGCAGTAGTGACTGAGACCCAAACAATGTTTTTTAAGGACATTTTAATAATTATTTTCCTTTTGAACAAAACATTGAGAGAATACGCTTAAAAGACTATATACCTCAATTCTTTACTTCAAATGCAGGTTGCTCTGGGATGAAGCAGGGAAAATATGTGTTATTAACACCAGCAATTGTTAATGGTAGTAATGATAATACGTTATCTCTACCACACGGTGATAACAGGTTTCTTACTATTAAACTAAGTTGCAGCCTTTATTTACAGACATCAGTTAAATCAGAGAAAATGAAAATGCAAAATTACTGCACAGTTCAAATTGAAGCAGCTCTTAAGACTCAGCAGAGAGAATGTACATGCATCATCTTACAGATTAAAAAGAATACACATTATTTGAGCCCGTTATTATGTACACACATATGTGACTCGAAGACTGCAGAAATAAAAAAGCTAGTCAAAATAAAGGAAACATTCTTTTATGATGTAATTTTTAAAGGAAAACACATTCTAAAAGCAATCAATTTTTTTAAAGTAACCAAGTACAGCCCAGAGAACATTATATGCTCTTCTCATTTATGACCTTTTTCCCCTTAAATAACTTCACTTAGGAACAAATATGTGTGCAGCCAAATGAAATTTACACTGACCATTTAAAATACTTTAATGTTCTCTTCCTCTTGCATTTGTTTTTTTTTTTTTTTGCAGTATGCGGGCCTCTCACTGTTGTGACCTCTCCTGTCGCAGAGCACAGGCTCCGGACGCGCAGGCTCAGCGGCCATGGCTCACGGGCCTAGCCGCTCCGTGGCATGTGGGATCTTCCCAGACCGGGGCACGAACCCGTGTCCCCTGCATCGGCAGGCGGACTCTCAACAACTGCGCCACCAAGGAAGCCCTTCCTCTTGCATTTTGGAGATGAAGTTCTACTAACTGTCTGAAACATGAGTGTATGAAAAACTGTATCCCCCAAAAGCGGCTCCTGCAATTGTATTTGCTATCAGAGAGATGTATATGTTCTAGTATAGATGCATTTTTTAAAACTCGGAATTCTACTAGATTCGGTACTTAGGAGACTATTTCATTTCGTTTGACCACTGCGGAAAATAAAATAAAATACAAAGAATGAATGTTAGTTGTGAGCATTACAGAAATACATGTAATGAACTCCAATCTTAGCAAAGTGCTCCAGGTAATTATTAAGAACAAAGGGTGCAGAAGTGGAAAAATACAACCTATTTTTCCAAACACAATGCCACTGCTAGTAACAAATGAACAAGAAAAGAAACAAAACCTTGCTGGAGAAAAGGTAACAGGTCCCAACAATCTAAAGCAATTTAATGTTTCTGCTCACCAGCTCTTGGCTAGACAGCCACATTGCGGTGACCTGTAGCAGACTCCAAAGGAGATGGAATCAGCCATCATGGAAACCAATGACATGCTACAGAATGGACTGGAAGATGGAAGGTAAACTAACAATGAGAAGGTTAGAAAGCAAAGCACCTCTGAATGCCATTTACAAAAATCCTGTTGCCAAACAAGACCTACAATCCAAAAATCTTCATTGACTGAAGCACTGAGATCTGTGGAAATCAACTAGCAAAGATGTGCTAGGAAATTCCGTTGCCTAAATTACTATAGGATTCAAACTAAATTGTCACTAAATTATCATCAATAATATTACCAGGGATTTACAAAGTACTTCTCATCTGTGAGTACTAGGTAAAAAGTAACCTGTATTTTCTGTAAACATCTCATGTTGTTTCATTTTTCTTATTATAAGTGACATACAACTGCTACACAAATTTTAAATATTACATACTCTTGAATTATATCTTTTCCTTGCAGTTACTTAAATACAAATGTGTAAATTCACAACTGTTTTCTCCCAAAACAATCACTTCTCAAATGCTACATGTGTTTAAACATCTACTTTGTTCTTTTCCTCTGATTTTCCTTACCTTCTCTTTTTCTTTTTAAGCATTTCTCCACTGTAAAATAATATATGATATTGAAAGGGAATAGAAAAACAAAGAAAAGTAGAACAAATCACACACAGTCCTAAGACACAGAGTGTCATTACTTGGTATATTTTTTTCTAGTATGTTTCTGGGGTGAGAAAAAAAAGATTGATCCCAGTTAAAAATCATACTTACCAATGTGTAAAAAGAGAGAGTGGCAGCCCCTGAGACAAAAGCCACAATCTTTTTATAATCTGATATTTCATTTCTATTTGTTCCAAGTGAGACACCAGGTCCAGCCATTCAATGGGAGGGGATTACACAACAATGTGAACATCGGGAAATGGGGATCAATTATTAGGGGCCACCTTGGAGGCTACCAACCAAAAATACTATCCTGTGCTAAGCATACTTTTGCATCAAAAATTTTGGCATTATTTTCTTAAGACAAACTCACAGAGATGGATTATGGGGCCAAATGGTACGTAATTTTAAGTCACTATCCTTGTGTGTTAGAAGGATATACCCTACATGGTGATGCAACTTATTCTTTTATTCTTCTTTTAATAATAAATTATTACAGATGTTCTTATATGCAATCATAATGATATCAGTCTATAACTTCTTTGGTTAGGGTCTGGTTTTATTATCAGAGTATATTTCCTTCATTAAAAAAAGAGGGGTTTTATGAAATGTGACAATAAAATACAGATTTGGGTGGGGAGAAGTTCACACATCAATACACTTTGGTTGAGTGTAAAGTTCTTAAGAAATGATGATGGTGATGATGATGATGATTATCATCACCATAACAAAAGACCTACCATTATTAAGGTCCTATCATATCTCACTTTCTCATTTCATGGAAGAGAAGACTGATGCTAATATAGTGTGATGATTTGAAGGATACATTCAAAGCTTCTTTGATATTATCTTCAAAAGGTATGGAACTTACTTCTCTACTTGAGTATGGGCAGGACTTAGTGACTAGCTTCTAGTGAACAAAGCGTCACTTCTGACATTACGTTTGTTCTAAGAAACAAGCCCCAAATGAAGTCACTTGTGCCAAGTCCCCCATCAGCAAACCAAGACTTAATACCTAGCCTAACAGCAGTTTCAGCCTCTCCCCAGAATGTAGCATAATCAATCAGTCTGGAATTCCCTGATCAGCAGTAGTAAGGTCATCCAGCTGACAGATCCTTCCCCCCGCCCACCAAGAAAGATGAGAAAATCTGCTTTTTCCTCGTCCCTGTGCCCTTCTGTCTATAAAAGCCTTCCATTTTGTACAGTCCCTTGTAGCTTCCTTCTATTTGTGAGATGGGATGCTACCCAATTCAAAAATTGTTGAATAAAGTCAAGCTGATTTTTAAATTTTCTCAGCTGAATTTTGTTGTTTAACAGATTAGGTGGCAGTGCTGGGCTTTGAAGCAAACTTCTGACGGCAGTTGAGGATAAGAAACACAGGTGTGGTACTGGGCGAACCCATTAAGTTCACCATCTTTCTCCCTGTTTCTCAGGGCTGTGGGTAAGTTCACATTGGTTTTGAGCTCTGCACTCTCTGCACTGAGCTCCCAATCTAATTGACTTTCCCTAGTTTCCGCATTTGATTGGAAACCTCCAGCCCTTGATTCTGTCTTAAGAACCATGTGGGAACCGTTACTGGCAGTTTGCAGTTCCCCATTTATGTGGAGCCCCCAGTGTGCAGTCCCCATTTCTTGAGGTCTACTGGTTCAATCTTTTTAACAATCCTCAGACTACACACAGGAAACTGCTGGTGACTACTGGCCAGAGTCAAACTGCGTCCAACTTAAAAACCAGACTGAGTCTGGGATTGAACTGGGTCCAGTTTAAGCTGGACTGGGTCCAGTGCAAGGGACTGGGTGAATAAAATTTTGTTGTAAATGAAGGTTATTGCTAATGGAAATCTTGGGAGCAAAAAAAAACAAAACAAAACTGGGGGCATGCATTGAGCATTTAAAAGCTGATGGAGTGCTTGCCACCTAACCTAAAGACTCCAGTGTTAGGCTAAGTTGGCCATGGAATGGGTTGGATTGACAGTAAGTCACCTGTCAATCTCAAGAAAATTTCTGTGCAAAATATCACACAATTCCCAACCTAGCAGCACATCCCTTTAGGTATTAGTTTGGCTCTGAGAGACCCAACAGTTTAGCTAAAAATAATAATAATAATAATAATGAAAAATAATAAAAATGAGATCTTTAAAATATTAAGAGTTAAGTGGGACACCTTCTGGCACATCTGCTTATTTTATGTCCTACAATTAGGGTCCTAGAAGCTATAAATATCTATAGAAATGACAGAATTTTCCTAAAAACAACCTAGAATTACAAAGGCCATTATGAGGAACATTCCAATTAGATAAGATCATTTATCTAATGATCTTAAAATGCACTTGAAAGCAAGGGCTGCCAAATAAACAAACAGAATAGGATACCTATTTTAACCGGCATGCAAAAGCCTCCAAAAGGCTTCAAACTCCCAAAATAGTTTCACTGAAAGATTGTTGCGAAAGGCTAATGAAAAATTAAAGATATGAGGTATCTAAAACAAAAGACTAAGTCTGAAATAACTCCTACTGCTACCCTCTCTCTCCTCCTTTACTTGAGTACTCATTCAAGTAATAACCTGTCTGAATTGTTTTTCCACTCTGAAAAGACTACACAACCATAAAACAAAGTCTACCAAGTTAATGGCCTAATAGACAACCCCATTCTACCTTCAAAGAAGAGCCTCTGTATGGGCCCCTCCCAGAGCTGACAAAACTGAGTGATATTCTAGTAAACTGCTACATTATTCCTTTAAACAGCCAAGAATAACTAAAATTAATGAAAAATCTTGTCAAATTCTGGTGGACATTGGAGCCCACAGAGGGGATTCTAGAAAACCTGGCAGAAGTCGGCCAAGGGTGAAAATTCTGGCCAGAGTCAGCTCCCAAGATCTCTGCTTATAGGGCCCAGTCAAGAGAGGAAAATAAATTTTCATGTTGCTCCTTCTTTCCCAACTCCAGACCCATAGGTTATTGATACTTCTTCTCCTAGGAACAGCTATTGCCTTCATGCTTGCCTCATTTCATGTCCTAAAAACTTAGCTTGGCTTTCCACCTACCTGGCACATGCAGGTGTCAATTCTTTCTTTTGGCTATTGTTGGGAGTGACTCTGGATCTTGGGAAGGTAATAACCTTTGCACCCTCTTTGAGGACACCTCTTGGGTCCGTGGGGCTGTTTAATACTGTCTCTAAATATTTACTGTTTGTCTTATCTGAAACCTGACAAGGTATCTAAAAGAATTTATTAACTCTATAATCAGAACTTAGAACAAATCGGAAGCTGATATTCAGAGCCTAACAAGAAAAATTTTAAGCCCTTTTCCTCTAAGCTAAATGTACCCAGAGGGAAAGAAAAACATTACAACAAAGGTGGAAGTGTATGTCACTCCTTTATCAGCCAGGCTACAATCAAATTCAGGAATTGAGGTTGTATTGAGGAATTGAGAGCAACCGTCCTAACCTTGCAAACCTTCACAAAACTAGAAATATAGCTCTAGAGACAGTTCAAATTTCACCTATTTTTTTTTACAGCAATCCTGAAACCACCCCTATTTATCTCAAAAGGCTTGCAAACATTATAAAAATTCTGGCCTTAGGAAACCAAAGACCTTCTTGGAAGAACTACATTAAGATTACTTGTCAAGGACAAATACAAATCTTAAGTATCTTCTAAACTTTAAAAATCTGAGTAGATAAATTTAACTTATCCCAACTGTTCTTTTATAAGCTAGTGAGTTTTGCATTATCCTACCCATCTCATGACTAAAATTTTAGAGCAAAACTATAAGGTCTCTGCATCTATTTATGTGTGTCTATTTATATGTGGTGTAGACATATGATAGTTTCTACCTCTGGATGGTACTGCTAAAAGTAATTTGTAAAAGAGCTTTATTTAATTGGCTTAAAGAAATTAGGCACTTATGTAAATTAAATTCTGAGAAATATAACAGAAACTAACACAAATGAATTTCAGGTCCATGTGATTTAAGAAAATATTTGATATAAAAGGCAGTTTAAGGTTGTTGGTTTAATTAAGATAGGCATGTCTTTATAGCTATCAGCATTAAAAGTTTTTTTTTTTAAGCAACTACATTTGTCTTCAAAGTCTTTAATTGTCACTACAGTTAAATGGATACCTGTTATTTCCAATGACCTGTGACCCTCAATGACCAAGTGTTTCAAAGTCTTTGATATTTTTACAAACTTCCCAAAATCAAATTCAAATGAAGTAATTGTGACTGAGAACTAACTTTGGAATTTTCTAGAGAGCTCCTGGAACATCTCAAAAGATTTGTTCTCTCTCCTTATAAAAAGAGAAGTGTTAAACGAATGAGGCTTTTTTAATATGTTAAATTGCATGGGAATTATTGTCTATACTAAGTTTTCTTTATGTTGCATTTGTATAGGTATGTAAGTGTTCCAAAAATTGAATAAAATTCCTAAACTGTGATATGTCCTGGTATAATGTTATCATAATTACAGATATCATTTTAAAATGTTGTGTGTTACAGAAATAACCAGATTTCCTTGTCAATTCCACATAATGAGCTCTCACCAGATCTTTAACAATGAGCATTTAAAAAAACTTTTTGTCATTTACAGAGAGTTATTGTTTTACTCTGGTGCTTTGCAATAGTGTTTCTGCAAAAGTACTTCATCTTCAAGGAGGTTCATAGAAAGGACTCTGGCAAACACAGGTTTCTGGTAACTTCAAGATCATAAAAATGGAATGGATAAGAATTTCCAGAACTGAGGACTTCCCTGGTGGCCCAGTGGTAAAGAATCCACGTTCCAATGCAGGGACGTGGGTTCGATCCCTGGTTGGGTAACTAAGATCCCACATGCCGCGGGGCAACTAAGCCCACACACCACAACTACAGAGCCCATGCACGCTGGAGCCCACGCACCACAAATAGAGAGAGAAAACCCACACGCCACAACTAGAGAGAAGTCTATGCAGTGCAACGAAAGATCCCATGTGCCGCAACAAAAGATCCCGCATGCCTCAACAAAGATCCCGCGTACCATAACTAAGACCCGAGGCAGCCAAAAAATAAAGAAAGAAAAAAATAAATTAAAAAAAAAGGCTAGCCATTAGAGCCTTAAAAAAAAAAGAACTTCCAGAACTAATGAAAAAAATTGGATTCAAGCAGAAAAAGAATAACATGGGACTGAATGAACTAAGGATGATAATAATTTTCACTTCTTTGTTGAATCACTGCAGATTCCTTAATGTTTTGTTTTTCTAGATTTAAAGAAACTGTTTCTCTTAAGCAATCTGTAACTTAACAGCAATTTGTAAAGTGTACCTTTGTAAACAAAGATGAAACATTTGCTTTTTCTCCCTACCTGATCTCTCCAGAATTTGGAAACTCTTGAATATTCTTTTCATGGCAAAATAGTTTTTTACATAAGTTCAGTAAGTGTCTCTCTCCTTGTAACAAAAAGACACAACTGGAAACGTGCTCATATTACCAAAGCTTTGAAAGAGATGTGCATAGACTCAGGTATAACCAGACACTTTTAAGGAATTAAGGTTGACTTTACAGAGCAATAAAGCTCCCTGGAAAGATCTGCCTGGTACTTTGCTTACAATGTTCCAGCCAAGCAATCTTAAAAGAGTTTATATAGTCAATCACTATTCTTGCTGCACTTATGTAAATAATCAGGCCAAGTTTAATGCAAACAAGTTAGTTTTACTGTGACTATCTTTGGTAAAATGGGGGTGATTACAGAGAGAAAAACATTTGCACCTTTGTAGGTATTATAGTCCTGTTAATTGTCTTTGAGGTTTTGTTATATACCTGTAAACTGGACTGGATCCTGAATTATTCTAGTTACCTAAAATGTCTAGCTACAACTCTCCAAACTAATGTGTCCAATGTTCTCCCATCCTTCTGATTTGGAATCACTAAGAACAAAGGCTGCCCTTGGACCTCCCTGGAGGGGATGATACCAGGTCCCTCTCATTACCCAGATGGCAGCCAAACTTCAGGGACTTGAACCCTGTATATACATCTCACAGCTGAAGAAGACACCACCTGACATCTGGTCCTGTACAAATGCTGGAGATCTCCAATTCAAATTGACAAAGAGAAGTGGCTGACATCAAGGTAGACTGCTTCCTCCAAATATGCTGAATCAAGACTTCCTACTTTAACCAAACATAAAATCTTCTTCTTCTCTTTCTTTCCTTTGCTCTGGCATTGGCCTGGAAAGATAGTGCCATCATCTGTATCTCCCAGGCCACTGCTAAGACGGTTAACCATTCAGACTGCTGGATTCATCATCAGAAAACTATGATCTGTCCATGTCTGGTGTGTTTCCCAGTCTATGGTTAACAACCCCAAGCTTGGGGAACTTTGCATCCAAGGTCTATGCAAAGAAAGGACACAAGGCAACGGTAACCAGAATAAAACTGCCGATGTGGTCTAGAGACATTTAAAATTTTACTGGTGTCCATGGCTGTCATCTTTCCAGTCCTGAGCCACAGATTCAAATGAGAATTACCAGGAGGCATTCATGATTCATGATTCGCTTCCTTTGACATGCCCTATTTCCTTGGTTAGGAGTAAATATAAGTGAGGCTATAATCAGGAACCTCTCCTAAAATCTTGAAAGTACTGCAGAATCTGCTGCTGAAGCAATAGCTGCCCCCCAAAATCCTTGTTATTGATAATAGGATAGACCTTGATTATCTTTTAGCTGAGTAAGGAGGTGTCTGTGCTGTGACCAGTTGAAACTCAGTTATACATAAAGATCACGTAAGATTACATAAGGTTACTAAGACCATAAGATCACTTGGCTTAAAAAGGTGGCTCCTTCAACAGGGTGTTTCTTTGACTTATTTGATTTTGATTGACTTGGGTCTTGGGGACCATGGCTTTGAAGGGCAATCGAAACGCTGGAGCTTATAACAATCACAGTAATCTCTCTCGGTGTGTCATATTCTCTCAAGAGCTTTAAATGCACATTTGCAGGCACTGAACACCAAGCAAATGATCTCCCTAAGACTAGAACATCAGAAAAGGAACAAAGAGAATGACTGACTTAAAAACTGTGATCATAAAGTCAAGACATGTGAATACCACAGAGATACAAAATCACGAGCTGTGACTCTCACAAAGAAGATCAATAAAAGCTTCGAGAACTTGAGACCGGTAAATGGGGTGGCACTAAATGCCTTAAGCTATGATCACATCTCTCAGTTAAGCTGAGAGTCTGATCAAAAGGGGGAAGTTGTGAAAAAGAAACAAGGATCTGTGTTCCATCAAGCTTTTCAGGTGATTTTAATGCACAATGGAATTTGAGAAACACTGCTCTAGATTTAAGACTCTTGTGAAAGTGCTCATGGTTGCTCTGCAGCTTTATGTTTATTATAGCTGAAACTGTTTTCAAGATGACAGCAAAGGTTTTGGATGGCCTTCAGCCTAATTAAAATGTTTAAAGAGATTTAATTACTAAATGCCAAGCCACACAAATATAAAGTTCTTTCCTACAGAGAGACTATGTGGTGAATTGAATGCATTTTTTAATCAAATGCTTGGCAAGCAGTATGGGTTTTCTTGCTTGTAAACAGCTATACTAATGCTAAACATATTTATTCACAACTTGACAAGAAATATTGCCCTGTAATTAATCATTTCCCAGTCCTAATTCAGACAAAATAAAAATACAAATACAGAATGTGTATCGCCTTCTTGTTATAAAAGAGTCACATACATAAATAATAATTATTTAGGTCTATCTGGTATGTGCACAGATACATAACATATGTGCATATCTGTCTGGGCAAAACCATGCCAGATATTCAAAGTATGTTGGTTATCAAAAGGGCACTTCACTTTAAAAGTATATATATATTAAGAAAATCACTATTCATTTTAACTACTTGCAACTGTGAATTATTAAAGCCAGGTTATCTATTAATTACAGACTTTCATTAATGGTTTTTTAATAAGATGCAAATTTTAAAATAATCATCTATATTTGACGAAGAAAATAGTTAAAATCTAAAGATCAACATTAGTTTTTCAAACAAGTTTTAAAAAATCATCACTAGAAATTAGCTCATGAAAATACATTGTAACTTGGTTCACTAGTTTTATTTAATGTGTATTCTCAAGATGCATATGGTAACAGGAATCACTCTCAGTTGGACAACATGCTAAAATTCAAGGTCTATAAAACTGAGTTAATTTTTTTAGAAATGTTTTACTTACTCCCTTCTATGATTTCTACCTCATTTCCCAAATGTAATAATACTAGAAGTACCATAAAATACTGCAATTAAATACAAAATTCACTATAAAGTTGAACTCTTAACAATGTGAGGAAATGTTATCAAGTCATTACAGAAAAGCAACTGTCTGAATCTAAAAAATATTATGATTTTATAAGTGCGTAGGAGTGGGTTTTTCCCCCATCGTCTTCCAAATATTCGTTGAGTAATTATTACATGGCACGTACTGGGACAGATGGAGTTAGCTACAAAAATCAGTACCTCTGGTTTTAATGTGCTCAAAATCTATGGGTGGAGAAGTGGGAAAGAATGTGGTGTGTGGGGAGAGAAGGGATACAGACTATAACACAATGTGCATACACAGTAAGCATGAGCTAGATACTAAGAGGAAACTTTGACTCCCACCGTAGGGCTATTAGATGACCAATAAAATATATTCCAAGTCAACATATTTGCCAATGGAGAAGAAAGTTCATAAAAACTTGAGACAGTTTGTTTTAAAAAGCAGCTAAAGTTAAAATATTCATACATTGTTTTAGCAATTTTATTTCTAACAATTTATCAAAAATACACACAAATGTTCATAAAGAAATACTAGTTAATGATGGTCACTGTGGAAAAACCAAAAAACTATGAGCAAACTAATACCCACCATGATGGGACTGGGTAATAAATGATCAAACATTCATATTATAGAATGCTATGCAGTCATGAAAATGAATGAAGTAGGGTCATGTATATTAACATAAAAAGCTCTCTAAGATCTATTACTAGGTAAAAAATTCAAGTCACAGAAGAATACTTGTAAGATGGGTCCATTTATTTAGGTAACAAATTAAAATAGTGTGTGTCTGTATGTGTACATACATGTAAACACATCAAAGTGTTGAGTGAGAAGACTTACATCTAAATTCTGACTGTAATTGACTCTGGAAAACAATATACTTTTACATTGTTTAAACAGCGCATGAGAATACTGCATTCTGGTGTCATGTGTGGAAAAAAAAAGCTCTCCCTTTTAGTGGATAAACTCCAGTTATTCTGACTGCTTATCTCTGTTCTTATTGATTCTGGTAACGGAAAAATATTTAAACTCCATTGAGATAGTAACAAACATAAAATCCTACCAATAGACAGACAAAAGTAATATAAAAATAATGACTTGTTGAATATTTCTTGCTTTTTTGCTTTTACAGAAATACATTATTGTATATTTACTTTGTAGAAGTGATGTACTTTATGATGTTTTCTAAATTCTATCAAGAAAAGAAAATTCTATAAAGAAAAAGTAACTGTGATAGATTATACCTAATCCAGGCCTTGCTTGGCAAATCACTCTAATTAACTGGCTCTTTCTTATTTCAAGAAAATATATATACATATACATTTCCCCCAGGAAATATGCCAATATTCCCCAAAGCAAGTAAAGGATGCCACACCTTAAGCACTAAAAAACCAATAAGCTTTATTTTGGAACTTAGCTTTCATAAGCTTTTGAAGAAATGTGAACATAGAGACAGGCAACCATCACCACATATAGAAGTTTAACAGTGACCAGAGGAAGTTCAAAAACCCAAAACTATATTCATTTTGCACTCAAAGCTGAATAATTTAATTTCTGAGAAATTAGGACACTTAAAATGCTTCAATAACCAATGTTTTACTAGGGAGGTCATGTACATATCACCTCTACAACAGTTTTTTTGGCACACCAACGCACCACCTGTCTACTGTTTACTGAATATTTTAAAACTTAAACACATTATTTGAGGAGGGAACAGTAACAATATCAACAATAAAAAAAAAAGTTGTATTAATTACCATAAGTTGAATGTAACAAGAAATGCAAAAATACAGTATTTTTATTAAATTCTAGCTAGACACATCTTGCCAGTGGCTCTGAGCCAAAGCAAAGTGTTAAAGCCTTACTGAACCAAGAAACTTTCTTGTGATTTTCAAGAACTAAGACAATTAGAGTGAATAACCTTTCTCGTTTTTTCCAATATTGTACTGTGAATTTTTCAAGCATACAGAGAAGGTGAAAAAACTGAGCAGAGAACACCCATGTACCCATCATCTAGAGACCACCAATATAGCATTTGTTATATCTATCACGTATCTAAACTTCTTTCCATCTCTCTATCCAGGAGTCACGGTGATTTAATGCTGCTATTTAACCACCTAGAAAGAGTTCTCATAGGAATCACAAGAGGTCCCAATCCACAATTTTGGAAACAAGGTTCTGAAAGATAACATGATCATTTCATAACTCCTTTGCTCATGGGGATGGCTTCTTAATGTATCTGGCCCATCCTCATCTTTCTTCCTTATCTCTAACTAGTCCCTAACACACAAGTGCACAGCTTGTCTGAACAAAACATTTACAATCTCCATTAATTATAGCACTGAGCCTAAAGACTTCGGTATGACATAAAAGGCCATTGGCCTGACCCTAATTCACCCCTTGACCTTATGGTAATCCAGCAGTCATTGAGTGCTAACTCTATGCTAGGTCCTGTCCTAGGAATTTCACTTGCTTATTTCATACTCCCTCAAAACAACTCTATGAGGAAGGTCTTAGTGTTACTCTCAATTTATAGTAAGCAAATGGTAGCAGAGAAAATATTAAAAATTGGCTCACGTCTGCTTGATTTTTGGTTCTATCATCAAACCATTCTATTCACTGTCTAATTTTTGCAACAGCCTTCTTTCACCTCATGTATGCTTCTTCTAACACTGTTCATGATTCCATGCTTTTCAAACTGCGGTTTCAGCTGCTTGAATGCACTCCCTACACTTTCTTTACCCAATCTTACTCATTCATTTAGACACAATTCATGTCAGCTCCTCAGTGACAAGTGCTGAAATATTTTAATAAGTGAGAGTTTAATAAATGAATCGATACTCACAAGGTCAAGATTTCCATTGGATGAACTAAGTGAAATACTGGTACTAGGTCTTTACTTTTGTAAGCTAGTCTTTTAGACAACTAGGATGAAACTATTTCTAACATCCAGCTATTAGAAAGGAATGATAAAACAAAAATCCAGCAGATTCTAAATAATCTACAGGGCAATACCGCCAACACTTGTAAACTAGGCATGAGTGACTTCATATTATTCATATTCATATTATGTTTCCCTAGCAGCCATCACCTATCTGGTATCCTTGAACTCTTCAGCTCTTGATACAATCGTCAACATAAGAGTATTCTATTGAAATGACTGTTTTAATAAATAAAAAATTTCATCCTTTGCCTTAGGTTTTTATTTCTGGGGACAATTATATTGAAGAAGAACAGAAGAGACCGCCCCAAAATGTGCCACTTTGTCATGTGGATTGTTCTGAGCTGAAGGCAATTAAGGAGATTCAAGAAAAACTTTTACTTCTCCCCTAGCTACCTAAAAGAATTTATACAGGTGGCCTGGCCCAGAAAGAGAGCTATTACCACAGATAATTATTTACATGAATAACCTATCTGTGTGGCAGGACAAGCATCTAGGTACCAAACATCTCCTATTATCATCCTGTGAATTACCCCCTTCCCTTTGAAGCCCCAGGCCCCTAACCCATTCCTTAGCTAAGGATGGCATATAGGTCTCAATTGCCTGACTTACATGTAGTTCTCATATTTTATGGGGATCCTGTATGTATGAAATTAGTTTTTCTCCTGTTAATCTGTCTTATGTCAATTTATCTATTAGACCAGCCAAAGAACCTAGAAGAGTAGAAGGGAAAATGTTCCTACCCCTACAATATCACGGCATCAACTTAAAATGATGGCTAAATCTCTCAGAACATCTATGATGTTTAGATAAAATCATTTAGACAAAATGTTTAGATAAAACCATCTAAGATTGCTTTCTAACTAACACATCATAGAATCACAGAACCTTAAATTTTGAAAGAACTTTAATGATAGTATAGTCTGTGAGGGGCTGGTATACTGGCTCTGGGCTGGGGGCATAAACCCCAGTTTCCATGGTGTAAATAATCCAGTCATGGCCAATTTCAAGTTACCAATAGTTTAACAACCTGCTCACAAAGTTCCTAAATACTTAACACTACTGGAATACTGCAACTCTGTTACTGGAAGAACAGGGATTCTGAATATAAGCCAGATGGAGAAAGACAAATATCATACAATATCACTTATATGCAGAATCTAAAAAAAATGACACAAATGAACTTACTTACAAAACAGAAATAGACTCACAGAGAAAACAAACTTATGGTTACCAAAGAGGGAACGGGGGGAGTGATAAATTAGGAGTTTGGGATTAATATATACACACTATTATTTATAAAATAGGTAAACAACAAGGACCCACTGTATAGCACAGGAAACTATACTCAATATCTTGTAAGAATCTATACACGAAAAGAATCTGAAAAAGAATATATATACACATATATATGTATATATATACATAAAAATAACTGAATCACTTTGCTATGTAACTGAATCTCTTTGCTGTACACCTGAAACTAACATGACATTGTAAACCAATTATATACTTCAATTTAAAAAAAAGGAAAAAAAAACTGCAAAAAAAAAAAAAAGGAAGTTATGAGGATAACTACATTAGTTGTTCAAGGTCACAGAAACAAAACATCAGTGTCTGGTCTAGAAGCCAGGTTAACTGACTCTTGCTCTAGCCTAGTTACTCTTAATTCTATAGAATCAGTTGGGAACTTGGAAAGACACTTTGCCTAGCCTCACTCCAGAGCAATCAAAACATAATCTCTGGAAATTCCCCTCCTCCATAAAGAAAACAAAAATGAAAACAAACCAAAAAAACCTCCCCAGGTGCTTCTAATACAACTAAGTTCAAGAACTCCTATAATTCTTTTTCCTACTTCATGGTTGCCTATAGGAAATCCCCATTCCTTTATATGAACTTGGGGAATGAACAAAATACACACTAATCAACGGCACGAATTATCACAATATTTGAAAATTTTATGAGTTTCAAGTATATTCCACCTATGGCCATGAATTATACCTACTGGAATATTTTCTAAACTTTTGGACCTGCTTTTACAAAAATGAGACTAATTTATAATTAGTGCATTGATTTTATCTAAACGAATGCTTCTGTGTTGCTTAACAGGGTGGCAACGTTCTCTCAACAATTCTATTAACAAATTAAAAATCCTTTTCCTTCTATTAGTTTATCTAACACTTTCTTACATGGAGACAAGAGGTAACTTTCAGTAAGTCTCTAAATTAATTATCACAAGTTCCTCATCAAGGTAACTAAATAATTCCACAGCCACTGTAGCCTGTCTGTCCTCCCTCCCTTCTTCCCTCCTCCCTCTTTTCTTCTCTTCCCTCCCTCCATTCAAATATTTAGTGTGTCTAACCAAGTAGAGGCTACTAAATCCAACCCAAGACCCTCCTGTGTCTCAGAGAAAATATCTAATAAATTCATCTAACTGTCATTCAGTAGCCGAAATCCTATTCAGGTCTACATTTTTAAATTATTGTTCAACTAGTAGCTTGGTTTACGAGTCACGAATACTGTTTTAATTTTGCAGATTTGGTGGATATGTTTAAGAGTCTTCTAGCCAAATCAGTTGCATTTGCAACTGCATGATATGATGTGTTTTAAAGGAAGCATCTAGCATTATTTCCTTTTCAAAGCAAATCACAGACGAAGGTCTACAGTAGACCCTCCTAGTCCCTTTCCTTTACGTTCCTTAAAATAACTGTAATCCTGAAATTATTTATTTCTTTTGCATTGCCCTTCATACTAAGCATATTTTTCCCTTTCTTCACCTTGCAGCTGATCAGCAAGCACTGCAACACTGGATTTCAAATGCTATGACGTTTGAGCTCTATGAACATTTTCTTCTTCAAAGGAATAATGCAAAGAAAATGTTTAGAGAGATGGTGTTTTCTGTTTTTTTTTGTTTTTTTGCCTTTCTGGTTACCTGGCTAAAAATTAGAAAGTAGGAAAAAGAACTTTCAACACAGTTACTTTCAGGCAGTGGGAAACTCATTCCCTAATGGAGGATCCATATCAGCCACATGACTTTTACAAAGGCTCTGCCTCTTGGAAACTTGTTCACTGGTCACATGCATATTGGTTACAAATGGGACTATCCAGTTCAAACACAACTCTAACTGCAAATATTGGAAATACATTTAAATGTGTCCAGAATGCCACCATGTACTTGTACAAACTCCCAAGGTTATCACTGTCACATTTTTATGTTCAAACACCTTAAACATGTCCATTACTGCCTATCGTTCTTACATAAAACTTACCAAAAAAATCTGATGTTACAGGGCTGACTGCCAACAGCCTTAGATTAATATACATTGCTTAGGTGCAAGCAGATGCAAATATTAATTTTAATTCCCAAGATTTTATAAGAATTTGGCTTAGAACTAAATAAAAGTAGTAAAAGATACAGACTAAATTATGAGCTCTTGAAGTAGAGACAATATCTTATTTATATCTCTAGCACTTGGAATAGTACCTGGCATACACAGTAGATGTTTAATAAAAATCAAACGCAAGCTTGGGAACTGGAGGGCAGCATGAACAGCAGGCCGTGCTTGTACTGGTGTTCACTAAGCAATGCTTTTTGGCCTTTTGAAGGACAAAAAACATTAAATATATAGAAAAATATAGAAAGGTTGAAATAACTGTATAGAATACCCATATGCCCTCTACCTATGTTTAAGTTTTTAATATTTTGCCATATTTGCTTTGTTTCTGTCTCTCTTCACATATGTATTGTTTATGTTGAACCATTCAAAGTAACTTACCTATATAATGACACTTTGCCCCAGATACTTTGGGATGCATTTCCTAAGATAAGGACACTCTACCAACCAATCACGGTATTATTATAACTTCTAGTAATTCCCTATTATCTAATATGCAGTCCATAGTAAAATTTTCCCAATTATCCCAAGAATGTGTTATAGCCACATATACCCAAATCAGGATCCACTAAAGTTCACACATTGTTTGTGGTCCTTAGGGAGGGTCTATGTTCAGTCTTTAAGGTTTACTTATTCCAAGTTTTCTATTTCTTTGTATAATATTTTATTCCATTTATCTCTATGTCAAGTATTTTTAAATCTGTAACTTGAAACTGAGCTCTGTGGATTAAGATAAAAAGGACATTGTGGAGACATCTGGCCCACCCTTCCCATCCTTTCAGTAAGCAGAGGTCATGTGGGCCATCCTTCTGCAGGTTTTGCACCTGACGTACACTTGGGATCTGGGGCATAAACCACTATAAGCATCTTTCATAACTGCCTAACCAACTCATTTTATTTAATACCCCTGACTAAAAAGGGAGCCTATTTTAAAGAATCAAGATTGGAGGAAAATAAGGGACTTTTAATTTCTTCCTGCTCCTATAAATGAAATGCTTTAAAGTGATACATATTGGAAATGTAAAATACTTTTGGTGGAGAGAGTATGAAGAAATTAATTTTCCAACTTAAACAACCTCTATTTTATAATTCCTAATGTTAGCATAATTACTCTAATCAAAATACACTATTATGTGCTCCAGGTACAGGGTGAAGGAAAACACTGATGATATAGAGATCTTATTAGGGAATGCGGCAGAGAAAGTGAAAAAATGAGGAGTGAAGATTTTCAAATGTGGGCACCAAAAACGTTGAGTCTTTCCATTTTTGTCCTCCTACCTAGTGTTCCAATCCCAATGAGAACAGCACATTGTCTCAAGTCCTCACCATGCCACTCTCACTCTGACCTATGGATATTTGGGGTATGGGGTGCTGTTTTACCCAGTGTTCTTTAAATTTAAGGTAGTATCACCAGTTATTATTTTTAGGTATACACCATCAAACCACTGGAAGCAGTAAGACCTCCATCAGTGACCATTCACTGCCAAGACATTAACTAGTATAAGGCAGAGGTACTGAGGTACCAAGCATTGATTCTTTACTTCTTCGTTAGTTGCAGAATCTCAACAGAATGTCAATTCTATGATATTTTTCAGCCTCCTTTTCAACTCAGAGTCACGTGACTACTTTCTGGGCAGTGAGATGTAAACCAAAGTATGGTGCAGGACTTCTGGTATCCATTCTGGCCACTGTGTCATTCCCCCCCTCCAAAATACATGAATATCTTAAATGAAACTACATAGGACTCATTGCCCTTACTGCCAACCAAAACAATAATTAACTGAGTAAAAAATATATGGCCCATTACATGCAACGGTCAAAATACAGGCAGCTCTCAGAGAGGGAACACCAGAAAATCCACAGGAAAATAGGTTCCTCTATGGAGGAAACCAATACTCCTCAAATGTTACTGACCAAGATGTTTGTCTACTCAGTCCCCGTATAAACCCTTATTCAAAGGTTTTCTGGAAAACTGGATTGAGTGTAGACAGTAGGGGAAGGTGTAGTTGATAATAGGAACAGAGTTGTGCCGTCCATGTAATGTGAGGGCACAGGAAAAAACACACTCAACTCAAGAGTATAATTTCAGGCTTCACTAGAAATACAGGGAGGTGAAATCAATGTAAGCCAGACAGGAAAGAATCAAAATCAGTAAGGAAAAAAATTTAATTTCAAGCTTCTAAGGAGAGACTATAAATAATGCAAAATTTAAAACATATTAGAAAAAATAGATCGTTATGTTTCTCTCTCTCTCTCTCTCTCTCACGCAAAATGGTTAAATGTTTCTTGAAGACTTTTGGTTGTGAATATTTAAAAGCAAATGCACATATCTGCCAGAGAGGAAAAAGTGCTTGGGGTGGGGGTAGATATTAAAGTGAAAAGTCTGGGATAATACACACCAAAATATTAATACTGACATGAATGACTCCAGTTTATCAGTTTATTTTCCTTCTTCTTCTTTGAAAATTTTAAATTGCAAGTGAATAATTTTTATAATTATTAAGACAAAGAGCATTTGCCAAAGAAAAGCATTCAAGCAGTCATAAAACAATAGTGTATGAACATTAGACAGAGAAGGCTCATCAAATCCAAACATTTCCCAAATATCCTCCACAAAGAGTAACTTGCTCTTAAAGAATGGGGCCTCCTAAAGATACCCATTTTTAGATGCTGCTACTAGTAAAGGCCAGGGCCTCTGAGTTGTAGACCATAGCCTTGCTTCACCAAGTATGGTTCTCTAGATCAGCAGCAGGAAAATCACCTGGAAACAGGGAAAGGATCACACTGGAGGAAAAGAGATTTTTCATTTCTTGCTGCTCCTAAATATATAATGCTCTAAAGTGATATATATTGGAACTGTAAAATACTTTTTTGATGGGGAGAAAGTACAGAAATTAACTTTCTAACTTGAACAATTTCAATTTTATAATTCCCAATGTCACACTGATTAGAAATGTAGAATCTCTGGCCACAACCCAGACCTGCTTGAATTAGAGAACTGGGGAACTTATTGGAGAATTACTGAATTAGGAAACTTATTCTATGCTCTAGTAAAAACAATACGTTTCCATCTGTAGTTTTATAGTGGATATCCCAGGAAAACTCTGGATAATGATGTGATATATTTAGGAGATGATAAAAATAAAATTATTTAATCTTTCAAAACTTCTATATGAACTGTTTTCCATTTATGCCTATTTATAACAGTAGCAACACCAAACAATAAAACAACTCTTAGTACTACCACTACATCAAAAGAGAGTGGCTAACATTTATTGTGCCTTTGGCATGCACCAGGCACAGAGGTGGGTCCTTGTCATGATCTGCTGTATCACTGTCCCATGCTGAGCCATGTTAACGCTTATGAAGGATCTACTGTAGTGCCTTCCTTCTTGAATCTTGGCTGAGCCTGTGATCTGATTTAGCTACTAGAATGTGGCAGAAAAGATGCTGTACCAGTTCTAGGCCTATATCTTGAGAAGGCCTGGCAGTCTCTGCTATTGTCCTGTTGGAAGCCTTCAGGTGCCACATAATAAGCCTGGTTACCCTGCTGGAACGGCCATAAAAAGGGACCATGTGGAGAGATCACATGGAGAAGTAGAGGCCCTCAAACAACATGGGGGTGAGCAAAGAGCCCAACGGCCCTAGCATCGCAGCTGAGCCCAGCCACCACCAACGCATCAGCTGAACGCGGGCAAGAAGAGTGAACACCAAGAAATGCCCACCTGATCCCAACCCAGACTGCTGAATTATGAGAAAATAAAGTGGTTATTGTTTTAAGCCACTAGGTTTTCGAATGGTTTACTACACAGCAACAACAACCAAAACAATGCATTATAGACATTTGTCTCATTTCAATCTCATAACAACCCTAAAAATTAGGTATTAAAAATATCCTCTTTCTATAGAAGGGTTTACCTAATTTGAATAAAGCCACACATCATTAAGTGCAGGAGTAGGGTTTCTTGCATAAGAACAATTCTGTATATTACACAACACCCAGTAGCTTAGTTTCTGATCTGAAGACAGAGCATTTCCTCTTACTGGCCTGTGTCTCCTCATCTATAAAGAAAAGCAAGCAAACCCATGGCTGTCAAAGATCCTTGTCAGCTCTGCAATTCCATGACTTTGTTTTAAAGTAGTAATCTTGTGTTTGTTGCTTATATAGCATGGTCTTCATCACATCACATCTCATGCATCAGCACGTGGCCTCGAATGAGCAAAGGTCAGAAAGGCTAAAAAGTACCCCAAGAACATCACATCCCAATTGCCCCAACGATCGGAATCACACTAACAACCCCACCAGGATGGTAGGGAAGGTTCAATGCATATTAAAACATCTTAAGCACACTGCCCTTCTAGAATGTCTTTAAACAACTCAGTCTGTCATACAGTCCTTTGAGGCCTTCAATTAAAAAAGAAATGGCACATCTATGTATTACCATTCCTTTCTAGTTTGCTAATTTGTGATTGGGAAAGAAAAACACACAGTTAATTACCTTTGAGACTCAACCCAACAAAGTAGCTAAGAATGAGAAAGGGACTTTCTTTTTTATGACTTAAATTTTTATGTGGTCAATCAAATCTAATCTATTCTAATTTATTCAGATGGAAGGTCAATTATCCAAACGCTCTTAATACAGCAGGCACCTGATCTTGGTGGCCAGTGAACCATTCAAAGGGCAGCTGTGTTGTGTGTGTGCTTTAATATGAATTAGTTACCACATCTGTACACTTTCCTCTTCTTCCTGTTTAAGCTAACATGGACTGTTTGACAAGGTACATTTAAGAAGAGGGAAAAAAACACTAAGCGTTCTTTGTTTTCTGGAACAAACACATTCTCCAAGGCCCTTCTTTAGTCAATATATACAAAGAACCCACCAGATTCATGCGACAACCATCTGTTTGAAAGAAAACACCAGAACAGCTTTACAGATATAGTGGTACCACCTTAAAAAAAACCCCGTACTGAACAGCAGACCACACACCATGCATTTCCATTGACACTAAAGTAGCATCAACCACCACACATGAGCAACTGGACTGGAATACCATATGCAGATGGAATGCAGGCAGCAGACCTCCTTCAGGCCAACCACTCCTTTCTCTAGAACCATTTCATTTTCCAAATAAGCCTAAAATGCGTGTCAAGGAACAGCATACATTTGTCTTTGCACTTCCTGTGGAAGTTTTTGTTTGTTGATTTGCTCAAAAGTCCAGTTTAAATTTGAGTCAACTTATTTCTTTGCTTTATACTGGAAGAGAAATTTACCAAGGAAGAACAAAAAATATTGGAAGTATTCCATGGTAAATGAGAGGAAGTATGCCACAGCTCTCAGCAGCAAGAATGGATCAGTCAAGAACAAAGAAATACAGGGACTTAAACATACAAGTATTTATTCTCTCATATAAAAGAAGACTGCTGGTGTTTAGGCCAGGACTGGTTTGACACTACCTAAAGTCAATCAGGGACTCAGACGCCGTTGATCTTTCTCCTTCATCACGCAGAGCTGCCATACTGAGGCTATCTCTTAGTCCAAGAGTGCTGCTGGAGCTCCTGCCATTACAAAGGCATTCTAAGCAGCAGGCAAGAACAGGGAAAACGCAAAAGGGCTTCTTTTCCAACCACTGCAGCTTATTAAAAACAGCCTGCCAGAAGTCCCACACTATACTTTGGTTTATCTCTCAATGGCCAGAAAGCCATCACATGATTCTACCTTGCTGAAAGGGAGGCTGAAAAATATCACAGAATTGACTGGCATTCTGTTGAGATGCTACTAAAGGAGAATTAATGAACTGATATTTGATATCGCAGTACCAAGAGTCTCTGCCTTATACCAATTAATGTCTTGAGAGTAAATTATCCCTGACTGAGGTCTTATAATTTCCAGTGACAGATGCATACTTAAAAATAATGAGTGGTAATGATAAGTTAAATCTAAAAAAGTTCCAAGTGAAAGTTATAATTTGGTTCACACAATTACATAATAGTAACAATAAAAGTGACAATAATAATTAATACTAATATCAGAAAGTAGAGCAGTATATACAAATTATTGAACACCATGTTCTTTGTCAAGTGATGCAATACCTTATTTTAACCAATCTTCATATCAACTTTGCAAGGATTTTAATAACTCCATTTTACATATAAGACACTGACTTCAGAGTTGGGAAGTGACTTTTCTAAGGTTATACATCACTAGGAAATGACAGAACGACAATATCACCACAATGGTATTATTCATTACCCTGATCAGGTCATTAATACTCCCATTTTATAGTTGAGGCAACTAAGGTTCAAATAATTGGAATGCTTCAATTTACTATAATTATTATTTACTATAATTTCGAACCAATGGTAGAATTTTGTTTGTAAAAAATGACTTTTTTACTCACTGGCCTCTTAATGGGCCCAGAGAAGGAGACAGGAAATCTGGTTTCTCATCCTGACTATGTATGTTAATAGTAATTCCCACTGGATTGTAAAAATAATACATGTCGGGCTTCCCTGGTGGCGCAGTGGTTGAGAGTCCGCCTGCCGATGCAGGGGATGCGGGTTTGTGTCCCGGTCTGGGAAGATCCCACATGCCGTGGAGCAACTAAGCCTGTGTGCCACAACTACTGAACCTGTGCTCTAGAGCCCATGACCGACAACTACTGAACCCGTGTGTGACAACTACTGAAGCCCGCGTGCCTAAAGCCCGCGCTCCACAACAAGAGAAGCCGCTGCAATAAGAAGCCCGCGCACCACAACGAGGTGTAGCCCCCGCTCGCCGCAAATGGAGAGAGCTGGCGCACAGCAACGAAGACCCAACGCAGCAAAAAATAAATAAATTTTAAAAAGTTACCTTTAAAAAATATATATCTGTACACATGTACAGATATGCACACAAAATTATTTTCTTTCCAAAATTTATTTTTTAAAAAGGAAACCATTTATAAAAAAGGATATAAAATAGCAGAATTTTTTTAATCTACAATCTATTTTATATAATGTTTAAGTTCCCTAACTTATACTTTCCTATAAGATAAGGAAAACACATAAATTAACTTTTTACCCTTTCCTTGAAGCAATAATTTGTCTACAAAGCCACCGCTTTCCTATCCTCTCTCTGAGGACCTGTTGGTATCCCACTATACTTGAGATAGTGTAAGTCTGGAAAACATTGCCCTGATCAAGCGACTGGGACTGTCTGGAAAAACAAAACGTGGCTTTGGGACTCTGAGGTTACCCAAGGGCCACGTGTCCTCTTGAAATGAGGAGGAAGAAAGTGTCATCCGTACAAAAAGGTCAAGGAGAAAGCTGCCTCGCCAGCTGTCTGCTCACATCACTCCAAGGCAAACAACCGACAGAGAGCAAAATCATCTCAGGCAGGTATTAAAATAGCAGCAGTGTCTGAAGAAGGCCAGGGAAACACACCTGCAAACACCCAGACAACTGGGTGTCGCTGTTCAGGACTTTGAGGGCCATCCCTTCTTGCACATCTAAGGCAATTTTTTCCTGTGACACACTATGCTTTATCTTCCTGAACATTTAGCCTCCGGATTTGGACAGCAGAGACCCGGCCTGGGCCCATTCCTTTAGGGAGTGCTCAAATGGTTACCGAAAGTGAAACTTTTCTAATTATTCTGTCAAGAATCAATCTTGGAAGCTGCCAGTTCCTCAGTGCTCTGACTGACAGGGCAATCAGCACTTCACTTAAAGCCTCAGCACCAACTTCTCCTGGCCTGGGAGAGCTCCCCACATGCTGGAAGAACAGAAAACCTCACAACTGAAAGATGGTGAGAAGTCCTTATGGGAGTGAAATTTTACAAGCGTGTGCACACATCCTTCTAGGGAATAGCGCTTTTCCAGCTGGCATCCTTTGGAAATGGGGACACCCCCATTCTCAGAGGTATCGTTCCAAATCTCAAGCAGCATGGCTAGGATTTACTCCGTGCTCACTGTGGCTGCTCAAAAAAATTATCAGAAGACATAGGAAAAAAGCCAGTGTCAAAGCCCTCGCTAGGTCCAGGCAGACCAGAGTGCCCAGGGGTGGAGGAGGAGATGAGACACACCACACCTCCAAAACAAAACACGCATTTCCACCTTTCATACACACTGGGCTTCTAAGGGGAAAATGGGACGCGGGATGGGGGGCAGCCTAAGAACCGTCACAATAGGAGAAATTATTCTCATCAATCAAATGTACCCAAATTCCACTCATTTATTTTTGTCTAAAAGTTGCCTCCATATATTAACCAATGTCCTGCTTCAGTTTTGCCTTTGGGAATGTTACTGCTTGTAATTTCTGAGACCATATACAGAAAGAGAAATGAGATGAGTGGATCAGTATCTCAGCTGGTTTGGATATGATGGTAAAGGTGTGTGAAAGACAATGTGAGGCAGCATGCACCACCTGGCGTCAAAAACCAAAGGGACACAGAGTAGAGAAAGAAGGTTGCGTGATGAGTGAGAGCCACCGGGATGAACTGGAAGCGGGGCTGGACAGAAAGACGGCCTGAAATACTTGATGGGGGTTAAGAAAACAGGGGCCTGCAGCTGTTTCCCTAACAATAAGTAGATTACCCGCCATATTTTCAGGATCCTAAAGGCTTAGAGAAAAAAGAGGTAATTCAAAGGCATAATTTTTCAAAAAGCAAAAACTATTCAAAAGATAGTTTGGGGTTGCCTAGACTAATGCTAACTAGAGTCCCAACCAGTCTCTGGTCTCTCTCTTCCCTTTCCACAGTGCATACCTCCATCTCTGTCTCAGACTTGGAGAGGCTTCCCATTTTATTTAGAATAAAATTTAAAGTTCCCAATTTGTGTATGTATAACTGATTCACTTTGCTGTACAGCAGAAACTAACATAACATTGTAAATCAACTATATTCCAATAAAAATTTATTTAAAAAATAAAAATTAAAAAATAATAAAATGGAAAAAAAAAACTTCCCAATTTGGCCCACAAGTCCTTCCTGAACAGGCTGCAGCCTGTCACTTTCTACTCAGTTCTCCTCACTTGCTCTGCCCTTGAAATACCCTGAGTTGTTTCTTGCCTTCCAGCCTCTGCACTTGTTTCCCCTGCTCTTCCCACTCAGCCCCAGGTCAACATAGGTTCAATCCTTGGTGTCACTCAGGTCTCAGCTCACACATCCTCCCAGGCCCTGCCTGGTTACTCCATCTCAAATAACAGCTTACTGGCTGGTGAGGCCATGAGAATGCACCTCGGACCTGCAACTAGAAGGAGGAAGACCGGCTGCACTGGTGCCAAGGCCACGCTACCCCTGGTCTGCTCCCAGCCAATGACTAAGCCTGGAGGGACAGTAGGGCAGGCCCATTCCTGGGAGACAGGGGACTTCACTATCAGCTGTTGGCTGCAGGACACCCCTATAGCCTTGCCAAATGTTCGTCACTCTGCTCTTCATCATGGGACACTTCCCCTCTCACCTCTCCTTCTCTCTCACTCAGGGTCAGACCTGTATCACAGTCCAATGGCCCTCCCAGCCTTTCCTGGCTTCTTCCCCATTTTCTATCAAAGGCACTTCCTCAATAAAAGCCTTGCATATGAAGCCTGTTTTGGTGGTATCTGGGACCCTTACCAACATACTCACTAACTCCTCATCCTGTTTTATTATCTTCTTAGCACTGATCACTAAAGAAAATGATCTAAAATGGCACCCAGCAATCTGTATTTTACAAAGCCCTCCAGGTGGTTCTGGGACATACTCAAGTTTGAGAAGCAAAGACCTAATAGTATACAGCTAATTACAGTCAGAGTAAGAATCAGGACTCAGCCTTACAAATTCCCAGTGCATTTCTCAGCAACCAGTACATTTAATAATACACACAACCCTTAGACTGTATCCCTGCTTAATAACCCTGATTTAACAAATGAATTTAAACACTGGTCAGTGTTTCACATCTATTTTTTAAAATATGGATTTAATAAGTGGACATTAACTTACCAGGTAAGCCAAAGGAATTTCTAGAACATTGATTTGAATGTGGATGACTGCCTCTATAAATCTAACTGACTCTGTAGCTTTTAGGCAGTAAAAATAAACTTCTCAATGTATACCTCTCTCTTGTGAGGGAACCTTAATCTGATGTTCTGCTATTGCTAACATGGAAAAGCAGTAGTGCTATCAAGATAGCATCTGGCAAGATGAAATGGCACTGAAGTTTGTCGCTATCGACTTCTATGTGGCAAAACCTGTGCCTTGTTCTCCTGTTTTTCCTTTAAGATCAGGCAGTATGATCTCCAGGAAGAAATGCTAACGTTTTGGGGAACAGTGGCAAGCAAGTGTGACAACAACGGAATGGATTGATACAACCAGGAAACTTGCAGATGGTCAGGTATGAAATACTACCTGGTGGAACAGTCAAGATAAAGGAATATAACATACTTTACTGCTTAAAAAAGGGAGGTAGCAGAAAGTTTCCTTTCTAACATAAATCCTTAACTATCTTTCCCCGGGGGAAAAGTATATTAAATCTAGTCTATTATAACTTTAGATACAAGTCAGGATTCTGAAAAGTAGGAATACTTAATTTGTTTTTAAGAATAGAGAAAGGGAACATCCACAATGATATGAATTCAGAGATGAGGACCTTTCTTACTAATTAATGACCTCTGGCCTGCAAAGCCATCTGTAGAATTTCAAAATGTTCTCCAAACTTTCTTTTTCTCTTATATCTTCAGGTCAACGGCATAAATACACTTAACTATATAATTACCCTCTGAAATCTAATTTTCGCATTACTGGCCAGAATCTCTTAAACTTTGCAAATCAAAATAATAGCTCTGATATATTTTTCTAATCTCAAACACTGAGGCATATGAAGTTTTTCAGTTTCTCACAATTTTCCTACCAAATGCAAAGGGTTGAGTCAAAGCATGTATCATACCTGCTTAAGCTCTTGAGGGAACAACTTTGAAAAGTGAAGAGAGGAAAAAAGCAGCCCCACTGCCCTCTTATAACACGAAAACAAAACAAAAACACAAATGGAAAGGCATGGAATGACCTATTTTTCAAATTGAGTTTTAGTAAAATGATGATGTCTTGGAAACTTAAACTGTAATTTTACCTTGAACAGGTACAGGATAGAACGTTTTGAATGGGAGTATTCAAAAATTCTAAAATGTCTGTTTACTAACAAATCCCTACTGAATGATGACTACATCAGTGTAACGTGACACCCAAGAGTTACTGGGAATACACAGTAACGAATGGTATGTGCTAAGAGCTTTATATGTCTTATTATGCCATTTAATACTCGTGAGAGCACTGGGGAACTGTTTCTATTAATATGCCCATTTTAGTAGCAGGGAAAAAATTAGTCTTAGAGGAGTTAAGTCGCTTGCCAAGGTCATATAGCTAAGAGGGAGACAGGTAGAATTCCAACCCAGGTAGATGTGTAAGTGGCCCAGGTTCTTACCTGCCACACTGTCTTGTCTAACACTGAGCTAAGCACCCTGAAGAATACAACACACGGCCTCACGAAACCTCATTTCGTGAGGAGGAAACAGGTGGGAGAGGAAATAACTACAGTACATTTGCTCAGCCAAGTGCTACGTGAGGGGCAAATCTGTGAAATAAAAGCATCCTGGATGTTGACAAATTCTAAAAGATATAAGGGTGGGGCAGGTAGAAGATGGAATTTAACCCAACAAGAGGCAAGAAATCCTGATCACTTACATTTGTTTCCTGGCCTTCTCTTGTATCTGTCCAAGACTTTTCTCTGGAGTTATTATTCATTTATTTGCTCAAAAGTATGCTCTCAGCACCTACTATGTGCCAGTATAGTGTAAGACGTGGACCATGACTTCATGAACGACAGCTGAGCAGTAGAGGTTGGACAGTTTCCAAAGACAGTGAAGCAGTATCTCCCACCACATGCAATGCGATTCTGCTACTCCCACGTTAAGAAATGGGGTGTGTTTCTCCACCCTACTTGAATCTGAACAGGACCTGTGCCTTCTCTAATAGACATGGCAGAAGTGACACAGTATCAGTCCTGCCCTGGCAGCTTCCATTTCCTGCCTCTCAGAAGCCAGTCACCACATATGATCACGCTGAGACCACCATGAAAGGCCAAACCACATGGAGAGATGAGATGGGATGTGGAGAAAAAGAAAAGAGAGAGGTCAAGGAGCAGTGGGGTGCCAGACATGTGAGGAAGCTATCTAGGACATCCAGAGCAGCTGACCCTTCAGATGGCTCCAGCCTCAACCACCAATGTTTGCAGCTTCCTGACATATTCCAAGCAAGACTGCCCAGCTGAGCTCAGTGACCCCACAGAACCAGGAGAAATAAGAATAAACTGCTGTTTAAAGCCACTACACTTGGGGGATAGTTTGTTAGGAAGCAGTGGATAACTGTAACATAACTGAACACAAAATCACCTACCTGACTACATAATTAAAAAGGAATATGATTTGAGAAGTCGTAACCAGCAATATACCCTTGCCTTCAACCAGGTCTGAGGGGTTCGTGGAAACCTCTCTGCATAGTAACATCTAGGATGAGACCTGAATAGTGAGTAGAAGAAAGAAAAAGATGAAAGGGGAAGAGTTTGGGGTAGAAAGAACAGCCCAGGCAAAGTTCTGAGGATGGAGATGTGCTCATACATTGCAGGAAGAGAGAGGAGGGCAGTGACCAAATTGAACAAATAGATGAATGGGCAAGAGTCGGGCTGCAGGGCTGGCTCACATGGAGCCTTGTAAGCCATGGTGGGCGCTGGGAACCGTATGCTGAGGGCAACGGGAGCCAAATAAGAGGAGTGACAGATTTATGGTTGCTGTGATCATCATAGCAGGGTCTCAAGGAGAGTCAGTGGGGAACCTGCCTGGACATGAGGTCTTAGAGATCCAAGTGCAGGATGCCCTGAAGTGAAAACCAGGCTTTATTAGGCCTCAGATGTCTAGAAGCATCTTAGTTTAAAAAAAAAAATTAAGTACGATGTCCAGGGAATTAACTTTCTCAATTCAAACTTTACAATTCACATGAAACTTTCTCAATTCAAACTTTACAATTCACACGAGTTTAAGTTCAGAATCCACACATGAATTTGACATAATTTAGGGAGTAGAATGTGGTTAAATTGAATGAACTAAAGAAAACAAAAAGAATGACATGGTTTGAATAAGAAACTTAAATGAATTTTTCACATTTCATGTGGTTTTCTCAGGCCCAAGTTAAAGATGTGGACATAATGAGCTTCTTATACTTTAGCTTCTGCTTCAGCTTTCTGCTTCTGTCGAGTCTGTAACTGCATTTCCTTATTTCATTTACATGCGTGTCTCTAAATGCCCGTGTTTTCAATGACTATCATTTAGACATACAGATGCCCAATGCCATCCTCGCCCAACACACCTAACACGTAAGAATGGAGATCTCTCCAAGCACAGCTGTTGCAGATCTGAAATACTCCATTCCTTTGTTACAAAGAGGCCTGCAGGCTGGAAGGGTGATGGGTTGTGTAAAAAGGGAGGTCACCACTTTGTTCTCTGAAGCGTGAATTACTGTGATAAGAAAAACCTGAAGAACATACAAAATGATGCTAATAACAGTGTTGGGATCTGGGTGGCCTTCATCTGTTAAGTGTATTTGCTTTTGTGTATTTTCTAAGATAAACAAGAATTGTTCGAGCAGTAATTATTAAAAATCATAGTGCCAGTGTATTATTAGGATGGTATAAAAATGACATTTGGCCAGAGCACCCAGGGAAGCCTGAAGTCTGTCAGCCTTGAGTCTGAGATGGCCACACAAGGCCAAAGATAGAGATAATGTGCCAACAAAGTAAGGCAAGGCAATGTGACCTCTATTATTAGCTGAGGTAAGAGCTCCCAAATCTTACTAAGAGAGAATGACTCTGTTGAGGGCTTCTTTATCCTAGTTAATGACATTAGAACATCGTAATTGCTCTCTCCTCTCCTGTGCTCTACTCCAACCCACTGAATCCAAGCTTAACTTCCCACTCCACTGAAACCAGAAACTTCACTCTTCTACAGTTACAGGAAAGGTAAACAGAAAGATAGAGAACATATGGTATTTACTATGTAAATGGCTACACTTGGTCTCATGTATATTGGTCCTGCCTTCTCTGGGGCTGGATACAAAAGAAGGGGGTTGGGGAGAAATGATGCTAATGAAGAGAAGAAGAAGGAAAACTGATTTAGCCAGCTTTCAGGGAGAACCTTGGCCTGTTATTCTCAGGCAGGACCTCTGAAAGTGACACAATAAGCCTGAAGCTCTGGATCTTTTTTTTTTTTGCGGTACGCAGGCCTCTCACTGTTGCGTCCTCTCCCGTTGCGGAGCACAGGCTCCGGACGCACAGGCTCAGCGGCCATGGCTCACGGGCCCAGCCGCTCCGTGGCATGTGGGATCTTCCCGGACCGGGGCACGAACTCGTGTCCCCTGCATTGGCAGGCGGACTCTCAAGCACTGCGCCACCAGGGAAGCCCTAGATCTTTTAACTGCATACTGTGATTACATCCACCAACACACTGACCAACAAAATGTACTTTAATGAAACAAATCAGATCCATGGCTTTCGTCCTCCTTATAGCATTAAGGAAGAAAAAGTAAGTACATGCACAAAACCTGTTCTCCCAGAGGCCATAATGTGATGGAAAAAAATAGTAGACACACAGACACACACAAGGATACTTGCAAAATCATCAAAATGCTACCAATAAAACACACACACACACACACACACAAAAAGAAACACAAAAAATCTTCCATGTATTTAGAATGCCTGAGGGTCTTGGTTTAAAATATATAAAACAAGTGAAAATAATTCAATGTTACATTATAAATTAATAGTATCACTGAAAAAAAATCAAGCCTAGTTTCATTTCAATTACCTACTTTCTCCATCCATGAAAATCCACCAAATGAGTCCAGTAAGAACATAGCAAATAAGCTGTTTATTGGACTCTAATTTGATGCAATTTTAACACAGTAATATTCATCTCTTCAATATATGGAAAAGGTAAAATCCAGAAAACTCACATGTTCATATTCTACTATTATAGATTAAGAATTTTTTTTTTTTTTTAAAAGGATCATGTTGGGCTTCCCTGGTGGCGCAGTGGTTGAGAGTCCGCCTGCCGATGCAGGGGACACGGGTTTGTGCCCCGGTCCGGGAAGATCCCACATGCCGCGGAGCGGCTGGGCCCGTGAGCCATGGCCGCTGAGCCTGCGCATCCAGAACCTGTGCTCCGCAACGGGAGAGGCCTCAGCAGTGAGAGGCCTGTGTACCACAAAAACAAAAAAAACCAAAAAGGATCATGTTTCCTTTCTTACTGGAGGCAAATCTGTAGTAACCACAAAGTATCATATATTTATTATCAGATGCAAAATCTGATAGCCACATATTTATTACAAGATATACTAGATTTTTATGTGACTTTTACATTTTATCACGGATTCTGTTTATTGGGTTGTCTTACAATGAAATGCCCTTGATGACAGTAATTTGTTTTTACCCAACTGTCACTATCAGAGTAAGATTTATTTCCTCTAATTATATACAGACCTCCTGAAGACATCTGTTAATATCTAAGCATCTATTTGTTAATTGGTTTTTATTTAACATTTGGGATCATTTAGTAAAGCACTTTGTTCAAGGAACAGTGAAAGCCAACCAAGCTCAATTAACTAACTTGTTGCCAGAGTATCACATTAAGGAGGGAAAACAAAAAATAAAATTATTTCACATTTAGATGTAGAATTAAAAAAAGAAACATTTAATATAGTCCCATGTCCCCAAAGGGGGAAAAAGACACTATAATTCCAATTCCATGCATAAACTAATAACACAAAAATATAAAAGATGATCACATTATGGTGGCAGCAAAAAATAGGAAACCAGCTAAATGTCTTAACAACAGGAAAAAGACTAAAAATATAAGGGTGTATTAACATAATGGAACATAACATGAGTGCTAAAATTCTTGTTGCAGAAAAAAATTTAATGATGTGGTAAAATGATCTCATTATACTGTTAAGTGGAAAAAAACAGTATGATCCCAATATAATTTAAAATATATGTGGAGGACGGCCGGGAAGATGGCAGAAGAATAAGATGCGGAAATCACCTTCCTCCCCACAGATACACCAGAAATACATCTACACTTGGAACAACTCCTACAGAACACCTACTGAACACTGGCAGAAGACCTCAGACCTCCCAAAAGGCAAGAAAGTCCCCACCGTACCTGGGTAGGGCAAAAAAAAAAAGAATAAACAGAGACAAAAGGATAGGGATGGGACCTGCACCAGTGGGAGGGAGCTGTGAAGGAGGAAAGGTTTCCACACACTAGGAAGCCCCTTCGTGGTCGGAGACCGCGGGTGGCGGAGGGGGGAAACTTCGGGGCCACAGAGGAGAGCGCAGCCACAGGGGTGCAGAGGGCAAAAAGAGAAATTCCCGCACAGAGGATCGGTGCTGACCGGCACTCACCAAGCCCGAGAGGCTTGTCTGTTCACCTGTCGGGGCGGGCGGGGCTGGGAGCTGAGGCTCGGGCTTCGGTCAGAGCACAGGGAGAGGACTGGGGTTGGCTGAGGAACACAGCCTGTAGGGGGCTAGTGCGCCACGGCTAGCCGGGAGGGTGTCCGGGGAAAAGTCTGGACCTGCCGAAGAGGCAAGAGACTTTTTCTTCCCTCTTTGTTTCCTGGCGCGCGAGGAGAGGGGATTAAGAGCGCCGCTTAAAGGAGCTCGAGCTTGAAGATGGCGGAAGAGTAAGACGCGGAGATCGCCTTCCTCCCCACGGATACACCAGAAATACATCCACACGTGGAACAACTCCTACAGAACTCCTACGGAAGGCTGGCAGAAGACCTCAGACCTCCCAAAAGGCAAGAAACTCCCCACGTAACTGGGTAGGGCAAAAGAAAAAACAGAGACAAAAGAATAAGGACGGCACCTGCACCAGTGGGAGGGAGCTGTGAAGGAGGAAAAGTTTCCACACACTAGGAAGCCCCTCCGCGGGCGGAGACTGCGGGAGGCAGAGGGGGGAGTTTCGGGACCGCGGAGTAGTGCATAGCGACGGGTGCGGAGGGCAAAGCGGGGAGATTCCTGCACAGACGATCGGTGCCGACCAGCACTCACCAACCCGAGAGGCTTGCTGCTCACCCACCGGGGCGGGCGGGGCTGCGAGCTGAGGCTCGGGTTTTGGTTTTGGACGGAGCTCAGGGAGAAGACTGGGGTTGGCGGCTTGAACATAGCCTGAAGGGGTTGGTGCGCCACGACTGGCCGGGAGGGAGTTCGGGGAAAAGCCTGCACCGGCCGAAGAGGCAAGAGACTTTTTCTTCCCTCTGTGTTTCCTGGTGCGCGAGGAGAGGGGTTTAAGAGCGCTGCTTAAAGGAACTCCAGAGACGGGCGCGAGCCGCGGCTAAAAGCGCGAACCCCAGAGACGGGCGCGAGCCGCGGCTGAAAGCGCAAACCCCAGAGACGGGCGCGAGCCGCGGCTAAAACCGCGGACCCCAGAGACGGGCGGGAGACGCTAAGGCTGCTGCTGCCGCCACCAAGGGGCCTGTGTGCGAGCACAGGTCACTCTCCACACCCCTCTTCCGCGGAGCCTGTGCAGCCCGCCACTGCCAGGTTCCCGGGATCCAGGGACAACTTCCCCGGGACAGCGCACGGCGGGTCTCAGGCTGGTGCAACATCACGCCGGCCTCTGCCGCAACGTCACGCTGCCTCTGCAGCCGCAGGCCCGCCCCGCACGTAGTGCCCCTCCTACCCCCATCCCCCAACCCCCGGCCTGAGTGAGCCGGAGGCCCCGAATCAGCGGCTCCTTTAACCCCGTCCTGTCTGAGCGAAAAAACAGACGCCCTCCAGCGACCTACACGCAGAGACAGGGCCAAATCCAAAGCTGAGCTCCTGTGAGCTGTGAGAACAAAGAAGAGAAAGGGAAATCTCTCCCAGCAGCCACAGAAGCAGCGGATTAAAGCTCCACAATCAACTTGATATACCCTGCATCTGTGGAATACCTGAATAGACAAGGAATGATCCCAAATTGAAGAGGTGGAATTTAGGAGCGAGATCTATGATTTTTTTCCCTTTTCCTCTTTTTGTGAATGTGTACGTGTATGCTTCTGTGTGAGATCCTGTCTGTATACTCTTGCTTCCACCATTTGTCCTAGGGCTCTATCCGTCCATGACTTTTTTTTAAAAATTCTTTTTCTTAATAATTAAGTTTAATTGTAATAACTTTATTATACTTTACCTTCGTTCTTTCTTTCCTTCCTTCCTTCCCTCCTTTAGACAACGAATCACCCCAAATTGAGGAGGTGGTCTCAGGGAGCAGGATTTATGATTTTTCCCCCTTTACCTCTTTTTGTGAAGGTGTATGTGTATGCTTCTGTGTAAGATTTTTTCTGTATAGCTTTGCTTCCAACATTTGTCCTAAGGTTCTATCCGTCCCTTTTTTTTTTTTTTTTTCTAAATATTTTTTAATTCAATAACTATATTATACTTTATTTTATTTTTACTGTATCATCTTTCTTTCTGTCTTTTTTCCTTCTTTCCCTCCTTCCTTCCTTCCTCCCTCCCTCCCTCCCTCCCTCCTTTCTTTCCTTCTTTGCTTCTTTCTTCCTTCCTTCCTTTCCTCCTTTTCTTCTTTCTTTACTCATACTTCTACTAATTCTCCCTACTTTTTCTCCCTTTTATTCTGAGCTGTGTGGATGAAAGGCTCTTGGTGCTCCAGCCAGGAGTCAGGGCTCTGCCTCTGAGGTAGGAGAGCCAACTTCAGGACACTGGTCAACAAGAGACCTCCCAGCTCCACATAATATTAAACGGTGGAAATCTCCCAGAGACCTCCATCTTAACACCAGCACCCAGCTTCACTCAACGACCAGCAAGCCACAGTGCTGGACAACCTATGCCAAACAACTAGCAAAACAGGAACACAACCCCACCCATTAGCAGAGAGGCTGCCTAAAATCATAATAAGGCCACAGACACCCCAAAACACACCACCAGACGTGAACCTGCCCACTAGAGAGACAAGATCCAGCCTCATCCAGCACAACACAGGCACTAGTCCCCTCCACCAGGAAGCCTACACAACCCACTGAAACAACCTTAGCCACTGGAGACAGACATCAAAAACAACGGGAACTACGAAAGTGCAGCCTGCAAAAAGGAGACCCCAAACACAGTAAGATAAGCAAAATGAGAAGACAGAAAAACACACAGCAGATGAAGGAGCAAGATAAAAACCCACCAGACCTAACAAATGAAGAGGAAATAGGCAATCTACCTGAAAAAGAATTCAGAATAATGATAGTAAGGATGATCCGAAATCTTGGAAGTAGAATGGACAAAATGCAAGAAACAGTTAACAAGGACCTACAAGAACTAAAGATGAAACAAGCAACGATGAACAATGCAATAAATGAAATTAAAATCACTCTAGATAGGATCAATAGCAGAATAACTGAGGCAGAAGAACGGATAAGTGACCTGGAAGATAAAGTAGTGGAAATAACTACTGCAGAGCAGAATAAAGAAAAAAGAATGAAAAGAACTGAGGACAGTCTCAGAGACCTCTGGGACAACATGAAACGCACCAACATTCGAATTATAGGGGTTCCAGAAGAAGAAGAAAGAAAGAAAGGGACTGAGAAAATATTTGAAGAGATTATAGTTGAAAACTTCCCTAATATGGGAAAGGAAATAGTTAATCAAGTCCAGGAAGCACAGAGGGTCCCATACAGGATAAATACAAGGAGAAACACGCCAAGACACATATTAATCAAACTGTCAAAAATTAAATACAAAGAAAGCATATTAAAAGCAGCAAGGGAAAAACAACAAATAACACACAAGGGAATCCCCATAAGGTTAACAGCTGATCTCTCAGCAGAAACCCTACAAGCCAGAAGGGAGTGGCAGGACATACTGAAAGTGATGAAGGAGAATAGCCTGCAACCAAGACTACTCTACCCAGCAAGGATCTCATTCACATTTGATGGAGAAATTAAAACCTTTACAGACAAGCAAAAGCTGAGAGAGTTCAGCACCACCAAACCAGCTTTACAACAAATGCTAAAGGAACTTCTCTAGACACGAAACACAAGAGAAGGAAATGACCTATAGTAGCGAACCCAAAACAATATGTAAAATGGAAATAGGAACATACATATCGATAATTACCTTAAATGTAAATGGACTAAATGCTCCCACCAAAAGACACAGATTGGCTGAATGGATACAAAAACAAGACCCTTATATATGCTGTCTACAAGAGACCCACTTCAGAACTAGAGACACATACAGACTGAAAGTAAGGGGATGGAAAAAGATATTCCATGCAAATGGAAACCAAAAGAAAGCTGGAGTAGCAATTCTCATATCAGACAAAATAGACTTTAAAATAAGGACTATTAAAAGGGACAAAGAAGGACACTACATAATGATCAAGGGATCGATCCAAGAAGAAGATATAACAATTGTAAATATTTATGCACCCAACATAGGAGCACCTCAATACATAAGGCAAATACTAACAACCATAAAAGGGGAGATCAACAGTAACACATTCATAGTAGGGGACTTTAACACCCCACTTTCACCCATGGACAGATCATCCAAAATGAAAATAAATAAGGAAACACAAGCTTTAAATGATACATTAAACAAGATGGACTTAATTGATATTTATAGGACACTCCATCCAAAAACAACAGAATACACATTTTTCTCAAGTGCTCATGGAACATTCTCCAGGATAGATCATATCGTGGGTCACAAATCAAGCCTTGGTAAATTTAAGAAAACTGAAATTGTATCAAGTATCTTTTCCGACCACAACGCCATGAGACTAGATATCAATTACAGGAAAAGATCTTTAAAAAATACAAACACATGGAGGCTAAACAATACACTACTTAATAATGAAGTGATCACTGAAGAAATCAAAGAGGAAATCAAAAAATACCTAGAAACAAATGACAATGGAGACACAACGACCCAAAACCTATGGGATGCAGCAAAAGCAGTTCTAAGGGGGAAGTTTATAGCAATACAAGCCCACCTTAAGAAGCAGGAAACATCTCGAATAAACAACCTAACCTTGCACCTCAAGCAATTAGAGAAAGAAGAACAAAAAAACCCCAAAGCTAGCAGAAGGAAAGAAATCATAAAAATCAGATCAGAAATAAATGAAAAAGAAATGAAGGAAACAATAGCAAAGATCAATAAAACTAAAAGCTGGTTCTTTGAGAAGATAAACAAAATAGATAAACCACTAGCCAGACTCATCAAGAAAAAAAGGGAGAAGACTCAAATCAATAGAATTAGAAATGAAAAAGGAGAAGTAACAACTGACACTGCAGAAATAAAAAAAATCATGAGAGATTACTACAAGCAACTCTATGCCAATAAAATGGACAATCTGGAAGAAATGGACAAATTCTTAGAAATGCACAACCTGCCAAGACTGAATCAGGAAGAAATAGAAAATATGAACAGACCAATCACAAGCACTGAAATTGAAACTGTGATTAAAAACCTTCCAACAAACAAAAGCCCAGGACCAGATGGCTTCACAGGTGAATTCTATCAAACGTTTAGAGAAGAGCTAACACCTATCCTTCTCAAACTCTTCCAAAATATAGCAGAGGGAGGAACACTCCCAAATTCCTTCTACGAAGCCACCATCACCTTGATACCAAAACCAGACAAGGATGTCACAAAGAAAGAAAACTACAGGCCAATATCACTGATGAACATAGATGCAAAAATCCTCAACAAAATACTAGCAAACAGAATCCAACAGCACATTAAAAGGATCATACACCATGATCAAGTGGGGTTTATTCCAGGAATGCAAGGATTCTTCAATATACGCAAATCTATCAATGTGATAAACCATATTAACAAATTGAAGGAGAAAAACCATATGATCATCTCAATAGATGCAGAGAAAGCTTTCGACAAAATTCAACACCCATTTATGATAAAAACCCTCCAGAAAGTAGGCATAGAGGGAACTTTCCTAAACATAATAAAAGCCATATATGACAAGCCCACAGCAAACATCATCCTCAATGGTGAAAAACTGAAAGCATTTCCACTAAGATCAGGAACAAGACAAGGTTGCCCACTCTCACCACTCTTATTCAACATAGTTTTGGAAGTTTTAGCCACAGCAATCAGAGAAGAAAAGGAAATAAAAGGAATCCAAATCGGAAAAGAAGAAGTAAAGTTGTCACTGTTTGCAGATGACATGATACTATACATAGAGAATCCTAAAGATGCTACCAGAAAACTACTAGAGCTAATCAATGAATTTGGTAAAGTAGCAGGATACAAAATTAATGCACAGAAATCTCTGGCATTCCTATATACTAATGATGAAAAATCTGAAAGTGAAATCAAGAAAACACTCCCATTTACCATTGCAACAAAAAGAATAAAATATCTAGGAATAAACCTACCTAAGGATACGAAAGACCTGTATGCAGAAAATTATAAGACACTGATGAAAGAAATTAAAGATGATACAAATAGATGGAGAGATATACCATGTTCTTGGATGGGAAGAATCAACATTGTGAAAATGACTCTACTACCCAAAGCAATCTACAGATTCAATGCAATCCCTATCAAACTACCACTGGCATTTTTCACAGAACTAGAACAAAAAATTTCGCAATTTGTATGGAAACACAAAAGACCCCGAATAGCCAAAGCAATCTTGAGAACGAAAAAAGGAGCTGGAGGAATAAGGCTCCCTGACTTCAGACTATATTACAAAGCAACAGTAATCAAGACAGTATGGTACTGGCACAAAAACAGAAAGATAGATCAGTGGAACAGGATAGAAAGCCCAGAGATAAACCCACGCACATATGGACACCTTATCTTTGATAAAGGAGGCAGGAATGTACAGTGGAGAAAGGACAGCCTCTTCAATAAATGGTGCTGGGAAAACTGGACAGGTACATGTAAAAGTATGAGATTAGATCACTCCCTAACACCATACACAAAAATAAGCTCAAAATGGATTAAAGACCTAAATGTAAGGCCAGAAACTATCAAACTCTTAGAAGAAAACATAGGAAGAACACTCTATGACATAAATCACAGCAAGATCCTTTCTGACCCACCTCCTAGAGTAATGGAAATAAAAACAAAAATAAACAAATGGGACCTAATGAAACTTCAAAGCTTTTGCACAGCAAAGGAAACCATAACCAAGACCAAAAGACAACCCTCAGAATGGGAGAAAACATTTGCAAATGAAGCAACTGACAAAGGATTAATCTCCAAAATTTACAAGCAGCTCATGCAGCTCAATAACAAAAAAACAAACAACCCCATCCAAAAATGGGCAGAAGACCTAAATAGACATTTCTCCAAAGAAGATATACAGAATGCCAACAAACACATGAAAGAATGCTCAACATCATTAATCATTAGAGAAATGCAAATCAAAACTACAATGAGATATCATCTCACACCAGTCAGAATGGCCATCATCAAAAAATCTAGAAACAATAAATGCTGGAGAGGGTGTGGAGAAAAGGGGACACTCTTGCACTGCTGGTGGGAATGTGAATTGGTTCAGCCACTGTGGAGAACAGTATGGAGGTTCCTTAAAAAACTACAAATAGAATTACCATATGACCCAGCAATCCCACTACTTGGCATATACCCTGAGAAAACCAAAATTCAAAAAGAGTCATGTACCAAAATGTTCATTGCAGCTCTATTTACAATAGCCAGGACATGGAAACAACCTAAGCGCCCATCATCGGATGAATGGATAAAGAAGATGTGGCACATATACACAATGGAATATTACTCAGCCTTAAAAAGAAATGAAATTGAGCTATTTGTAATGAGATGGATAGACCTAGAGTCTGTCATACAGAGTGAAGTAAGTCAGAAAGAAAAAGACAAATACCGTATGCTAACACATATATATGGAATTTAAGGGAAAAAAATGTCATGAAGAACCTAGGGGTAAGATAGGAATAAAGACGCAGACCTACTGGAGAACGGACTTGAGGGTATGGGGAGGGGGAGGGGTGAGTTTTGACAGGGCGAGAGAGAGTCATGGACATATACACACTAACAAACGTAGTAAGGTAGATAGCTGGGGGGAAGCAGCCGCAAGGCACAGGGATATTAGCTCGGTGCTTTGTGACAGCCTGGAAGGGTGGGATGGGGAGAGTGGGAGGGAGGGAGACGCAAGAGGGAAGACATATGGGAACATGTGTGTATGTATAGCTGATTCACTTTGTTATAAAGCAGAAACTAACACACCATTGTAAAGCAATTATACCCCAATAAAGATGTTTAAAAAAAAAAAAAAAAAAAAAAAAGGAGCTCGAGAGACAGGCATGAGCATCAGCTAACAGCGCGGACCCCAGAGACGGGCATGAGACGCGAAAGCTGCTGCTGCCGCCACCAAAAAGCCTGTGTGCGAGCACAGGTCACTATCCACACCCCACTTCCGGGGAGCCTGTGCAGCCCACCACTGCCAGGGTCCCAGGATCCAGGGACAACTTCCCCGGGAGAACGCATGGCGTGCCTCAGGCTGGTGCAACGTCACATTGGCTTCGGCTGCCGCAGGCTCGCCCATATCGTTCCCCTCCCTCCCCCTCAGCCTGAGTGAGCCAGAGCCCCAAATCAGCAGCTCCTTTAACCTGGTCCTGTCTGAGCGAAGAACAGATGCCCTCAGGCGACCTACACGGACAGGCGGGGCCAAATCCAAAGCTGAGCCCCGGGAGCTGTGCGAACAAAGAAGAAAAAGGGAAATCTCTCCCAGCAGCCTCAGGAGCAGCGGATTAAATCTCCACAATCAACTTGATGTACCCTGCATCTGTGGAATACCTGAATAGACAACGAATCATCCCAAATTGAGGAGGTGGACTTTGAGAGCAAGATTTATTATTTTCTCCCCTTTTCCTCTTTTTGTGAGTGTGTATGTGTATGCTTCTGTGTGAGATTTTGTCTGTATAGCTTTGCTTTAACCATTTGTCCTAGGGTTCTATCCGTCCGTTTTTTTTTTTTTAACTTAACAAAATTTTTTTTCTTAATAATTATTTTTTATTTTAGTAACTTTATTTTATTTTATCTTACTTTATTTTATCCACTCCCTCCCTTCCTTCCTTTCTTTCTAATTTTTCTCCCTTTTATTCTGAGCCGTGAGGATGAAAGGCTCTTCGTGCTGCAGCCAGGAGTCAGTGCTGTGCCTCTGAGTGGGAGAGCCAACTTCAGGACACTGGTCCACAAGAGACCTCCCAGCTCCACATAATATCAAACGGCGAAAACTTTCCCAGGGATCTCCATCTAAACACCAACACCCAGCTTCACTCAACTACCAGCAAGCTACAGTGCTGGACACCCTATGCCAAACAACTAGCAAGACAGGAACACAACCCCACCCATTAGCAGAGAGGCTGCCTAAAATCATAATAAGTCCACAGACAACCCAAAACACACCATCAGACATGGACCTGCCCACCAGAAAGACAAGATCCAGCCTCATCCACCAGAACACAGGCACTAGTCCCCTCCACCAGGAAGCCTACACAACACACTGAACCAACTTTAGCCACTGGGGACAGACACCAAGAACAACGGGAACTACGAACCTGCAGCCTGCAAAAAGGAGACCCCAGACACAGTAAGATAAGCAAAATGAGAAGACAGAAAAACACACAGCAGATGAAGGAGCAAGATAAAAGCCCACCAGACCTAACAAATGAGGAGGAAGTAGGCAGTCTACCTAAAAAAGAATTCAGAATAATGATAGTAAAGATGATCCAAAATATTGGAAATAGAATAGACAAAATGCAAGAAACATTTAACAAGGACCTAGAAGAACTAAAGATGAAACAAGCAACTATGAACAACACAATAAATGAAATTTAAAATACTCTAGAAGGGATCAATAACAGAATAACTGAGGCAGAAGAACTGATAAGTGACCTGGAAGATAAAATAGTGGAAATAACTACTGCAGAGCAGAATAAAGAAAAAAGAAAGAAAAGAACTGAGGACAGTCTCAGAGACCTCTGGGACAACATTGAACATACTAACATTCGAATTATAGGGGTTCTAGAAGAAGAAGAAAAAAAGAAAGGGACTGAGAAAATATTTGAAGAGATTATAGTTGAAAACTTCCCTAATATGGGAAAGGAAATAGTTAATCAAGTCCAGTAAGCACAGAGAGTCCCATACAGGATAAATCCAAGGAGAAACAAACCAAGACACATATTAATCAAACTGTCAAAAATTAAAAACAAACAAAACATATTAAAAGCAACAAGGGAAAAACAGCAAATAACACACAAGGGAATCCCCATAAGGTTAACAGCTGATCTTTCAGCAGAAACTCTGCAAGCCAGAAGGAACTGGCAGGACATATTTAAAGTGATGAGGGAGAAAAACCTACAACTAAGATTACTCTACCCAGCAAGGATCTCATTCAGATTTGATGGAGAAATTCAAAACTTTAGAGACAAGCAAAAGCTGAGAGAGTTCAGCACCACCAAACCAGCTTTACAACAAATGCTAAAGGAACTTCTCTGGGCAAGAAACACAAGAGAAGGAAAAGACCTACAATAACAAACCCAAAACAATTAAGAAAATGGGAATAGGAACACACATATCGATAATTACCTTAAATATAAATGGATTAAATGCTCCCACCAAAAGACAAAGACTGGCTGAATGGATACAAAAACAAGACCCATATATATGATATCTACAAGAGATCCAATTCAGACCTAGAGACACACACAGACTCAGAGTGAGGGGATGGAAAAAGATATTCCATGCAAATGGAAACCAAAAGAAAGCTGGAGTAGCAATTCTCATATCAGACAAAATAGACTTTAAAATAAAGACTGTTAGAAGAGACAAAGAAGAACACTACATAATGATCAAGGGATCGATCCAAGAAGAAGATATAACAATTGTAAATATTTATGCACCCAACATAGGAGCACCTCAATACATAAGGCAAATACTAACAGCCATAAAACGGGAAATCGACAGTAACACATTCATAGTAGGGGACGTTAACACCCCCCTTTCACCAATGGACAGATCATCCAAAATGAGAATAAATAAGGAAACACAAGCTTTAAATGATACATTAAACAAGATGGACTTAACTGATATTTATAGGTCTTTCCATCCAAAAACAACAGAATACACATTTTTCTCAAGTGCTCATGGAACATTCTCCAGGATAGATCTTATCTTGGGTCACAAAGCAAGCCTTGGTAAATTTAAGAAAATTGAAATTGTATCAAGTATCTTTTCCGACCACAACGCTATGAGACTCGATATTAATTACAGGAAAAGATCTGTAAAAAATACAAACACATGGAGGCTAAACAATACACTACTTAATAACGAAGTGATCACTGAAGAAATCAAAGAGGAAATAAAAATATACTCAGAAACAAATGACAATGGAGACAAGACGACCCCAAAACTATGGGATGCAGCAAAAGCAGTTCTAAGAGGGAAGTTTATAGCAATACAATCCTACCGTAAGACACAGAAACATCTCGAATAAACAACCTAACCTTGCACCTAAAGCAATTAGAGAAAGAAGAACCAAAAAACCCCAAAGCTAGAAGAAGGAGAGAAATGATAGAGAGCAGATCAGAAATAAATGAAAAAGAAATGAAGGAAACGATAGTAAAGATCAATAAAACTAAAAGCTGGTTCTTTGAGAAGATAAACAAAATTGATAAACCATTAGCCAGACTCATCAAGAAAAAAAGGGACAAGACTCAAATCAATAGAGTTAAAAATGAAAAAGGAGAAGTAACAACTGACACTGCAGATATACAAAAGATCATGAGAGATTACTACAAGCAACTCTATGCCAATAAAATGGACAAGCTGGAAGAAATGGACAAATTCTTAGAAATGTACAACCTGCCAAGACTGAATCAGGAAGAAATAGAAAATATGAACAGACCAATCACAAGCACTGAAATTGAAACTGTGATTAAACATCTTCCAACAAACAAAAGCCCAGAACCAGATGGCTTCACAGGCGAATTCTATCAAACATTTAGAGAAGAGCTAACACCTATCCTTCTCGAACTCTTCCAAAATATATCAGAGGGAGGAACATTCCCAAACTCATTCTATGAGGCCACCATCACCCCGATACCAAAACCAGACAAGGATGTCACAAAGAAAGAAAACTCCAGGCCAATATCACTGATGAACATAGATGCAAAAATCCTCAACAAAATACTAGCAAACAGAATGCAACAGCACATTAAGAGGATCATACACCATGATCAGGTGGGGTTTATTCCAGGAATGCAAGGATTCTTCAATATACGCAAATCAATTAACGTGATATACCATATTAACAAACTAAAGGAAAAAAATCATATGGTCATCTCAATAGATACAGAGAAAGCTTTCGACAAAATTCAACACCCATTTATGATAAAAACCCTCCAGAAAGTAGGCATAGAGGCAACTTTCCTCAACGTAATAAAGGCCATATATGACAAACCCACAGCAAACATTGTCCTCAATGGTGAAAAACTGAAAGCATTTCCACTAAGATCAGGAATAAGACAAGGTTGCCCACTTTCACCATTCTTATTCAACATAGTTTTGGAAGTTTTAGCCACAGCAATCAGAGAAGAAAAAGAAATAAAAGGAATCCAAATTGGAAAAGAAGAAGTAAAGCTGTCACTGTTTGCAAATGACATGATACTATACATAGAGAATCCTAAAGATGCTACCAGAAAACTACTAGAGCTAATCAATGAATTTGGTAAAGTAGCAGGATACATAATTAATGCACAGAAATCTCTGGCATTCCTATACACTAATGATGAAAAATCTGAAAGTGAAATCAAGAAAACACTCCCATTTACCATTGCAACAAAAAGAATAAAATATCGAGGAATAAACCTACCTAAGGAGACAAAAGAACTGTATGCAGAAAATTATAAGAAACTGATGAAAGAAATTAAAGATGATACAAATAGATGGAGAGATATACCATGTTCTTGGATAGGAAGAATCAACATGTTGGAAATGACTCTACTACCCAAAGCAATCTACAGATTCAATGCAATCCCTATCAAACTACCACTGGCATTTTTCACAGAACTGGAACAAAAAATTTCACAATCTGTATGGAAACACAGAAGACCCCAAATAGCCAAAGCAATCTTGAGAACGAACAACAGAGCTGGAGGAATCAGGCTCCCTGACTCAGGCTATACTACAAAGCTACAGTAATCAAGACAGTATGGTACTGGCACAAAAACAGAAATATAGATCAATGGAACAGGATAGAAAGCCCAGAGATAAACCCACGCACATACGGTCACCTTATCTTTGATAAAGGAGGCAGGAATGTACAGTGCAAAAAGGACAGCCTTTTCAATAAGTGGTGCTAGGAAAACTGGACAGGTACATTTAAAAGTATGAGAATAGAACACTCCCTAAGACCATACACAAAAATAAGCTCAAAATTGATTGAAGACCTATATGTAAGGCCAGAAACTATCAAACTCTTAGAGGAAAACATAGGCAGAACACTCTATGACATAAAAATCACAGCAAGATCCTTTTTCACCCACCTCCTAGAGAAGTGGAAATAAAAATAAACAAATGGGACCTAATGAAACTTCAAAGCTTTTGCACAGCAAAGGAAGCCATAAACAAGACCAAAAGACAACCCTCAGAATGGGAGAAAAAATTTGCAAATGAAGCAACTGACAAAGGATTAATCTCCAAAATTTACAAGCGCTCATGCAGCTCAGTAACAAAAAAATAAACAACCCAATCCAAAAATGGGCAGAAGACCTAAATAGACATTTCTCCAAAGAAGATATACAGATTGCCAACAAACACATGAATGAATGCTCAACACCATAAATCATTAGAGAAATGCAAATCAAAACTACAATGAGATATCATCTCACACCAGTCAGAATGGCCATCATCAAAAAATCTAGAAACAATAAATGCTGGAGAGGGTGTGTAGAAAAGGGAACCCTCTTGCACTGTTGGTGGAAATGTAAATTGATACAGCCACTATGGAGAACAGTACGGAGGTTCCTTAAAAAACTAAAAATAGAATTACCATATGACCCAGCAATCCCACTACTGGGCATATACACTGAGAAAACCATAATTTAAAAAGAGTCATGTACCAAAATGTTCATTGCAGCTCCATTTACAATAGCCAGAAGATGGAAACAACCTAAGTGTCCATCATCGGATGAATGGATAAAGAAGATGTGGCACATATATACAATGGAATATTACTCAGCCATAAAAAGAAACGAAATTGAGTTATTTTTAGTGAGGTGGATGGACTCAGAGTCTGTCATACAGAGTGAAGTAAGTCAGAAAGAGAAAGACAAATACCGTATGCTAACACATATATATGGGATCTGAGAAAAAAAAGTGTCATGAAGAACCTAGGGGTAAGACAGGAATAAAGACACAGACCTACTAGAGAATGGACTTGAGGATATGGGGAGGGGGAAGGGTAAGCTGTGACAAAGTGAGAGAGTGGCAGGGACATATATACACTACCAAACGTAAAATAGATAGCTAGTGGGAAGCAGCCGCGTGGCATGGGGAGATCAGCTCGGTGGTTTGTGACCTCCTAGAGGGGTGAGATAGGGAGGGTGGGAGGGAGGGAGACGCAAGAGGGAAGAGATATGGGAACATAAGTATATGTATAACTGATTCACTTCATTATAAAGCTGAAACTAACACACCATTGTAAAGCAAATATACTCCAATAAAGATGTAAAAAAAATAAAATAAAATAAATGTGTATTTATACAGAAAGAAAAAGAAAACTCTGGAAGCAGACGGGCCAAATTTAAATTTAAATCTCTTCACTAAGGAATTATGAGTGATTTTATATTTTTCTTTGTGCTTTTCTGTATTCCAAATACTCCATACCAACCATTGATTAAATTACAGAACAATTATTTAGAAAATGAATGAAATTTTTCAGACACTTAATTCTCAAGTGTTTTTTTTTAAAGAACTAATGATGTGTAAATTAACTTATAACTCCAAAAAGAATGACTGTTAAAAGATGTGTTTTGGACATTATTTTTTTTAAAAAAAGCCTTCTAGGGACTTCCTTCATGGCGCCGTGGTTAGGAGTCTGCCTGCCAATGCAGAGGACACGAGTTTGATCCCTGGTCCGGGAAGATCCCACATGCTGCAGAGCAACTAAGCCCACGGGCCACAGGTACTGAGCCTGTGCTCTAGAGCCTGTGAGCCACAACTACTGAAGCCAGCGAGCCGTAACTACTGAAGCCTGTGTGCCACAACTACTGAAGCCTGTGCGCCTAGAGTCCATGCACCGCAACAAAGAGTAGCCCCCGCTCGCCGCAACTAGAGAAAGTGCAGCAACGAAGACCCAATGCAGTGGAAAATAAATAAATAAATAAATTTATTTATTTATTAAAAAAAAAAAGCCTTCTGCACCAAGGTCCCAGGTGCTCATTAACTACAAAGTGCAAAGTGTACAAGAACAGACATTGCGCGTTTTGTTTTGGGGTGAGTTTTATTTGAGTTTTGACCCAACTTTATTTTAGAAAGATTTTGTTTCAGAAAGACATCAGGCTGTTTTCTACAGATAATTTCTGAGTATCAGCAGGACCAGTCTGGACTGCCTCAAGGCTTGCTAAGCACAGCAATAAAGTTGTGAATGGTGTTTAATTAAAACCATTTGCTTTAATGGAACAAGAGTTCATACTGACTATTATTGCCTCTTGAACTCTCAGGCCTGCAATGCTCTTCTCTAAAGGGGCTACTGTTGGTGTAGAAATGGCAGAAAGGCATGGGCATCTTCTTGTGGTCATTACATTTTAAGACCACACGGCCCATAGAAATTATGAGATTTGGAAAGTGTTGACATAATAACATTTTCTAGAATTTATATTTTCTATACATTGAAGAGAGGAATGTTGCTGTCAAAATGCCTCAAAACAATGCCTCAAAAGGCAGCTTATTTGCTATGTTCTTGCTGGTCTCATTCCATGGATTTCCACGGATACACCAAGTAGCCGACAAAGATGAGACAAGACCTGATTTGCTGGGTGACTATAATGGGTTTGGTACCCTTTCAGAAAAACATGCCAAATCTTCCTATATTTGATCAAATTTAACTCGCCTTATGATATTGCTTTCTTTCACATTTAGAAGGTCTCACCCAATTCTAAAATACGTTGCACACGAAGTTTTTTTTGTTTTGTTTGTTTTTGCGGTACGCGGGCCTCTCACTGTTGTGGCCTCTCCCGTTGCGGAGCACAGGCTCCGGACGCACAGGCTCAGCGGCCATGGCTCACGGGCCCAGCCACTCCGCAGCATGTGGGATCTTCCCAGACCGGGGCACGAACCCGTGTCCCCTGCATCGACAGGCGGACTCTCAACCACTGCGCCACCAGGGAAGCCCACACACATAAAGTTTTTTAAATAGGTTTTTTTAAGAAGCTTCTCTTAAAATCAAATTTAAACACATGCTTTACTGGCTTAATGTAGGTGTCCTTTACTTTATCTTTACTGTGTGTTTGTTTCTGTTTTGATGCCCCCATACAAGCATCCAAGTCATTCGTAATACTCACAGGCTTATATCTGGTCCTTTTCTATTCCAGAGATTTCTCCCTCAGGGAAGCCCTATCTCAGGCCTAAGAAGAGTAAGAGACAGGGGCATGTGGACTGGGACTTCATCTGTTTTGAGCTACTGACTCAGTGGTCCTTACAACCCACACATAACGCACCTCCGCCTTCCCTGTTCTTAGAATTGCTCACCCATGACAAAAACAAGGCAAGCATGTCCAGTGCCAAATGCCATCTCCTTTCCTGGTCTGAAAAGATGAGAGCAGGAAAAGGAGAAAGTGTGCCACCAAGTAGTGAATAAAAACACAAGTACTGAAGTCCTAACACTCATGCCGCTTGCATTAGTGCCATGTAAGTAAATGGCATGCATAACGGACAAAATGTCATCAAGAATATTACCCTGAGCTCTGAAGTCATGGGCTAGCAACCAACCCCTGACAGAGTATGAGAATTTAGTTAAGTCTACTTCATATTAGCCAAAGAGAAAGAATAAAAATGATATAAACACTCGCTAACTTAAGACACTAAGAGCTATTTTCCATCGAAAATGTTCTTTCATATGTACCATAACTGAGTTATTTCTCATCATTTTAACAATGGCAAGAAACTTTCTTCGAGTTTCTCCTCCATGTGGCAGAAGCTTTGGGCTTGGAAGTTCTGATTAAAGGTGAATCTACCCACAATTCGGAAAGCACTTCCCTACTCCACCTCTCCAAAGACTTCAAGAGGATGGCCACCAGAGAGCAGCGGGAACCAACCATTCTGGGGAGGTCCTGCAACATGCCAGCTCACTGTACTTTGTCCTACTATAAGTTTGCCATGAAAAGACAGGCCTGTAGTTCAAACACTTTACATTAAATGATCTGCTGAGTATGAAACATTCCAGGTCCATCACCAACCGTGATATACTGTACACATGCACTGCCTCCATCTACTTCATAATTGACTTTTTTCTTTTGAAAGTACACATAGTTACGAACCTGAAATACGTCTGGAAGGATAACTTCACTCATTATGGTACAGAAAATCCCCCTTGGAACTACAGAACTTGAAAATATATTTTCTCCCTGTTTTTCTCTCAGTGCAAAGCTCATTCCTGCCCATCTATTTGACTTCAACGGGATTCAATTTATGTGTACTTATACATAATTTATAAACCCAATTTTAAGCCTTAATGTTTTATATGTTGATTCTGAGAGATCAAGAGTCAGGTCCACATTCATGTAAGACAGGGACCAGGTTTGCCTCATAACATTCTCCTAAGCAATGCAGCCATCAAGCTAGACTATCCATCAAGCCTGATGGACTTCAGGTGGTATGAGCCAGGATTTGTGGAAACCTTAGCAATGGAGACAAAAAGAGAGAAAATTGAAACTCATGGATATTTTTATCAGAGGGATAAAAATAATTCCAAGCTCAGCAAAACCAGGGTAGTTGGTTCTAGCTCTGAATTCTAGTCTTATGGCAAAGCCAAGAGCATTTTCTTGGGATTAACTCGAACAGGTCTCTAAAACCAAAATAACTCCTTGTAACGTTCCTGAGTGGTTCCTGGATCTGCAGATGCACGTAACCTCCTTGTATCTACTAGTTGGCTCACATTCCCAGAGTAGTGCCTTCTGCAACATTCTTTCTCAAACTGGCTGCACCGTGGACTCACCAGGAAAACTTAAAAACTCCTGAAGCCTCAGTCCCTCTCCGTTCCAAGTGATTCTGATGGAATTCATCTAGAGAATGAATGGTCTGGGTATGTGTAGTGTTAACGGCTCCCCAGTGGTTTCTGACGTGCAGCCGAGTATGAGAATCCAGGTCCTTTTAAACTCTCCTTGGCCATTTTAGGTTTGTTTTTTTCTTTTTTTCTGAAAGAAAGTTCTAGATCTTATTCATCTCCTTATTCACTGTGTCCTCTCCAGTGCCTCTTCCCAGGATTCCTTGTAATCATAGTCTGTAATTAGAAAACTGGTGAGACACTTTGTGGAAGTCTGTCTGGCCCACAATACCGTAAGCTCCATGCACGTAGGATGAACATCCCCACTCCTCGCAGAATGGCACAGATATGGTGCATAATGAATAATTATTTGGTTGAATAAAAAAAATTAACTGTACTAAACTGAAAGAATAAAATAAATATTAATAACAGCGGCTAACAATTATATAATCTGGTCCTCCAAACAGAAATTTAGATCCAGGGTTAGTTGAATCTGTGGGTGAGAAACCCATGGATGCAAAACCCAACTGTATTCACTGTACCCTGCAATTTGACATGAGAGACTTGGGCATCCGTGGATTTTGGTATCTGTGCGAGCTCCTAGAACCAGTCTCCTAGAGACAGCAAGAGACAACTGTGTAGGCATTAGCTATGTGCCGGAAACTGGTTTAAGGGCTTTACAAGTGTTAACTCATTTATTTATCACCACAAACCTAAGACAGGTACAAAGTCGTATCCATTATACAGATGAGGGAACTGAGGCACAGACGGATTAAGTTGCTCAGGGCCAAACCTTGGTGAGAGAGCCAGGATTAAAACCGAGGCAGCCTGGCTCTAGGGTGCCTCTTCTTATCAACTAGATTATACCGTGCCTGGCCAGTGGCAGAGGCTGGCCAACTGCCCCTATTATATACATGACCAACACCACAGCAACCACACCCTGAAGATACCCACTGCTTTCATGAAATGACTGCCTAAAGTTCCAGGCACTGTGCTCAAAGCACTTCATGTGTTATTTCATCTAGTACCACAAGTTATTAACTCCACTTTACAGATTAAACGTCAGGCACAGAAAGGTGAATCAACATGCACAAGGTCACACAGCTAGGAACTAGCAGAGCTGGATCTCAGCTGAGCTATTTCTGCCAATGAAGTATAAGCTCTTAACGACCACATAATGACCCCTATAGTTGGCGAGTTATATACTTTTTTAAACTATCTAACATGCATGACAAGAATACCTTGAAGCAACTTCTTGGCCCCTGGTTTTCACTGCTCTCTTCATACCTTCCCTAGCATGTTATTTAGTCTCATCTCATACAACAGAGTCACATCAAAAACACATTTAATTTATATGAATCCATCTATACAGGCATGGGGATGGAATAAGTAAGTGAGAAAGAGTAGAAATTAATGAGTAAAATCTAGTGGGTGACCCCACTGCCATTTCATTCAAAGGACGTGAGTCCCTGAGGGAAATGGGAGGGAGTGAGATCTCACTGCTCAATCCCAAATGCTCAATGGCTTGGGTCTCACCACACTACTGGAATTCTAATGGTTAAAGATATTAAGACGCATGGGTAACTTAAAGGACTTTCAAACCTAATTTTGATTCTATTTTTTGCTTTATGAACTGTCTTTAGAGCCTCACCTTCATGTGGACTGTGTCTCCACTGTACAGTGGCTTCAGTGAACTAGAGACAGATGTACAGGAACCAAAAGAGGAATGAAAACTAGCTCATGCCTTGTTTCTTGTCTGATCCACTCTCTAGGGGACCCATGAACACTCAATAACATGGTAACAACCTCAGAGGTGGAAGAGATAGCAACAAGGTCTCACCTTGATATTGAACATATGAATTAAAAGAAAAGCAGGCAAATCTCAATTCCCCAGTGGTGGCTGACATAAAGATGATTTGTCTAATGGTGAGGGAAAGTTATATGCTGATCCTCTGACCAAAGAGTTTCTGTAAAAGGAATTTGCACAAAGAACCATCAAGATAAAGAAACATTAAATTGTATTTTTTTAAAAAGTGATTTTTTCATTCCCCATGTATACCAAAAGAAAATTCAGTAAAGACCTTCCTTGTGTCACATATCATCATGAATCAATGTTCTTAACCAAACATAAACTTGATTCAACATCTCCACCTTGAACATTCTATTATCACAGCTTTCGTCAAATACTGAAAGATCTGACCACTTCCCTTTTCCCCAGATAGCACTAGGAACCCAGATAAAAAATGAAGCTTGTATTTTGTAACAAGAATAGACAGGAGACTGAATCACAGCAAAACACTTACAAATCAAGAGAGGAGAAGAAAAGTATCAAGAGAGATTAAATGCACAGAGAACAATAATAGGAAGGAAATCTCCTGTGAAAAGAAGCAGCTGATGGTAACTTAATCGGGACAAAAATGAACTAGATTTACTTCAATGACTGAGCTCAAGATGAGGTAATTTCCTCAAGTTTATAGAAAGTCACTTGAAAAATTACACAACTTGTTGCTGTATTCTACTTTTAGAGAGAAGAGAAATAAAAGATCTCCGCGAAGGAGCTGATCTTCAAAGAAATGCATTTACGATCCCAGTTGATGAACTTTACCTATTAACTAGGAGACTATCTTTAATTCTCATTTGGATAGAAAAGTCACTTTAGGACGGATAAGGTCCCTCTGAGTTTCACGGAAAGATTTTGACATAAAAATAAGGGAATTAAAAAATCTTAAAATACATGGGGGTACAGAGTGTATGGGGAAAGAACTAAAAAGAATTGTTAACAGAGGCGGGCCCAAGGGCCACTACACAGCACAAGAGAATGCTGGGGCAAACTCAGTTTGGTGAGAATTTTACAGGTATGGTATATTTAAGCAGACTTGCTGGGTTGTCAGTGACAGACAATGAAATCTAATTCAAAGGGGAAAAGAAAGAATGATTTGGCTCATAGCTGGAAAAGATGTGGAGCAGCTCACAGAAGTAAAGAGAAGCTGCAGATCCACAACAGTCATTCTCAAATTTAGGCAAACATGAGAATCACCAGAAAGACTTGTTAAAACACAGAGTTGGGCCCCACCTCAGAGTTTTTGATACAATAGCTTTGAAGGGGGCCGAGAATTTGCATTTCTAAAAAGGTTCTAGGTAAGACCACTCCTGCTGGGTCAACCACTTTAAGAACCACTGAGTTACAGATAACTGGCTATATAGGAATGAAGCGCTATGACTGAGAGAGTCTCCATCACGCAGGTTCGCTCCTGCATCTTACTCAGGCTTTCACCAGGTGGGAAAGAATAGAGCCTCCTGGGCCACATCGTTTTAATTCATGATACCAGAGACAGGTGGCCTTTTCCATGAGCTTCAGGAGGAAAGCTGATTGGACTGAGGGGCCTGCGCTAGGAGATCACTCCTGAAAGCAGCCTGCTTTCAGGGAGGCAGTAAAGCAACTGGCCTACCTAGAGTATAAGGATACCCCATGGGCAGAAGGGAATCAGAGAGGATCCAAGCAGCGACACAGAGCCTTAGAGGAGGCACTGAATTTGATGGCATTACCAGGATCACAGGGAACGGGAGAAGAATCCTTAAACAAGAGAAAGAATCACGAGAAAACATGATGAGCAAAGAATAATACGACAATATGGTTCTAACAGCCTACAGTAAAGCTCACTTTGGCATCAAGATGTACCAGGTACAATCAAATTCACTTAAGATACTGGTTTTATGCACATATTATCTATCTTTACTCACAGAGTAGTGCTTCTCATATAATCCATGGTGAAGGATTAGGTTTTTTTTTATTCCCTGACAGTCACGGACTGATATTTTTGTAAAACAAATATTATGAATTGCTAGCAAACTGATCTTCCACTTGCGTGTCATGGCAATGGCAACTTGCAATCAAAGTTTCTCAATGCCTATTCTGTTTTTGTACTTATCACAAACCTAAAACAAACAGCTCAGAGATTGGCACTTCTGCACAAACTGGCACTGGTCCAATGCCACACTTTGAGCAGCACTACTCTAGACTTCGGTGGGCCAGGAGTTCTCTGTCACAATTACTTGTTAATAAGCAAATGAATGAGCAAAGTTCTGTTTCAGTAAAGCTTTATTTACAAAAACAGGCGTGGAGCAGGATTTGGCCATGAATTACAGTTTGCCTGCCCCTGCTCTCGACCAGTGTTCCTCAAAGTCTAATGTACATAGGAACCATCTGTTGTGAAAACACAAATTCTGACTTGATGGGTATGGGGTAAGGCTGAGATTCTGCATTTCTAACAGCCTTCACGTTGATGTCAACATTGACTGTCCATGGTCCACATTTTGAGTAGTGAGGGTCCACAGACTCTTCTCTGTGAACTCAGAGACTGAGATGTGACCTCAAGTATACTAGGTGCTTTATACTGGGTCTTTATTGACCTTAGAAAAGACTACATCTGTCAGTCAGGCACATGTCTTCCTCTGCTTTACAGAGATGATTACAATCAGAAGGAATTGATAAGAACAGCCTCACTGGAACCAATGACATCAAATACTGGATGGATTCCCATTCTCTCAGTCAGCCCTGAACCTGACACACAGTAGGTCATCAAGAAGTATCTGTTGACTCCCTCACTGGATGGGGAATACCAAGCTGTGTCCACTAGGAAGAGGAAGCTAGGGTGATGGGGGGGGGCTCTAATTTCTGTCCTCTTTCTTACCTAAGATATCTTGCATTGTTTGATAAATTGATGCACCTTTCAACAGGCAGTGTTTTAAGGCTGTACTTGGAGATAAAGATGGAATGATAGAATTTATTCTTTCAGTAACACATCTTTTCACGTTTCTTAGCTTATGTATTTTTTACTTTTGCTTCTTTCACTCTTCTCATTTGAATATCAAACACCTCTTCTTTGGAATTTGCTTAACACTGTCGGCATTTGGATTAGCTAACTGGAAGTTCAGCTTCATGAAGAAGCTCCATTTATAAAGTACAACGACCAATCACAGATTATAAAACACAGAAAAATATCAGAAGTCATCTAAATACAGTATGAGTTGGACATTTCCCTGCCCGCCTGCTGGCCAAATGCCAATATTCTTGGATCATATTGACACAGTGAAGATTCTAAGTCGCTTATGTCTCCTTCTCAGAGAAATGTACTGCTTGGGATTAAAGAACAAGTAAAATCTAGAAGGTCATGGGTTAAAGCTCCGAATGGATTTTCTGTTCACTGTTTATGATCCTAAGGCCTCTGAGCAGACACCTAAATGTCTGCTCAAAAATATTTTACTGGAGTTCTAATTGAGAAAAAGGGATGTGTCCAGAATGTTTACAGATAACGGCTAATGAAAGAACTCACAGATAAGCTAGAAGAAAATAATTAACTAGGATTTGTGCCAGCTGCCCATTGGGAATGCTAACTAATATGTGTGTTGGAAATGCTCTGTTTCATAAGACCTCAAAGGTGGTAAACGAGCATCCCAGGAGAGGGTCCTGGATATGTAGATAAAATATCTATCCATGTTCACAAAGGATCTCTAATTGCAAGAGAGTTGTCATCCAAATTATTAAAGTTGCAGCGTAAACTATTCAAATGAAAAAAACCTTTTATTAGGTCCATAATAAAGCAAGCAACATTGCTTAGACCACTTTGGCAAAGCAGTAGTGAGTAAAGGACAAAGGAAAGGAGGGCAGCTCCAACCGATATAGATGTTGGATTACACTGATTTTCTTTTTTTTGTTGTATAAAAGTCTGTTTTGTACCACAAAGCTTTTCATGATTGTTACTATTCCATTTGTTAACTATATTGTACCCTGTTTTAGCAAACCTGATTTACAAAGTTCACATACATCTTGAAAAAGATTTTAAATACTAGGCTTCTTTAAATTATCTTCTAAATAACAAGAAGCCTTTAAAACACTGCCAATTACTAATATTGCTAGTAAAATTCACAGTCAGGGAGACCAGCTAACAACATGAGAAGATGATTATCACGTAATATTGGACTAATAAAAGAAAGCCATCAAAAGGAAGGACATCCTAATTATAACCTTATAAAGAATATATGCATAGATAATGCTGGAAGGAAATTTAACAAACTGTAACAGCAGTTGTGTGATGGGAATAAAGTTAAGGGTAATATTTTTAACCTTATACTTTTAAGTAGGAAAGGTAAATTTATAAAAGTGAAAAATGATCAATTTTTTAAATGTAAAGAAAACTTTCATTTGCATAAAGCAAAGGGACCTAACTAGGTAAGGAAATCATTCTTAACTGAAAAGTGAAAACTAAATTAAAATGTTCTCAAGGTTTATTCACTTAATCCATAGGTATAAAGCTACTATGTCTCAAAAGCCATTAGTGACCCATTTCAAAGGTTCTCATAATCAAAAGACTTCCCTTTAGGAAACATATAAATGCAAATTATGAGAAGAAAAGTTTTTTTTTTTTTTTTTACTTTACATTAGGGGTTCCGGAATGTCCTTTCTTAAAAAAGATAAAATGGAGTCTCTAGCATATGATTCTGAAGAGCTGTCCATAATTATCCAAAACTTTATAAAGGCAATTCTCATTATTCAGAGCAGTTATGGTCTATAAAGTTGCAATGAACATTGAATTAGTGAATACTGATCCATCGCCCCTAAGGGAAATACAGGGTTAGGTTCCTGAGAGCCCTTGGTCACATTTTTGTCAACCTATCAGTACATGATCTTGTTTTCTGTGTGTTTGTTTCTGTTTCAGTGTATCTTATTTAATATACACTGTGGATTCATTAACATTGAAATTGTGACCAACAGCATTGTAAATCATGCCTCAAGAAAGCTTATCTAACATGTATTTTCTCTGTGAGGCACTTCACACTAGACAGTACTTTAGCACTACATGTGGGTCCATTTTAAACAGCAAAATAACACACCAAAAAGGACAAAAACATGAAAAATGGGGCACTGAATAGATCGTGAAAATGAAACTTGTTTACTGTAAGAGAGCTGAAACATGAACGGAGAATCTTGCCTTGACTGACATTCACTGAGAACAGCATGTCGGATAAGTAAAATTTTTCAACACTGTGTGTACTTTTGCAAATGACCGTGAAAGCACTGTAAGTATTGATTTTGGGGTCACAAATAAATTTTAGAGCATAGGCAAATTTGTAAATATTGAACTTGCAAATAGTGGGAATCAACTGTACTAAGAAGCCTGGTTGAAAAAATGCATATTAGGTTACAATGAAATTCCTTCAATACGTTGAAAAAAATTCCTTCAATACCTTGCAAATAACCAAGAATCTTATTAATAACTAAAGAACCATGCCATTTTAATCACAACATCCATCTTGCTTTAAGTCACATTTGGAGGGGTGGGGAATACGATGTTTCCTCTTGAAACTGGACCTTAAATGGTGATTCATGAAGCAACAAAGTTTAAAAGTCTTACTAAAAGTTTTATGAGAAACTAAGTAAATAATAGCAAAAAATAGTAACATGCATTAAGTGGTCTCACTCTACATAACAATATTTCAGGTGGACATAGATATAATGGCATAATAAAATTTTATATAGACCAATTCAAAGACAAGAGACAGGATGGAAAAAAAAGAGTGACAACATATATAAAAGAGCCCATTCCCTTGATTTCCAAAACACACACACACATACCTGTATTTTAAATCTCTGTGAAAAAGAGTGACATAAAAATGGAAAAATTGGTCAAAAGATATTAATAGGCAGGTCATAACAGAAGTAATAAAAAGTGTTCAATAAAAGAAAAATAAAATGTTACCTCTCATGATAGTAAAGAGTCAGAGTAATGATGGTCAGGATGTAGGAAAACTTATTTGATGAAAACCCTCTATGTTCCTTCAACTAGTATTGAAATAATTTGGCAGTAAGTGTAAAAAACTTAACCTCTGCATACATTTTTACCCTCATGCTTCTCAACGTCATCTTATGTAAATAATCTGACCTGTTTGTAAAGTTATGAAAACAAGGAGGTCCACAGGAGCATTATTTTTAGTCGGAAACACCCTGAATACCAAATAGCAGAGGACTGGTTAAGTAAACATGTATCTATAAAAGTGAATACTATTTAGCCACTGAGGATTCTGTAGAGTACTACAAAAAGACAGACAGTACTACATACAAAGTGAAAAAAGCAGACTATATAATAGTGTCAGTTATATTGATACTAGTTTTGTCAAAAATGCTATACTATATTACTCATTAAAAAGTCTACGTACATGTAATTTAATGTATTTTTGTACTTTTCTGTTTTATGTTTCCCTAATCTAATAATTAGGGGAAAAGGGATGCTGCTTAATAAAATACCCTAAAACAAAGACAGAACACTATGTAGAAAGCCACTGTGAGTCAAGCCAATTTCTTCAGCAAGCCCATATGGACATGTTGCTCATTTAGGAATGAGACAGTCACTCCTAATTCTCTGACAGTGGGTGGGGGCAGCATGGAGGGAAGAAGAAAGAGGATTCAGTGTCTCCAATCTCCTGAACCCACTGGGGCTCATCCCACCAGACTACAGTTCACCTCTGCAGAGCAGAAGAATCAGAGGTCTTCACAGTTCAAAGGTTTTTAACCTTGTTCTCCAGAATAATTTTACTAAGTTCACTCTCCACATCCAGTAATTCCTCTACCAGCCAATTTGGATTCTAAAACAATACCTCAAAAATAATAATAGTAAAACTGCCTTGATCACTCTACCATGATAAGATGATTCTTAAGATTCAGAGATGCTTGACATTAATCCTGGTCATTATTTGATCAACTTGTTAGGAAATACACTATTTTCTAATTGCTGAGTTCAACTACTTGTTTTCTCAATGCAATAACATTAAGAAGAAAAAAAAAATCCTAACTCTCGTAATAAGTATATATTATTTCCAACCTATATGATATTATAATTTGATTAGTGGTCCATTTCTCTTTAACAATCTACAAAGACCTCTCCATACAGGATTCATAATGAATTACTGAGCATGCTGGGACTAATCATAAAATTTGCTATAATATCCCAAAGTTTGTTAAATTCTTTAAATCACTTACCACAATACAAAGTAAGGCGTATTAAAATCTGAATTTTGAGAAGCAGAGCAAAGCGTACAAATATTATTTTTTATTTATTTCTAAGACTATGTCAGCAAGGAGCATGAAAAGAGATTTAGAGTGTTCCATTAGAGATGCTTTGAAAATGCAGTAGCTATCAGACACACTGATCATGTGTGAGATATGGAAAGAGCCAATACTGTAAGAGCCAGGGCCTGGCTCTTACAGTATTGGCAAGTAAGTTGGGCATAGAGAGCCTGACAGTCTTGGAAATTTGGGATAAATGGACATCAGGAAATGAAATGCAAAATCATCATTTATGAATTCATGACAGTAGGAAAACCACTGCGAAAAGAAATGAGCCCAGGGAGGATGGTTTACCACTCTCCAGTGTATACACAGTGGTTACCCTAAATGAGAGGCTATCCTAAGGGGAAGGGGAAACTAAATGACAGGTTGCAAATCGAGAAGCACAAAAACATTTTTATTATTTTCAGACTAGGCTATCAGGTAGATGATCACCATAAAGAATGAGTGCTTTTTTACTCTATATGAAAGTAAAATTTGTTTTCAAACTGGCCTGTAAGAATGGAGATGCAGGGTAATCATTTCAAAAATATCGCTCATATTTAAAATATATTGGACATTATATTTGAAAATGAATCCCTAAAGACTTCTATTAACCCCCAAAATAAATATTCCCTTGCAGATAAGGCGTTTCAGCAAATATATGTGGCATGTAATAAAACAAGTTTTTCTTCATGCCTCTGATACAAGCATGTATATAAGAGAAAAAGAGGATACTGTTTTGTTTTTCAATATATGATAATCAACAATACATGAGGCATTTAGTATGTATTAATTCTAAAACATATTTATTACAACTTAAGGCCTTTGCATAAACCCTTTATCAAAAATACAGTGTGCAGTTTTATGTCCCTGGCCTCAAACTCAAAAGACTTTTCAAGCACTTACCACAGAGCTAAACAGCTGGCCTCTCCTCAAAGTTATACCAAATTATATTTTGTGGTTCTCCCAAACATGAATCTAATCCTCCCTTTATTAAACTGTGTTTTCTTGGTTGTCTGAAGGGAGAATCACTGCAAGCTACTGAATTGCTTACACATTTCATCAATTTCAGAACAACCCAGGCAGTAACACTGGTGACAGTGAACTGTTTCAGACAGCTCCCATTTCTGTAGACGACCATTTACTCCCCAACTGTTTCAGTAATTCTAAATCTAAGCCTTTAAAATGATAATCAAAATGAACACTCAAAAAAAAAAAAAAAAACAAAAACACAAACTAAAGTTTTCGTCATGCTTTGGAAAGGTTTGCCAAGTACTTCCACATATATCTTAGATGATAATAAAACAATGCTTTGGGGTATTATTTTCAGGTCTACTTTATACATGAGGTGACAGAAGTTGAAAGAGTATATTCAAATAGCTAATAAACACATGAGGGAAAGGCATTAAACCACAATAAGATACTACCTCACACCTACCAGAATGACTAAAATGCTGATGAGGGTGTGGAGAAATTGGACTTCCCACACACGCCTATGAGAATGTAAATTGCCACATCTAGAGAACTGTTTGGCAGTATCGATTTAAGCTGAGTATATGCATACCGTACTACCCAGAAATTCTAGTTGCAAGTATCAAAAATATGCTCCAAACGACATGTATGAGAATGTTCACAGCAACATTATTCATAATAGTCAAACATAAGAATCACACAAATGTCTATCAATAGAAGAATGATAGAAAAGTTCTTGCAGAGTCATACCATAGAATACTACACAGCAATAATGATAAGTGGACCACTGCTACATAAAATATGAGTGAATCTGAGAAATAAAAGTCAAGTGAAGAATGGCAAATACAAAAGTGTATACAATGTATGATTCCATTTGTATTATGCTCAAAACCAGGCAAAACAAATCTTTGATATTAAAAGTTAGGAGAGTGTTACCTTTGGGAAGAAAGCAGGGTAGGGGGAGGATAGTGGGGAGGCATAAGGGGCTATTGGGATGGTGACTGTCTTAGTCCATTCAGGCTGCTATAACAAACTACCATAGACTGTGTGGTTTAAACAACAAACAGTTATTTCTCACAATTCTGGAGGCTGGCAAGTCCAAGATCAAGGCACCAACAGATTCAGTGGCCACTTACTGGTATACAGGTAGCCAACTTCCAGCTATGTACTCACACTGTGGAAGAGGTGGGAGAGCCCTTTGGGGTCTCTTTTATAAGGGCACTAATCCCATTCGTGAGGGCTCTACCCTCATGATCTAATTCCCTCCCAAAGGCCCTACCTCCTCATACCATCACATTGTGGGGTAGGATTTCAACATATAAATTATGAGAAAACACACACATTCAGGCCATGACACTGGCCAGGTCCTATTTCTTGATGTGGTCAGAGGTTCCACAGGTATATTCATTTTGTTATAATTCATCGAACTATATACTTAAGATTTGTATAGTGTCCTCTATGTAAGTTATACTTTTAATAAAAGTTTATTAAATTTTTAGATTGTACTGTCATGTGAAATTATTGCCCCTTTAAATTGGAAATGTATCTCATTTCATGCAATAAAGTAACCCTCTGAGGCAATAAGTACTGTTACTATCTCCATTTTATGAAAGAGGAAACCAAGACACAAAAAAGTTAAATGACATGCCCAAGGTTCCACAGCCAATACGTGTTAAAGACAGGACTGCAACACAGGCTGCGTGGCACCAGAGCCCCACCAAGAATCCCTTCCTTCTTAAACGAGTATTTGGTGCTTATAGAGCACATTTCTTGCTAGACATTTAAAGGGCTTTGAAAATTTGACTCTAAGTTGGACCTAAACCAGGAAGCACAGTCAAATCAAGCGAAGTGACTTCACTAATGCCAATCACATGCTACTGCTTTTCAAAATCAGGCCCCCCGAGGGCAACAAATTTGCTTAACTTCGGACAATACAGTCGAGGTTACTGTTGAGATTCATATCAACCATCTTTTTCTTTAATTCATTTATGCAAGACGTTTTACATACTCCAGATGTTGTTGCACTCATTTTCTACACCTTTGGAATTCTAAATTTAAAATTAGAAACAAAAGGCAAAGCACCAATCAGGAAAACAAAACGTAAGGCTAACATTCTTGATAGTGTTTCTCCTTTAAATGTGTTCAAATTCTTTATAGATTACCACAAAATCCTACTTCTATTTTTTATTTTATATCAATTTTACTCCCTGTGATTTTAGGAACACTAATGTTTAGAATCCTGGAAGTTAAAATGATGAGGGTGACATCATATCTATTCTACCACCAGCAGAACAAACTCTATTACCTTTCTCTCATCTCAAGCCCAGGTGGCAAATAAGAGAAGTATAAAATATTTAATGATACACTTCATGGGAATCCAGTTTAGAAAGCTATCTAGCAAACACTCTTGTTTTAGACAGTTTGGCAGAGGAACTTCACTTCATATATATTACAAATAAGGAACAGATCAGTTATAAAGGTACGTGTGTTAGGTCCCAATGAAAATCAGCATTTGGGCTAATGGTCAAGTGAAAGAAACACAAGTCTCAGCTCCATGGCTGACATTAGGAGTGGAAACATATGCCAATCCATAATATTTTTCTTGAATGTTGATGCCTATTACTTGATCAATAGAATTAGCTTGTACATATAACAAACAAGTAGTTGTTAGTGTCAGTTGATTTAAGTTTAACAACAACAGGCCTTTTGTAATTTTGAGTTTCAGTGTATTCAACTGACTAATCCTTATATCTAACAAGAAAATCAATACCTTTGAAATAATTAGCTTTGGGCTCTCGGGAATCTCTACTTCTGGGCAAATGGATGGGGTTCTACTTGAAATAATTACTGCCAGAACTATAACCAGTTTCCTTGCAAGATGAAATCAATTCATCTATACTATTTTTTAGCCTCTGTTCTCTGAAATCTGTGACACAGTGCCAGGATTGAAAATACCCATTACATTTCTATGCTTTTTAACGGGTTTTGAAATTTCAAGATTTGGAAAATGTACTGTGAGATGAGCCAAGCATGCATTTTCCTGATATAGCATGAGAAAAATAAAATAACTCCCACATACTTTTGTCTATACAAGATGACAGCCAAATCTCAAAAAAGTTTAAATACTCCAAGCATTTGAAAATATTCTATAGGGTAAAGTCAACGTTTTTGAAGAGATTGTTTTTTTTCAAAAACAAAAATAAAAAAAGCTCTCCAAGTGATTTTTCATTCCCTTCCTGTACTTCTATGAAATTAAAATTCAGGATCAGCCCCTAAGAAAAGATATTCCAAAGAAAATGCAATGATTGTCCTGTTAGATTTAATCCTTTGTTGGTTCTCTTTAATTCTCAGCACTGAGTTTCACTAAACGTACAGTATTTCATTACAGTTGCCTGTCCTCTGGGTACTTTGTAGTTCAAGCAGTTTAAAGAGCTGTGTATTACGTCCATGGTATTTACAGATTTCAAATGGTTTGAAAATCCCTGGGATAAAAATTATTCTTCCCTTAGAAAGGAGTAGGAAGGAGGGATAAATGAATTAATAAATGATTACAGAGCCTCTGATAATATGCCTACTTAACCAATGAAAACGAGGTGCTTCTGTAAACAGAAAAATCAACTGCAGACACTTCGCGGCTGGGTGACTTTGGACTTCAGTGACTTTGCTATTCCTGAACAACCCTAGAGCAATGAAGATAAGTTGCTAATATTGTTTAACAATTTTATGTGTGTGTATGTGAATCAGAAGGAAAAGACAGCAAAAACATAAGGTTACCAACTAAGTCATAATGAAAACAGACAAGCATACCACTAACCTAAGACAAAAAAAACTGCATGCACATAAGACCCAAAATGCCAGTCTATTTATGAGTGGGAAGCTTCCATATTAAGTTCAGACAACATTTCTTTAAAAAGAATCTGATATTGTTTTCATTCATGATTTTCTTAGTGATGGTTCAGATTTCCCATGTCTTCAGATATGTCAGGAACCAAGAGAATGTGTCACATATTAACAATATTAAGATAACGATTCTCAAATAAAATTTACAATCATATTGTTGTGCTATATACACTACCCCAAAGAATTGTGAAGAGAATTAAATGACATATATCAGATATTCAAAAAATATTAGTCTTTTCAATATAATAGTATCCACCTAAATCGTGTTATCATAGACAACTGAATACCTACAATGGAAACAAACCATACTGGTATTTAAATTGATTAAATATTTACTGAATACCTTCTATGCACCTAGCATGAGTATGATAGCTACATTCTAGTTAAGAAGATGTCCATGAAACAACATTATATGCTACTTAGAGCGTATGTTACAAACTGTAACGTCTGTAATTGTCAGAGATGAAAATTGAAAAGCATATAGAAGGAGGTGGGGTCATTATTTTCCAGTAATATATAATATTATAAGCCTGTAACTTTCTTCTGTCTTAATCTTATAATATCTTCAGCATCTTTATGAAAGGAATCTGAGACTCAGTCCTCTCTAAGTCACATAAGCGTAGAACTAATCGCTTCACTGTGAAGGACCCAAAAAATATTTCATGCCAACCAATGTTTCATTATTTGCACTACACTTTTTAAAAAAATTTCCTTCTACCTCCCAGAACTTTGTAAGCACATACACTGAAATAAAATCCTAGGGGCACTTATAAACCTTTCACCCAGATGATTTAAACCATCATGCATTCCAATGAGATATAAGGTAGGATTTGCACCTGGGGCTGCAAAGTACATGGGTTGGCTTATTAACCCTCAGCAGCAGGAACAAGGTAGATGTTGATGGTGAGAAATCATTACGCCATGCAATCTCCCCTACAAAGAGAGAGGTTACCTTAGGATCCGCTGTGAGTAATTTGAATGCTTGATATACTTGAGATTCCTTTACACCACCACCAAGATCCAAGAAGTTGGCTGGCTTCCCACCATTCAGGAAAATGATGTCACAGGTAGCCATGGCGAGTCCAGCACCATTCACTGTGAAATGCAAATGGCACACAAGACAGGATAAACTTAACAACATGAAAGGGTGCATAAATTTTGTCCCTCCCCCATATTGCTAAAAGAGAGCCCTGACTTTACTAGGCCAATTTCCACCCTGCTTGGAATTCTATTCAGCCAGATAAATTCATAGACTTTAAGAATAATCAGGACTGTTGGGCTTCCCTGGTGGCGCAGTGGTTGAGAGTCCGCCTGCCGATGCAGGGGACACGGGTTCGTGCCCCGGTCCGGGAAGATCCCACATGCCGTGGAGCGCCTGGGCCCGTGAGCCACGGCCGCTGAGCCTGCGCATCCGGAGCCTGTGCTCTGCAACGGGAGAGGCCACGACAGTAAGAGGCTCATGTAACCCCCCCCCCAAAAAAAAAAAAGAATAATCAGGAAATGTGCATACAAAGAATAAACAAAAAAGACCTGGGAATGGGAAGAAGAATTTATTGAGAAGTTAAATCAATCTGGGAAACACAAAGACGGGAAGAGCTTAAGTAAGTAATAAATTTGGACTATTAGTAGAGGAAGGAGTTTTAGGTTCTGGAAAATACGGAGGTTAAGAGAACTGCAAAAGAGAGGAAAAAGGATATGAAAAGTTGCTAGAGCTTATGAATTACATTCTTTTTAATATTCTTTAAGAGATTTGAGTAAAGAATGTGATTCTTTCAATTTTTTGCTTGCTGAGAATATGCTCCTTTGAATGTGGCATCCCTCTGGGGTTGAACCACAGGGATCCCAACTTCAATAGGACTCCACACTATTTTACACTTAGCGCAACCATGCAAGTTTATGCGTTCTCTGAGAAACTTAGAAAGCAAATGAACAAATTACAGCATTAAAACAACATTCCTAACCCCCATTCCTGTTTCAAATTAATATAAGAAATGTTCACTAGCAACCTGATCATTAAAACTAGAACCAAAATGTTGCCAACATCCCAGTAGCTTTTCTTAAGAAACCAAGGAAAGAGTTTTAACATAAAAATTTTTATTTTCCAGAACGAAGTTTTATTGATCAACTGCACTTCCTTTGCTTCTTACGCTTAATTATAGGAAATTGCTTTCCTTAGGTTAGAAAGTGCCAAAAAAGTGCTGAACACAGCAGAAACTCTCCAGGTAAAGTAGCTTTCACTTTTTCTGACCCCTGAATTCCTCAGGTAAGCCTATGAACTGTGACTAATTTAATTAAGTCTGGAACAACTAAAATAAAAGTCATTTATATATGATCTTAAAACAATGTGAAATGTGTTAATCGTAGCTTATGAGACTGCTACCTTAGCCAAATCATGCACATTCCTATAGAGGCTACAAAGAATATGTATTTAATTTGCTCTAAACATACCATTATATGTTTCCCCTTTCTAAACGCCTACAAATATTGAGAGCATATTAACTTATCAAGATCAGAATGATGTGAGCAATCTGGTACATTAGAGTTTTTGCTCCAAAACAAAGCAAGAGCCTTTGGTATCACTTGTAATTGGGTGTCATTCTCTATTGTATTGGACAGCAAACTACTGGATGAGGTCTGTTCAGTTCTGAATATAATGATACTGCTGGTTTAATGAGCTACAAATCTTTTTTATTTTAATTCCATTGAGATTAAGACCTCGGTTTCAAGTGCAGTGAATTGCTTCCACCAGAAACAGAGAAGTGTATAAATCTCAGTACCATACGCTATGGACAATGCAGAAATTGTATTGCCTCTCTAGACCCATTCTTATCTCTGCTAATAAGGCAATTTTACAAATTTAGAGGACTATGATAAAATCAACTGTCTTATTAATAAACTGACATAATGGAGTAAACATTTTTATCATTTGGTTTTCACAGCACCTGAAACTTTAGTATAATGATTAAAGTATTCATTCTCTTCTACTTCCTCTAAGAAAGCAATTTATCTTAAACCAAGATTTCAGAATAATTCCTAGCATATTAACATTGACTAGAGTAGCAGAAGTTCTGACCTTTACTAATCAAAGTTTAACTGAAATACTTTAATGTTGTGGTCCTCAACTGGGGTGACTGTGCTTACCAAAAGGTAATGTCTGGAGACATTTCTGGTTGTCACAACTGGTGACAATGCAGCACAGGAAAGCGCCCCACAGTCAAGAATTATCCAACCCAACATGTTCATAGTGCCAGAAGTGAGAAACCCTGCTTTAAACTGGTGACCACCAGCCAAAATGAACTTTGGGAAGAAATTTTGGGTTGTTTCTTAAGAGTGTTTGGCTACAAAAATCTCATATGTTTACTTGCTATTGGGAAATAACATTTCAGAAACCAAGGGGCCCTAAATTCTGCAAAAATCCACAAACCATTCTTTTGATATAACTGCTTTCTTACCAAAGCACGCAATGTTCCCGTCCAGTCCTATGTATTTTAGGTCGTATTTGGCAGCTTCATTTTCAATGGGTTCGTTCTCTGATTTGTCGTCCATAGCAAATATGTCCTTTTGTCGGAATTCTGCATTGTCATCAAAGTTTATCTTGGCATCAAAACAGACAACTAATTAAGAAAAAAGAAACATACCTAAATATCTCCTAAGGATCTATAAATTAAGTTCTTCAGGCTGACAAGCGCAGGAGAAAGAAAGTCAAATATTGTTATTTTTTCTCATGCTTCAGGCAGGAGAAGCTGTTATGGCTTTCTTGACCTTTAAACTTTAAGGCTACTAAGACAAATATGACATGGTCCCTGTTTTCAAGGGACTTACATCCTAATAAAAAGCATAATAATTTGTATCTGTTGGTTTCTATAAAATAACAATGTAAGTTGCCATTACTCATTAAAAGCTACAGACTGGCATAGCTACATACAGATTGGATTTGCAATTTTTATTACAGTTCTTATTTTTAGTATTTAACCTTTCACTTCAATGCAAGGAGAGACTAGACAATAACGCTTAATGCTGTCCCCCATGTCCTTCTTTTGATGTTGCAAAGTGAAGTTTTTATTTAATCAGTATCCTCACTAATATGTCTAAAAGATATAGTGGAAAGAACACCAGGCCAGAATGAATAGATTTTTTAAATTATTTGATCCTTAACTAAATCTGTAACTTTGATAAAAATAATCTACTTTCTTTCTGGACCTCAGTTTTCTTATTTGAAAAATGGAAACAACAATCCCTAGACTGCTGATACACTTACTCTGGGGTCTGCTAAAACTAGACCATCACCTTGATGTGAGCAGGACCATCTTATGACTCTTGTGATTCAAGATACAAAACATTAAGAGACCAAGACTAGTCAGTTACAATGGAATGTTGCCAGGCATTATTAGCACCACTGCCTCCACCCTCTGGTGCTGGCAGAAATCTCTAACTCTTTTTACTGGCTAGGAGCCCTGGACACAGTGAAACCCACTCAGCAACAGGGAGGGACCACAGAGTTTTCCTTGATTTACAGATCTTCCACATGTACAATCAGGTAGCGACTGCAGTGGGGATGGGCAGTGTGCTTGGTGTCTTGGATCTGATCTCTTTTATTAGATCCCTTAGAGTAGAAAGTAATTGTCTATGATGACATTCCATCATAACCTTCTTTTACCCTGCCTGGGATATCAACAGGCAGGGATCTCTGACCATGAATTTAGATATTACCCGTTCTCCTCCAGCATTGCTGATAGGCACCTAACTCTTGACAGGGAAAGAACCACCTTCATATATTTCATTCTAAAGTAATGACCATGGTCTGTTAGTCCCACTTGCTTCCTATGAAAAGAAAATATTATTATATTGTAGCATCCTGGAGTTAAAGATCCCAGGTAGAGGTTTTTTCCAAGGGTCTCTCTACCACAATAATTGAGCACTTTGGTACAAATCCGTGCAGAATTGTCATATTAACATCTAAGAATTCTCAGCATAAATAAAAGTCCAAACCACAGATTACTTAAAGTAGCACTGACTGACAAGGGAGAATCTTAAATGGAATTTAATGTCTGCCTGAGTCCTTTGTGTTGCCACAAAATGTCCAACCCCTTTACCCACACATTGTGAATATACAGAGCAAATGAGTAATTATTTTCCAGAAAACTGAAATCTTGAATCAGGTCAATGTATGTATGTCCAAGTGCTTTTAGAAATTAAAATCACTGCATAAATAGGAAGTAAGTAAGGCAACTGTAAGGAGTAATGAAAAATATCCAAAACTGAATTGCCACCATTAATGCCTAAATCTTTTTTGGGGAGGGTGGCGCTAGAGGGGGGGATAAAGTATTTTAAGGAGGTACATGGATTCTGTTAGACACATATTTGTTAAACCTGCTCAATATTTTTAAAATGGTCCCAAACATACAAAGGGCTTTCCTGCCTTACAATCTCAGTTCATAATGTTATGAAAGTTTTCCCTTGAACTTGACCATTTAACGCAAACTCTAGCATCAAAAACACCTGGGTATGAATTATAACTCTCACACTTCCTAACCAGGGGTCCATCGTGTCTCTTAAGCCCAGTGGCCCTGTCGTCAAATTGGGACCAGAATATTTTCTACTGCACTGTATTGAAGGAAGGGGAGGATGCATGCAAAGCACTGAGCCTCACTGACAGCTGCCACTCACTGGTTATTTTTATTATTACCAACGCCATCCTCTACATGCACAGTGCTTTCTTAGGGCTTCAGAAATACGACAGGTCCTTATGGGCCAGGCTACAGGATTCTCTTCTCTTCCTATCACTAAAAATGACCTGTACTTTGTCCCATTCCCTTATAATCCTAGAATTCTGTTTAGAGTACATCTAAACTAATGCCTACTGGAGTTACACATGTACAGGTTACCTATGGTTTTCAATAAAAATACGATCTTCTGAATACATCAGAATTTTCCCACAGGAAGGATTTTAATGGTTCGCATTCATTTCAGGCTTTGGAACTGACAGAGAAGGAGATTTTGCCTAAAGGATGATGATGAAAGAGATGACTCTGGTGATCCTTGAATCACACCACACCGTTGCATAAGGCCAGGGAGGCTATAGATGTGTCTAAAACAGCCCCTAGTGAGACTCTAAGTCAGGCAGTGGCAGAGTACAGCCCTTGGGCCAGCTCACTGCCTGTTTTTGTAAAGGTGGTTTTACTGGAATTCAGTCACAACCATTCATTTACACACCTCTATGGTTGCTGTCCCAAAACAACAGCAGAGATGAGTGGCTGCAATAGAGACTAAATGGCCCCCAAACCCCAAAATATTTACTAACTGGCCCTTTACAGAAAAAGGTTGCCAATCCCAGCTAAGCCACAGTTCTCATCACATCTGTATCCTACTTTAACAACTGAAAAAACAGTCACAGGTATCATATTTGTATGAGTGAAGGAGAAACTTAGGAAAGTTCATCATACTAGTGTGAAAACAAAAAAGTATGACAAACAAACTAAACCAAAACTTTCAGCTTGCACAAAAGAAGTAGATCAATCCCTGAATACTGATTGACTCTTATATGCTAATTTCCCCCTGCAAGACCCCTCCAAGTACACTTTCAGAACTGGTGGGTTAAAAATGGATCGTCTAATTCAAAAAGAGTCACGTACCACAATGTCCACTGCAGCACTATTTACAATAGCCAGAACATGGAAGCAACCTAACTGTCCATCGACAGATAAATGGGTAAAGAAGATGTGGCACATATATATAATGGAATATTATTTGGCCATAAAAAGAAACGAAATTGAGTTATTTGTAGTGAGGTGGATGGACCTAGAGTCTGTCATACAGGGTGAAGTCAGTCAGAAAGAGAAAAACAAACACTGTATGCTAACACATATATATGGAATTTTAAAAAAAAGATTTTGATGATCCTAGGGGCAGGACAGGAATAAAGACACAGACATAGAGAATGGACTTGAGGACACGGGAAGGGGGAAGGGTAAGCTGGGACAAAGTGACAGAGCAGCATTGACATATATACACTACCACATGTGAAATGGATGGCTAGTGGGAAGCAGCTGCATAGCACAGGGAGATCAGCTCCGTGCTTTGTGACCACCTAGAGGGGTGGGATAGGGAGGGTGGGAGGGAGACGCAAGAGGGAGGGAATATGGGGATATACGTATACGTATAGCTGATTCACTTTGTTATACAGCAGAAACGAACACAACATTGTAAAGCAATTATACTCCAATAAAGATGTAAAAAAAAATGGATTGGCTATGTCAACAACAGCGCAATAAAATAAACTTCCTTGCTCAGACCTTGGCTTTTTCATTTAATAAAACAATAAACTATGGTAAAATGTATTTTTGGAGGTGCTGAGCTTGGTTCAGATATTAAACTTTTCAATGTCACATTAATGAAATCTCAATTCTATAGAAAATTCAACTCGAACGAAGGCCATTCTGTGTACAAAGTGGGTGAAAAAAACACACCTATTAATATTTATAAAACAATTTTCACCATCAAAAGCATATTGTTATATGCTTGATAGATTATACAAATGAATTTTCCTTCTGAACAAATATCAAAGAGAGCTGCAGTACTTATATTCATAGGGTGTTTTTGTTGTTTTGTTTAATGGTGTGAGATCCTGTGAGCTGCTAATTCAACAGCCTCGATAAAGAACTGAGAACGTGACTGGCAGTTAGCGGCCTCTGACCCTAGAGTTTTAACAGAAGAATGTGCCACAGAATTAAACAAAAGAAAAATACATTTCAGAGAGGAGACTCACACATAAAAGAAACAAAAATAACAGCAGGAAATAAGACTTGTCATAATTATTTTGGAAAATCATCTGTCTTCAAGTAATGTACTGAATTCGATTTGTGATAAATAACCATAACGTGCTACTGAAATGCGCTTTACCAAGATGTCTTTAAAACGCTGATACTTCCAAATTAGTCCACTTTCCGTTAAATGTTAATTTCAAGAGTTGTATACTCTTGAGAACTTTTCTTTAGTTGCTGTGAAAAGAGAAAAATAGACACTAGGCGGGAGGGAGCTTCGGAGGAAGGTAGAGAACTGAGAATGTTCTTGAAAATAGTCTTGTGTATAAAGAGAGAAACACCCACCAACAACATGGGCACTTGCTAACACAGGGTGGTTATTTAGGGAAATTAATCTGAAGAAAGAAAGGAATTTGGTGTGCCACTTAACTTTGGATCACCCAGCCTTAATTCTCTTGGAATCTTGGCCAGATAGTCAGTTTTAAATTGGGTTTAATTCCTTTAGCTCAGTGAATGGATTTCAGCTCCAACTGATGAAGATGGCTTAGAACAGGAATTCTTAACCTCAGGACTACTGACATATTGAGTGAGATCATTTTCTTATGAGAGGGACAGCACTGTGCATTGTATAATGTTTAGTGGCATCCCTGGCATCTACCCACTAGAAGCAAGTAGCATCCTGCACCCTAAGTTGTGACAGGCAAAAAAGCATGTTAACTAGATTCATTGTGGTGATCATTTCACTAGATAGACATAGATATAAATCAAATCACTGTGTTGTATACTTGAAACCAGTATAATGTTGTATGTCAATTATATTTCAGTAAAAAACTGTGTCGAGACATTGCCAAACAGCCCCTGGGGAACGAAATGCCCACCCTCCCCAATGAGAAACATTGTTTTAAAGATACCAAAGAAATGAGTGTGTGTGCAGGCAGATCTGGCTGAGAGTGGGATGAAAAGAAATAAGATATAAAATCTCACAGTGGCTTACAAAATAAGTAAATGAAGATAGGTAAATGATTAAAAACTAAAAAAACCTTGCTTTTTACTTGGCTACAGGTTTAATGAATTAAATCTGGCACTGCAATTGGACAAGCAAGGAAAATAGTTCATTTCTTTCTATTTGTTTGCTTTCATTTCAATAAAAGTTGTCATTCTCATAGACATGTTTTAACTCAATGTCCCTTTTTCCTTTGCGAGCCTTTTTCTCACCATGTGATTCCAGCTCAGTGAATGCGCTAGGTGTGCACATGTGTCCCAAGCAGGGCCAATCAGCATCATCTGAAAGGACTGTTACTGTTGCTGGAGGAGAATGATGAAAACTGAGAGCCATCTTGGCTGACAGCTCCAGAGGCGCTGGCTGACAAAGATGCTGAGTTAGAGGCAAGCAGCACTGGGCAACCAGAGAATCCCTGATTACCTTCATACCTTAAGCCAGTCTACTCCTTAAACTTCTCTGTAACACAAGTAAAATAAGTACCCACCTCCCCAGGGGGCTTTTTAACAAAAACTAGGCTGGTGTAGGTTTGTGTCACTAACAACCATTATAATCCTAACTAGTAGTCACTAAACTACATTACAGTCAGTAGTGCCAACTTATATTGTTTGAATCAGACTATTAATCACATTGGAAAAAATCGTTCTTGGGGTGTACCAGAAATTTCCCCCTGGTGACCTAGCAGCGTAGATGTTATCAAGGCCAATGCTATTCTTTCTACCGTGTGTCATCTACTATGCATATATATGACCATTCACCTGGAATTTTAAAAATGTTCCTCATCAAGCAATAGAAGACTGAAGAAATTCTTTTACAAAGAAATTGTGTAATGAATAAGTTTAAAACTTTTTAAAATAAAAAGTTTGGTGTAATGCCAAGCTTCTTAAACTTCTAAATTAAAAGAGTAATCGTTAAGTCAAGGTTTTAATGGGGAAGGTTATATGTTTTGCTATTACTGATCTAAAAGAAAAAATTTAAGTATTCTGATTATAAATATTGTCAATATTGCTAAGGTAGAAATGACTACTATTACAGCTCCTAAATAAAGGATTGCTTTAGGGAAATGTGACAATGATGAAGATCAATTTGTACATTTGGTCATTCATCAACGTTTCCTAATTGGGTTTAATTTGACTACTGCTCATTAGGAGTTATAAACCAACACACTTATTTAATTGTGATTATAATTCAATAGCTATACAATGAACAAATTAATAGCTGAAGATAATTTTGCTCTTAAAAATATCACATAAGACTTACGTTTTAATGAACTATATACATGGAATGTATTTTATGATTCCTTTGAAAAAGCTCAATAATTTTCCTTTCTCTTAATAATTAAAAAGAAAACTTCAGATTTTACGAGGTTTTACCAACACTCTCTAGGAAAAGGTTCTTGTAGCCCTGTTCCCTGCTGCCAGACCACAATCTGTGACCGACAACTTCCCAAAGGGATAAATGAAAATGCCATTTTTATCCCACTTGATGGCTGAATTTTTTTTGTTAATATGAAATAACCAGGTTGCTTGTGCGTATTAGCTTGAAAAGCAATATATGACCTTTAAGAATTTAAACTCAACTTCCTCTCTTGGATTTAATTATCAGCCACTCAATGCAGCATGAATTTTAACTGATATTCCCAAACTGGAGACTACTTCTAGATCACTCTGATGAAAGCAAATTAAGTTTAAAATGGAAAAAATAGAAAATAAGGCAGGTCACCATAAGTTAGTCTGGCATATCAGAATCAACATGCACACCAGACTCCAAAAGACAAGGGTTTGAATCCCAGCTCCAGTAACTAGCTGCCCACAGGGAGGCAAATTCATTCTTCAATCTTCTATAAAATGGAGATAACAACTCCTAACTCTTCAGAGTTATGATAAACAATAAAAAAAGAAGACACATAAAAGTTTAACACAGTGCCTGATGTATGAGTTCCAGAAACAATTTTCTTCTCCTCTCTATATCAAATACTGATTATTTTACAGCCAAATGCAATTTTTCAAATATTTCAGCATAAAGGTAGTTCGCTTATAAATGACCAACCACAGAATTTTATCTAGTGGTCACTTGTGTAAACCATGCAACCTATTAATTTCAATGGTTTCCTAAACATGAGCTCTTTGCCTGTCCTAATCTGAAATCTTTAAAAACAGAAAAAAAAATAGTTAAAAATATAAAATCTATACCTTTCCTAGACCACTTCTATACTCCTTGAGAAGAATACATTTTATGAATGTCAAGGGCCAGCCTATTTTGTATCTAACATTGGATGCTTACACCAATCACCTCATTTAGACAACTGCCCTACAAGATAGGTATCATTTTTACCCACTCTTTTGGACTTATGAACAAAAACAAACAAACAAACAAAAAACAACTGAGGCTTAGCCCACATGTGTGGCTGGAACACAGCAATCCCAGGCCTCTCTGGGTTCCAAGGACATGGTATTTTAAATTTTCTGAGTCTGACTATACAATCTCTGAAATATACTAAAGAGAAAAAACTGTACCATGCACGCTGGTCTAGAACTTATTTGTATTTGCACATAATGGGCATTTATTAGTCCAATGGCAAATCCTTATTTACTGTCTGCTCACAACATGCTAAGCAGCAAACAAGATACTGGTGTTGAAAGATACTAAAAAAGACAAGGTTCATGAAATTTACATTATCACTATCCTATCCCCTTGATATTCCACCCCCCCCACCATAAACACATGCACATTTTCAAGCTTTTGCTATCAAATTAATAAGACCTTACTGAATACTTGCTGTATGCAAGACACGGTGCAAGGGTGGTAGGTGCTGAGATATAAGACAGTTATTGATACACCACAAGTACCCAATGGGAAGAAAAAACCTTCTCCACAAAAATGTCTCCTTCTCCCACCTGAAGGGAAAGCTGCTAACCAAGTAACGGGAAAGAGTTTGACAATGGAAACAACGGGAAAGAGTTTGACAAAGAGTTTACCATGTAGCAGCAGTGAGGGGCATGAAAACTAGAGGGTGATGGTGGATGGATGTTTCTAAATAAAACAAGAAGTAACTTTCCTGGAGGCTTGGCATTTGGCTACAAACAAACGCAAGGGCTGAAATCTTTAACTGCATCATGGGAGCGTTTGAAACTATGGCAGAAATTAAATTACTGAAGGAAATTAATGCAAGGCTGCTACTACAGTCTTTTTGTACAATTGATAGTTTGCATAAATAATTACATTAATTTGTTTTCTCTTTTTTTTTTACCTTGTCCTTCTGGAGTTTCACCAAAGGGATTCACTTCCACCTGAGTAGCATCAATTTTCAGGAAGAGATTATACAGCTTCTTAATTTGATCTGCAGCCTAAATGTGATCAAGTGAAATGAAATTACATGAAAGCAGTAAAAACAACACATTTATTTTGCTGGACTAGTGAAACCTTAAAAATAGCAAGTTATGTCTTTATTTTCAGTTAGGTTTTCTGAAGGGAAAAACAGAAAAGCATAATTATTTTAATTTCTATTGCTATTCATTAGAAGGAATTGCTCACCTTTCTTCCAGACACCAGGAAATACCATTATCAAGAAAACAAAATATTTTCAGTACGGCCTAAAAACGTTCTTAATCTTTTTGAAAATTATCATGTCCCTATTAGGTGAGCTATAGCACCATATGAGCTACAATCATTAATACAAACAAGCTCCATTTAAGTAAAAGGTAAACATGATTTCGAGAGTTTATATTGACAAGGTTTTCCTTATTAGGCTGGAATAAAACTGTTATTATATTCATCAATCCAAACCTATAATCTATGAAAAAACAATTACTGAGTGTCTAATGGAAATAGTTGCAAAACAGGAAGATGAAAGTCCCAAATGGTAAACTTTCTAAATAGCACACTTCAAACTAAAAACCGTTTGTTCCAAAGGCATTAACCACAAAGAGCAAGAATATCCACAGTTTCCCTGGTGTTGTGTCCCTGACTTCATCTTTCTCACTCTGCTTGAAATTCACTGGCTCATTCATTCTTTTCAACCAACATTTATTAACTGCTCATGTCACAGCAGGCTGGCATTGTGTGAGCCGGGGCTTGGGGAAGAATCACAAATGAGGCGTGACAGCACCCTGGAAAGCTCGCACCTGCAGTGAACACAGCCTGTGATGCAGCACAGTGAGACTGTGCAATGGGCAATCAAGGCTGAATGCTGGGGTTCGGTCTCATTCTTGGCTCCGTCTTATTTCCCAGCCATGGTTTTCCCATTGCTACATTTTTGTTCATTGTTCCCATCCTGCCTTATTTGCCCTCAGATTCGTTTCTGGCTTTTCCCCATCTCTACTCTGTATCAAGGGAGCTGACACTTTCAGGCTGTGTTTCCAAGGCTCCTGGGCCAGCTGGCTTCAGTTCAGCCAGTGGAAAGCAGCGGTGAGAGACAGGAGGTGGGAGGAAGGAAAAAGAGGGGTATCTCTACCCCTTTCTTTCTGTCTCCTCTGGCTTTAATTCCCACCAGGGTCCCAACTTCTGTATCCCAAAGTCCAGTAATACCACTGCCTCACTTTGTCCCTTGAGCACACAGGAAGCAACAATTTCCTGCTGTTGTTTAGTTCTGCATTGCCTCTCTGTCCACTCTGAAACTTCTCTGCTCTCACAGCACCTACATAACCAATTACCTAGAATAAAGTTCCACTGTGGTAAATACTAGTGATTTCTTTGTTCTGGTATTGAGTAAAGAACTCCTGGAGATGTATGTAATTCATATTATCTTAATTTATTGTATATACATGTGTAAACTTCTTTAAATCCTAATTTCAAAGCCAGTGGACATAAACAAACATAATGAGTAAAACTGAATATTTTTTAATATTATTTTTTTTCTGGCTAGATAGTACATGTACATGATACAAAATTCCCAAGGTACACAAGGGTCTTCCCCAGAACCTTCACCAGACTCCCCAGCCACGTAGCCCCCATCTGTCCTCCTGCAGCAGCCACTTACAGCTTGATGCTTCGTTAAGCGATACAGCTATGCGGGCTTCCCTGGTGGCGCAGTGGTTGAGAGTCCGCCTGGCGATGCAGGGGACACGGGTTCGTGCCCCGGTCTGGGAAGATCCCACATGCCGCAGAGTGGCTGGGCCCAATGAGCCATGGCCGCTGAGCCTGCGCATCCGGAGCCTGTGCTCCACAACAGTGAGAGGCCACAACAGTGAGAGGCCCATGTATCGCAAAAAAAAAAAAAAAAGAGATACAGCTATGCATATGCAAGTATACACACTCTGCATTCATCTTTTTTAAGAAACCCAACTTGGTTCTATACCTTGTTTCTTTATTAATAGGTTTCAGAGGGCCTTCATCAGCAACACAAAGAGAGCAATCTTGTAAATGGCTGCATGATATTTTACTGTATGGATGTATCGTAATTCATTTAACCTGTCTCTTAAATAATGGTCATTTGGTTTCCAGTAGTTTGACATTACTTCAAATGCTGCCTTACCTATATCTGTACATATATATCGTACATATGATTAAACATCTGTAGGATATATTCCCTGGAGTGGAACAAAAATGGGTGAGCATTTTACATAATAAAAGATTTTATTAAATTGTTCTTGGTAAAGGCTTTCACTAATGTCTTCTTCTACAAACCAGCATCAGAGGTTGTTTTTCTACTCACAACCATCAGCTATCTGGATCTTTCAGAATGCTAGGTAAAAATGGGTACCTCATATATGGTTTTAATTTGAATCGCTCTTACTGTAAATGAATCTGAGCATTTCTCTGTGATATTGAAGCATCTGTATTTCCTCTGCTGTGAATTTTGCCGATTCTTCTGTTGAGATTTTAGTATTTCTCATTTTAATTTATATGAGGCGTTTTTACATGAAGGAATTTAGCTCTTAATCTCATAGAAATTGCAAATATTTTTGCCCTTTAACATTTATCTTTTGCCCATATTTTTGTTACTTCTGCTGCATGGAAATTTGATAATAATAATGTCATTCTTGGCTTCTGGCTTTGTGCTGGACTTGAAAAAGGTTGGTCCCACCCTCACAATTCTACCATTATTTTTTCAAAAACGTTTTAAGAATTTCTTTATTTAATGTTTACTCTATTTTTATAAATGCAAACAGATTTTATTTGAGTTACAGTGTAGAGCAGATTAAGTGACTCACTGCTGAATATTTTTTGTATTTTTAGGGATCTTCCAGGTTATCAATATGAGCGTGCAATGTGAGCTGCGTAAGAGAGGCATGATGTCTACCCTGGTCACCGTGGCATCCACCACAGTTATTCAGCCTCTGTGCAGAGTCAACACAATAAATAATGGTTGAAATAATCATTAATTTAATAATAAGGATACACTGCATAACAGAAATAACTTCTGTGTGCATACATATATAAGTTCTTATCCCAGCTACTTCAAAACTTTTTAATACGCATAACATAAAATTCACAAACTCAACCATTTTTAAGTGTATAGTTCATCAGTGTCAAGTACACTCACAATGTTGTACAACCAAGCTCCAGAACTTTTTCAGAATCCTGAAAACGGAAACTCCGTACCCATTAAATATCAACTTCCCATTCTCCCCTCCCCCAGTCCCTAACAACCAGTCTTTGACTACTCTAGATACCGCATATAAATGGAATGATACATGTTTGTCTTTTTGTGACTGGCTAATTTCACTTAGCAAAATGTCCTCAAGGCTCATCCACACTGCAGCACGTGTCAGGATCTTGCGAGGTTGAACAACCTTCCACTGTATGTATATACTACATTTTTTTTGCCCATTTATTTGTCTACGAACACCTGGGTTGCTTTAAAACTTCTAAAGCTTACATTAACCTAGCTTAGCATGAAGGCTGAATTTTCTCGTGTTACTGCCATTGTAGTTATACATTGACACAGCACTTGGGGGGCATTCGTTATTACAATTGTTTACTATTGTGTAAAGGCGGACCATAAACATTTTTTGAAGCATGACTAGATCTATGCTGTAAGACCTACAAGGGGTATATGTTATAAAATCTGTGTTGTAATATCCACAAGGGAGATCCAGCCTGGCTTGGAGACAGAACGGGCCTTATTCCAGAGGCTATACACCAAATGACTACAAAGGCTCTCCAGGCAAAGCGTCGTCAGTCTGCCCAGGTGTAATAATAGGAAATGGCAAGGCCTGTGGCAAGTTGAGCTGGCTCTCCTGCTTTCTAAATGTGTTCAAATTTAAAAAACAGATTAAACACAGTCAAAGAAAACATCCTGCTAGTAAATGTGCAGTTAGCCAGCTTGCCACTACCACCTACTTCCTCAGTAACCATGCTGTACGGAATATTTGTTTTGTTTCTTTTTTGCCACAATTAATGTTATTTTATGGTTATTTGTTAAGCAATCAAAAAAATTAAATGCCTAACATCATATATCGTGAGGGCCATATGCACGAAACCCTGACAAATTTACCAACGTCTTCAAAAATGTTTTAACAGGTTAAAAAAATTTTTGAAAAACTTCTCTTGCACTCCAGGAATTAATATCATCAACATTCATATATGGTTCTTAAAGGTAGCCAGAGGTACAAACCACACCCAGAAGGGTTAATGAGCTTGTATTAACTTGGTTTATTGGATATTTTCATCAGCTTAAATCCTAGAGGTGCATGCTACCAATTCATGGTGCCTGTTTTTAGAAATGAATAGTATAGATGATAAGAGATGCTTGAGGAACTTGCGGATTTTAGTCATATTCAGTTTTCCCATGGCTTCAGTCTTTTCAGTCAGCTCTTGCTGAAATGTATTTTCACGAGGAACATATACTTGGTAGGTTTTTACACAGGATGATGTTTATTTTTGGTTAAACCTAATATTAATACATCATATTTTAGAGACAACAGGCATGAGTCACAGGAAAGATATTAATAATTTTATAAGAGAATCATTTTATATGTCGTTTGTCCATGAGTGAGGCACCTCCAAAGGCCCAAACCACATCCTAAATGAAAATCAAGTAACTTTCAAAGTCACATTGAGTCGAGGGGCCTCTAAGATACCATTTCTTTACCAAAAGATCACCAATGGCTGATCATTTAAATAAATGTTTCCTCCTCTCAGGTGGCTCCTCTGCTCACAGTACACTGAGCCCCATGACTGGAGGAAGCGCTGTAAAGCAGAGGTCCCTAAATCTACAGCTCCAAAAGTTCCCCGTGCTGCTACGCCATGCACTCCACGTTCTACTGTACAAATATAAACGGGGGGCCCCAGATGAACAAATGTGGACACAACGACAGCTGAGATCTCTCTCTCTCTCCTTCACACCCCCCCTCCTGTGTTCACTGTCAGAAGGCCGACCACTGCCCTCTGAGCCCCTAGGAAACAATGGCTAGTTATCACCTCTGTTCGCCAGGGTTCAGCAGATGACCTTGGTCCAACTTTGCTGAGCAAATGAAGATTTAAAGCCTTTCATAGAGACAACAATGAAAAAAGGAAAAAGAAAAAAACCTGATTTAAAACACTTCTTTACTTTCCTCAGTATATTAAGTCAAAAATATAATGACAATATAGCTACTAATGACCCCTGAGAACTTGCATGTTCATCTTCCTTCCATAGATAACTCACTTAAAACCTAGAGTGTTTAGGGTACTGGGAAGACATGATTCAGTCATTTAAGAGCTATAAATAACTTAATTGTCTCTTACATTATGTTGGGGGGAGGGACTGATGGTGTACATAATACTATTATTGCCTTCTCTAGAACTCTGTTATGTTTACCTCCTGAGTTTTCAAGCCATGTGGTCAGCAGATTTTATCCACTCCAAATTTATTCTCTTGTCACTTACAGCTACCCATCCCTGACTCCCTAGGAATCTCTTCCAAGTGGACATCCTAGATGTGTTATTTCACTTATTCATGCATATGACAGATGTTTCTTGGGCATCTAATATATTTGCCAAGCACTTTGTTGGCAACACAGTAGTAAGCAAGATTCACCAAGTCCCTGCTGTGGTGCGGATGAGAATCCATCAAAGGTGACTGCAAATGTCCAAGAGAAATACAGATGTTAAAAGGGGTACAGAGGATGTAAACAGGGTTACTGAGCACATTCTGGAACTGACTGTAGGACAGTGTGGCTAGAACACAGTGACTACATGGAGAGTGGCTCTCCGTGACCACCACCCAGACACAAGAAGCCATTAAATAAATCTCACATGATCAGCTAATATAGTTAGTGGCCTCATACTCAGGAAGTGAAACCAGCCACTGCAGCCCTTACCCACAAATCCTCCATTATCTCTTTTTCAGCAGGTCACTAACCTGGCGTCTCTTTGCCGGTCTCGGAAACGACAATTAATTCCTCTAGCTGTCCACTGAAGCCTGGCCCTTTCTATTTCCTACTGAGGTTTAGTCCCCGATGATCCTGTTTCCTACTATCATTTTGAACCTTTAGCTTTCCACTGGAGCCTTTTCCCCAGTCTTCAAGTAAGTGCTGTTCTCTCTAATTGAAACAAATATATTTTAAAGTTTTATTCTGCTTCACCCTTCTAGGACTTGCCTTATTGTTACCCTTTAAACTTCTAGAGATAGAATCAATTAAAAGAAAAAGTAAAGGCAGGAAAAAAAAGAGTGCACAACTGACTGTTTTACTGGAGGAATGTTACCCAACTAAATTAAAGGAAACTATAACAATCCTAGAGCTCTAGGACAACACACACACACACACACACACACACACACACACACACACACACACACACACACATGCATGCACACAGAGGATGAAGGGTTATCAAGGTGGCTCCTCTAAGCAATGGAAGAGGAAAACAATAGCCAGTAAATTCTTCTGATTTAATTGTGAGATAAGGAAGCTTGCCTAGGTAGACATAAAATCAGGCTCTATGGGCAGGACCAAGGGCAGTGCAGGACTGTGATGCTCAAGACAGACTCTCTCCCTTAATATTAATAGCTCAGAGGGTGATTTTCCTGTCTTTGAAACCAAGGGATATAATTACTAAATTGGCATAATTTAAGCTGTTTTCAGTGAAATATCACCTCTGTGCCATTAACATTCATCTCAAATGCCCATTAGCTATGAAAGAACAGCAATTAGTTAAGTAATGTATATTATTAATAACAATAATAACTGACCTTTCTGGAGTATTGAATATGCACTTTCACACATCAGGTTACTCAATCCTCATGATAACCCTCTCAGTTAGGATTTCACCACCCCATTTTACAGACGATGAAAGAGACGTTCAGATGGTCTGAATCACACATGTACTGGGTAGCAGTATAGGATTGAAACTCAGGACTGCCTGACTCTACAGCCTGTGCTTCTAACCACTATATTGCCTCTTATAATTCATGCGCTGGAGCTGCAATGCTACCAAAAAGACAAAGAGACCAACATAAATAACAAAGTGCATGTGTCTGCAGGCGACACACTCTCACACACATACATACTGATATATCAGTACATATATATATATATAAACACACATGTCATGAACATCCTCTTTGGAACATCAGGTAAATATTTTTTCATTATAAACAACTAGAGGAAAAAAAAAGAAAACAATAAATTACCCTATTTCCTGATAATCACAAACATTAGAGGCAATTAGCAAGTTCCCAAACATTTTCTGAAACACGTCAGACACACCGGCCTCCAATTGCTCAGGTACCTGGTTTTTCAAAGGCCCAAAGAAGCCTAGATTTTCGGCCATCCGCTGAGCTTGGCTGTCCTTTATCCCTTCAATAATGTCAATTTGCTCCTAATAAAAATGAATCAAATGAGCAAAATTCAGACAGTCAAATGAAAAGATTTACAACCTCAAAAGAAAATACTTAGTATTTATTTGCAAATGCGTAATTAAAGTGTGGCACCTTTCCAGAGATCTCTGAGCTGGGCCACCACAGCTGTCTATAGGGTATATTTTAATTAGCAGACCATCTATAAAACAGCCTTTCCAAAAACTATATAATTCTTCAGGGTGGCATGCTGACAAGACAATCGGAGGCCAGTTTTCACTTTTAATTACTATACAGATGGCAGTGACGAATACTTAGGCAGTTAATTTTTATGACATTTTTTGGAAGGCTTCCAAAGTAAGTTTTTCCTGCCTAATACTGCTGTTAAGTTTAGAGCTTGTCTTATACAGGTTAAATATTACCTTATGATTTAAACACTCTATCGATGATGATAATTATTAATAATACCCTAGCTCTACAAAGGGCCATTCCCTCCAAGATACTGAGTGCTGTTCATACATATTATTTCATGTATTCTCTTAACAAATGGAATGGTTTGTTTTAAATCATGTTAATTTCAAAAATGGGTAGGTATTATTGGAAAGCCACCATGTAAAGTCTCAATTTAACTTCCAAAGTAGTTAACTTAAATATGTAACATTGGTGAAAATATTTTAAAACTAATCTCCAAAGTAGTACTACCTTATATAAATGAAGAGTTTCAAGAAATAAAATCCTTGGTTTTTGGAGGGAAAAAAATCACTTTCTAAAAGGAATAATGAATGTTTCTGCTAAAAAATTTTTTTGTGATTTCTTTTTGACACTAAGAACTCACAATTAAAAGCTGGGATTATAGTTCTAAAGACCTTAGGTTTCTCTTCTTATAGTTGAGGTAGGTTGATAAGCACTTTATCTACATCACCTCATTTAATCCTTACAATTCTATGGGGTGGGAATTACCCCCATTTTCATTTTACTCATTCAAAACATGAGGCTTAGAGACACTGAGAAATGTACTGGTTAGTTAGGATTTGACTTCAGGTCTCTTTGGCTAGAAACTCATCCTAATATCAAAAACAAAACAAAAACCCACACACAAGATTTAATGAATTGAAACAAACTGATAGAATCTGGCCTTTAGAAGGATTCATTACCAGTACTGAAAGACATCAAGGCAGTCTCTAGTTCACATCTGATTTCCTAGGAGAGAATTTCTGGGTCATGTATACTGTTAAATGGGGTAGAGTTAACCAAGAGGAAATGGAAATATCACAGTCAACTTCATGGAAAGAAATGAGGGGGAAAGAAAAGGCAAGAAGGAGAAAAAAGCAAAGAAAAAGACCTTGAAAAGCACATACTTTGTATCTACCCAACCTTCAACTGGACACCCAGTAAGAAAAAGGACTCAATATCTTCATGCCTTAAATCCCAGGAACAGTCTACCTGGCTCAGACTCCACACTAAATCTTTAACAGGTTGTATAGCAACAATCAATGAACAGAGCATAGTCAGGAATCTAAACATACCTTAAAAATAAGTTCTGGATTCGAAGCTGCCACCTCTTCAATGTCAACGCCCCCCTGAGGGCTGCCCACCAGCACAGGGCCATTGCAGGACCGGTCCATCAGAATGGCCAAGTAGGTTTCCCTAGAAATGTCCAAGGCTTCAGCAACCATCACCTACCACATTAGTGGGAAAGTCAAATTAAGTCAGCATCGAGCTGATTTCCTCTTGGAAATCTATACAAACTTGCTACACAAATCAAACAGCTTCATTTTCAGGGTCTTTAAACCCAGTGAGATTTGAGAGTGCTGCTCTCATGGTGCACAGTGCCCATTTTCACCTCCTTAATTGATCCTGATAACTTGTTCAAGTGACAGGTATTCGGTTTGCCTCAAGGAACCTTCCCACTTTAATCGTCTTTTTCTTCTTCCTTCGGAAACCCTGACACTTAAGAAAAACTCCAGGGAAGCAGCTGTTATTTTAATTTGAGACATTAACAGTACATATATATTACTACACTGATTTTTCTCAGATTGCACTGGTAGAAAACCAAGTTTGGTTGCCAAAGAAGGATTCTTTTTATGGTATGTCTGATGCTTCCTATGTTTGAATACTTCTGTCTCTTGGATCACTGTATTTTTATTTCAATTTATACTTTCTTTTAAATTACAAACATAATATTTGCTTGTTTGAAAATAATGCAAACGATACTAAAAGTATACAGAGGAGACAGTGAAAGCAGCTCCCTGCTGCACATACACACCCCTTGGGCCCCAGTAGTCAGAGTGATCACGAGTCCATATGGAACCTTTGTGATAATCAGAAAAAGTCATCCCTTCCTCTATGAGGATGTGGTCATATTCCAGGACCATGAATGGGCAGGAGGCAAATCAGATGGAAGGAGTTCTTTCTCCACACATGTGCCAGACAGGTGTCCTTTTGCTCTGCACGACCTCAACAGAGGCACGAAGCAACCCTGCCAGGAAAAACCACTACTAACTTTTACCTCTTCCCTATGTGTCTGCAAGCATTAGTCATGGAATCTCCTGCACACAGATACATATTATACACGCTTGAATGCCTTTCTTTCTTCCTTTATGTTCTTAATCTTAATACTACAACTTGGATTGTACATGGTTTTCTCTCTTCATTGTGACTACACAGTACTTATATGTCAATATTTATTTGACCATGTCCCTGATGACAATTTATGTGGACTCATGTTTCTAAAATGCTGCCTCAGTGATTATTTCTGTACGTATAGCTTTGCTCCATTGTTTTAGTATCCCTGTGGTCAAGGTATATAAAGGTAAAATGGCTAAGTTTTATATTGTTCATATTTAAAATTTTGATAAGTACCATTAAATTTCCTTGGAGAGAGAGGCTGTACCAACACTCCCAACAAAAATAGTAACAGATGTCTTGGATGCTTTTTAAAAGAAAATAAGAATATCCATGAAGAATCAGTACTAGAAGTGAAAATAATAAAATCACATACATTGCTTTTCCTCAAAGTTCAGAAATATGTTTCACAAAAAATGTTACTGATTAAGTGACATTAGATTTTAGCTACCCAGAAGCCACAAAAGCATTAATTTTTAAGTCACATGAAATGTGATAAGTATATGATGATCTAGAAAGCTATAACGTAATGAATACAGAACTTCTTTTCACACCTTTATGGAATTTATGACTGGTCAAAAATAAAGTACCTTATAAGGGGTTTCATAGTGATTCTTCTATCATAAATGGTAGCTCATGAGTTTGTAAGAAATATTTCTTGGCACACGGTGTTAGGATTTTCATAGAACCATTCTGATTTCAAGTCACTTTCTAATACAGAGCTAGTCTAGCGAGCCAGATTTAATAACTTTCAGTAGTTATTCTGACAAGCAATACAACGTTATAACATTTTAGGATAAGTGTCATTCAAGAGTCCTATTCTTAATCTTCTAAACTGTTGACAGATATGCTCTACATTCCATCAAATTTCTATTTGCAAAGACCAGCTGCTGCCTCAAACAGCTCCTGCTTGGTAGAAACAACCGATCACTCTTCAAAAAAACATTCTCAAGAAAATGATGACTGTCAATAGATAATTCAAGAAATTTTTATATACAGACCAGTTTTTTGACATTAAGATGCCCTGCCTATGAGCCAGGATATTAAAATACTTTAGGGATTGTTACAGAGAGAATCTAAATGGACTCCACCAACACTCATGCCATGAGAAGTTCAGTTAGATACATTTCAATAATCTTCATCTGTGACTGACACAAACAATATCATCAACACAGCCTTTTCTTGGAGTCTTCCGGTATGGAAAGCTTTTTAACATACTTTACCCTATTTGACCAATGAACCTGTTTTTCATTTTTTTGTTGTTTGTTTTGTTTTTTATATATCATGCTACTCAAATTGTAGTGTGTGGATGAGAGCCAGTGTACAAACTATGTGTAACAGGACAGCGATGAGATAGGGTTAACAGTGTACTCAGTTTTTGAACTTAATCTCTTTGCGAAACAGTAAACAGTACGGGTACTGACTCATGGAGCACATGAGTAGCACTGTCTCACCTCCCCTATTACTATCCCAAGGAACACACCACAAACACAGACTTAGGAAAAAAAAACCAATGTGAATCGATGTATGTAATGTGCTTAAATAGCTTCTTGAACAAACTTAGAAATGTAAAGTTTCTATAATCTGGGAACTTCTGATTGATGTCAAAGATTCCATAAATTAAAAATGCATGTTCCTTAATGTTGTATATAATAATACTGTTACAAAATGTATTACATGTTACAAAATGTAATACACATTTTACAGAGAAAAAGAACAGAAACAAAGCATGGCAATTAAGGGGTGAGAACAGAGGGAAATTTTACTTTTCTAATTTTTATATTTCTGTATTATTGGAATTTTTTACATATGTTAATCACTTTTGCAATCAGGAAAAGAAACACTTACAAATAAATCACTCTGGTAGCTTCCTGGCAATGACTCAATTCACAATAATGCACTTATCTCTAGTATTTCATGAACTGACCTACAAAACTAATTTTATGCATATCTATATAACGTGAATCTTCTTTTGTGTATTTTTATATGCTTTTTAAAGGTATCACAAACTCTAATCTAAAACCCCATGTGTCCATATAAAGTAACAAATTCCTACAAACAAAACTACTAATCATATCCTCTGGGGACAAATTTTGAAGACGTTACACAGGTAAAGGCCCATAACCAGTTTAAAAAGGAAAAAAAAAAGTACCACGCTGGGCTGAACAAAAATAAATTCGAAAAACCTCTTTAAGATGTAAACAGTTCTTGCATCTACCTGCGAGGCAGTGGGAAAGGGAAATAACCAGAACCAGTCTTGTTTGTGGGCTTCCTCGACATTTAGAAAGGCTCTGTGTTCTTAGAAGGGAGGAGCTAATGACCCTCCAGTATCTCCATCTCCCTCCAGCTCAGTGTCCTTTTCGGGACCAAGACAGACGCTCTCACGGTTAAGTTAGGCTCTGGCCTCAGCTCTGCCACTCACAATTTCATGGCTGAGGCAGGCCACTTTGCTCTCGGCTTTATTTTCTCTGTGTGTGTATGTATACACGTACGTGCCCTATACACACTTGGGTGTCCCAAGAGACCTCACTAATACGACATACTCCCAGTGAGAACAGTGGGTCAAAATGCTAACAATCTTAACGTAAGTTATAGGGGCACATAGAAAAACAACTGTAACGGGTACAGTCATTCTGATATACTGAGGATGAGGGTGGGGCTGCGAGGGAGCAGAGAATGTCTGTCACTGAGTCTAGGAGCTGTTATGCCAAGGTCTTTTGGCTTTAAATAGAATCGTGCCTGTGTTCTGAAAGAAAAAGGTATTATTTCAATCACTACCCATTTTTACTAAATGCTGATGACAATAAACACTATTACTACTTTAGAATCCTTTTTATTTCTCCTTGAAGTTACATCACACACAGAATTAACTATGTGAGGTTTCAAAAATAAAATGGCACGTTGCCAAAGTGCATTGCTTCATTTGATACTGTCAAAATTGAAGTATGATTTGATTTTCTTTTTTTTTTAACACATACACAGAAAATGACCAAAAGCATTCACATTACCTTGTTAACTTTCACACCTTCTTTTGGAGTTTGTTTTGTTGCTAGATTATACCCAATCATCTGTTTAGCCAGCTGTCCCACAACTTTAGGACTAAGAGAGAGGAGAAAAAAAAGAGAGAGAGAGAAGAAAGAAAAGAAAGTCAAGGTCTCTGTTGAAAATCATTTTAAAGTAGAGTCTGTATTATATCCCCAAGTCCACCCTGCCCAGGGCCCACCTCCACCTTCATAGAATCCATGGTGCTTTCTGCTCATACACTAGGTGCCTAGCACTGTACCAGAGGCTCACTGAGTACAAAATATATATGAATGAATGAAACAATAGGAGGGAAGCGGGGGAGGGGAAGGGAGGGGAGGGAAGGGAAACAAAAAGAAGCTTGCTTACATTTGCTATCCTCTCCCGCCAAATAAGTTACAGTCATAGTAGAGACACAATGCTGAAATGCATAGCAGACTAAGATAAGAGCTGAATAACAAATACTGGATAGTGGGCAATCTGGGAAGTAAGACCAAAGATGGGGATAAAGGAAAGGGGAAGAATCAAAGTAACCATGAAAGCTATGTGACAGGAGAGGAGAGGAAAGTGTTCAGTGTGTGGAGACATAGGATATAAAGCTGATCAGACAGGTTCAGATAAAGGAAGAATTGACTATCAGACAGGAGGGACCAGTGATGCCATTGGTAATGGGAAGCCACCGCAGGTTCTTGAGTAGGAGAGTGGCATTACAGAAGCAGCATTTAATTTGTAAGTGGTACCATATCAAACATGATGAACCACTGATTGTCTAGAACAGGAGTGTCAAGTTTTCACCAATTAGTGAACAAAAATCCTTTTGTGGGAGGAGAAGGGAAGCTAAGGCACTGCCAGAGCCCTCGACCTGTAATTTACTTCCTTTATGTGCCACCTCCTGCTCCTAGTCCCACCCCAGCCCTCTTTCTCGCTGCTCCTTTCAATCATGAGCAGGATCTTCCATAACTGCTTGCCCCAAAGACAAGGAATTAAAACTTCCTGGCTTACTCTTTTGTTAAATGAACGCCTCCTTTCAAACCGCTACTGAAGATACCTTTTCCTCTTCCTCCAGCTAAGATCTGGGCTTTTAAAACAATTTCTTTTGCATCTGCAAAAAAAAATCCAGAGTTAGTAGTTGATTTACAATTCTTTTTTTTTAAGCAACAAGTGAAGTGGTAATGACATAACTTCCAAAAGTGACTGGTAAAAGCTCTCTCAAACCGACTTTGAAAATGAAGGCAATAAAGAACTTCAAAAAACATCAATGTGCCTAAATACAAAGTCTGTTTATTGAGGACATTCAAATATTTCCTGCGAGTTTAATCTAATACTCAACCATCCCAAGGGAGAGCAACACATGTGTTCCCTGGCTCTTCTGAGTGTCAGAAGATGCTAAATAAATCCGGGCTGGAAGTATTAATTTTACTGTGTAAACACACTTCCATGTGGCAGAGACACCAATCTGCCAGAGGAGTTAACTACCTGTCAGCCATCTGAGATGTCAAAGGGAAGGCTAGTTTACGTGGGGGAAAGGTTTATTAAAGACAAGATGCAAATGGAGTATTGAAGAACTGTATTCTTGGAAATCAACGGTTTTCTGAGCAGTTGTTCTATGTATTCAGTGGGGCTGGGCAAGGGAGGAGGAAATGGCTTAAAACTAAAAGTAAGCAGTATCTTTTCAATGTTGGCAGAGTAACAGAACATCCCAGAGGAAAGTGGTTGTGGAATCTTTGTTTCTCAAAACACTCAAGGAAAAAGTGAGCTGTTTGCTCTTGACCTTTGAGACCAAAGTCATAAACGCAAATATCTTTACAGGACTGGTGGGAAAGCTGGATGTGTGAAGCAGCCCAGTGATAGAGAAGGCGCCCTCAGCCAACAGGAATGCTCCCCTACCCAACCAACAAAAAGAAAAAAAAAAGTCAGCCCCCAAATCAAATGCATTTAATAAATCAAAGAGTACACATCTTCAGGCCACAGCCTGGCATTCTCTGTTTGTGATCAAGTTTTGTTTGAAATTAGAGAATTAAGTCAGACAATCTCCGATACGGCTCTAACGGTTTTCTGGTTCAGCACACCAGGTTTAGAATCACAGACCCAGGTTTTAATCAAGCCTTCATCCCTTGCCCAGCTGTGTGATACTGGGCAAGTTACTTAATGTCTCTAAGACTCAGTTTACTCAATTATGAAACAATGTTGAGGGTTGTTTTAAGAATTAAATTAGAAAATATATGCAAATATCCCCAAATCCTAAAAACTCACTAATGAAAGAGTATTGCCACGATCAGTTAGTACATTTATTACCTTTGTATATTGTGAGGAACCAAAAGGTTGAGATGGGAAAAACTGTTGGAATCTGCAACCACTCATGTAAGGTCCATAACTGTTGGTTATTTCAACTATTACGACCATCACTGTTGTTACTCGTAGGCAAGCAGGCAACGGTTCAAAGAAAAGGAGCCACAGATTTTATCATGAAGGCAATGGGGCACTAGGAAGGATGTGACACTATGAAGGCACTGGGTAAGACAGTCACTCTAGCTGATATAATCAGATTATTATTATTATTTTTTAAACATCTTTATTGGGGTATAATTGCTTTACAATGGTGTGTTAGTTTCTGCTTTATAACAAAGTGAATCAGCTATACATATACATATGTTCCCATATGTCTTCCCTCTTGCGTCTCCCTCCCTCCCACTCTCCCCATCCCACCCCTCCAGGCTGTCACAAAGCACCGAGCTAATATCCCTGTGCCTTGCGGCTGCTTCCCCCCAGCTATCTACCTTACTACGTTTGTTAGTGTGTATATGTCCATGACTCTCTCTCGCCCTGTCAAAACTCACCCTTCCCCCTCCCCATATCCTCAAATCCGTTCTCCAGTAGGTCTGCGTCTTTATTCCTGTCTTACCCCTAGGTTCTTCATGACATTTTTTTCCCTTAAATTCCATATATATGTGTTAGCATACGGTATTTGTCTTTTTCTTTCTGACTTACTTCACTCTGTATGACAGACTCTAGGTCTATCCATCTCATTACAAATAGCTCAATTTCATTTCTTTTTAAGGCTGAGTAATATTCCATTGTGTATATGTATAATCAGATTATTAAGGCTCATTGTCTTATTGGTTGGTCTTCCCTTCTATATTTGCGCACACTCAGAAAACCAGGGTTGGGCTTCCCCGGTGGCGCAGTGGTTGAGAGTCCGCCTGCCGATGCAGGGGACACGGGTTCGTGCCCTGGTCCGGGAGGATCCCACATGCCGCGGAGCGGCTGGGCCCGTGAGCCATGGCCGCTGAGCCTGCGCATCCGGAGCCTGTGCTCCGCAACGGGAGAGGCCACAGCAGTGAGAGGCCCGCAAACCACAAAAAAAAAAAAAAAAAAAAAAAAGAAAACCAGGGTTTACCTTCTCTCAGAAGTATACATAGTTCCTTCTTTGCTGCCCTCTATAACCTCTGACAATAGTTTCTGCCCAGGGTATGAACCATAACAACATCAGTCAAACGATGTCTTAAGATAAACTAGTTCCCATCAAATTGAGTAGAAGACAAGCTATGGTGACCGCTCATTATCAGAAACTCACCAGGAATGGGACCAAATAAAATGAATTTATTGCATATTTAGGCTATTGCATGTAGGAGTAGTATTAAGATCAAGAACTTTGAAGAAAAACAGACTTAGTTAAAATCTCCAACTCTGCCTATCCCTTTATTTATAGAGAAGAGGAGAATGAGATTCAGAAAGGTAAAAGTAACACATCCATCTATAAAATAGTCAAAACAAAAATAATCTATAGTGTTAGAATGAAGTGAAGAATAAATGAAAATGGTAGGTAAAGTACTCATCTCAAAGTCTGGCGCATTAAAAAAAGAGTCAAAATATGATAGCCATCATCATTATAATTATTTTCAGCAATTAAGCAAAGAAGTAGAATACAGAAAGACATTTCTAATTTCTCTTTTTAAGACGTCAAGTAGAAAAACACTTTTTGCTGTCTACTTAAGTTTTTAATTGTGATCTCTTCAAATTCTTTAAAAAGGATAACTAGCATTCCATTGCCATTATCATTTTTCATATCCTTGTCATCCAGAAAAAGAGATGCTTTCCTCTCCAAGCTTTCCAACAGCAAAACCTGAAAGCCATACAGACTACCTAAATGGGCAATGTTAACTGGTGTTACACAGGTCTGATTAGATAAGCTTTAGGCACTAACCATCAAGACACAGAAACAGCTGTAGGCTCAATGAAGTGTTGTCAGTTATTCATATCACCACCGATCATGTATTAAAGGATTCCAACTTGGTCTACAGTTGGTAGACCAAGCAACTACGTTGGAGACTGTGAAGCCACACACTGGGGCAAATAGAAAAAGGGAAAGAAAAAGATTATATCAAATCTAGGTACATCTTCTGCAGCTTACACCCCAGGCCAAAAATAAGTTCACTACAATCATCTCTTCTGCTTAGATCTCAAATACTAAATCAGTACAGCAGGTCAGTAGCCCAAAGTAAAATAAGTTTGTCTCATCTTGAGGGAAACTCACATAAAGTAATTTAACTCATGTGGCTATTTACTCAAAGTGTTAAAAATTAAGTGGCCAAATCCTTCTGAACAGTAACTAGTTTTTTCATTCAGTATTTACCAAGTGGATTCACACTTAATGTCACTGTTTCTGTTTTATTTAAAGATCTGATTTCTCCAAAAACGTGTACAAATTTCTGTTTGTTTTTTTAACGTTACCTCTCTGTTCCCAAACAGAACTACAAAAGAATATCCATACAGGAAATTCCATATTTGCATGAATACACAGATGAATTAACTGTATTTTAGGATATAAAGCTAAAAAGAGACAGTGGGGGAGGACTCTCCTCCAATAAATTTTGTACAGAAATGGATTGCATCTATACATTGATAACCATATTAATGGTATAACCCAGGTCTGTATAACTCCAAATTCCCTGCTCTTAACCGATACTTTTACATGCAGTAGCCTAAATAGGCAATACATTCATTTTATTCTCTTCCTTTACTGGTGAATTTCTGATAATAAGCAGTGCTCATGGCTAGGGTTCTATTGGGTTTGATGCAAACCAGTTTACTATAACTCATATATATTTTAGGAGAAAAACGCACTATAGAGACATATTTGACAAACTTAATAGATACGTAAGACTTTCAAATACCATTATCACTTAAGAGAACAAACTTTATAGCCATGAAGAAAGCCTAAAAAAACCCCTCTGAGCCATGGTCTTATTTCACTCTATTAGCATTAAAATAATGCTTTCTCGGGCTTCCCTGGTGGTGCAGTGGTTGAGAGTCTGCCTGCCGATGCAGGGGACACGGGTTCGTGCCCCGGTCTGGGAAGATCCCACATGCCGCGGAGTGGATGGGCCCGTGAGCCATGGCCGCTGAGCCTGCGCGTCCGGAGCCGGTGCTCCGCAACGGGAGAGGCCACAGCAGTGAGAGGCCCGCGTACCGCAAAATAATAATAATAATAATAATAATAATAATGCTTTCTCACTTTTTTCCTCTCATTCTCCACCACAAGTGTTGTTATAATTACAATAATACAGTTTTATACCAATTTTTATAGTTCCCCAACAGTCCCATGCTGGATAATAAACATTCTTGGAAGCGTTATTAAATCTTAAAGAATAAATAAATTCATTAAGGAAAGCATAACCTAAATAGAATAAATAAGAAATGTTTTTAATTAGGCAGGCTTTGTAAAACTACTTCACTTTGCTTTTCGGAAATGGAATTCTGAAAATACATTTATGCAAAATAATGTTCGCAAGACATATTTTAGAACCTGAACACAAATGGGCCATAGCAAATGTCTGAAAATGTTAGTCAAATATATCAATAAGGGCTTCCCTGGTGGCGCAGTGGTTGAGAGCCCTCCTGCCGATGCAGAGGACACGGGTTTGTGCCCCGGTCCAGGAAGATCCCACGTGCCACGGAGTGGCTGGGCCCGTGAGCCATGGCCGCTGAGCCTGCGCATCCGGAGCCTGTGCTCTGCAACAGGAGAGGCCACAACAGTGAGAGGCCCGCGTACCGCGAAAAAAAAAAAAAAAAGAATATCAATAACAGTAAGTTATTTTCAACTATCCTTTTTAAATAGTTTGGTGATCAAACAAATATTTGTATTACTGAACTGGTTTTTATTCAGTATTGCGCTCTTTCAAAGTGTAATACTTTCTAAACACAAAATGTATTACTCTATATACCGGTACTGTAGCAAGGTGACTACTACCATGATCATCTATTTTGATTCAATAACACTGTAGTTTGGGGCGGGGGGGGGGGGAACTACGATTTCTATGATTCACTGACAAGCAAAATTGCAATATTCAGTTTTAAGCACAACGGCACTGTGTAATTTCTAACATAGTGATCACCCTTCATGAGGTCTGATAGAATCCTTAATAGAGAAAGTTAAAATGTATTTCAGATTACCTATTACTGTACGGCAAGGAGAAAGCGGAGTGGGAGGCAAGAGAAGAGTTGAAAGCTACTATGAAAAGATGAATCTTAATAAAGAACATACAATTTATAGGGCGATAATAGAGACCCAAGTGGCAATTTCCCAAAGGAAATGAGCTAACATCCCTGTTTTCATTATGATCTCAGAACCCAAACTTAAAAGTGGAGAATTACCTATCTTAATCATTACTCTAATATCTCCTATAGATTGACCCCTATTTCCTCAAATTGTGAGTAGGTTGCTCGCTGGGAAATAAGACTGTTTCTGAGAATGAAACAAGTATTTCAACTTTCAACAAGTCTGACATGGGCTCACAAACACTGCAATAGAGAATTTCAAACATATGAGACATCAGAATAACCCATTTCACCACTGGTCACATCCCTAGACTAAAACAGAATTGGAGATACTTGGCTCTCCATCAGACTGCTACCCATCAAAGACTTAAATTAAACATACCTGGAACAGTGATTTACAAATATAAGTAAAAGATGGAAATAAAACGATCTCTAGGACAGGGGTTTTGTAATACAAATAGGAAGTTATCCAGGGAGACATTATTTCACATTAAAAAATTCTTTTATTATTCTTATAAAATGAGGCTTTTATGTAAGTTTTAAATCTTAATTTCTTAATATGGTAAGCCAATTAATCCCACATTATCTAAAATAATTCCTTCATTTGGATACTGTGGGGGCATGATAATGCCCATTTGAACAGTTTATTAATTATAATGAAGATAATAATATTATCTTAACACAAAACACAATTTTATTTTCGAGGGAATCATTTTGAGCTCTTATAAAAACCCCTAAATTAAAGTTTGATAAATCATTCTTTTTCAAATTGCCATACTCTTAAAAATATTGTATATTTAATCCTACATTATAGACCTTATTAAAATCTATAATGATAAATTAGCCTACTCTTCTGATTTTGTCACTGGTGTTATTAATTGCTTTCATAACCTTTAATACACACTTTGTTGGTGATAAAAATTTTAAAGCTAGATAAAAATTACCTCCAGAAAGGCTCGATTTAGTTGTAATATCTTACTTTTTCTGTAGTTTAATACTTATAAACCAATCTTACATTTTGCCTATTAGATTAAAAGATATATTTCCATAACAAAGGTTAAGGATAGAACCTCCTGACACTGATGCCAAAAATAATGTGATCGTATTCAAGCACCTGTAGCTAATCAAAAATGTCTAATGGGCTTCCCTGGTGGCACAGTGGTTAAGAATCCGCCTGCCAATGCAGGGGACATAGGTTCGACCCCCAGTCTGGGAAGATCCCACATGCTGCGGAGCAACTAAGCCCGTGCGCCACAACTACTGAGCCTGCACTCTAAAGCCCATGAGCCACAACTCCTAAAACCCCAACACCTAGAGCCCATGCTCTGCAACAAGAGAAGCCACCGCCATAAGAAGCCCACGCACCGCAACGAAGAGTAGCCCCCGCTCAGCGCAACTAGAGAAAGCCCACACGCAGCAACGAAGACCCACCGCAGCCAAAAATAAATAAATTTATTTATTTTAAAAAATGTCTAATACTATAAGACTGCAACCACAGGACATTAAACAAATCTTCTGCAAATGAAGCCACTTGATAAAAAGAATTTTTCAGAACAAGTTTCTTCAAAAGAAGAAATTTCCAGAAATCTCTACTGTTTTATGTACAGTAGGGATTAATGATATACATTACTAATAATAACATCTGTAACATTTGTAACTTCAACATATCCTGGAAACCGTCACAGATGATGAAAAGCATTTATGAACATCAATAGCATTTCTACAGTATTTTGTGGTACATTTGAAGGAAAAGAATGATAAAGGAAAACTAGCTATTAAAAATTCATTTTTAAGGCAAAGATGTGTTCAGTCAGGGCTCAATGAGGGAAGCAGAACCACTGTGAGTTATGGATAAGGGATTTATTACAGGAATTAAAGCTGAATTTGTAGGAGATGCTGAGAAAGGAAAGGTGTGAAAGTAGAGGCTGGAGGATCAGGAGTCACCAAGCAGCCAATGAGAGGAGTCACCAACTAGCATATGCAGGCTCTGTGAAGAAGGGTATGGGACTTGTTGCCACGCATCTCATGATGGCTTTGTGTTCATGTTGATCAGCAAGGTCAGCAGTTGGAAAACAGCTAGACATGGAGCACAAAGGAACAAAGACAAGTTGGACCCTCTTGCCAGCATGTCTACATCTACCCATCACTGCATCACAAAGTAATGGGTGCATTTCAAGTTCTGTGCCAATTCCAAATCTGGGCAACTCTAACCTGATATATACAAGGAAGGGGATTCTTAGAAACGGAGTTCCACCAAGCTGACACAGTATAAATTACCACAGATGATAATAAAGGAATCAGAAGGCAAAGCCCGTAACTGTTGCAGGTTCAGAATTAATATTTTTTTACATTTTTCTGAGCGGCTTGAGAACCTATCCTGGACCAGGGTATATGAGGGATATACTCTGTCTGTCTTCAGTAGCAGACAATTGGAAGCTACATGATCATACAGAAATATAAGGGGATCTCTTGTTGATGTGAACCAGTGATGAACAAGAGGGGAGAAAAAGGTGACAATGCCCAGAACTGATATGCAAAGATAAACTCACAACAGTTTTATTTTCAGAGACAACTGGAAAGACTGTGAAATTTAAAATGTACGCACCATATATATGGCTGGGCTGCACTCATATTTAAAGATGTTTCTTTCACTTTCACAGCAATATTACTAGTATTCTGAGATCTTCCACCTTCATGTTTAGAAATCTTGTCTATTCCCTATTTTCTCTTACTTAAGTCAATTCCTCTATCTGGCCCTCCACTTGCTGAGAGATGCTCTCATATGCTACTGTCTGGAATCAGTCCCACTGCCTGTTTGCTGTCCTCATTCTGCCACCCTGGTCTACTGGCCAAACCACCACCAGTTTCCTCTAGTCAAGAAAGATCCTCCAGCTTCTCACAAGTGGGTCCTTTCTGGGGACCTTCTCAAGCAGAGTGGCTGAGCCCCTAGTGAGGCAGCTTTTTCCTTTTCAGCACAGTCTCTATCCCAGAGGACACAGTCTCCAGGAGAGACTTGGGATCAATGAAACCTGATGCTTTTGTGCCCTCAGAGCTATAGCGCCTGCCTGCCCAGCCTTCCCCTTTTCCTCACTCACAGAGATTTAGCAGGAACCCCTCGACTTTCTAACCAGCTCCACTCTTTAGAGACTCTTTCTCCTAACAGGCCCTGATTTCCAAATTGCAGAGTGCATTCAAAATCCTTCTCAGCCTCCTGAGTCCAATGCAAATCAAGGAATAGTACTGGGCATCTGTTCCATGCTCCTGAAAAATTCATGACAGTTAAGAAACGTGGAATGTTCTAAGACAATTAGGAGGTCCATCTGTCCAATGCACACAAAACACCCTTTGGTAGAGCAATCCCACTTCTGTGAAAATCAGCTACAGAAACAAGGATTTTCACTGCCATGTTATTATAAGAGGGAAACACTGAAAACAACCAAAATGTCCATCAGCATTTGGACATTCGGGTTTGGAAAAACAAATTTTACATAGCCACATGATGAAATGATACAATACTATATATCTATCAACCATGATTAAGTATATCTTTATGTATAAACATGGGGAAATGTCCATAGACACTATACGCTTTAAACTGAGTTAATGATTAATATTTAAAAAGTCACATTTGTGAATCATTATATAGTCATAATGAAATCTAAATGGACAATAACCACATTATTAACTGAGGTTATCTTAAGGAGGTAAGGAGGGGTATTATGGGTAGAACATTACCTTTTTTCAGTACTGATTCAAATTTTTTGCAATTATCATGTGCTGTCATAAAAAAATTAAAATGTGAGATAAATATAGACAGTTATTTATAGTGGTTTGTCTTGAATATTTAAATGTTCCTTTCTGTATCAGTCTTTATAGTTTTAATCTGTGGGGTCAGGGATGCCTACACTTGAGGAGGCCTCCAGAAGGCATCTTTAAGAAATATGGTTCATCGTCTCACAACATGACTTCCTAAGGTATCATGCAAGAAAACTGACAGCAGCAGAAAACCTTTTTTCCCTTTTAAAATATCTCTTGAGCACCTGCAGGAATTCAAAGATTTAAAAAAGTCATAGTCACTGCCCTTCAGAGACTTAAAATCTACTGAAGGAAAGAGATACAAACAAAGAATTACTGAAAAACATGAATGCTTTCACAAGTGGCAAGAACAAAGTATAGTGAGAAGGGGAAATGGTGTCAAGTTAAGCAGGGCAGGAGAAAGAATAGAAGAGCCGGGAAGACAAGAAGAGCTGTGAGTTTTCTAGGTAGATAAAGCTGGGGAGTGAAGATACCAAGGGGTAAACAGCTAAGAAAGGCTACATTGCTTTTCCATTTATACTTGTTTGGCTGTCTTAGTTACCTATTTAAATTAGAAACCACTATCGCATCACTTCAAATAAACCAGTAAAGCATGCCAAGGACTCAGCACTCAAATTTGTTATTTCAGATCTTCAGAAAACCTCTACTTCAATAAAAGTTTATTTATCTATACTCAGGAACAGCATATAAATGAAAAAACACATGTATGGTCTTTGTTAAATTTAGTTATTTTGCCCTAAGTGCTTTTAAGATCTCCAATAATTTTATCACGGTGGTCTTTAAAAAGCCCCCAATCAGGTACACTCTCACACAGGACTGTGAAAGCTCCCAAGGGGTCAGTGAGATTCAAACTAAGCAGTTGTTTAATAACAGCAAGAGTTACATATATGTCCACCCCCTCCTAACCTGCAAATAAACACATATTCCAGACTTAAAATGTGCAACCATTCTAAATGCCAGAAATATAGAATTCCAAACACTGGCTTGGTGATGTTGCTATAAAAGGAAACCAGGAGGTTTTCATTTTCCATTTTAAAGTGCTAAAGTGGTGGGTGACACTCTGGAGTTAAGTAGAAGCCAGGAATGACCCACCCCAAGGGAGATGAAAGATCTCAGAACCACTTTCCCATGATATACACATCTACTGTGGTCCAGCATAAACTGTTATGTAGCCTTCAAATCGCATTGAGTTTTAAATTGCAGTGTCTTGCTCTTTTATTGCCTGTCCTGATCCATTCATTGTGCCTGAAATCTAAGTCTATTGCTTGAATATTAAACACAGGGAGGATTTTAGAGTGCATCCTAGAGGATGAAATCATGCAATTTCAGTGAACTAGGAAGAGTTTATATTTGGCTGACTTTCGAGGGTTGCAAAGGCCTGAGAAATAGTTACTTTTTCCTTTTCCTGCTATGCCAGCTTTCGTTGGTTTTCATCCTTCCTTTCTTCCCCTCTGCTTCCTTCTTCCTCCCCACCCTTCCTTCCTCCTTTTCTCTTACCCTTCCTTGTATTGTTGCCAATTTATTTAAGTGCAAGTTCTATTATATCTAAGATAACTAGCTTCAGTTTCAACAGTTCAGTTTCAACAGCCTGAAAGATCAGCACTAACTTCAAATTTCACCTCCCATCACACCCTCCTCAAAACCACTCCCAAATAAGGACTAATACACTTAAATCCCTCAGAATTGGAGCACTCATCATCAACCTGATCTATACCTGACTTCAGAAGCCACAAAGCCTGGACCTACTTTCTTGGACTGTCTTCAGAACAACCATTCTGATTATCTTTGAAGCATTCAAACGAGGATGGTCTCTTCTGGGACTTCCTGCATCATTTTTTTTTTTTTTTTAATGCCTGGTTTGAGCAAGAATTCATACTGGAATGAGCCAGCCCAAGTGTTATAAATAAGAAATTAAAGAATTAACAAGCTGATGTGCACCCTCTAGGATGCACATCATGGGGAAAAATTAATAAAAATTTTTTGAGTTGAATTTGGAATTGTTACACCGGAAAACACAGTAAAATACTCAAGAGCTGGCATCCACACCTGGGAAAAGTATAAGAAAATTCTGGCAGGTTTTAAGTAGCTAGTACTAGTGTGGCAGAGAAATAAAATCCTGTTCCATGCTTGACCAAGTAAGCAGTCCTATATGAGGATACCCTCTGAAATCCCAATCACTAGGAGACATTTACTCTCAAGATTCACATTTCATTATGGCAGCTGGAAAGCCACCAGATAAGCCTATTCTTCCTACCCAATGACCGACCTCTCCTTTAAAAGTGTGGCCAACATCTGTTCTGTATCCACACTCTCCCTCACCATCACAGTTTTTTTACTCTGTTTTTCACCTTAGTTTCCAGGAATATGATATCAGACATCTGGAAGTAAATAGCACATCCACAGAACTACCTAAAATATTCCCTTCGTCTCCCACTGCTAGTGACCTTAAATCCAGCTGCAGCTTTTTTCAGGTCCCTGACCCTTTCTCTTTACCTCCCATCAAGAGTTTGGAACAGGCTGTCATAATGCATAAACATGATTCCACTGTGGGGAAGGAAGGAGATCTTGCTACCCTAGATGAATTTCCCAGGACACTTGTCCATAAAGCTATGGACAAGTGTCCATAGCTATTTTGTCCATAACCTCAAAATAGGATGGCTTAGCCATATACAAAGGGAGTGATTTTTATGATGAATTAAATCAACATTGACTCGGGAATGCTACAAAGTCTCACAAACCAGATCTCACCTCTCCTCTGAAGGGCCTTCTAGTTCAAAGGAGATGCCACACCGAAGAGGGGCCACAGAGCCGGGGAGGGCCCTGTCACACTGGATGAAGCCACACTCAGTTTAGCCAATCATGCCCCTCACACCTTCTCTAGTGTTTGTTGCTACTGAAGGGCACACACAGCATGATGCAGAATGAGATGGCCTCATTCCCCTGGAAATGACCAAGCAGGAGTGCCAGGTACATAGTGGGCCCTCAGCATATGGTCATTCATTATAATCATCACTTCTTTGCACTGTGAAATCATAATCACAGTATTTATTAGGTGTTTACTGTGGAATAAGATTTGTGCTAAGTGTATTCATTACCCACATTTAACAAATAACTCCACTGAGGTTATCTGGAGTAACACAGCTAGCAAGAAGTAGAGTCAGAATGTTTCAGCAAGAAAAATAATTCTAGAGACTGTGCTTTAACCCTTTCACATAAGAGCCTCATTATTGGTTTTTTTTCCCCCAACATTTTGTTATTAAAACTTCCAATCACATAAAAAAAAGTTGAACGACAAGTAAAGATCTACACACTCACCACTCGGATTCTATAACTGCTAACATTTAACTACATTTGCTTTATCCCAAATCTCTCCATCCATCACAGCCCATCTTATTTCTTCACGCATTTCAAAGTAAGTTGCAGACATCAGTGCAGTTACCCTTAGACTCTCAGGACTCATAACAGTAACTAAAGTTAATACCTGTTTACAGTTCTTTTTTGGCGAGAGATACAATTTACATACAGTGAAATGCCCAAATCTGAAATGTACCATTCAGTAGGTTTTGACAAATGCATATACCTGTATGACTCAAATCCCAACCAAGAAACACATTGTTGTTTGTAACAGCATATTACTAGAGTGTCCTTAGGACAAAATATCTAAATAGAACAGCACTGACAATGAGGATATTAAATCTCTTACTGAATTTTCACTGAAACTAAACATAACAAAATATTAAATTCTACACCTCAGCACAAAGATCAATCCCTGGCCTATAGACAGGCCACCAACAGATATGTGACTATTCAAGAAGTGTAAAAAGCAATCAGTTCTCCCCCACCCACCCCACGACCTCCAAATCAGAATCCTGCTCGAAACATTCCTAGTCAGAGTCAGTGACATGCAAAGTACTGATTTAAAAAGGGTTTTTTTGTTTGTTGTTTACCACGAGCATATATAACTTTTTGAAAACAACTAATTATTTTAAAACATGAACTTTTCCAGCCCTGATACTTTGAAAGCTCGGGGAAACTATCAATAATAGCTGCACCAAAGGTGTTTCCTTGCACCATGTCTGTCCTGGTATTTTGGTGTGGCTATTCATTTTGAAAAGGGAAGTGAATTCTCCTGGGGATTCTTGCAACCTCCAGAAAAGCCAGGATGATGCTTCCAGCCTTAATCTGATGCTTAAGTGATGGAGTGATGAATATGACAATCTTTAGCCCAAAGCTTTTCTAGGCTGTCAATGTCCCTGTCACTGCCTGATATTAACATATTGGGATTGGAGACTTTCCATAAGCCTCCAGGGTTTTTGAAAGAAAACCACTAGAAAGTATTTAGAAGACAAAAGCCAAGACATATCTGCGCTATAACCTACATTACTCTTTTGCAAACTTTAGAAAATACAGATACAAATGCTTTAAAAAAAAGTCTGCAATGATAGAAAGTCTACATCAACAGTTATCTACAGGGGGTGAAGTTTCAAATGATTTTTACTTCCTTCTTTAAAGCTTTGATATTACCTGCACTTTTTACAAGTGCTTTATAAATGCTTATGCCATTTATAATCAGAGAAAAACTATTTTCAGATTTAAATAAAATATATGTTTATGTGACCTAGTAAGAACAATAACAATAATATTGCTAAGTGGGGGGGAGGGGGAAAAAGTTTTCCGTAATCGAAAATATATGTCATTAAATATATGTACATGTATGCATACAGGCATATATAATATGTATACTGAGCATTAATCTGGAATAAAATATACCAAAGTATTAACTGATTATTTGGAGCGGGGGAGGAGATTACTGGTAATTTTTTCTTCTTTTTGACAGCAAATATGCTACAAAGAACATGTATTATTTCTGTGAATTTTTAAAGCAAGTTCATCACACATTAGATACACTGGTGCCTGAGATGTGCACAGAATACTGCCATTCAGCTTCACTGGGCTCTACCACCCCTTGCTCACTTCATGGGCGGTATGACTCAGAATGGAGGACAGAGGCAAAACACGGCCACTTCTCAAATCAGCAACTAATCTTCCAGTTCAAAGCCAGCTATGGTGTTCCCTGGGCCTAGGGACTCACACACCTGTGCTTTCCAGAATTAGTTGCATCTGATCCATGCAAGGAACGTGAAGATTCGTCCCTATGAGATTCAGGACAAGTCACTGGGGCTCAAGTCACCAGTTTCCTTAAGGGGACATAAAGGGGTCAAGTGCCCTCTTGAGGTGCCCTTCAGCCCTTCAGATGTATGTGCGGAATTATTAAAGCATCTCCCTTCTATGTACATAAACCTACCATCCCTCTTAAGTCCCTCCCAAAGAAGGAAACATTGGAGATGATCAGAGTATACTGGTAAGTTAATGAGCCACTGGTAGACAGCCTTGGATCACAACTCAGGTTTTTTTCCTCACTAGCCAGTTGAGTGACCTTGGCCAAAGAATAACAGAACCTCAATTTTCTCATCTATGAAATGAAGCTGATAAAAGTAGCGCTTACCTTTGAGAACTGCTATGACTATTAAATGCTAGGGGCTGGTGGGAGGTGGGGGGGAGGCAGGGAGTATGTAAGGTATGTAAAGTTACTTAACACAATACCTGGCTTACATCCTCACTTATATTTATGTCTTAAGTTTCAAGTAAATAGTAGATGATGATGATAAGGATGAATATGTTGTTCATTCGGCAAAAATGTTTCATAGTAAGTAATAAATGTGGTTTTACTGACTTTTATAAGTGTTTAGATACCGATGTCTTACTATTTTTCCAATCATTCAGAAATGATCAATAAAATGTGCTCATGGTTGATGAGAACATACTAGTTCAAATCAAGTTGTTTTTTTTTGCGGTATGCGGGCCTCTCACTGCTGTGGCCTCTCCCGTTGCGGAGCACAGGCTCTGGACGCGCAGACTCAGCGGCCATGGCTCACGGATCTAGTCGCTCCGCGGCATGTGGGATCTTCCTGGACCGGGGCACGAACCCGTGTCCCCTGCGTCGGCAGGCGGACTCTCAACCACTGCGCCACCAGGGAAGCCCTTAAATCAAGTTTTAAAAGGTCAGATACCTTCAAGAGAAACCCAAATCTATAGACATTTAGCCTTGTCCTCCTGCTACCTCCCAGATGGACTATTGCTTTTGTAAGTAAACTGAGTATCTCTGGATCCCAGATAGGATTCCCCTGCCACAAATGCACACCATGTTTTTATTTACGTTTGGATAGCAGTTTGTTTAGTTCCAAGGTCTGCATGTTTCCTTACTTTTTGCTCGTCTCCCTTTCGATACCCTTGACTGTTGCCTGGAACGAGTGGCCCTGGTCCATCCGCCACGTTTCCTGGCAGAGAACTCATTGCTTGACTCCATCTGGAGTTGCTCAACTTCAGGCCTCATTAGCAGGCTGAGGCTTGTACAACACAGCACATCCCTCCCCCAGCACTGATGCTGGGTCTGTTCCAGCCCTGTGGCAGCCTGCAGGGGAGGGAAAATGAGCTGGGAGGCAAGCTAGACACAGAGCTTGGCTGGCATTTTGTACATCAGCGTTAGGACACATGGCTCTCTGTCCTTTAGTGTCATTGCTGCCATTGCTATTACTGTTACTATGGTGGTTGAGGTTGTTGTCATGTCTCAAAGACATCACATTTTCCGGACTATCTACCAAGAACTAGTCAAAGGACTTTATACACCTCATCTCTTTTAATCCTCACATCAGCCCTCTGCATAAGATACTATTCCTAGATATGAGAACACTGAAACTCAAAGAATTAAAGTCCCTTGTCCAAGATCACACACAAGTTGTAAATTCCAGAGCACAGGCTCAGGCCAGAGCTGAAGATCCACCAACACCATCTGAGCATGACCTCCTACTACCCTCACCAATTCATGTTTGCGGGAGTAAATGAGGTTGGGAGCGGGTAAGGTGACAGTGGTCAGAGAGAAAGCAAGCCACCCACTTCCAAATTTGACCAGAATTCTTGACCATGGGTTCTGGGATCTGCCAACTAAAATGAAGAAAAAGTAATGACCCAATAATAGCAAGAACAAGAAAGACCTCCCATTTTGAGTCAAATGAAAGGCTATGCCCATAAGGTAGCTCACATGGATTAACAGCTTCACAGACAAACCTTTTAACTGTGTATACAACCAAATGTTTTTGTGATGTATTGTACCTGATCATCTTGTAAAAAAACAAAGCCTACTCGATGAGTGTACTCCCTCAGTACTTTTTTTATTATTATGCATGTTTTTTTTTTTAAAGACAGCAGTCCAGGTTGATGGGGTGCAGATGTCAAAGAGGAATTCTCCAAAGGCAAAGACAACACTGGCCCTTCCTTCTCTGAGGCACTTGTTACCACAGATAGGGATGTCCACGACACAGGAATGCCAGAGTGTGGGCCTGAGTCCACTCTCTAGCATTAGGGTTCCTGGATTCAAACTCTGCTTCAACTCTTTTACTTAGCTGTATAAAATCTTAAAAGTCACTTAACCTCTCTAAACTTCAGTTTCTTCCTCTGTAAAACGGAGAGGATAATAGTAAATCTCTCATGGGTTACTGGGTAAATTCAAGCATGCAATCCATGTGAGTACTTTGAACAATGCCTGGCAACACAGCAGGTGTTTTCTTTTAAAGAATGTGAACTACTATAGGCTTTATGACTTACATCCTCTGATATCGCCTCATACGTTCCTTAAATAAATCCATTAGCCTTCACATCTTCCTCTAACAAATGTCATTACTGTTTGAGCCTCTGCTAGGTGACAAGCAATATAATGGGTGCTTTGCGCATCTATTATCTTTAATCCTTCCAATAATTCCATAATTTAGAAATTATTGTCCCCAGTCTACAGTAGAAAACACTGAATGGAGTTCAAAAGTTTTTGAGTGACTTGTTAAGGGATATGACCTCCAGCCCATGCTTTTTCTATTATAGTTTCCATTCCAACCAAGAGGGGGATGTGAATGTTATCTTGCTGCCCAGGGCAGCAGCTCATCTACTGAGAGCTGACAGCTCCCCAATCTCACCATGGCCTAGGGGGTATCTCCAGAAATCAGCTTGGCGACCCACCTGGCATCCAGGCCCTGCCAAGACTAAAGTTGTCCACCACAGCTCTTCCATTAGGGCCACTGCAGCAGGGGAACACTCCCCCGCCCCCTCACCGTGTCACTGTGTTTGGGAAACCTAGGGTAGCTTTGCTGCAAAGAAGAGCCCACTTGTGATTTTAAATGAAATATTTGCTTTACTTAAGTGACAGATTTTTAAAAACCCATTTTTTTTATAAGCCTTTGAGTTCAACTTGCAATTCTTATCATTCTATTAAGTTTGAAATTTTGACATTCACTTTCAAGGCAGCTTTTGATTAAGGTTCAAAGAACTCAAGTTGGACACACTAAACTCCCCCTCAGCAATCAGTATCATTTACACATTTAATTATTCTTAAACATTTTAAACTGAATTTATAAATTGAACGTATCCATTTTCTCTTCTTAAGCACTTCAACTGTCTGACCCAACGAGCAAAACTTTCTCAAGTACTAAATTGCACCAGTAATTCCCTAACAAATTTAAAGATTCAGTGAATTTTAAAACCATTGTAATACTATTTATAATCTTTGTCAAAAGCCTTATCTTTCAACATAAAAATTACGAGTAATGTCATTTAATGTCTACTCTGTTACTGTAATATGTCAAATTCTCTTAAATATTACAAACACATCAACTAAAACAATATATACAGATAATTAATAATTGATTAGGATTAATCATATGGGTTTTAGAAATGTCATCATCTGTTTGCTAAGTTATCTACCTACCTCGGTTAAAAGTAACATAACAACTAAGGAAACGCTTTTCAAATCTTGTGTCACAGATAACATCACAACTCCAAGGAACTGAGGTCACGCTCTTATCCAGGGTGGGAGTGATTTTCCATGTACTCCTGATGGACAGGATGGAACTGTTTTTAATAGCTGCCAAGACAAATGGGGACCCCAAACAGGGTGATCTCCTGGACTATATATAACCCAGAATCACTCAGATTACACCACCAACCTAATACTGATGATTTCCATCTGATGGCAGCAGACAGAAGTCAGCCACCTTCTGCAGGGCTTTAGCTATTACCTCACTTACTGCATGCATGGTTTTGTGTTTTAGGTTTCTGGGTTTTTTTTTTTTTTTAGCTTTTTAGGAATTTCAGTTGCCTTTTTATTGCTTGAGAACTTTAATGCTATTTCATAAGTTCCTTTATATTCTACTATAATTCCTTTAAACATCTATAAATTTTGTCACTTGATTCAAGACTAAATTCAGCACTTACTGGGACCTCTTATCAATTTGGTGCTGGTCTCCTCTACACAATTCTTTACTGCCTCATGGAATTCAGAATTATTTTTGTTTCCTTCTTGCCTAACAGAGGTAGTATCAGTTAGAATTAGGTTTAGCTGTCGAGGGACCAAAAAATTTTAAATTATAATTTTGAAATTTTAAGTAAGAGAGAAGTTTTTAAGTAAGAGAGAAGATTATTTTTCTCTCATGTAAAGTCCAGAGGAGAGTTGTTAAGAACTGGCATCATAATCCCACAACCATCACAGTCCCTCAACATATGATTTTGACTTCATGGTCAAATTGGCTGCCATTGGCTGTAACCAAATCACAAGCCCACAGCTAGCTCCGCCAGAGATTGGGAAACATGGTCTCTGCTCCAGGCAGCCATGTACTTAGTGGAAAACTGAGTAGCACCCTGGTACCTGAGAACAAGGGGTGCTGAGGGGGAGAAGGGAAATGTCATGAAGGTATTGGCACACGCCTGCTGGAGCCCGAGTACACAGTTACCGAGGGAGAGAGAGGGGTACCTCGTAGACATGTCAGTAGCATATCTGACAGCACCCCAAAACTGAAGATCTTGGAAGGTGTCAGGGTGGTGGGCAGACAGTACAGTTCCAATTGGTCATATCCATAGGTTACAATCAACTGAGGAAATAAGTTTATATAGAAGATAATGAGAGCCAGGTTTCTCTCCATTGAAGCAAGTATTTCCAAACATGGAAAGGTGAGATGTTAGAAATACCCTTGAGATTTAGGATTAGAATTGGAGGTATTGACATAAACACAATGCTTTTTGTAATGTACACAGACAAAGAAATATATATGTGTGTGTTTGTAAGTGTGTGTATGTAGAGCAGAATGAATGTGTAATTTTATATACATGTATATTTGTATATGTGTACATACATACACATATACAAGTTTGTGTGTATGTGCGTATCATACCCAACTGTCTCTTAAGATGACCTAAAAGCAATGACATCTCAACAATAATGAGCACAACCACATACCAAGTGGTTTTCAAATATTAACTCTACTAAAAAGAACCAGGGCTTCTTAGAGAAATGGCTAATACTATGCCTGGAACAAGAGAAGTACAAGTTGAAACGGGAATATCTTGCGCCAGCAAGTAAGAAAGTGCTCGAAGAAAAGACAAAGCCATGTCAAAAATCCTTAAGAATGGATGACAATCCATTGAATAAAACAAGAATTCATAGGTCCTTGATGATATAAATAAATGTTGTAAGGCAGAAGGAAAAGCTCTTCTTTTTAGCAGATTACCAACTCATAAATGTAGGAGAAATAATGGAAATGAGAATCACCAATTGGCAGCTATCACAGAGGTAACTGATTCAGGCAGGAGCAGTCCATGAAGGCCAAGGCTGGTGGGTGGAAGTTAGATGAGGACAAGGATACTGGTGTAATCTCAGAACTCCTCCCCACAAAATTCTAGTCAATCACAAAAGGAAAATGTCAAATGTAAGGTAGAGAAACCTGGCAGACATCAACTGGACTAGTGGTGTGAAAGGTCACATAGTTTCTGATGTGACCAGCTATGAACAGCTATCATTTTTATGGCAGTTTTTTACCAAGAATGCAGGACCTGAATCTAACCATGAGGAGGCACTGGGTGGACTCAGCCTGAGAGACATTCCACTGAAGGAAAGGCCTGGACATTTTTAAAGAAGGACTTGAAAGACAGGGAAAGACGAAGGAAATGTTCCAGAGTAGTAGAGATTGAATAGACATGACAACCAAATGTAACGTATGTTTCTGACTTAGATCTTGGTTCAGGAAAGAAAAAGACACTATTAGAACAGCTGGTAAAGTCCAAATAGGCTTTGTAGATAGGATGGTAGTAGTGCATCAACATGGTTTCCTGATTTGGAGGGTTGAATGGTGATGATGTAGGAGAGTTTCCGTGTTTGTGGGGAAACACACACCACAATGCTTAGGGTGAAGACGTATCACGTCTACATCTTGCTCTCAAATGTTAACAGTTGGGGAACTGGGCTGAAAGTGATATGGGAGTTGTTTGTATGGTACTTAGAATTCTCCATAAGTTTGAAATTATTTCAAAATAAAGTATTAAATAAAAAAAAAATCAAGGTCCGTTGTTCAGGAAGGAGAGCCCTGATACTGAGAGAGCCAGTGGTCTGTGCTGGTGAGCCTACACAGCACACTGTTGTACCTGCATTATCTTTCTTGTCTTTGTTCAGCTCTAAAGTTATAATCCTTGTTCCCATTGTCTTGTCCTAGTTGTTTGCTTTAACAACATCATTTCCTCTCCTTGGGTCCATCAGTAAGATTCCAACCCACCTTACGTCCAAACCAGTCACAGTTACCACAGGCAATACATTTTGAGGCAGATAACAAGGTGTTTTCAACATCATATTACCTACATAGCATTTAAGAGCTTCTTGACACAATTCTGCCCTGAAGTAACATGCCAAGAAAAGAGGAGAACAAGTGTAATACCCAGGCAGTGTCGGGAGGATAAGACTGCACAAACCGTAGAAGATAAAACAGAAGTGAGAGCAGGTTTCAGAACCACACAGCCTTGGGGGACCTGTACACCAAGCACAGAGACCATCCACCACTAGCACAAAGACCTACTTGAACCAGAAGTTTTCCAAAAAGTCTGATCAATGAGTCTCTCAACTAGAATTCTAGACTCTGCTCTTACCAATGTAACTTAGGTTTGCAGACCTATCATGGGGAAAAGAAGAGAGACAATGAGAAATCTCCTTCCTAGTTTCAAATCTACAGATTCTGTCCTCAGTGACGTGAAGAAGGCTGGACACTTTCAGAAATACTAATATCTCAAATTGTGTGGTCATTTATAATACTTGTTAATGTCAATTTATGATCATTGCGTCTGATGCCTATAATGAAGAGAATATACAGTCATTCATTCTAAATATGAACACTTTGCCCTTTCACATTCAAATTCACAGTCTATAAACATTTATTGAATTCCTACCACTCTGAGCCTTCAACACCAAGATCACTGAAACAGCAGTGCCCTCACTGAGTCCACAGTCTTGGGAAGGGCAGACAAGTAAACTAACAAATTTAATAAAAAGCACATATGACATCAAATTGTTCACCATTTCTAGGTTTGCCCAATGAAGTACTGAACCTTAGGTTATGTTATCTTAACTTATTTTACTGTTTTAAAGTTAGGAACCAAACTAGGGAAACTGAACACACACTAGCTGTGGGCTTCATCATTTAAACATATCAAGCCATGCGTGATATATCACCTAAATAAGTGGTTTCCAATGTTCATGTCTGAGCTATATCAGAATACCTGTGGCACTTATTAATAATTCAGAAATCCAGTACTAATGAAATCAAAATCCCAGGAATCAGGACTCAGAGGAGTTCTTCAGTGGATTTTGATGCGCAGCTAAGTATGGAAACTTCTGACTTAAACCGTCACTGAGAGTGACTTTAGCTCACTACAACACTAGTTTGCAAAATAAAAATCAGTCCCTTGGCTGTGAAATTTACAAGACTGCTGATTAATTCATTTGAATATGATTAAACTTCTTCCCTCTACCCGGGTTTGGGGACAGTGAGGAACCAAGATGTTTGCTGTAGCATCCATTATTAATGCCATTCCTTTCCAAAGGCTGTCCCTTTGACCTCTGTTATCCCTCCTGGTCTCCTCTATGAGTTTATAGTTACTTGCTGTTATGTGCAATTACATCATGCGTGAGTTTGAGGACACCCCACAAGCTGTGAGCTATATTAACTTAATAATAGATTTCAGAGTGTGATTTCCAATTAATTTCATTTTCCATATGCAAATGCATCTCCATGGGAAGCCAGAATTATAGAGTAGCCATATGGTGCCTCATAAGTAACAATTAAAACTAATTTTCTATTCTTTGACACTAAAAAAAAAAACCATACAGTTTAAATGCCACAGAGAAAATTGAAACTTCACAGCATCTGTAGCTCTCTAGAAAGAAGATGCCCCACTTTCCACATTTATGTCCTGATACTCCAGCTTCTAGCTTGGCAGTGAGTGGCTAGGTAAGGACTGAGCTCTCGCCTGGCTTTTTGCATGTTTGCTTCTTCACTGCTTTTCCCCTGGTGGAATGTCTCAGGGCAGCTGTGAGAAAGTCCTCAGCTGTCCATTTCAAATCAGTGAGTTGGGCTGAAAGAACAGTTTCCTTTTGAAACAGGTGATTTCTGGTAATAGAACTTTTCTACAGGACCCATTTCCAAAGGTGATGTCTGAAACAATGCTGCCATCTGCCCAAGCCAGGGGGAAAAATACACAGTCCCACTGAAAGCAGGTGATGTTTTTTAAGCCATGAATATAATTGTTCTAGGCTAAGGAGGGCTGGGGGAAGAGACGCTCCCTCTGGAAACTAAGGCTAGTGTGTTAATCGGATGGATGGCCCTTTTATACTTAACATAGGGTATAATTTTGTCAATCCCCAAGGGTCCAATTTTGGCAGAATCATCAGCTGAGAGGTTAAAAAACAAAGCAAAACATATCAAGACTCTTTTCAAGATATATAGTGTGACAAAATCCTCAATTTTATTCGTCTTTCACCATTTTCAACTCTAAACCTGTCAAGTCTTTATGTGAGAGCAACCTTGCCATAACACACCCTGCTCACAGCAATGTGTGAGGGTAATGCAGGTGAGTGCTCTGTACCCCCAAACTTCTCATCACCACCCCCAGCCCTGAGACTAAGCCAGCCTCTGTCCCTCTATGGGACAACCTCTGGTGACTTTCTAGTGTCTCTTCCCAGTAACCCCAACAACCCTGGATCGTCACACCCATCTCCCTTTTCACATCCCTGGAAAAACAAACTCCTCTCTTCTTTCAAATTACTAAATACCAAAGCATCCAAATTCCAGTCTTTCTGCCCAACCTTGAGATGCCCTACATGGCAGAGATTACTATTAATATTATTTAATGCACAAGTTTCCCTCACCCGGCCCTATTTTTTTCCTTCCACCCTCACCTACACACACAGAGTGAATATAAAAACAGCACGACAAACATAAAATCAGCAAATTAATATTAACACAGTTGTACACTTTGTTCATCTAGGATGGGAGATTTCTGACCCTGCCAGATGCTTGGAGAATATCTAAAAAATTCTCTTTGATAGCTAACCTTTTTTTCCTGCAGGGAGTGACACAACCTTCTCAGTCTTTAGTATTATATTCAGTTTGTCTTATTCTCAGAGGGCTATTTGCACGTGTTTTCATGCCTCCTACAATGCACTGAGCAAAAGTAATAAGCAGCGGTGCTTCCTATTTTTTGTTGTAAAGGAATTAATAACCATAAACACATCAGTCATTCACCCCCTTCTTGTGGACACTGATGACCCATGAAAATGAAGTCATCAGACTATACACAAAAGCTACAATAATCAAGACAGTATGATACTGGCACAAAAACAGAAATACAGATCAATGGAACAGGATAGAAAGCCCAGAGATAAACCCATGCACATATGGTCACCTTATCTTTGATAAAGGAGGCACGAATATACAATGGAGAAAAGACAGCCTCTTCTGTAAGTGGTGCTGGGAAAACTGGACAGCTACATGTAAAAGAATGAAATTACAACACTCCCTAACACCATACACAAAAGTAAACTCAAAATGGATTAAAGACCTAAATGTAAGGCCAGACACTATAAAACTCTTAGAGGAAAACATAGGCAGAACACTCTATGACATAAATCACAGCAAGATCCTTTTTGACCCACCTCCTACAGAAATGGAAATAAAAATAAACAAATGGGACCTAATGAAACTTCAAAGCTTTTGCACAGCAAAGGAAACCATAAACAAGACCAAAAGACAGCCCTCAGAATGGGAGCAAATATTTGCAAAAGAAGCAACTGACAAAGGATTAATCTTGAAAATTTACAAGCAGCTCATGCAGCTCAATGTCAAAAAAACAAACAACCCAATCCAAAAATGGGCAGAAGACCTAAATAGACATTTCTCCAAAGAAGGTATACGGAGTGCCAACAAACACACGAAAGAATGCTCAACATCATTAATCATTAGAGAAATGCAAATCAAAACTACAATGAGATACCATCTCACACCGGTCAGAATGCCATCATCAAAAAATCTAGAAACAGTAAATGCTGGAGAGGGTGTGGAGAAAAGGGAGCCCTCTTTGCACTGTTGGTGGGAATGTAAATTGATACAGCCACTATGGAGAACAGTATGGAGGTTCCTTAAAAAACTACAAATAGAACTACCATACGACCCAGCAATCCCACTATTGGGCATATACCCTGAGAAAACCATAATTCAAAGAGTCATGTACCAAAATGTTCATTGCAGCTCTACTGACAATAGCCAGGACATGGAAGCGACCTAAGTGTCCATCAACAGATGAATGGATAAAGAAGCTGTGGCACATATATACAATGGAATATTACTCAGCCATAAAAAGAAACGAAATTGAGTTATTTGTAGTGAGGGGGATGGACCTAGAGTCTGTCATACAGAGTGAAGTAAGTCAGAAAGAGAAAGACAAATACCATATGCTAACACATATATATGGAATCTAAAAAAAAGAAAAACAAAGGTCATGAAGAACCTGGGATGGGAATAAAGACACAGACCTACTAGAGAATGGACTTGAGGATACGGGGAGGGGGAAGGGTAAGCTGGGACAAAGTGACAGAGTGGCATGTGACATATATACACTACCAAACATAAAATAGATAGCTAGTGGGAAGCAGCTGCATAGCACAGGGAGATCAGCTCGGTGCTTTGTGCCACCTTGTGGGGGGATAGGGAGGATGGGAGGGACGGAGACGCAAGAGGGAAGAGATATGGGGACATATGTATATGTATAACTGATTCACTTTGTTATAAAGCAGAAACTAACACAGCATTGTAAAGCAATTATACTCCAATAAAGATGTTAAAAAAAAAGAACACCCCTCCCCCATGATTAACCATATTTTGCTTTTGCACCATAAAAAACTTTGTTAATGTAAAAAAAATAAACAAAATAAAAATTTCAAAGATAGAAAATGAAGTCAGTTCCTTGATATCTTTTGCTTTCTTGCATTAATTTTAGATTAAACATTGCCAAATGTTAAGGCAATATTTTATGTGGCATTTCACGCTAAGCAAATATTAAAGTTCTCAACAACTGTTTTTTAAAAATCCCCTTATGGCTGACAGAAGAATTAGCGCAAAGCTTAGCAGCTGCAGCATCCGACCTGCTTTGCTAACCATATAAAACAAAATGAGCTGAAAGATTACTTGTATCTTCATATTCCAGCAAAAATAAATATTTGGAAAAACAAAAATTTGATCAAACACTTCCCCCATCAATATTCAATCATCACACTTCCCCCGTCAATATTCAATCATCATTTGATCAATCATTCCCTCTCAGGTTCCCCCTTTTTTCCACCTTATTCCCACCACCTCCATGAAAATAACTTAAGAAATTCTTAGAGTTTCACTTTTCAAACTTCCGATGAAATGAAGTGTTTATCATGTGCATCCTAGGTTTCTGTACTCCTGTCTTTATCAGTTTAAAATGCAGACAAATAGCCATTTGACACACACTTAGGTAAATAAATCTAGTGGTTGCTAGTCTGCTATCACAGTACATTACAGGGGTTTCCACAACCCAATCTTCCATTTTTTGAAGGTCACTCCTCCATTTATCAGTCATCCAGGAGGCTCAGATGACAAAGGTAGAACCAAAGACTGGGACAGACCAACATTTGATTTCCACCAAGGTTTGAGTCCTGTTTCTACATCCCTGCCTCCATTTCCTTTTTCATTTTATGGGGTAAGGGGAACAAGTCAGTGAGAGGATGAAAAGTCATCGCTCATTAAAGCCACCCTCCCCCTTCAGCACCCTCCCTTAGGGCAGATGAGTGGAGTACAAACATATTCACCGTGTACTCTTCTTTGCATAATCTTCAGTCCTGGAGGTTTTCCTCCATGCTTGCCGTTTAAAGTGCACCCAAAGAACCCAAGTACCCCAATTATATATAATAAGGAAACAGTATGATATTAATGGTCAAGAGCATAGCAAATTACATAAAACATTTTCAACATCAATTTCCTTGCCTGTAAGATGAAGGCAACGTCTTTCACTTCATAAGGTTGCTGAAGAATTAAAACGACCTGATTTGGGACTTCCCTGGCAGTCCAGCGGTTGAGACGCCGTGCTTTCACTGTAGGTGGCATGGGTTCGATCCCTGGTCGGGAACTAGGTTCCCGTATGCCACGCCGCGGGGCGAAAAACAAACAAACGAACTGATTTTTATATAAAATGCCCCAAGGCAACACCTGGCACAAAGTAAGTGCTCAGTAGGTGGTGTTTCCTATTACTGCTATGAATATTATTATGGCTAAAAAGTTTGGGCTGTATGTATTTACACAATACAAAAAATATATATTTACATATTTAATACTATAATTTCTAAACTGTATAATTACATAGTTTACATTTTATTATATTAACTCATGTTCAATATAATTTATAAATTGATATATATGATTTATATTTTTAATTCATTTTATTATAGCTTATTATTTATGATTATAACATATAATACATTAAGTGAATTTTGTTATCCTTATTCTCTGAAAATCTCATTACAGAAACTGATTGTAAAGGCCTTGGGTACACCCAAAGCCAGGGTCAGAAATCACCATCTCAGGGAATTCTTCGGAAATCTGCCATGAACAGTGAAGAAGAGTGTAGTGCCATAAGAAGAACCAAGCCTCCTACTCTTGTTCTGATTTTCATCACGTCCAGCCATCAGTAAGAAGTTCTACTCCTACTTCTCTGAGTTTCAAGTCCTCAGCCAGCTTGGAATAATACTTTCATGCCTTTAACGAGAACAGAGGGGGTAACGAGGCCAGAGGAAATGCTTAAGTAAATATGGTACTTCCACAAACTGGGATATTATACAGTGTCAGAAAAGAATGAAGAAGTTCCTTATATAATGATCTCTAAGACATTTTTCAGTGAAAAATGGCAAAGTACAGAACAGAATGTATAATACTCTACCTTTCGGGCTGACCAGGCCTGGCAACATTTCAACTATTAGCAGATGCTAGAAAAGAAAAGTACTAGCTGTCCCTGAAGTTTTATTTTGCCATTTAAGTAATATGTGTGAAAAAATAAAGGGGGAAGAATAAGAAGATGAAAACTTCAAGATTATAATAATATTTCTTATTAGAAAAATCAAGCATATCTGCAAGAGCAATGTAACCTGACCAACTTCACAGGCTTTTTTCTTTTTGTAAACAGAGCACGCTGCCAGCATCAGGAGTAAACAGTCTCCATTTTTTTGGACAGCTTTCTTCCCCTTGGAACATTACATCTGAAATGTTGGATCCCAGCATAGACACTTTGCTGAGCTGATTTACAGGGCTCACTGTGCTGGGGTTTTTTTCATGCTAGTATTCATTCACTCCAGTATATATTCCATATTGGAAAGTGATTTAGAGTTTCAGCAACCTACAAAACAGTCTTCCAAAATAAGGAAGGATATAAGTTGGGGTGGCAGGCTACATTAGTGAAACTGGGTAGAAACCAAACAACACAATTATAATCTCTATATTCACTGTAATGAACAAGAGTTCCTAAATGAAATCCTCTCTTATGGGTGCTTTGCATCCCTGTCTCAACTATCAGTTTCAGAATCTGCAGAGAACAGTCGGAGCTTGAAATCCTGGTACTCCAGTAGAAAAGTGTCTTAATTTTAAAAAATAATCATTGACATAAGCATATACTACTATTTGTAATCTTAGAGCAACATTTTTCCTTTGTAAAATGTACCTTGTGGTATAGTACTTCTATTCTTCCCACAGGATTTTTTATAATGAACATATATTTTCAAACTGTAGCATTTGAAAATCAAAGTAACTGTAACCTAAAAGAATCAAGCAAACCTTAGCTTAAATAGAAATTGACATGACTGCCTTATTAAATATGTGGTATATGCCAGGCACTGTGCTGGGTGCTAGGGATAGAGAAGCAAATATAATAAATGGGGTCCTTGCTTTGACCAGGTTCATGTCCCATATCTGGTAGGGAAGTGGGGCTCATTCCACAAATAATTTCATAAACTATTTAATGAAGACATATATATTCTTTACTAGTTCCTTATTTATGAATAGTAATAAAAATTCTAGTGAATATAGTGTAGTTTTCTTTTTAACAGGCATTACAGGATGGCTTGAGGGTATCCATGTGAAAACCAGGTATTTTATGATTTCAGTCTTACACCCAACTCTATAATCCAATATTAGCTATTAAAATACAAACACGCCATGTTTCTAAAAATGTATCACATGTGAGTCCAAACCACTTAACATCGGCATACAAACAAATGCCCTTCATAATCCATCAGCGTGAGAAATCCCACTGCCCCTGAGAAGCCTTCTCAACTGCCAGCTAAGGTTTGTAACCCTCCACCTTCCCACGGTAACTTATCCATACGTCTACTACTACATTTATTGCTTTGTACTAGAGTAATCTGTCACCCCCGTAACCTGTGAGCTCCTTGGGTGCAGGAACTGTGTCTCACTCGTGACGCGTCACCAGCACCTTCTCCAGTGCCTGGCACACTGCAGTCACTGGATACAGGTCTGCTGAACGCATCTGTGACAGAGGATGAACGAAACTCAGCAAGGCGGCTATCACTCAAAGTTCTCCACGGTTCCATAAAGCACATCCACTGCTTAAACTGGAAATGCCCTAAATTTCTTCTCCATCTCAGCTATCTACCATATCTGAAAATCATTCCTTTCTCTTCTTATCTTTTCTTTACTCAGGTGCACTCTATTCCAATTACTGTGGTGACAACCTCAGCTCCATCGGTCAGAGAGAGTACAGCCTACTGGAAGGAACCACACACTTGTCCACTCGAGACAAGATTTTTAAACTCAAAACAAGCATTTGCAGGGAGATGCTCAAGCACCAGGCAGCTGATGAACCTTTTTAATGAATTCCTTGGTTCTTTGAAGATGGTGAACGTTCTAGCATGTCTTTGACCTTACAAAGTTATGTCTTTACCCCTCAGATTGTAAATTTAGAGTCAATTTAGAGAAATAAATCTGAAAATGCTACAGGGGGAAAATGGTTTAAGCAAGTTCTAATTCATCAACTGATGGACTTTAATACAATCATTATAATTACACTTGGGGGGACTATTTAACGACAAGAGAAAATTCTCAGGTACTCTGTGTTAATATAAAGAGCAGACTATAACTGTATATAAACTATGATCTACATTTTGTGAAATAAAGCTGTATGAAAATAGTTAATATATGTATATACTTGCATATAGAAAAACAAAAGGGACCAACTAAATTATTATCTCTCTGTGGACAAGTTAAATGGGTGAGTTCTACTTCCTTCTTCATAATTCTCTCTGGTGTCAACTTTTTCTACTATGACCATGTATTACCTATAGAAATTCTGAAAATAATGTACTTTTTATTAAAAGTAAAAAGCGCATATTCTTAACAGATAATTATAGTGGATTTTACAAAGTAACATTTTTTCCTCTATCTTCCACTAATATACTTTTCTATTTTTAATTGAATTGTATTCATTAAAAACACAAACAACACAAGTAAAGATGAGCTATTATGCTTCTCTCCATAGCAAATAACTTTTCAAGAAATTTGAAAGATAAAATTATCTAGGATTTTAAAGATTAATGGTTACCCTCATATTATGGATTTCTTCTATTCTTTATTTTTAATGCCTCATAACTACAATATATTTAAGCTCCTTCAGTAAGGAAGAAGAAATACCAACGAAATCAACAAAATACTTTTAAACATAAGGTAATGCTGCATTTTACTATGACAGAACTATACTTCTTATGTCAGAAGTTTCAAGACAAAGAAAAGAGTAATCCGAAAACATTCTGACAATACTTGTATTCATGTCGCTCTTTATTCCCACTCGCACAAAAGAAAATTCTAGTCTCTTTTTAATTTATTCCATTTGGAAAGAGGTTGCTTAAAGTCCACCAGAGAGATGGGACCCAAATCAAGCATCCCACCTTGCCCTCTATTGAGACTGTCAGCTTTTCCTTTTCATCGTTCTTTGCACTTGAAGAACCTAAAATTGATTTTTTCCCAGTTGAACCAAAGTAGAGGAGGGGCAATGTTTTATTAAAAGATTCTTCATTCCCCTAGCATAATCCATCTTCTTTATACACAAAGAAAATCTGTCTTCTTGTTCTTGAGAAAATGTTTTCAGAAACTATTGCTCTGGAAAGTTAATTCAATTGCACGTAACACCAAAAAAGAGAAAGGGAGAAAAGAAAAGATGATGATGACAACACTATTAGCCGCCTCAGCAAAGAAGAAAGACGTGTGTTGATTAGCTCTCTCAAGAATAGCTGGCAGAAATGAAACTCCACCAAAATGTAAAACACGGGCACCTTGGAGGCCAGTCTTGCATGACTTCTGTTGTACCTGAGAGGGAGACCACGACAGCAAAAGAACCTGTATTAGAGTCATTGAACACTTTTCAATTTAGGAAAACAATCACTGTTGGGCTTAAATGTGCTAAAGAAAATGGCATTCATGTTACACAAAAGGCAACAGAGTAAGGAGAATCCAAAGTGATCCCTCAAATGAGAAAAAAGTGCGGGGTGTGGTTTTCCAACCAAATGGTGGAACCCAGCCAGCTACAACTCTGAAGGAAAAACATCAAATAAATTTTAAAGTGGCAAAGTAAGGGAAGGATGAAAAATAAATAGAAGTCTAAAAATTAATATGATTCTTTACTTCTATGTAAGCCCAAGATTCTATAGCAACACAAACAGAGGCAAATGAGAGAGAAAATGTGAGAAAACAAATGCTTTCCATTTTGGTCTTACAGAAAGCTTAAGTGACTTCTCTTTCTTTTTTAAAAAAAAAATGTATTTAAGAAAATAACATATGTATTTTATTTTTTACAGCAGTTTTAAGTTCGCAGTAAAACTGGCGAACAACCGATTAATTATGCCTACATAATGGAATGCCAATAAAAACCCTGGCCACCAAACTCAGACAATCTTCCCTGGTTGGCAATGCTGTGTGTCATGTCACACATTAATGCTGGGATGGTAACATGTGCTGACTCCACAGGGAAAGGACAGAGGAACTTCCCAAGGAAAAAGGACAAAGCAACTTCATGTATGGAACCCTCCCAAACTCTGCTTTACACATGTCTTCCTCGGGCTGATTTTAATCTGTATCCTTTCCCCATGTGCATAACAGCTTGGAGTGAGATCTATGAGTCCTCTTAGCAAACTAGCAAACCTGAGAGTAGTTTTTGGAAACCCCCAAACTTGAAGTTGGTGTCAGAATTAAAGACAGTCTTGGAAACTGTGCCCTCTAACTTTGCAGTTTGGCTACCTGCAGGTAGGAGTGAAACCTTAGGTATCATCACTGCAGTAGCATTTCTTCCAAGTGCCCCAAACTTTCAATCATGATTTCCTTCCGTACACCACAGCACATAATCCTAATGTGCCTGCTAGTTACAGTGGTTCTAAACTCAGGGTGATTCTATTCCTCACAGGATGTTTGACAATGTCTGGACACATTTTTGGTGGTTTCAACTGAGAGATGCTATTAGATTCTAGAGAGTAGACGTCAGGGATGTTACTAAACATCCTACAATGCACAGCATCACCCCCACAACAAAGGATTATCCAATCCAAAGTGTCAAAGGTGTCAAGTTTGAGAACCCCTGCATTAGAACTTTGACAGTCACAGGGTGAAACCCCAGATCTGAGATGACATCTCTAGAAATAGGAGACGGCACCTGAATTCCAAGGGGCAGTGTTCAAATTCCCATTCCACATAAGTCACTATGGTTTGACATTGGACAAACTTCTAAACCTTTGGCCCCCAATTTCCTAATTTGTAAAATGAAACTAATGATTAAGATTTACGCCACAGAATTGTTTAGAGAAGAAGTAAAGCTATATATTAAAATGAGTTAGCAAAGTATACGGACCAAAGTAAGCACCGGCTGAATGTTCACTGTCAGTTAACTGTACTTGTATAATGAAAACCATTAAAAAAAATGTTTATTGATTGGAACACTGGTAAAAGCAGGTTTACAAATCAGTTTTTCTTAATGTGTTGCAGAATAGATAGATGACTCCTGACATCCTTTAGATGTCATAAATATGAGCTGTCAACAAATTATTTCTTTCTATGTAAAATTTGTCTTCTCTGCCCATGACCTTTTTTCCCCCTCTTTCCTTTCATCATCACATGTGGTAGCTTTTCTGAACCAAGAAACAAAGTTTATATCACACATGAGAGTTACTTTAGAGGCAATGACAAAGAAAATAAACCAAGCAATCCAGTAGTGACACTGCTGGGCAGTCAGCTGAACACAAGCACCTGTTAAAATCAACTACCAGGTAAGTTAACTCCCTCCTATATGACCATCTCCCAGAAAATTACAAATTGCCTGATACATGAGATCACTAAGAGCACAGAACTGTTCATGTTATATTTGAAAACTAAAAAGGCTTAATTTGTTTCCTTCTGGCTGGTGTCTTCCACCACCCTCTATGCTAAAGTGAACTACTCAAACAAGAGGCATAAATTTTCCCTCTCAGGCCCCCAAACCTGTCACCACACCTGACATGCTGCATGTGTTAACTCATATGTCTTGGATGGATGAGAGAACAGACGGACACATGGCCAAGTAGATGAAAAAGTATAAGAGCAAATGGAGGAACAAATAGAAGAACAAATAAATGAATAATTAAGGGGAAAATATGTTGCCTTGCTATTTTGACACCAAAGTTGTATGTGGATGTGACTATAACTATAAATTTAATTATTTACCAATCAACAGAATGGTGAAGAGAGGACAGAACTCCTCAATATAATCACAGATGAAGTCTCGTCTTCACGACAGATTCAATGATTTTGCAGAGACATGTTCATTCATAAACCCAGAGACTCTCTTTGAAGGAAGAGACAAACTATGCTATGATATGGTTTGTATGAAGCAAACCACAAAAACATTTCGTGTGTGTTAGTAAATAATCTGTACAATTTTTAAGAGAATAAAGGTAGACAGGAAATTTTCCTGATTCCAGAAATGAACAGGGTTTTAAGAAGTATTTCCCATTCATAAATGTGTTGAAACATTCTCCTCTTTAAATAGCAAATAGATGAATTTAGATAAACATATTTAAATTCCCAGAGCAATCTCAAGGAGCGGCGACAGTTTGGGAAAATGTCAAGAACACCCTCTGCTTGAGAAAACTGCTGTGCTATGTAAGATGGAGATTATCTCAAGGAAAATAGAAACCTTCTGAAAAAACCTTACTGAGTGCATCATTTTTTCCCAACTGTTGATTTTAGAGAATTTCAGTTGAGAGTTACTTCTCTCTGCCAACCAAATATAAATATCTCATACCAACTGGGTTAGGGGGAAAAGCATATAGGTTAAGACAGAAAGCACACTTGATTCATTCTCACTAAGAAATGATAACCAAACTGTCCAAATGAACTTTCACTATCAATACCAAAACAGTGACTAAAAAAAGACAAAAACTCAAAGTGGATGTCACCTGAGTATAAACAACTCAACAGGTCCACCTGACTCAGTTGGGTGGTAAAGAATCAAATAAGTAAAGAATTAAGTTAACTAGGGCAGTTTAGAGTAAAGTTCACTTTGTGCTAAAAATAAGCTATAAAGAAGAGAGTTCATATTGGAGAAAATTAAAGAACAGTCAAAAGAGACCTCATGCTGCACATAAAACAAACAATAACTAAAACAAGTAGTACTTCTTCAAGATGTGCAAAGTCATAAGGAAGTCATAAATAAAAGGACTTTTAAGAAAACAAGGTATACTCTTCGTTACAAAAAGAATTAGGACTCAGAACAGTTTGGTTAATAAGTTTAAGCAGAATCAAGAGCTAGAAAAAAATTAGATTAAGTGAAATAAACTAAGTGAAAGAACACACAGAAAATAAATGACATGAGAAGAAAATCTGATTTCAACATTAACTTTTCATAGCTACTAAATGCTAAATATCAATAAAAGACTTCTGATTATTATAAAGCAGAGACTCAAAACCTGGTGGCATTTCAACCAGTGGATACCTAAAATAATTTCTTTTGATACTCAGGGCAAAAATCTGACAGCCAAAGAAGCTGTACAGAGCTTCTGTCTTGACGGGATCTTTCTCTTCTAGTAATGACAGGAATGGGAAGAGGGAGGACAGGAAGTCTCCAAAGTCATAAAGGATTATACAACCAGGGCAGCCAGATACAGCTCTATGCTAGAGGGGCAGCCACGCTGTAGTCTAGCCAGTCATTATGCTAGATATTTTACATGCACTTTCTCATTCAATTTTATCTTAATGAGCAATGGAATCAAATCTCCATTTTCCCAAAGAACCAATGGGCAAAAGTAAAGAATACTCTCTTTAGTTCTCTATCTTAAGAAGAACTGGAGGAGGGGAAAGGAGAATGACCTGTCAAATGTGCATTTCAAAAAACATCATCAACCCATTAATGAGAGCTTGGTGAGAGGGGATGGGGTGGGGAAAAGCCATGAGGGTTATTATGTTTTTCACTCTTCCTTTCTCTGTGTGCTTTTCTTTCTGATTTGGCCATAAAATAACATTTTTAAATTGTACCACTTCAAAAATCACATGCCTATTTTTCATTAAGATGATTAATTATATATTGCTATATAATTGATAGTATATATAATATATACTATTTATAATGAACATATAGTATAAATTCAATAATATAATCAACACATAGTAATATATATTTCATACATTTATAATTTTAGGGGCTATTTTTGTATCCAACAGGTAAAGAATTGTGGCACCTAATCAAGAATAAGGGTTTGTGTCTACTGAAATTATCTAGTTACCTAATAAATATTTAGACAAAATAATGGTGATATTTTATGTTTTCAAAACATCTTAGATTGGCTTATCTAAAAAACAAGAGCATATTTTTTAAAACGCATGCCAAGTGTATTTTGTATTTGAGGGTGGAATCTCAGTGGAGCCAAGGTGAGAGGAACAGTGCAGCGAGGCAGGTAGGAAGGAAAGGAATCCAAAGTGGTAGCTGGCAAGGTGGCCCGTGCTTCAGCTGGATGGTTGGTCATGGAGGATGGGATGTCTCCAGAGAGGCCATAGGAACCACTGTGTCTGGGACAAGCCATAAGGGAGGAGTAAGGGATAAGATGGGGCAGAAGGGCAGAGGAAGGGATTTATCTGCAAGCTTTTTCTGTCTTCAATCTCCTTTCTCTCACTCACTCCTTTCTCTCACTAAAGTTTGCCAGAAGTTGGCGGGAGAAGCCTGAGCCTCAGAGGTTCTGGTGTGGTTCAGCTTAGGCCTCAGAGGAGACAAAGAGCACCCACTCAGGCCCACAACATCGGGGAGGCACAGAGGAGGCTGTGGCTCTGTGAAAAGATCCAGGAGTGCCTGGCCTAGCATAAATCTAGGGTTCATCCAAGATACTTTCTAAGATTTGAGAATATTTCCAAAGGCTAAAACTTATATCATGAAATCCTAAAATGTCCTTTAAAAGAAGTATTTAGAAATTCCAGTTATATGTAATATCAAAATTTACGTTAAAGCTGAAAATAAAATAAAATCGTGTCTTCTCAAAATGAAATTTTTCCTTCCTCGTTAATAGATCCTTTTACAATTGAGTTTTCACTAGGATAAAGGGTCCAGGTTCACAATTTATAAATCAGGCAAAAAAGAGGCAATTACAAGATTAAGGGTAGAAGAATTTAGAATGTCAAGTGGCATTAATTTAAGTGAGGTTCTCTACACCTACTTTAATTAATGCCAAGTGCTTGGAGAACTTTGTTCTTCTGAGATGAAACCTGAAATTGGATGAGACTAACAGTAATCACAGTCTAATACCTCATCCTTCAGAACAAAAGGTTTTATTTCTCGTCACTTAAAAAAAAAAAAAAAAAACAACCTTTTCAATCACAGTATGTGTAATATAAAATCAAGGGGAAAAAATCCAAGCAGATTTTAATAAACTTACTATAGCTAAATTCCAAACCAAGAAACATCCAAAGGGGGCTCTGTGGTCCAGCTTCTCTTCCTATCTGATAGGAGACTGTTCAGGAACACAATGATATTCCAAGATGGATAATAATTCCCCTGGATATACCAGCATAGGCTTTCAAACAAATCAGCGTGTTGTCAGAAGAATAAAATTTGAATTCAGTTCTGGGGTATTGAGTCCATGTCAATTGTCAACCACATTGTAAGGCCATCTTCTAAAAATAATGTTAGTGCATTAAAAAAAAAAAAAAACCTTTTTCACAGGGGAACATATGACACTGACTTGTAAGTAAAATAGTACCTATTATTCTGAGATAAATAGATAGACATAGTACAGCCAGTATAACACAAGACTAAAAAATCCGGATGATGAAAGACTCAGAAAAAAGTAAAAAGAAAAAAAAGATAGAAAGAAATGAGAAACTATCTTACTAGTAAATACTCTGGCAAATCTCAATTTATGGGATGTTTTATAATTTTGTCCAACCTTATTTTATTTAATCTTTATTAAATTCCACTATTACTAAAAAGGAAATTACAGGCCAATATCTTCGATGAATATAGCTGCAAAAATGGTCAACAAAACATTAGCAAACCAAATCCAACAATATATAAAAAGGATCATACACCATGATCAAGTTGGATTTATTCCAGGGTCAACAAGGATAACATTCACAAATCAATCAGTGTGATACACCACACTACCAAATGGAAGGATAAATATCACATTATCATCTCAACAGATGCAAAAAAATGCATTTGACAAAATTTAACATCCATTCATGATAAAAGCTCTCATCAAAGTCAATAAAGAGGGAACATATCTGAACATAATAAAAGTCATTTATGACAAATTTACAGCTAACATCATATCAATGGTGAAAAGCTGAAAGCCCTTCCTCTAAATTCAGGAACAAGTCAAGGATACCCACTCTTGACACCTCTATTTAATATAATATTGGAGTCCTAGCCACAGTGATCAGATAAGAAAAAGAAATAAAAGGCATCCAAAGGAAGAAGTAAAACTGTCACTATTTGCAGATGACATGATACTTTATGGAGAAAACCCTAAAGTCTCCACCAAAAAGAACCGAAAACACTATTAGAACAAATTCAGTGCAGCTGAAGGATACAAGATTAATATACAGAAATCTGTTGCTTTTCTATATACTAACAATGAAATATCACAAAGAGAAAGTAAAAAAAAAAAAAAAATCCCATTTAAAATCACATCAAAAAGAATAAACCACCTAAGAATAAACTTAACCAAGAAGGTGGAAGACCTATACTCTGAAAACTATAAAACACTGATGAAGGAAACTGAAGATGATACAAAGAAATGGAAAGATATGCCATGCTCTAGGATTGGAAGAAGTAATATAGTTAAAATGCCCATGCTACCCAAAGCAATCTACAAATTTAACACAATCCCTATCAAAATACCTATGACATTTTTCATAGAACTAAAACAATCCTAAAATTCATATGGCACCACAAAAGATCCCAAAGCAATCTTGAGAAAAAAGAACAAGGCTGGAGGTATCACCCTCTCAGGCTTCAGACTATACTACAAAGATACAGTAATCAAAACAGACACATAGATCAATGGGACAGAACAGAGAGCCCAGAAATAAACCCACATACATATGGTCAATTAATCTACAACAAAGGAAGCAAGAATATGCAGTGGAAAAAAGACAGTCTCTTCAATAAGTTGTGTTGGGAAAACTGGTCAGCTACATGAAAAAGAATGAGATTAGAACATTTCCTCCCATCATATACAACAATAAACTCAAAACAGATTAAAGACCTAGATGTAAGACCTGACACCCTAAAACTCCTAGGAGAGAACATAGGCAGAAACACTCTTTGACATAAATTGTAGCGGAGTTTTTTGGATCTGCCTCCTAACACAAAAGAAATAAAAGCAAAAATAAACAAATGGGACCCAATTAAACTTAAAAGCTTTTGCACACCAACGGAAACTATCAACAAAATGAAAAGACAACCTATAGAATGGGAGAAAATACTTGCAAATGATGACTGACAAGGAATTAAAATCCAAAATATATAAACAGTGCATATAATTCAACATCAAGAAAACAAACAACCCAATGAAAAAATGGACAGAAGACCTGAAAAGACGCTTTACCAAAGAAGATAAAAAAATAGCTAGCAGGCACATGAAAAGATACTTAACATCACTAATTATTAAAGAAATACAAATCAAAACAACATTGAAGGGCTCCCCTGGTGGCGCAGTGGTTGACAGTCCGCCTGCCGATGCAGGGGACACGGGTTCGTGCCCTGGTCCGGGAAGATCCCACGTGCCACGGAGCGGCTGGGCCCGTAAGCCATGGCCGCTGGACCTGCGTGTCCGGACCCTGTGCTCTGCAATGGGAGAGGCCGCAGCAGTGAGAGGCCCGTGTACTGCAAAAAAAAACAAAAACAACAACAACAAAAAAACAAAAAAAACATTGAAATATCACCTCACACCTGTCAGAATGGCTATCATCAAAAACAAATGATGGAGAGGAAAGTCTACAAATAACAAACATTGGAGAGGGTGAGAAAAGGGAACCTTCATACACTGTTGGTGGGAATGTAATCTGGTGTATGTAAATTGGTGTAGCCACTGTGGATGACAGTATGGAGGTTCCTCAAAAAACTAAAAATAAAATTACACATGATCCAGCAATTCCACTCCTGGGTATATATCTGTAGAAAAACAAAAACACTAATTTTAAAAGATATATACACACCAATGTTCATAGCAGCACTATTTACAAGAGCCAAGATATGGAAACAACCCAAGTGTCCATCTACAGAAAATAGATAAAGAAGATGTAGCGTGTGTGTGTGTGTGTGTGTGTGAGTGTGTGTGTGTGTATATAATGAAATATTACTCAGCTATAAAAAAGAATGGAATTCTGTCATTTGCAGCAACAGGGATGGACCTAGAGAATATTATACTACTGAAATAAGTCATGCAAAGAAAGACAGACACTGTATCATATCACTTCTACGTAGAATCTAAAAAATAAAACAAATGAACATATATAGCAAAACAAAACTAACTCAGATACAGAAAACAAACTAGTGGTTACCAGTGGGGAAAAGTAAGGAGGGAGGAGCATGTTGGGTGTAAGAGATTAAGAGATACAAACTACTATGTACAAAACAGACACGCAACAAGGATATATTGTACAGCACAGGGAATTATAGCCATTATTTTGTAATAACTTTTAATGGTGTATAATCTGTAAAAATACTGCATCACTATGCTGTATACCTGAAACTAATGCAATACTGTAAATTGACTATACTTTGTTTAAAAAAATACACTATTACTATAAAAAATATTTTAAGAGTTTTTTTTTTAAAAACATCAAAGTTCATAGGATAAATAATATTCTCTTTGTTTGTATGTTTATTTCAGCATACTCAGGACAAGCAGCATAGAGAAAGCACACATCACTACCTTTTGCCATGTCCATGATACTTCACTCATAATGTAGACAGAGCAAACTGGAACTATACACTAGGCTTTTCTAACAGGATCACTGGATTCTTGTTCTGTATAGCTCACAGGTTAAGAACACAGGTTTTGCAGTCAAACAGAACTTTGTTTTTTATTTTCAATTATAGGCTCTCGCTAAGTTCTTTGTTTTCTTATCTGTAAAAGTTCTTTGTTTTCTTACCTGAAAATATAGAAAACATTCCTTGCCAGAGGAATATAGATCAAGTCCTTTCCCTAACCACACGGACACTTTGCCATCTTTTCCTACCCACTGTTATCCCTTTACTTCCTACAGAGCCTCTCCATTAACCACGGTCTGAATTTTGGCCTTCCAGCTTGACCCACCCTCTATATTTTCAGCCTCTTGGTTGTCTGCATTCCTGGATTTGGTCCACAGCTTGATTGGACTCTCTTTTTTTTCCTTGTAAGATAATAAAACCCGTAATTTTTCAATTACTTTATAGTTTTTGTTTAAGTTTTTATATTCATGAAATTTCATTTCGTCTTCACCATACCCTATGAAGCAGATTGTTTTACTAAAATTACATAAGAGTAAAGAGCTTTGAGAGGTATTCTGACTTTCTCAAGTCACAATGATACCAAAAGAAGCAGAAATGGAACAAAAATTACGAGCATCACTCCTGAATCCATGTTTTATTTTGTTTTCAGCTATGTTATAAGGCACACCATTTGCATAAATAAAATCCAATAAATGTCCAAGGAAAGTGAATTACATGTGGAGCCTTAAAAGTTAAAAAAAACTAGAAAGAATCAATTCTCCAAAACAGCATAAAATATGCTGGATAATAGCAAGAGATGGCAGGAAGACAGAGCAGGCTCCAATACAAAAAAGAAATTTGGGTAATAAGTCCAGTAGAATAGCATGAGGAAGCAAGTAGAAGCATGCAGGGGAGTGTTAACTCCTGATTTTTAAAGACAAACATTGGGAAAATGCCCATAGATGGAGGTCAGGGGCATTCACACGGAGAACTGTTTCACTGAAGAAGAAGCCATCAAAGATCTATTTGTATACAACTTTACACATGCTGTTTTGTGTGCTGAGTACAATATATCCATGTCCTCAAAGAGCTTACAGTCTAACCTCACCAGTACAAAGAGTTAAAATATACAGCATATGGCTAGGTCTCAAATATGCAAAATATAAGCTCTATAACATGATACTGCTTGCTATATTATTTCTCCATCTAAAAGAATTAGTAGTGGTCTCCCACAGACAGTAGACATGCTAGTAAAAACTCAAAATGAATGACTATACTCAACTTCAGAGAGGATGTGGGTAAACAGGCATACTCACATTCGCTTTGATGAAGGGTGATTCAATCATTCACTTTAAGCGTGTACACTGGTACAATTTTCACAGGCAGTAAGGATCATATACTCAGAAACCAGCAATCTCACTCCTACAGCACTAATCACCTAAGTGAACAAGGATATGTAGACTAAGAATATGTTCACAGCAGGGCTGTTTATAATAGGGAAAAAATGCATTAGTTAAATAAGGTAAAGTACAGCTAAAAATGATTTTGTATATATTTATGGTATAGAGCTCTAGTCCCTAAGTAAGGATAGCCACGATGTCTTAAGTGAAATGGTTAGGTACATTATAAGCCACATTTAATGGCTGTATATATGCACTCACACATTCATACATCAGTCTGGAAGGCCATAAATCAAACTGACAACAGTGGAAACCTCTGGGTGGGATGATTCCAATTGATCTTTTTTATTTTAATTGAGTAAAAAAGTGCTAAATAAATTAAGTAAAAGATAATGAAAGGCACAAAGTAGCTATATTTATTATTTAACCCAATATTTGCTGAGTGTCTCCTCAGAGGATGGTGAGAGATACATACAGGCTGGCCAAAGCCCTGAGTCCAGAAATGAAGCCTAAGACCCCAGACCACCAGCAGAGACAGTCCCTTGATTAACTATTAATATTATCTCCACTTTTAGGCTGAGAATGTCATCCAAGGGTCACAAACATTGAAACTGGTTCATCTTTTACAACTTACTATTGGTCAGTTTGAACACAATTGAGCTGAATATTACAGAGTGTCAATCATAATTTCACAACTGAGTTGTCAGGAAGAAAAAAATATATGCTGTACTTGGAAATGTCAAGTGCAATCCAATAAATGTCAAATAAAATTGAATTGTTTGTGGGAAGTTATAGGTAGGTGAACAGGAAACCTGGGCAAGACTCTCTGAAAATGAGATCCCATATATTTGGTTGAGTTTGTGTTCCTGAAATCAAAGCTTTTTCCCCCTCCATGTTACCCTGCACAGTAAACCATTCTGACTTCCTCTGAAGAGTACTTTATCCTTTAAGTACTTAGCTGTCCAGTCACTTTCTAATAAACACATTTCTCACAGACATATCCCTGGGCAGTGATGCAAGGGGAGTTAGTAAGGCATTTAACCAATGTTGTTTAACACAATCTTTAGACTTTCCCATGGCAGTGTTTTCTCAAGAGCAAACTCCAAAGATTCAGCCAAACTAATACGGCACAAGACTGAAAGTGCTTAGCATATGGCTGTTTCTTTTACGCTGAAAAGGATCTTAGCAACCAGATGTGGCACACACATGTCTGTGGTCAACATAATATACTCCCACACTTGCTTGTCAAAAGGATTGGGAGGTCTGTCAATCACAAGTGACTTTCCCAGAACACTTGTTCTTTCTTTAAGAGATTAAATGTTAAGTATTTTTTTAAAAGAGATGGGCATGCAATAAGGTGGTAGCTGTGATTCTTTGCTTAATTCAACCAGTATGTACTAAGCACTTCTCAGCGTCAAGTTCTTTTCACCAGGGATGCAATGGTGAACGCCAAACCCTAAACTTTTGGAGCCAAACATCAGGTTAGGGAGACAGATGAGAAGCAGACAAAGACAAAACAGCATGCGATGAGGAAAGTGCCTGGAGTGGCAGCATCTTAAGGGGAGACTGAATGGAAGGTCAGAGAAGTTTCTTAGAGTATTAGCCTAAGAAGTGAGGTGAGCACTATAGCACCAAAGGGAGAGAAAAATAACATGTATGAAAAGACCCAAAGGTATTTAAGAAGCTTATGGGATTCAGTCAGGTAAGGCTAACTTCTACCAATATGTTTAACTGTCAGACATACACTTCAGATATCAAAATGGTGAGTGAGTCATCAATTTGCTTCAAAAAACTTGGAGAACTAAATATGAACTTAAAATATCCAAATTAGAAAGCCTGCTTATCCCAGGTCAAATCAAGCTAAAATATGTCCTTTGAAAGTTTTGTACTTAATGCCTCGTAGTAAACACTAGGAATATATCAAACCACACATATATTTGTGTAGAATGACATTCCCCACCCTCAAAACCACCTTTTCTTACATGACACATTATGTTTCTCTCTCAAGACAATTATCTTAGTCTATTCATTTTGATGTTCATTTTCCTCTGTCAACCAACCATCACCTTCACCGGTGACTAGTTTTCTCAGAGTGGTGAGTAAGGGATGCTTATTTACATGCAATGATAAAAGAGAAAATATCTTACAGTGTCTTTCTTTTACCAGTGAATCAACCTCCTCTGAGGACTCAGACTCCACTGGAGACTGACCAGTGGTCTTGGGATGTTCAATCACTGAGGACTCTTAGACCTGCCATCACCTCCCACCATGCCACCCCCAAAAGAAGGCCAAACTGCTCCAGATGCCTCTGTCATCCATGGCTCTATCCTGATTCCAACTTGGGCAAAGCAGCTCTGGTTAGAGCCACCATCTGCTTGACTTGTCTCCTGTTCTTCCTGCTTGTGCCCTCGCTTGGCCCCTCTACAGGCCTGTTTCAGCATGGCCAGAGGATCCTTTCAAAATATCATGTCACTGCTCCGTTCAAAACCACTGCCAAGTTTTTAAAGTAGGAATTTACCATATGACCCAGCAATTCCATCCTAGGAATCTACTCTCTTAGTTTTCTTTTGCTGTTGTAACAGATTACAACAAACTTAATTGTTTAAAACAACATTCATTTATCTCACAGTGTTTGTGGGTCTGAGGTGTGGCACAGTGTGGCAGGGTCTCACCCAGCTAAAATCAAGGTTTTGGCCAGGACTATGATACTCATTTCGGGCTCAGGGTCATTTTCCAAGCTCACAGGTTACTGGCAGAATTCAGTTCCTTACATATGTTGGACTGAGGTCTCTATTTTCCTGACACATGATCCTTCATCTTCAAGCCAACAACACTGCATCAAATCCTTCTCATGGTTCCAGTCTCTGAATTCCTCTTCTACTTTCGTCTTCTGCTTTTAAGGGCTCAAGTGATCACATGGGGTCCACCTAGTTAATCCAGGATAATCTCCCTATGTTAAGGTCAACTCATTATTAACCTTAATTATAACCATAAAGTCCCTTTTGCCATGGAAAGTCACATACTCATGGGTGCAACACCAGGGGTAAAGGTCATGGGGCAAGAATTCGGCCTATCACACTACCCAAGAGAAATAAAGACACATTCCACATAAAGATTTGCACATAAATGTTCATAGCAGCACTAATCACAACAGGCAAAAATTCAGAACAACCTAAATGTCCACCTACTGGTGAGTGAATAGATGAAGTGTGCTATATCCATACAGTGAATACTAATCCAAAAAATATTACTCAGAAACACAAAAAAGAAACTATTAATATATTCAGTGACATGAATGAACCTCAAAAAAAATCACATTAAGTGAAAAAAGGCAGAAATAAGACTACATGTTTATATGATTCCCTTTACAGAAAAGGCAAATCTATAGGAACAGAAAGTAGATTAACGGTTGTCTGCAGCTGCAATTAACAGTAAAAAGGCATGAGGCATCTTATTGGAGGATGAAAATTTTCTAAACAGGACTATGGTGATGATTACATACAGCAGTAAATGATAGTAAATTTACTACTAAAAGTCACTGAACTATGCTCCTGCAGTGAGTAAATTTTATATGTAAAATATGACTCAATAAACTTGTTTAAAAAATTACAAATAAATAAAACCTTTGCAAAGTGATCTCTCTTTTTCATGCAAATTTAAAGTCAACATCCCTCCAAATGCTTACAAGGTCCTACACAATTTGAATTCCCAGTATCCCAAAGTGACCTCATTTCCTACTGCGCTCTCTCTTTCCCATTAGCCTGTTTCTGCCATACTGACCTCGTTACTATTCTGACTAGCCCCTACACATTCATGCCTCAGGGCCATTCCAATTTATCCTACCAACCCAACCCTCAAAATGAGACTATCACTGCTTTGGATCCAGCTCTCTCTTGAATCAGCTCCGAAGCAACATGGTGCTGACCATGGAAACAGGAAGAGAACACTCAATACTTCCCTCTGCTCCTTTTTGCTCTCCTACGCGATAAGGGAAGGTATAATGAAAATGATCACACTGTGAACATCGGTACAGGTTGAGCACTGTGATACTTGGCGAGCAGGCAAAGGACATTCTTCAGAATGGGGGGCCACTGTCTCACCCTTCTCCAGCTGCCACCGGTGCCAATAAGCTGCTAGAGTATAACTGCCGACTACACTGGGAATGCACAAACTGCCACGTCAAAATGCTTTCTCCCTGCTGCCACTCTCACTCCCCTGTCCAATACGAAGCTCCGTTTATTTCAATTATTTCCATTACAGATTTTCCTCAACATTTGCAAAACAATGCCAACAGCAACCAACCTATATCCTCAACTAACAAAAAATCACCTCCACTTTATCAGAACCACTTGTGCAGTGAAATAAGTTGCAACGTAATTCCAAAAGAAACTATTATCTCCACTTTTTAACCAGGCTCTTTTTTTTTTTTTTTTCCTTTTCGTTACCAGGATAGAGTATCTTACTTGTAACTCTCAATGATTTCCTCAGAGATTATAGCTACTGGCAATCTGGGGAAGCTCCTTCCTTACTATGGCCAAATCTCCATAACCAGATTCACATGACAGAAACTTCAAAGTTCAGAGAACAGTAGCAGTAACCTCAGAGAGCTGTTGTTTCTCATCAAGCCGCTAAAACAACCTAGAATGCATGGGACAATAATCTCTTTTTGCAAATGAAGTGTTTTGCTTAAAATTTAAAAAAAGAGCTATTCATAATAACAAGATTCATTGATTGTGAGAGATCAGAAATAACCAAGCTCTGTAGCAGAGTCCAATATGCCAACCTCAGTCCTCAGGAAGTCAATTAATCTACCTTCCCCAGTTGGTCTCATATCCATGACTGTGGGGTATTTTTAAAATTTTAATGAGTATTTTAAAGAACATAAGGATGTCTCTAGCTTCTCCTGTTTTTAAACACTCTGTCAGATGACCTTCTGAAATGCTCTAAAACATGTTCTGGGGCTTTTCTGTTTTTGTTTTGAAGGCAACATAGTACAGTGGTCAGGAACTCATGCCAAGAAGGTGCAGGTCCTAATCTCAAATCTGACATTTACTAGGTTCAGAGGTTTAAGTAACCTGCCTAAGGCTACACAACTAGTAAATGACAGGAAAGGGATTTAAACCAAGACAGTCTAGCTCCAGGGTCCATGGGCTTGGTCACTACTCTAAGATGCCTCCCATTTACAATAATCACTCCTGTTTTTCCACCAACACCACCATCATCATTATCCTCATCACCACTATCTGAGAGCCATATTATAGACAATAATTTAAACTGTTTTGTTTAGTTGATCACGTCTCGAACTCTGAAAAGACACACTCAGCAAATGCCATCCAATAAACAGTCACCACATTCATTCATTTTTCTAATGCCGTTCCAGTGAAGTAGAGAATAAAATGTCATAAACCTCATTTTGCAGACTGTGGAACTGAGCTAAAAATGATTAAATCTTCTAGCATCACTTGGTGACTGAGAGGCAGAGAGAGAAGTGATGAAGCTCAACTCTATTCACCCAGCATGATCACTCATCTTAATATTTCAGCTTCCCAAATAAAAATAAGTAGGACAATTTCCAGCCATCTGATCTACCTGGAGAAAAACAAGGCCAGGCTGGCTTGCTAAGCACACTGGAATAAATAAAGTACTATGACATGAGTAAGGGCCTATCATAAAGAATTCCCACATGCGTCTGCAGTCAGCATAATAACTGTGGTGTTTCATATCGTTTTGCATTCAGCCTGGGTAATTCAGTGACACCTTAAAAGTGACAGATGAACATGAAAAAAGAGCTGACATCTTGCAAGATGTGAGAAGATGCCAGGAGGACCCTAACAAAGTGCAGTGACAGCTGGAATGGAGGACGACAGAGCTTAAAAAGCAACTTACCACTTATTTTTTAGACTTAATTTTTATATTAAAAAGACAACAGAAACATGAAAGAAAAAAAATTCAATAAACTCTTTCTCAATGGAACAGTTAGTAATCCTAAATCCAACCAAAACCAAAATGAATGACTGTCAAATGTGTCGCTGATACCTGCAGTCCCTACTCTATCATTCATGGGCAAATATTTTAATCTATTCAAAACACACAAGAAAAAAGATTCTTAAAGATTCCACCAGACCTTTAGGACAGCCCTAAAAAACTCCAGAGCTTTATGGTATTTCCTAAAAATCCACTACAAGCATATTTGCTAACATTTCACTAAAACAAACCTCTTAAAATTAACAAATTACCTGTCAAATCCCATAAAAACAGATGGTCACTTGGAGACAGGAAAAGATGTTATCATTCTGTTTTACACAGCTGTTCAGACTAGGAAAAGATCATTTCATTTTCCAAACATACAATAAACCTTGTCTAAGATTTCCAATATCATGCATAAAAATGAAAATTTCATGCAGCTGCTTCTGTGTTACACATCTGGTTATTGTTGAGAAAACATCTTTAATAGTAAAAAAAATCATTATAATAAATAAAAACTAAAATTGGTCTGTCTTTGTTCTTCCTTAACAAGCAGCAAGCTACTTCTCAGAGTTTTGCTATCAAAAGATTTTAAATTGCTGAGTGTCCCTATGTTGAGGTACGCTAACACATTATTTAATACAATTAAGAATTTATTAGCAATCTCTTACCAATAAAAAAGTACACACAGCTGAATATCTGGTACCACAATTGTTTCTTCCTGTTATTCCTTTCAAGAAGGTATTTTAGGAACTGCATGAGAAATCTAACACATGAAACAATAAGTCAACACACAACATTTGTGTCACACATCTGAAATGAGATTTTGATATGTTAGTCTCCAACACATTACTTACATTACTATAAATCACACAAAGATGAAGACATTTGGCACCTAAGAATAGTTATAAAATAACCAACACCAAGAGCATGCCTATATTTATGCTCAGAGCTCTCCTGGTTCTATATTTTTAGCAAAAGACACGAAACTTGATAGCTAAATATATGGCCTTTTTTTACATTATTTGCCAGGAGCACCAATGTTTAAGTCTTCAAAATGTCCACAAAATATATCTGTGATGTTCAACTACTGTAAGAGGGGGGTGGGGTTTGTATGGCAGTGGGCTTCCTTTAATATTGGAAAAATAATTAAAAGTTTGACAAGCCACTTTGAGTTAACAGTTAGGTAGTGAATTGCATCAGGAAGTTCTACTATCACTGCCCTGTTTAATATCATCCAAAGGCTCCTACTGGAAAAAAATTCAAATCCCTTACAGGGCTGACAACATCCCAGTGACCTCCTAGAACCCTTTTTCTCCCCAACCTCATTTCGTTCCACTCCACCAACTACACCCAAGCTTCCATGATGATCTTTCTGTCCCCTGAAGCCTCCAAGCTTGGGGCCATGTATTCCTCCTGCTTGGAACACTTCCCCTAGATTTCCTTGTAGCTGTTCAGCATTCACACTGCAAATGTCACTTCCAGAGAAGACTTCCTTGACCATTGGTCCCTCCCCTCCCCTCCCCTTAGATCACTAGTTCACTGTCTTATTTTCTTGATGGCACTGATAACCTTCAGGCATTATTTTATAATTATTTACATGTTCAGTTTTCTATCCCCTCCCACTAGAATTTAAAGTTCTTCCGAATAGACGTCTTATTCACAGCTACATCTCCAGCCCCAAGTACCTGCACATAAAAAATGCATACTGAATGAAGGAACAAACTTTGTTTTCCTCTAAGTTAACTAATAATGTGACTGAAGTGGCCAAACAATCCATTTGAATCCAACCTGTATCTTGGATACCCCACTACTGGCCTCATAACCAGACTTAATGATAGGTTGGGATAAGGAGCCCATAAAACCAAGGGGGACATGCCCAGAGTCTATCCCCTTGAAGTCTGTGCCCAAATGGCTTCGTGCGGGTCTCTTCTCACTGGCCTTCCAAGGGAAGAACATGGTACCCGCTATGTATACCCTTAGGCTTGTGGAGTGGCTATTCGCAGGAGAGGTGGATGGATCTGGGCATGAATGCACATGAAGCATCTTACAATATGGGATGGAGCCAGGGTGAAAAGAGGCACCACAGGCCAGGCGCTGGTAATCCCTATGCTGCACATTCTTACACGAAACTCCAGAAAGTCCAGGAATATGGGGAATCCCCTGGCGGTCCAGTGGTTAGGACGCCACACTTTCACTGCCGAGGGCCCCAGTTCAATCCCTGGTCAGGGAACTAACATCCCGAAAGCCACAGGGCGTGGCCAAAAAAAAAAAAAAAAGTCCAGGAATATGAAATTTAAGCCAAGCCTCCCACATCATTATGAAGGTATGTTTGTCTAGGTAAGACATTTTATTCCATTTTGGGTATATGTTAGTCTATCTGATAGACTGTTAGCTTGACTTATAACTTTATATTTTGAACATATGGGATGTGGGTTTCTATTTGGTCCTACAAATGTTGGGGGTGGGCCTACGTGCCACTGTGAGTCTTTGATCAAGTCCCTTGAGCTCTCCGAGCCTGTTTCCACACTGGAGAAAGAGAAATAATTCCTGTCTGGCTCCCCTATATTATCTGAAGAACAAACGAGATCATACATAAATATCTATAAAAAGTGTAATTTAATAATATTTGTATTGTGTTCTTTTTAACATGCCTCCCTATGTATTCCAGCCAAGTGAAGACCATAACAATTTCCATGGCCAGTCTCAAAGCTACCGTGGTCTTTAAGGAACTTTTGAGCTAGATGGAGTTTTGCTATTCATTTCATTTTTTCAAAGTGTTAAGTATTCATAAAATTATTTCTCTATCCTTGAAAGTTCCACATCCTTCCAGAAGGAAAAATACACCAGATTGCCCATGAGTTTAGATATTAAGAGATTTTTCTTTAAAGGAAAAACCTTCTAGAATTATTTATAGTTATTTATAGTTACAAAGGCATGCCAACTGAAAAATGCCTCTTCTACTATTTAGCCCATTGAATACAGATCTGTTTTCCAGGAAAAGCACATAATATACACTAGCGCTATGCATTTATTGATCTCTAATCAGTTGCTGGAATGAACTGAGCATGAAGTCTACCCTTGAGGCTGTGTTAGATCTCCGAGGCTGTCTGTCCAGAAGCCTCTCCTCCCATCCCACAGGAGAGATGATCTTGGAGATTTAATAAATCAAGAGCACAAACAGAACATATAAAGAAGCTAAGGCAAAAAAGAAAAACCCAAATACTTAAAAAGAGCAGAGAGCTGGCCAGAGTGCAGTAAAAGCTAAAATGGACTCTGTCCAAAATAGGACAAGGGAAAACAAAATAAGACTTCAGTGGACTGAGATTCAAAAAGCCTGCATTTTAGATGATCAAAAACCCTTTTACACAATGCATTAAACTCATCAAATGGGGTACACTAACCACTAGAAAAATCACAAATCACCAAAAAATAAATATTGGAAATCTATTCCAAAGTACCCCTTAGAGTTCACAATGACATAGGCTTTGCAATTTTCTATATAACCAGATAGTTCTATCCCCCTCTTAGGTCTACAAATCAAGTAAATTCAGCAGGAAACTAGTTGTAAATAGTAACAGCAATAATAATAAAGGAGCTAACACTTACTGGACAGTTATAATTTCCATGCGCTGATCTAACTGTGTTAACAAAATGAGTTATTACAATTAACATAAAGAAGAGACAACAAGTCTCTGACATCAGAAATATCATTAGTCCTTTAGAGGGGGAACCTAAGGCACAGAGAGGTTAAGTAACTTGCCCAAGACCTCATGTAAAAAACTGTAAGAAAAATTCAGGAGGTCTGGCTTCACAGAGGCAGCCAACAGTCCACAGAGGTAAGTAGTAGAATCAAGAACTATCAGAAAGGAGATATTTTATTTGCCATGCCTTCTAAAAATATGTGTTCATCACCACCACATGTAAGGGTACAGGCACAGTAGATTAAAAAAAAAGAAGCCAATATGAATTCAGGCCTGGAAACTGATTGTCCAGTTAGAGATGGAGAAGGAAGAACATATTATCGATAGGACCTCACAGAGTTCCTTCATACACAATGTCTCATGTGATCCTCATAACATCCTTAAATTGTGATTCCCAGCTCACAGAGGACAAACTGAGTCCAAATATGCCAAGCAAGTTACTCAGGATCACAAAGGTATTCAGTGGCACTGCCCACATGAAAACTGATATTAACTCAATGTTAATTCACCTAGCATCCCTGAATGTTCTAGAGAAACGGTCCTCCTAATCACTCAAGATATCAAACTAGACAGGTGGGGAAAAGGAACTGGCATTGTCTAATCACAATCCTATGTAATGCGTGGCCCCCACAAAAAAAAGAAAAAAAGAGTAGAAAATGGTGAATATGAAAGCCACAACTCAAATTCAGACCTTCTGAATCCTGTTCAAACATTCTTTCCACCACACCAGGCACACTGTCACACAAGATAGTGTTACAATGTAAACTATAAATCAGGATGGGTTGAGCCACTGACAAATCAAAATGAAGAGAACACATTCATTCTCCAATATCCATGGCCTGTTTGCTCATTATAGGAGTAAAGTTCTGTGATGAGCTGGGGTAGCCAGTGAAGGCTATTAGGAAGATTCCCTTTGTTAGTGGCAATCATTTTTCTGATACAATTTGTTTAATTATAAGACTGGGTTGATACATAGCAACTTCTACACTTATTTCACTGATTTCCTTGGTGTGGTTTTCAAAAGAAATACCATACTGTGTGACTACAATATAGAATGCATTTGCAAGTACTATTTTGTTATCATATTCTTGCAATAATTATTAAAATTTGTTATTCTACTCTTTAGCTTACTCAGATCACCGTACTCTAGCAAATACTATATTCAACTGGTCTAACATGTCCTCAACTCCTTTCTTCATCCACCACATCCCATATATCAGCAAGACTCATGAGCTCCAACTTCAAAATATTTGCCTAAGACATCCACCTCTCCCACCCTCACCATTCAACCACTGTCTTCTCTCACTTGGATAATCATAACAGCCTACCTCTTCCCTACTTCTCCTGCAGCCCTGCTAATCAACTCACCATTGGACAATCCATAATAGGGTAACCAACTCACCCCAGTTTGCCTGGGACTTTTTTGCTTTTAGCACTGAAAGACCTGTAGCCCAGGAAACCACTCATTCCTGGGCAATCAAGATAGTCGTTCACCCTAATTCAACTGGTGAACTTTTTATAAAATCGAAAAAATCAGGCCATTGCTTGTGGTCAAATGAATCACTGGCCCCATTTTGGATTCACACCCTTTGCCATGTCCCGCTGACTTTCCCTCCACTATAGACCCTGGTCATTTGTCTTTGGGCTCAACCAGTAGGATGTTAGCAGATGGTATTGCAAAGAGGCTTGAAATATGCTAGGCTGGGCTCAGTCTCTTGCATTTGGGCCATTTCCCTGAAGATTTGCCCCAGCTAGCCTGATGGTCCGGGAGGATGAAAGTAACATGGAGCAGAACTGGACCCAAACAGTAGCTTATAGCCAAGCCCAGTGAGACCTCCCTGGATCAGCCAATATGCAGATGTTTGAGCAAGAACAAATGACTCACTGAAGCTTGGGGATGGTTTGGCATCTAGCATTGTTGAGGTGATACCAAATTGATGTGGGTTCTTATCAAAATCTTTCAGTAGCTTCCCATTTCACTTAGAATAAAATTCAAAATACTTACCTGGCCCACAAAATCCTGCGTGATCTGGGCTCTCATCTCGCTCTCACCACACTGCCTTTCAATCTCACTGGTCTCCTTCCTGTTTCTCAGACTGAGAACGCTGTTTCTAATACACGATCTCAGCCCCACCTGCTGCCTCTGCCTCGAACACCTTACTGCCAGTGCTTCTCATGACTGGCTCCTTTTCATCCTTACATGTTAGCTTAAAATCACCTCCACAAAGACTTTCTTGACCATCCCAAGTTTTCCATGATTTTACCACTTGTTTACCTCTGTCACAGCACTTCTCACATTCTGTAAATAATTTGTTGATCTGTTTATACTCTGTATCCCCACCAAGCTCAAATATTCAATATTTTCTAAATAAGTTACTGAATATCAACTGAATGATGCCCAGTGGTTCAGAAAAATCTGTTAATCTGATACCTTCCTGGTCTGAAGTGTAAAAGATTTTTATTATTGACAACAGAAAGTGAGAATCGATACAATAGTAGCACTATAGATTATGTTTATCCATCACTGATACAGTTTTTAAATTAAAAGTTCAAAAGGGATTTAATGGGGTGTGGGGGGGAAATGCTAGCTGGACGTAAGCTTATAAAAACCAGAGAGAATTATACAAGACTTTAGTTGTATCACATTTTCCAAATGAAAGAGTACCTCATTATCAAACCCCTATTAACAACCCTCCACCACCACTAAAACTACTTTGCTTAAATCAAAGGAAGCTGAACAAATAAAAAGTTGTTTAGCCTTTTAGCTACAGAAGTTAAAACAGAAGCAATGAAAGACCTGTAGCCCATTCTCCATCATTAGGTATTATACTATTGGCCAATTGGAAAATTTTAGCTGTCCACCTTCTTCAGGGACTTCAGTGTTCACAAAAGACCCCTTTAAACTCCAACAACTGTGAAGTTAAAAGGCACTGAATCATGGCAGCGGATGTGTTTCTATATTGAGAATATCTTTGTAATGTGAAACACAACAGACCCAGTTCCTTGTTCAGCTAATGGGTGCTGCTTACAGTATTCATAGCAGGGGAGGTGGACACACCAGCACTCCTCACAGTTTTGACTAATAAAATCAACCCAGGAGATAGGATGTCAGGTTGGCCTCAAGCAGGAAGGGAGGGCTTTGGTGGGGGCCTGCCCAGTCTAGGGTGTTTTACATGAAGCTTTAGGGAGCAAGAGGGTATGAAAAGATGGATCAGAGTCCCTGGGTGAAGGCAAACAACCTTATGAACAGGGCTCTCGATGCTAGAGGCCCTGGTCCCTTGACTTTGGGCTCAGAAGTAAAGGGCCCTTGACTTTGCTTTTCTGTCACTCAGAGGTGCTTCATTTGGACTGGAATTTGTGAAGCCCACCAGTACAGTTAGTGAAGGTGCGACCTCAGAGTGTAACCTATATGGACCACCTGGGGCCTCTGAGAGGATTCTTTTATAAACTAGGAATGAGGATGATGACATATCTCAGAAATGTCTTATGAAGATGCAATGAGAAAACCCAGGCAAAGCATTTAACAGCAGTTATTAAACATACATGGAGTTCTCAAGACAATGTTAGCTGTTGTATTTTCTACCACCTAGCACATGCATCCAATAAATATTTACTGAGTCCATGAGTAAATGAAAGTCTCAGTTTCTGTTGAATTTTACTCTTCTGCTTGAGAAGGGGAAAAACCTGTGTAAAGGTAAAACAACAGGTCTGCCTTCTAAGACATCAAATAGGATGGCAGATATGGACATTCCAGTTGCAAGAAAAGCATTCCGTTTTTGGTTTTAGTTTATACATCATTCTCATAAATTTGGTTGGTTAGTATCCAGCCTCTACAGTCCGATGAATTCTGATTGGGTTCCCAAAAGTTTCACAACCTACAAAGGCAAGGAGAGGTCTGGAGTTTACTCAAAGTAGTATCCCTTAGGGCACTGTCCACAGAATCCTACCTAAGAAGGCAGCCATCTACACTTCCCTTGGACAGCACACTTCTCTCTTTCCTACAAGTAACTACCTTGACACACAAATAACAAAATGATCTAAGTTATGGCTTCTCTCCTCAGAGCGAGTATTACCAATATCTCACCAATCATTCTGAGAGATCATTTCCATCAGAACCAAAGAGAAAAAAAATAAGGCCAAGGTTTCCATTCTAGGGTCAGAATAAAGTTGTTCATTAGATGTATTAGATTTAATAAAGAGCCAAAAAGGAAATGTAATTTTCACCTCTTCTAGGAAGTCGTCCCTGATCGTCCAGCATCCACAATGGGATTGGTACACCTTTCCCCTCTGTGCCCATAACATTAAGCCATGCTTCTACCATCACTGCATTCCTAGGGGTATGCATCAGTCTCTCTACAAGGCAGTGAACACCTTAGATGCACCAACTATTCTTAGTCATCCTTGTGCCCAACCAACCTCAGTGTCTGAATCATTTGAGGCACCCAATCACTGTTAAATGAATTAACATCACACAGAAAAGATTACTTAAATTACAAGTGTTTTTTGAGTCCTTCCTTGGTTTCCTTACAGTCCACTCTCTTATTTTATCCAAGGGTAATAAACACAACACTATGGCAAGGATGGAAAGCTACTGTATAATACTGTACAATATTTATTTTTTTTCCATCAGTAGGCAGAGGAAGTAACAAAAAATGGCACTGAAATGAGCATTCTTGAGGTACCTTTCAATTTAAATGAACAAATATCCAGTGATGCTATAACTGAAAGCACAGCTGGGTGATATAAATAGGGACTATCAGTACCATGACCTGCTAGAGCTCAGAGAGAACCTGGAAGAAAGTGAAGCTGTCTTTGTCTAAGCAGACTTGCTCCTGGCAATATCAGAAGACCTGACCATCCCCACATATTGGCCAAGGCTGTTTAGTGGCATTAGACAGGAGGACCAGCCTGAGGAAAATCCTAAACTAATTTCTGCCAGAAAGCTGGCAGCAGGCAAAGCTGGCAGGTTGACATCTCCCGTCATGACCTCCCACCTTTCCACCATGGCCCATGGGGCTGCTGCTCCCTTAGTTTTGCCTTCTCCCTAAGCCAAATTTAAGGACATGACCCAGTGGCATAAGAGAAAACCCACTGAGTGTGTACATCATAGAAGCCCTGCTTGGCAACTGTGAACCTAGATGGAAGGTTTCTTGGAGTGTTGGTTCTCTTACTAATTTTTCCATTCAGTAACCATTTATGGAACCTACACTATGCTCTGGGTACCAGGAAAGCAAAGATGAATGGGAAGCACCCTTGGCCCTGGAATGGAGAACTAAGCTTTGTCCTGTGTTTATACGCTGGCTTCCTGAAGTCATCCCTAAGAGCAGGGGTCCCCAACCCCCAGGCCACGGACTGGTATGAGGCAGCACGGCAGGAGGTGAGTGACGGGCGAGCAAGCGAAGCTTCATCTGTACTTACAGCCACCCCCCATCGCTCGCATTACTGCCTGAGCTCCACCTCCTGTCAGCATTATGGCGAGTTGTATAATTATTTCATTATATATTACAATGTAATAATAATAGAAATGAAGTGCACAGTAAATGCAATGTGCTTGAATCATCCTGAACCATCCCCCGTCCTGGTCCGTGGGAGAACTGTCTTCCACAAAACCAGTCCCTGGTGCCAAAAAGGTTGGGGACTGCTGCCTAAGAGTATCAGGAAGGCCCTTTCATCTCCTCTTCATTCTTCATTTAAAAGCTGCATGGATTAATGGGGTAATACTTAAAACGATCATAATCCATTCCATAAAACAGGCTTCAGTAAAGGACCACTGCTATCAAGGAGTCATTCTTAAAGTTCCTCTACAAGTAAGGTGATCATGTACTTTATTGTTTAAATGAAGACAGTTTGAGAGTGAATGTGATTGCTATTAATAATAGTTCTTGAACAACAGATGTATCTAAGTCTATCCAGACAAACCAATACGGATGGTCATCTACGCTTAGAGACACTTAAAAAAATGTTAAATGCCAGATGAATCTTGAAACCTGTCCTGGTTTATGGGAACACATACAATCTCTTTCTTATATGAAGAGTATTGTGTGGAGAGGTCAGCCCACAACTGTCTCATAAGTCATGTGCTTCCTCCTTCTGAGAAACAACACACCACAAGTTAAATGACAGCCTCTGCCCCCACCCCGCGCACACAGATGTGGTGCACACCACTCACCATAACAGCAAAAACCACAGCAATAGGATGACAACATCTGCACTGCTGGCGGGAATGTAAACTGGTGCAGCCACTATGAAAAACAGTACGGAAGTTCATCAAACAGTTTAAAATAGAACCACTATATGATCCAGCAATTCCACTTTTGGGTATTTACCCATAGGAAATAAAAACACTCACTTGAAAAGACATATGCACCCCCATGTTCACTGCAGCACTAAAGAGCCAAGACTTGGACACAACCTAATTGTCCACAGACAGATGACTAGATAAAGGATATGTGATGTCATACACGTGTATATAAAACAGAATATTATTCAGCCATTAAAAAGAAGGAGATCCTGTCATTTATGACAACATGCATGGACCCTGAGGTTCCTATGCTCAGTGAAGTAGTCAGACCGAAAAAGACAAATACCATATGATCTCACTTACACATGGAATCTAAAAAAAGGAAAAACAAAACCATACTCAAAGATACAAAGAACAAATTGGTGGTCGCCAGAGGAGGGGGCAAGGGGTGGGTTGGCTCTTTTTTTCATTTTATGCAGCCAACATTATCCTAATAGCAAAGCCACAGAGAGACCTTACAAAAACAAGTAGAGACCAACGGCCCTCAGAGACACAGACACAAAAATACCAAACAAAATATTTATTACAGAATTCAATAATAAATAAAAGATCATATACCTTGACCAAGCAGGTTCATTCCAAAAATGCAAGTCCGGTTCAAAATTCAATCAATGTTAATTCAATAAATTAATAAATTATAAAGAAAAAAAGTGATTTTCTAAATAGGTACAGAAAATGCATGATACTATTTGGCATCAATTTTTTTATCATTATAAAAAAAACACTCAGTAAACGAGGAATTGAAGGGAATTTCTAATTGTGAATCCGCAAACAGGGAAAAGTAGTAAGGGATTCTGAGCAATAAGAAAGTGAAGGGATGAAGATTTTTCTCATGTTTATGATACACATGTAGGTTATCTATAAAGAAAATATATATTTATGTAAAGTTGTTTTTCAGTGCTACACCTTGTACCTGAAGACTGGGAACAGTCTGATTTTTGCATATCAAATACTTTTAGCACTGTTATTGCCCCCCTGTTATCCACATCCCATATACTTCTTTCCTCGCATACTGAAGTGGCTGGTATATGCGCTCAGAAAGACAAAAAAATTCTAATACTTGGTCCACATTTAATCTGAGAAAAATAACAGACTCACAAATCCCTTAGCTTGTTCCATGTTGAATGAAAGGAGAAAAAGATACACAATTGAGGTAGCTTGTTTACTCATTTGGTTTTCATCCATCCTACGGTAGATCAAGCAATATATATATTTAAAATATTTTCAGTTCACTTCCTGACTTTTTTGTAAGTAACCTAGAAAACTCAAGTGGAGCCTTAGTACTATTTATGAACATCTGTTAAACATTGCCAACTCCTGTAACAACCACCTTGGGGAACAGCGTAGCCTCTTAAAAGCATAATTCCTTAGGTAATATTTATTCTGTTGCAATGTAAAGAAAGAACGGTTTTCATTTTCTTTCAAAATTATGCAACTTTTGACTTCACATAGCTCCATCTCCCTAAAAAATATCAACCAACAGTATATGAGTAATATATTCATTATCAAATCATCTGACGAGCTGTACACTAAATATAGTTCAACACTCCAGTGTTATTTGCAAAAGCACTGAGCATTGTTTGTTTTTTATCTGCTGTTGACGTTTTTAATAGCTGTTATTATATGTCTTTTATGATGGCTTGAAACATTCACTTAGTTCAGGCCAAAAAAGAAGGAAGGAAAGAAGGGAGGTAAATTGGCGAGCACCTCGTTTATATGAGGCACGTGCTATGTTTGTCTTTTTTTTTAACCTGAATCATTCCTTGACATACGTATTATTAGCCTCAATTTTATAGTCAAGTAAATTGTGGCTTAAGTAACCAAAGGAGACCTGGGATGATGTTCGGACTGTACAGTCCATGCTCGTTCTAAGCCAAGAAGCAGAGACAAAGTTCCCCCAAATTCTAAAAGCTACAGAGACTGCTACCAGGATCACCAAACCCATTTCCTCTTCTTCCTACGCATGCATTGAGACTGTATTTCCCAGTCTCTCTTGCAGTTCACTGTGACCATCTGATGAATTTTAGCCAAAAGAATGTGAACTGAAGTGATGCAGTATGTGCAAAACTTCCACACGCAATCCTCCATGCTCTTTTCCCCTCTTACATGACTGAAACAAACACAATCCCCAGGTCAACTTTGAGACACACGTGTTGAAGAGGACAGAGTGAAACGATGAAGGATCTGTGAGTCACCACTTACAGGCAGAGCAAGAACACCATATTGGATTCTTATGTGACCAAGAACTCCTTATTGTATCAAGCTACTGAGAACTGGGCAGTTTATAAGTTACATAAGCTAGAATTCCCTAACATACAAAAACAGAAAAAACAATCTAAGTAAGTCACAGTGGGAAATAATATAGTCAATCTAGGGATTACCATACAACCATTACAATAATATTTCTGAAAAACATATTTAATATTTAGGTAATGCTCATGTGATTATATGGACTTTGAAAAGTAGGACACAAAACTATATGCATAGTATTTTCCCAGAGTTAAAAACAAACATTCTCTCTCAATTATATTTATGTAAATATGTGCACAGAAATAAATGTTGCTGACTGAATGAATGCAGAAGAAAAATGGAGGGAAATATGTTGATCTTAAGGCAGGTCCTCTCTGGGTAATGGGATTATAGGAGGTTTTTCCTTCTTTGTGCTTTTCTGTATTTTCCAAAATCAAAATAATAAGCATATTCCTTTGATAATCAAAAGAGATTTATCTGTTTATGTTTAAGATTTCTTTAAAAAGGCCAATATGTCCAGACAGATGGATAATAAGAAGCTAGCTTTTAAGCCTACTTACCCCAGGCAAAGCTTTTCTACATTTATAACCCCATAAGGTATCTTCTGTAGATTTAGAACTACCACGATATACACTGGGGTGAGTCAAAGACCTCAGGCACAAATAATTCATAGGAAAGACCGGGAAAACGAGACCATGTACATAACTTCTTTGTTCATTCATAATGAGGTACCTTTAAAAAAATTAATAAATAAGTCCATAAATGACAAACTGAAAAGACTGAATAAAACTTATGTTAGTCACCGTGAATACACAATCATAGACACACAGGATATGGTGATATTTGGAACCAGTTCCAAAAGGAAAGCCCCTTTGGTTTAAATGAGGATTACATGAAATCACACTTACCAAATGCTCACCATGAGGCAAGAAACATGGCAAGAGGCCAAAGGTTAAATCCCACCACTATTATTTTTATTGGTTAAAATGTGAGAAGAACTAATCCTTGCTTTAGCCAAAATTCAAGTTGAGGTATAGACTTTCAAAGCCCTGTTCTCATTTGTTTCTAAGGAAACTGACAGGAAGCTAAATGTTCACTCCCATAAAGCCTGCCTGCCCACAACCTGTCTTAATCTCACCTTTCACTTGATGGGTCTCCTGCTACTTCTATTCAGTGAACAGCACAAGACAATTAGGAAAAGACATTCTAGCAAAGAGGAATTCTAGGGAGATGACCAGGCAAGCCCATTTATATGTGCAGACTTAGGAAGAAGAGAAAAGAACATTTTATAAAAAAGGGTGAATCTCTTTGCAAAATATATTCAATAGGAAATATTATTAAAGGTTACAATTTGTTGAACGGGATGCTCTTAATAAACATAGTCAGGGAAAGCCTTTAAGGTCAATTCAGGTGTTCTTTTAGGGAGCATTTGTAAGTAAACACGGGCAAATGAAAATTTTGTGAGTAACAATAATATTTATTGAGCATTTACTTGTCTCAGGACCTACGATAAACACCTTCTGTCTGGATGAGTCACCACCACAATTCCTAGAAAGTAGACACTGTTTCAACCTCTGATGGCCCGCATTTGTCAGCAACCTTGCAATTGCATTCTTGACTGCAGGTTCAAAATAATGGACAGCTGGTATGGTGGTAAAAAGAAGATTTACTACAGAGTAATCAGTGTTATCCTCACCCATCATTGTAAGACAATAATGACCACCATCTCAACACAAAGGTTATAAGAAGATCTTTTTGCAAGATCCTAACCACATAATGTGATATGACAAAGCCACAACAATCAAGGAGGCTTACTATGCATTTAATTGCCTACAGGATTAACAGTACATGTCAATCAGTAGTCAATGGGCAGCAGTTCCCTTTTTATATAAAGTACAACTCCTTAATGGTGTAAGTAATTCACCAGGCTTTAGGATGTGATTATATAAAACGAAAAGAATAAGTCATCATATTGACGAATGGAAACACGTTGTAGCTGAAAGCACTCCAAAGCTGGCCGAGTTCAATAAAAAGCTCCGTATCTCCATTTTAGGAAGCATGTCATTAGCTGAGAAAAGATTAATTTCTCCATTCACACTTCAATTTCTTTCCCGACAAGAAATAAAACTGAGTTTTTGAAATACAATCTTCTTGCTTAATCAAATGTTGAGAGTCTCATATCAATATGAATGGAATAATTAATAAACTGTGGAGATTCCAAAAACTAAAAAGTGGTGGTCCTAGATAAGTTTTGTCTATGCTTTTATACACATCTTTGAGACAGGCCTTTTGAGTTATGTCAAAGACTTATGCCTTCATTCATTTTTTGTTTGTTTGTTTTGTTTTTTTTTGTTTTGCGGTACACAGGCCTCTCACTGTCGTGGCCTCTCCCTTTGCGGAGCACAGGCTCCGGACGCGCAGGCCCAGCGGCCATGGCTCACGGGCCCAGCCGCTCCGCGGCATGTGGGATCTTCCTGGACCGGGGCACGAACCCCTGTCCCCTGCATTGGCAGGCGGACTCTCAACCACTGCGCCACCAGGGAAGCCCTGCCTTCATTCATTTTTAAAGAGAAATAAAACACAACATAAAAATTAGTCATGCACACAATAGGTATTCTGTAATTATTTGCTGACTGTATACATTAAATGTAATCCATACAGGAGAAATCCGTATAATTAATAAATCTCCTGAGAAAATTATACGCAAAGGAAACAACTCCTTCCTGAAAGTGTGATTACAAAAGGTAGCTCATAAAAAATGCTGCAGAAATGAATATTATCCATATATTAAAAACTTAATTCACCAAACCAAATTTACTCTCTCAATCAGATGTAAGTTCATTTTCTGTACAACAAAATGAGGATCTCGCTCAATAGCTTATCATTATGAATTGTTTCAGAAACAAAAGGTTTGCATTACCCACTTGAAACAAATGGTCAAATTAACAAGATTTCTATAACTACACAGCCAAACGTTCTATTGCCCAAAGAGACACAACAAAATGAATCCTTAAGAAAATATCTTCAGATTACACAGTTTCTATAAATTGTGCCTTAGAACCTGCCACATCTAGTTTTAATTCAATCTTCTAATCTTATTAATATGCATTTCCTATCTTAAAAATGCTGACTCACATATTAAAATCTCCCAAGAAGAACATCATCAAGTTAGCAAAGAGGAAAAATGCTTGGAGAAGAGATTAAATCCAACCTGGCTGGGTAGAAATCCCATCTTTATCAATTATTAGCTGCACAACCTTGGCAAGTTTTTAACCTTATCTTGCCTCTTTAGTTGCTTTAGCAAAACAATGACGCTGCACTAAAAATGGCAGGCTTTGGCAAATGACTGAATATGACAGACATGAGAAGCATTAAAGATGACACAGGGATATCTCAGCTGGGTAAGTAGGAAGAGCTAAGAGGGAGAAGGAGTTTGGAGCAACCAAGAGATGACAAGCTCCATCTGGGCCAGGAAAGACAGAGATACCCTTAAGTGGATGGCAAACAGAAAACCAGCAATGTGACTTTAAACACAAAGAAAGAGATTTGTAAGATGATCTACACAGAGATTACAATGGAAATCACAGGCATGGCTAATATCAGTATTTATTTTCAAAATATTTTATAAAATGTCATTTTATTTCAAGACATATTCAAATATCAATAAAGTAGAAAGGTAAACAAATACATTTCAATCATTTACAAACTTTGCAAAGTATAATGTGAACTCTCCGAACATACAATCGACAGAATACTCATTATGAGATGTCTCTGATTTGTCTGTGAATTTGCATCATGACAGCAGTGAACCCTTTGGAATTATATGCTGCTGCTGCCGACGATGACAACAATAAAATCTTATATAGCACTTACTGCACGTTACACATATTATTCTTCTATGTAACTTTTTCCCATTAAAATACTGTAATTATAAAGTGGAGGTCCCATTTTCAGGACAGTCAGAAAGACATATGTGTGATCCAGCTTCAACCTTAACCTCAAATCTCCTTGGTAAAACTCCCAATTGTGCTGTTGGTTTTGTCAATCTTACAGAGACAAGGACGTAAACAGGGTGAAGTTTTGCCAGCTTCTTTTCGTTTTGCTCACTCCAAGCAATCTCAATGATGTGCATACCTCCTTTCATATTTACTATCAACTTGTTTCGTGTTTAACCAACTAGACTTGGTACCATCTCCTTCTCCAGTACTATAAATTTCCCCTGTGACCAAAACTGTCTACTCAACAACAAAAATCAGACATCTTCCTTCTCCCAAAACGACTTACTGAGTAAGAGGAGGATTACATTCATTCAGAAAATGAGGTGCTCGGATTAGTTCTCTAAATGCTCTTTTAGCTCTAAGAGGATCACAGCGAGGCCTTCCCAGGGCCACCCCATCTAAAGGATGATCACAGGTATGCATGGGCCAAGGCACACGTGCAGCCACATCATTCTCAATCCAGTTTCATTCTCCTTAAAAACCACTCCTCAGGAACCAACATGTCTTTTTTAAAAGTTGATTTTCATTTTTAAATTTAACTTTCTTTTATTTAAACTTGCTTCACTGCCTATCTCTTCCCCTCTGTCCACCCTGCCTTGGCATATAAATATCACCTTGCTAATTCTTCCAGAGCAAAAATCCTGTCTGACAAACACAGTCTACAATTCCCACCCACAAAGTGGTGGCTAAATAAATGCTTATAAAACAAATCCATGACTAAGACGCCAATTAGTCCGGTTAAGTCCAAATCTCTTTGAAAATCTGAATGGTAAATTCTCTTAGCCATGCTCCACTTAAGGCGGGTGGGGGTTAAGCAGCTGGCTTCCAGAATTCCCTTAAGAAGGATCCTTAGACCTGGACTACTAGTGTGTCAGCACATTTAAGAAAATAATAGGGAAAATGAGGACCAAAGACCAACCTGAACTCCACACTTCTTGCTCTCATTACCCAATCCCCAAACCAGAGGAGTATAAAACAAAAACGATCCTTTCATGTAATGATGTTAGAATACTAACCTTTACTGAGTCTATTACCACAGTTCACTGCGGAACTCTCATCCAGGTTTAAGTCTAATTTTACTGTTTTTTTTTTAAACCATAAAAACCAATTTTGATAGTTCTTGAGAATAAAACCAATTTTCATTTCTTAAAATATAGACTGCTCTCGGGCTTCCCTGGTGGCGCAGTGGTTGAGAGTCCGCCTGCCGATGCAGGGGACGCGGGTTCGTGCCCCGGTCCAGGAGGATCCCACATGCCGCGGAGCGGCTGGTCCCGTGAGCCATGGCCGCTGGGCCTGTGCATCCGGAGCCTGTGCTCCGCAACGGGAGAGGCCACGACAGTGAGAGGCCCGCGTACCACAAAAATATAGATAGATAGATAGATAGATAGATAGATAGATAGATAGATAGATAGACTCTCAATTTCTACATTTAGCATCTGAAAATTACAAATTTGTTCCTTTCTAGAATGTAACTTTGAAGAAGAAAAAGGGCTTGCTCATCTTCCACAGCTGCATCCACCAGGCCTAAAACGTGGTTGACAATAACTATTTGTTGAAAGAAAAAATAAATATACATTTCAACTGAAATAACAGAAAGGATCTGGCGTATAAGCACCAGGGGGAACTCTGAAAGGGAGATAAAAGAACAATTACTAACCAAAGCACCTCATCGTCTACTCTTAAAAGAGTACAGAAAATTGGAAAAGTGAAATACAGAGCACTCTCAAACTTTGCTACAGCTGCCTGGGAAAGGCCAGTGAGCAGATGGTCTATGCTTTCTTTTTTAATGGCAAACAACTGCTCTCCAAGATTGCAGGCAAAGAATGCACATGCACATCCTTCTAGAGTCCAGATCTGCACTGCCCGACAGGGTAGCCACAAGACAGCATGTGTCTTTCGAACACCTGAAATGTGGCTACTGTGAAATGAGATGTCCTGGTGATGTAATATATAAATCAGATTTGTGAGCATTAGCACAAAAATAGAATATAAAATAACTCCTTGAAAATTGTTTTATATTAATTACATTTTGAAATGATAATATTTTGGATATACTGGGGTAAACAAAATATATTATTAAAATTTATTTCACCTGTTTCTTTTTATTTTTATTAAGGTGATTTAGAAAATTTTAAAATACTTGTGTGGCTCACATTATATTTCTAATGGACAATGCTAATCCAGACTGACAACGAGAGAGTCTATATGGCAAAAGGAGGAATATTCACTGAAAAACAGCAAAATCTGAGTCCTAATTTCTCAATCTATAACTAGGGAAACTGATTAGATTTTCTACCATGTACCAGTGTGCAGTCTCCCTTAAAGGCTCTAAATAGCTTTGGGAGGTAAACACATTAGCACTGATTTACAGACAAGGAAACTGAGGCACAGAAAAGAAAAGGTACTTACGCAAAGTTACAGAGCTGATAAATGAAAGAGCAAAACACTGAACCAAAGTCAGCAGAAGCAGCTGCATAGCACAGGGAGATCAGCTCGGTGCTTTGCGACCGCCTGGAGAGGTGGGATGGGGAGGGTGGGAGGGAGGGAGATGCAAGAGGGAAGAGATATGGGAACATATGTATATGTATAACTGATTCACTTTCTTATAAAGCAGAAGCTAACACACCATTGTAAAGCAATTATACTCCAGTAAAGATGTAAAAAAAACAAAAAAGGACTTCAAAATGCACATTCTTCCCTTTCTCTCCTCCAGTCGCTCAGAGGAAACTTTCCGCATGTTCTAAGAGGCTTAATAAAGGATGCCAACTGTCTTGCCTGACTTACCCTGCAACGGGCTTCTCTCTGACACTTTACACTCTGCAACCAATTTTCTTGCAGCCACTAAACCACAGATAAGAGGACTAGGTGAAACGGTGACTGAGAGACTTGGAAAAATTACCATAGAGTGAGTGGCACCCCATATGCTGCTATCTCATGTAACAGAATAAAGTTTTCTTAATTGGGCATTTTGCCCTTGCAACTCAAAGTTCTACACTATACCTGTCACTGTTAGTATAACCGGTGACAAAGAAATTTAACTAGTGGGAAACCACTACCTGTGAATTCACTAATTTGGCCAAGCGTACTTCACCTACTATGAATTAGCTTACTTAGTCTCTTAGCAGCCTCCAGAGCTTCATTGTCAGTGTCTGCTACAAAGAATCTTTGAACTTTCACTCCGTTGTCAGACATTAGTTTCTTGCTCTGGTATTCGTGCAGGTTCAACCATCTTCTGGGGGTTAACTGAACCACCTAGAGAAATTGGGGAGAGAGATAAGGAGACTTACAACAGCATGAAAAATAACAGTCAACTTATAGGGCCAGTCTTACAGGTACCCTCAGAAGGCAATCAGCAACAGAGATTTTGGAGGCAAAAGAAAAAAAAATCTATAATGAATTCCTCATGCTTGTTTTTCTAATCAAAAATGTTAAGGACAACTACACACACCCCTGAATGAATAAGGTCTGTAATTTAGTTAACAGGAATGTACCAAGGTCAATTTCCTGGTTTTGATACTGTACTCAAACCATGTAATATGTCAACACTAGGGGACGCTGGGGGAAGAGTACACCTGTGTACTCTTGTACTATTTTTGCAGCTCCCTGTGAGTCTATAAGGACTTCAGTAAAAAGTTACTTTAAAAAATGTTAAGGACTCTGTTATATAGCATATGCTTTCCCCCATCTCCACTCCAAACAAAGCTCAAAGCATTATTTTAATAACTGTACACACAGCATGAATCATCATAAGGTATCTCAGGAAATTTGTTTCAACTCTTTGAGGTCAGTGGGCCACAGACTAATCCACTTCTTTGTTGTGGTTTTTAATGGACTCTAGGTACAGTCATTATGTGTTTAATGAGATTATCTCTTTCACACACTAAAGTTGAGTACAGTAACCTGAAAAAGTCACCATCAATGAAACTACTAGTTCCTAAAAACTGCAATTTGTGTATTAAAGTAACTCTGCGTGAGAATCACATGAAAGTGGTTTTCCAATATGCACTAATCAATTAGTTTATATTTGTGCTGGAAGAAAATAATCAAAGGACGGAGTGACATGAACAAATAAATTCTTCTCACGCTTTAGAATAAGATCGACATTCCCTATCAAATCCATAAGCCTTGTTTTTAAAAGAAAAGAAAAAAATGAATACACTGTTTCATTTCTATCCATGAGTTATGATGCAAAGGAATCATAGTTCACTAGAGGTAAGATAACGATGCCATTAATGCACAAACCAACCAAAAAATCAATCACACAACTGGCTCACAATACTGGTGGTGGAAGATCACCTGACATACCTCCCAGCAGCTTCAGTCAAGGACCTCAGTGGATGTCCGAGCAGTACCATGCAGACCATAAACTGAGGCCCACAGGGCTTTACCACATGGAACCACTAGCTTTCAGGACCTTTAATGTGTCCTTAAAAATGGCATGTTCTCTGGCATCTCCAAGCTACAACGCACTCATGAAGCTCTTTTGGAAGAGAGGCATTCCAAAGAGGCTCCAGAACCCTAGAGCAAGACTGGGTTCTACTCAAGGACAGAGTGTGCCTTCAACTTCTTTGTGTCTTTATGAAGAATGTGATAGTGCTTGGCATACAGAAGATACTAAAAAATTACCAGCTAGATAGCCAAATAAATAAATCCTGCCTTTTGTCTTTTTTGTCCCGATATAGATAACTTTTCATTTCCAGAAACTGACTTTCTCTAAAAAAAGTAAAAGTCCTTCAGATCTAAAGTAAATATAATTTACACACACTTGTAAAAAAATTCAAATTTCAACATGATCAAGCCTCAAGCTCTGTCTTTGTTCCATCCTTATAAATATTGGTAATGATGTTATTAAAATTGAAGTTGCTTGCACTTCTTCTTTAGAAACAGATAATGCTAAGATAAAAATAAACTGTCAGACAAGCAGTGCTCACAACTGTTTACTGTATATAATTTGTTAACTGTATATGATTTGTTACTCTTATTTCTGAATTTTTAAGTCTTGATGAAATATTAGTAATTTGAAAAACACAACAATTCAAAAATGAATGTACTCGTCAATTTAGTAGTCTTAATAGCACCTCATGTAACATGCCAAGAAAAAATTCAGTTTGAGGCATTTAGTAAAAGCCCCCTAAAGAAAGAAGAGATTGAACATGATATGTGCCATATTCTGGGACCACTTTTAAAAGGCCAATGGGGAAGGATCAATAGATTAAGTTTATGTTGACGTACCAATTTAAAGCCATTAACAGAAGAAAAAAAGAAATACTGTTTGAAAAGGACATTTGAGAGAGACTAAAAACAGCCATAGTGTGGTCATGGTCAATTTCTTTTCATCAGAACACTCACTGGATTAATTTTAGATATGTTAATGCAACCTGCTGCAAACTAATTGCAATTGATCCAGAGACCAGCTTCATAGACATATAATACATATTGACTGTTTCTGCATTGACTCAAAATGAAAAGCTGCTTAGAGCCTGTGGCTCTTCAACTGAAAACCAACACAGTGAACATAGTTCCAAAGCCACTGCTGATACTCAAGCTATCACTCCACAAAGTGATCGTTTTACAGAATAACTACCTATATTTGTCCATCCTAAACTTGGAAGAGTAGGGTCCCTGACTGGGTCTAAAACTTCATTAACTCAACTTCATTAATTAAGAATTTGTGATATGTCTAGACAGGAACAAGTTAAGTCTACTTCTGCATTTTCATGGGGAAGAAAAAATAAGAGCAGTTACTAAGTAGAAGGATGGTGTAAAGCATGCTGCTGAATAATAATAACAACAGTAATAACTGTCCTACCTATTACTGACGGAGCATTTCCTACAGGTTAGCTATTACAATCAGTATTTATATTATCTAACGGCCCAAAAATCATGAGAAGTATTATTATCTTTCTCTGTAACTATCATTAATGAAAACTAACAAATATTCCTAACTGTCCTCCTTCCAGGTACTTCTTTGCCTTAGCTGAAGTTAGGTGAGGCCACGTAACTAGTTCCAGCTAATCAGGCCATGAGTACACATGGTGCGTGATATGTTAGGCCCAACATTTGATTGTCAACCCTCCCACCCACCCAAACACTCTCTCTCTCGACCTGGGGATTGGCAATATTCAAGATGGTAGCTGATCTATGAGCCAGGGGTTAAAAGTGAGGACTGAACATCCCCAGGTAAATCACAATGAATGTGCAGTGAAAAATAAACCTTTGTGGACTTTTAGCCATTGAGATTCTGGGGATCATCTGTTGCTGCTGCAGAACCTAGCCCATCTATAGCACCTAGTCTGTCCTAATAAAACCATCTTACCGTTTAGGAAACCCAGGCTGAAGGTTAGTCACTGGCCCACTATCACAGGTGACTGTAAAACTGCAAAGCTTCGACTGTAATACTACTGATTCCCTCCGTTTGTACTCTGGCTCCACATTCCCAGAGGCCTCTCGGTGATAAATACTGAGACTGGCATGAGCAAGATCATATTGCTGTCTTCAAAAGGTCAAAAATCTACCAGGAATAGGATTCTCATGAAATGCTGGCACAGCGCACGTAAGGAAAAATGCAGCTGCTCCAGGCTTTGGGAGGGAGGGAAGTGGAGATGTGAGCAGGTGCTGTCCCAAGACTCTAAAATGGAAGAAGTAGTAGTTTATTCCAATTCCTAGGTAGAGCGACCTGTTAAAACCCTAGACTAATATCTTCACTGCAGAAGTCAGGAATCTTACAGGGAATCTATGAACTCTGGAATGTAATGGAAGAGAGTTTAAAGATCATCTGACCCAGTGCCTTTCAGTTGTTTCTGCCAGTCATTTGCCTGCTTGCCTTCAAACTGTGTTCTTTGCAACTGGCTCCTGCCTAAATTTGAGACTGTTTGGAGATAGGACAGTGAGAAGAAGATACCAGGCTTCGGCTTCCTCTTTCTAAGTCAGGTGGCCACTCCAACAGTGACTGCATCTCCTCTGAAGCCTCAGGTCCCTCCAGACAGCCCTTCCTTCCATAACTCCAACTCTTGCTGTCTCGCCACCGTGACTCCTGCGCCCACAAGCTGGCCTGGACTCTGCCAACACCACCCCCTTCCACTCCTTCCACTCCTCAGGCTGGTAGAAGGTTCCTAATGTTGCCAGTCTCTGGGTTGCCTCCCCAGCCCTGTATGGATTCTAATTGTTCTAATACTTTTGTCATGAATTATCTTCCCTGTTAACTCCTATTAAATGACCTGTTGCTCCACAGATTTTGAAGGCGCCCCTTCAAGACATCGCAGGGGAAGAGGAATGGCAGTGGGCGATTATAAAGGTGACTTTGGACTCTTAATCTGCAGCAGTTTCCCAGGAAGTCACATGTTTCATATACTGGGGTTCCAAGGTATAGAAAGACTACTGGGATCCAACCTCCTCATTTTAGAGTCAGAGAACTTGAGGCCTAAAGATGAGAAGTAACATGCCTAGGGATCCTACAGTGAGCCAGAGGCAGAATGAGAAATGGACTAATTCCAATGTTCTTTCTTTTTTTCATACAGATTTTGGCAAAGTGACCATATCAGGAACAGCATCGTGTTCTCAAAACAGCTGCAGGGGGTGGGCCCCTGGGTTTGGTTACTTCTAGATTTGTGCACTGACCTTTCCATTGCTCCCTTCCCTTCCATGTTTCTTTGACAGAGCAAGCATTTCTAAGCTTGGAGGGGAAGGGGAAAATACAACTTAAAAGAAAAGCAGCACATAAAGATTTAACAGCCAATGGGAACAAGGGAGCAGAGACAGAAGAAAAAGAATGAAAAATGAGGGAAAGGACAAAGAGAACCAAGAGATAAAAAGACAATGACTAAGCAGGGAAAAATTCACAAGAAAACTCAAAACACAAAATTAGACAGCTCCACAGAAAAAAATGACACGACTGAGAAAGGGTCCTTCACCCCGCAGTTTTAAAATCAGAGGTGTAAAGAGTACTGAAATATCGCCATGGAAGGGAAAAGAAATTGATCAAGGGAGTATAGAAAGAAATGCCATTGAGCTGGGTGCCCCCAAAGGGAGAACGTGTGAGCCACATCTGCCCACTGGCTCTCTGCACTCCCTGCCTTTCTTCAGCCTGACTTTCCACAGTCCTGCTTCACTCAGGCAGCATAACAGAGTCTGAGAGAGAATCAAAAACTCACTAATAACCAGGAAAATAGAAATTAAAACAAAAATGAGAAGCCATTTTGCCAAAAGGAACCAAGCTGCCATTGGATAGGGGGAAAAAATGAAAGTTTGATAATGTCACTGGTGAAGGTATTTCTTTCTCATACACTAACCATGCCAATCAAACACCAGTATGACCACCTTCAAAAACAATGTGACAGCACTGATGGTAACCAGAACACCCACATCCTCTGAACTGTGAAGTCTACTTCTTGAGTGTTTAAACTAGCAAAACAGTCACATGTGTACCCGGGATACATATAAGGCTCTTCTGTGTAGTGTTGTACATAATAAAGGGGAAAGTTGGAAGTGACCTAAATGCCCATCAAATAGGAGACCAGCTAATTAAACCACAATATATTCAAGCTATATGAAGCACTGAAAACTCCTGTGGCAACAGACTAGCACCACTATCCATGTGTTCCCCTCCATTCTCAGTTCTCTTGCACCTAGCGTGCCAAAACTTTCCAGCAACCCTCCAGCACCCTTTTCCGGTGGCTGCAAGGACCTGGAAGCCACATGTGGAGACGGTGGAGTCAGAGGGTTGAAACAGCATGGATTATCAAGTTACTACATGGAGGACCCTTGCCTTGGAGTCACACATTTACATGAACAAGAAAGACTTCCCTGGTGGTGTAGTGGTTAAGAATCTGCCTGCCAATCCAGGGGACATGGGTTTGAGCCCTGCTCCGGGAAGACCCCACATGCCACGGAGCAACTAAGCCCGTGCGCCACAACTACTGAGCCTGCGCTCCAGAGCCCACGAGCCACAACTACTGAAGCCTGCATGGCTAGAGCCTGTGCTCCGCAACAAGAGAAGCCACTGCAACGAAGAGTAGCTCCCGTGAGCCACAACTAGAGAAAGCCGGCACGCAGCAACAAAGACCCAATGAAACCAAAAATAAATAAATAAATAATTTTTTTAAAAAAAAGAAAGAAAGAAACCTTTGATTTAATAATAATAAACCTCAGTGGTCAACAGACCACTGAGATCTCAAGAATAACTTCTTCACTGACTAGTCTAGCCTGCTAAGTATGGACGCCTAACACTGACCATTCTCCAAGACACGTTACTGGAAGAAAATGGCAAGTTTCTTTCAGTATATAAAGTAGAATAATATTTATATTTCAGACACACATGTCCACACACAAAGCAATATTCTGTATCTTCAAAGGATAGACATATGAGTAAGTGAATGTATAGGAAAAGGGCCAGATGAAGTTCACCAAACTTAATGCCAGTAAGTCTGAGGAGGGCAGACCAGGAACATGGTGATCAAAGGATGATTTAACCTAATCTATAATTTTAAACAAACAAATAAAAAATTATAGAAAAAAACATTTATTATTTGTGGAATGAAAATCAATTTACTCAGAAACAACACTGAGAAGAAGTCATCAAACCTAAGCTTTAACCCAAATGCAAAGCCTCGAGTCTATTAACTTGCCTAGAAAATGAAGGGCTTGGGCTTCCCTGGTGGTGCAGTGGTTGAGAGTCCGCCTGCCGATGCAGGGGACATGGGTTCGTGCCCCAGTCCGGGAGGATCCCACATGCCGCAGAGCGGCTGGGCCCGTGAGCCATGGCCGCTGGGCCTGCGCGTCCGGAGCCTGTGCTCCACAGTGGGAGAGACCGCAGCAGTGAGAGGCCCGCGTACAGCAAAAAAAAGAAAATGAAGGGCTTGAACCCGCACTTAAATGTAGCAGGGGTTCTTCAACTGTGGTGTGAAATCAGGGTGCCTTCTCTGTTACACAGAACTATCACCTCTAATATAAACTCCTGCTGTTAGATAGGAAGAGGCTCTTAAACCTCATTTTGAGCTCTCAACAGCATTGACGACAGTGGAATACAAACAAGGAATTAGCTATAAACTCAGAGGAAAATATATTTCCCTCTCATTACAGGCAGGGAAGGCAGATGCTCGGCGGGGCAGTGGCATGCCAAGAGTTGGTATGTGTTTGTTATATTTTAGTTTTTGCCAATGTTATTCTGTATGCAAATTAGCACCCATAAATCTACCTTAGTCACATTACCTAGGAAATACTAGGCTTCAAATAAACGTGTTGGTGCAAATGAAAAGACAGATATAACTCGATGTGTCTCAATATGAGTACCATAAAATAAAAGGCCTGCCTGCTTAAAACAGGCACTGATAAAGAAGCCACTGCACTGTTGCCCTGGAAAAGAGATTAAGTAGAATCTCGTTTATAAGAGGAAGATAACAATAACAACAATAATAATAACAGCACTTTTCTGTTTAGCCCTTAATATGAAAACACCAGCACGTCAACTCCTGCTTCACAAAGAAAACATGCTGAAGAGACAGATAAAGAAAAGCAGCATCATGATTAGAAACCTAAGCCTATGGAAAGGAAAGAATAAAGTCAGACTTGGAAGAAAGAGCAGGAATGTGAGTACCGAGACTCTGTTATATTTTACGTGTGTTCAGGCTAAAGTGTGGGGCCTTCGTGTGGAGCCTTCATATGGGTAATCTTTGAAAATATAGCAACCTTTTTGTCGAGCTGGCCACTTGCCATTTACACTATCCCCATTTTGCACACTGTAAAGAAATTAATTAACCAATTAATGAGGCCCCTGTGGCGGAGTCCCTAAGCTCTAACAGGGGTACAGAGGGAAGCTACCCTCTAAGGATGAGAGAAATAGCTGAAATGAGTTTCATCATTTACAAGGGAGGAAACTAACAGGCCCATCCTCATAGGATGCTGTGAGGATTAAGTACAAGTCAATTAGAACAGCGCCCAGCATATAATAACTACCCAAAAAAAGGTTAGCTACTGTTATTTAATACAGAAATACAAAGCAGGAGAAAAGGGTGACAAGGAGACACTGAGGAATTGCTAGAATGAAAATAGTAGGTGATCATATAAACAATAAAGAAGAGCCCTTGGTGTCCTGCTGCTCACTTTAAATGCATTTGGGGAGGTATTTTTAAACTCTAAGAGTGGAATGTTATACTTATTTCACTCAACAGTCACAGAAAGAAACCAAACAGTAATTTACAAGAGGAAGGACCACACAAATCTCACATTTGGTAAGCATCTAAAATGTGCTATCTGTGCTAGGTAAATTTATTTTCCATCTCATTTGAGCAGAATATCCCCATGTCACAGATGAGGAAGTGTGAAGGTGAAAGAAGTTAAGAAATGTATCTAAGGCCGTTCAGCTAGTTAAGTGAGAATCAAGATTTGTATCCAAGTTCTCTGCCTAAAATACCTATGAGTTTTCCATTATTACTTTTCTTTTCTTTTTTTGTCTTTCTGTGAATCTTATGTCAATCCTTGGAACTACCACAGATAAAAACTATACTGCCATTCCTGACCTAAAAATACCTAGTTTTCTATTTAAAAGAAGGGGAAATGAAGCAGCTGACAAACTAATAATAAAGATGGTGTGGTACCTGAAAAAACAGTGTTGATGGGATGTGGTATTTAATTAGAGTAGATGGCTAGAGAGGAAAAGTACTTTAAAAAGTTTACTGATTGTTGGGCCATACCCTGAAGGCCTACAAGGCCTGTGCTTGCCCAGCTTCAAGACCAAAGAAACAGCCTAGAGTCAGCAACAGAGACATTAATAGTTTAATGGATGGAGGAGCTTGTAAGTCTGAAGCAAGGTCCTGCAGTGACGCCGCACCACTACGCAGTAGACAGCGGGGAGGACATGGCGGCAGTCTTCACTGGGGTGGGGTGGGGGGGATTACCAGTTATAGGGGAACTGACATCAGGTGGACTCATTAGTTACCAGGGAAACCAGTAGAGGGGTTTCCTCACCATCCCTTGCATAAGGCCAATCATTAGCTGGGGCCTGGGCAAGTATGTAAGAAGGTCAATCAAGTGAGTAGGGTGTAGGTGAAGCAGCCACTGGTCAGGCCAGGGATGTACGGAGAGCAAGAGAACAGCCATCTTGAGTGGCCTGACCATACACTGATCAGGAGAAATAATACTTGAACTCTTCTTTACAACAAACTAGATGAGGATCAGACTAGGAGCCTGAGGCCATTTGTGCCCCTCTTACAAGGCATCTCTGATAGTACTGCTTCTCTAAGGCCCAACAGTAAGGGGGGGCAGCATCTGTTACAAAACTAAAATAAAATCATCTGTCCTACCAGGGAAGAAAAGAAAGTCGAGCTTTCAGACTCTCTAGACACTGGATCATAGCCGGTTGCTATTTTAGATTTAATTCTTAGAGTGCCATGACAAGGTCTCCTATTTTAAAACTACACCAAATACTAGCTGACATGTGTAAGTGCTACAAAGCTGTGGAAACTGTACTAGACACTAGAAAAGCATTACGTCAATTAATTCTCACAACCACCCTAACAGGAAATATAGATGAGCAAATTAAGGCACAGGAAAGCTAAGTGGTTAGAGGCAGAGCCACATTCCAATCCAGGTGTGTGTGCCAGAGTCCACAGTCTGTGCTCTTCATTGAGGTACAAATTGTGAATTGCCTCCCAGCCCACAAAACTGGGTCCTGGGCAGTGAAATTAACTGGGGCAGGAGGAAAAGTGGAATGCTCTGCTTTATAGATTTCACTGCAGGACAGTACAGAGCTGAATTGAAAATAAGGCAACTGTGAGAAGCCAAGCAGCATGTCCCAAGGCAGGAAAGGCTCAGTGTGACCAGAACAAGGGGGAGTCCTGGAAAGCATTAGGGTGGAAAGGTGAGCAGGGACCAGACCATGCAGGTGCTTGTAAGCTATGGTATGGAGTTTAGATTTTGTTTTTATTCATGGGGTGTGAGAAGATCAAATTCACATTTTAGAAAAGTCACTCTGTCTTATGTTTACAGAATGAAACCAATTACAAGAGGGAAGCATTAAACCAGACTAGAGCCTGCAATCTTTTTCTATAAACAACCAAACAGTAAATATTTTAGGCTTTGAGACTAGATAGTCTCAGTTACAACTATTTAAGTCTGTCTTTGTAGCACAAGCAGGCTTAGATAATACATAAAAGAATGGGCAGGGATGTGTTCCAATAAATCTTTATTTACAAAAACAGGATGTGGCTAGCAAGCCACAGTTTGCAGACTCCTCACCTAGACCACAGAGAAAGTGGTGGAGGGGGAAACAGAGAAGAATGGAGGGATTCTTCACAGAGTTTGGTGATGAAGCAAAGCCTACTCATGGATTAGATATGGGTTATAAAGTAAAAAGAAATCTAATATTAGACACACATACACATGCACACAACACACACACACACACAGACACACACACACACTTTACAAGGTTAATTCATTTAAGCCTATTGAGTTTTATGTACCTGCTAGTCATAAAAAGCATTTCTTTAGAAACAACCTTAACCTTGGATTTTTTTGCCCAAATTGGCCTTTGCATTACACTTAATTATTGACACTTCTGTACATCATTCCACAACATCAGAGCTACTGGGTCTTTGATCTTATAACCTTCTTCCATTATTTAATATTGATCCCAGCAGGCAACAGGCAAACTGCCCTGCTATAGCACTCTCCTGCTACAGTGGCCCATCTGCAGCTTCTCTCCAAGGAGAAAGCAAAAGGCCTCCCTTGATTAAAGAGACAGCAAGCAGAAATAGTAAAAGGGAAGAAATAAAATCTAAGGATAAATAAAATGTGGCATATCCAATGGAATTCCACAAAATGGTTCAAATGAATAAGCCAGATCTTAAAATAGATCAATGCAGACATACTTCCAAAGCAAAACAGAGAGAGGGAAAAGCAAGTGACAGACAAGAGGGACACATAACAGAATGCATACTTAAACAGGAAAAAATAATAATATTAAACAATCTTACAGAGATAAATAAAGGGGTTCAGCGTATGCCACTGCAAAACATGCCATTCAGGTATAAGGATTATTTTGAGCTGAAGGTAAACAAAAAGAAGCAGACACAACGAAAACTCTCTGCTCAAGGGGGCTTCCCTGGTGGCGCAGTGGTTGAGAGTCCACCTGCCGATGCAGGGGACACGGGTTCGTGCCCCGGTCTGGGAAGATCCCACATGCCGCGGAGCGCCTGGGCCCGTGAGCCATGGCCGCTGAGCCTGCGCGTCCGGAGCCGGTGCTCCGCAACAGGAGAGGCCACAACAGCGAGAGGCCCGCGTACCGCGCAAAAAAAAAAAAAACCTCTCTGCTCTTGACCACCCTTCCCTCCTGTCCCTCACAAACACACACACACACACACACACACACCAGGATGGACAAGATTATTCTTAATCACGGGAGACAAATCTAGACTCAGCACAGAGACAGCACCAGAGGGATCACACAATGAACCTACTAACTAGTCCTTACCTCCCATCAGGATCTCCCATCTATTTACCTTCCCACAATTTGCTCCCCCTAGAAGCTCAAAGTCCTTTTCCTTTGTCCTGTCACTCCCATACACATTTACTGTTCTCTTAAGATGCTACAGGGCTTCCCTGGTAGCGCAGTGGTTGAGAGTCCGCCTGCCGATGCAGGGGACACGGGTTCGTGCCTCGGTCCGGGAAGATCCCACATGCCGCAGAGCGGCTGGGCCCGTGAGCCACGGCCACTGAGCCTCTGCGTCCGGAGCCTGTGCTCCGCAACGGGAGAGGCCAAAAAAAGATGCTACAAAAGTCCAAGTTCTGACCATCCCTTTGAGTTACTCATCACTGAGTGCTCCCATGTGTGTGTTCACTACACCTGTTAATAAACTTCTATTTGTTTTACTCTTGTTTTTTCTAAGTTGCAGGACCCCAGACAATGAACCTAAGATGGGTAGAGGAAAATAGTTTTTCCCTCCCCAACATGTATATGCCAAGCTGGCACAGCCTCATCAAGCTAGAGTGAGGCATCCATCCGTGTGCTCAGGCCCTTCCAGAACACCAGCACTACAGCTGTGCAGAACAGGTGAGCTCAGGGACGGAGGGGAGGATACAGGTTTGCACCCATGAACTGTCTCAGGTTTGTGTCAGGTGACTTGCTCTTATGTCAGGTTCATGTTCATTAAAGTCGAGCTTCTGCTCATTTCTAGCATGAGTGAATAACTCTGGAAGTACTTTCCTGAAAATTAGGTCATCGTTTCACCTCATAAAAATGTATGTGTGTGTGTGTGTGTGTGTGTGTGTGTGTGTGAGAGAGAGAGATTTTCTCCACTCACTCAAGTGAGTCTCTGCGGTAGCAAAAAGGGCTTTGGGGTTCCAAGAATAGCTTTCATGCAAAGTGCTCACTGGAAAACAAATTCAAAACAGTGCAATAATACAACAGCCAGGACTCAACCTTGTATTCTGGGGCCATTAATTGCTCAGCTAACCCCAGCCAACCATTTTACACATTTACACATGCCATCAGAGTAGATTATGTATAATACTCAGAGAAGGGAAAATGCGAGATATTTTTCTTCAGCAACCTTGCCCAAAGGTGTGAGAAGACTTACAGGGGTGTGTTTCAAGAACTCCACCTCCAACGAGCTTGTGACACTAAGCGAGTAAAGCAGAGATACTAGTAAAGCAGAACACTGAACTTTCCAGGATTGCTGGGAGGATAAAAACAGATAAGGTATGTGAAGGCGCTTTGTTGTATGTGTTCAGCACGGCCATTACAAGGAGTCACATGTGTCAACTCAGTGCATCAGATTCAGCTCCCCAGTAGAGCCTGCCACCTTCCCTGCTCCATCCCCTTCAGTTCCCAATTTGTTAGCTCTCCTTAAATTACTCCCTGAAGTCCCTTCCAATAAATTCAGTAGAAAGCTTGCAAGGCGCAGACTTTATTTCCATCAACCCACTCATGCTCCTTCTAACAATCTAATAGCACTCAACAGTTTAGGATACATTTGAGTTTAATGGGATTTACCCAATACAAATAGACTTCTCATGGCTTCTTTATAGTAGCAGCTTTGAGTGACCTAGCTAACTCAATCTCACAGGTTCGCCTGTCACCTTGGCATGCTGAAGAAATGACTCAGAGAGTAGTAAATGATCGACCTTTGCTGGGGAAGTTCCTGAGATTGTCTGACATTTTGAAGGTTTGCTGTACAGAATGATAATTGGCGTCTGCAAGGTTCCAAGCGCACGATTTATGTTTAGAAGGAGACTTTATTCTTGTTGATGAATGAAATATCACTACTCTGGAGAGTGAGGTCTTAGATTGTCTATTAAGAAAGATATCAACATTATAGAGAGTGTCCCTTTCTTCATGTTTCCATTGTCAGAATTCCCACTTATAGGAGAAATTAGAATCTCAAGTGTTAAATCTGATTACCCAATATTCCACGTAAATGTCCTACTTATGAAAGAAAAGCACGTGCCAGATCTTTTGATTCATATTAGTCACCTGTTCTCTTGCAGTAATCTGAGCTTCTTTAGCCAAAGTTGGGAAGGCAGAGAATTGCTAAATTTTACATATATCTGTATGAACAACCCATAGAAGTGAATCTTCAAGGCAAGCTTTCAGAAAACTAGATAACATGAAATGTCAAAATAATCCCTGAAAAGAGAATTTATACCACAGCATAGGATACATGACATTCACTTTGCTCCAGGAAACTTTTGAAAGAAATACTGTGATTCATCTGAAAAGTCCACTGTGATAACAGAAAAATCCGAAAAGCACACACAGACAAAAGGACTCTTGCAAAACAGACAATGTGACACTTAATATCTGAGCAGCAAATAATATTCTCATCATGCTATATCCTCTTAAAATTGAGAGATTCAAAAAAACCTAAGAAATCTCAACAAAGTTTAATCCTAATCATTTTTCTTTCAAGAACCTAGAGTAAAATGTTATACAATATTACTACAATTGAACAACTGGTCCAAACTAAAAGTTAACAGAGAAAATGAGAAACAAAAGAGCAAAATATGATGTACTGCTTGGTAATGTCATCATGAAGGGTTCAGGAGTTGATAGTGAGAAATGAGCTTAAAAGGGTGAGGCTGAAGACTTGGTCACCCATCTTTGCCCTACCACTTATTGGCAGATGACCTTTTACCTTCTTTACTTAAGTTAAATGAGACTATCAACCACCACAACCTTACAAGGTTGTGGAAAAGTGAAATGAAAAATTTCTGTGAAATCCCTTTTCAATCTGGTCTGGGATCAAGAAACAACCCCAGAAAGGCAAAAAATGCTGCCACGGTGGGAAGATGGTGCTGTTACTTTCCAGGCAGCCAGACCCAGCCAGCATTCAGTGGCTATCCAAGGCTAAATAGCCTAAATAACTCTCCCTTGTTGGTCCTCACTCTCTTTTCTTGAGAAGCTCCTCATTTATCTCTAGTGGAGGACCGTCACCTCAAAAGTGATCTCTACAGATCCTGCCATCTTTGAGGCACCTGAGCTTCCCAAGGCAGAGGAAATACCCAAAGGAAGTATTGCCACAATGATAGCTGGAGAAGTAACCCAAGACCCTGAGACCAAGTCCCCTCCCAAAAGCAATCCACCTAGTAAACATAACCTACTCTACAGGGTTAGAACTAGAGCTAAGCAGAGTGGGGATACAGAAAGGAAGAACACAAGATTGGACCAGAATGTCCAAACAAACCAGTCATAGCAGCACTGGAGAAAATAATAAAGAAGAAGGGAATGCACCTAGCAGACCAGAATTTGAGAAAAATCCCTGACTGAAGAATGTCAGACAAATAAGAACTAGACTGAAATAGAATCCTACAGCTAAAACAGCCAGGACAGGACTATACCAAAAGTGGGAGTAACTCTGATTATACTTTAAACTTGAAGGCTGGATATACAGGGAGCACATGAGGGGGCCAAGGCAACCATTAGGATAACCGACATGACGTAGCACAAGATGTGCTAGACTAAACAGTAGTTGTGGGGTACCTGGGCCCAAGGGATGACACAGTGGTCCAGGAGACCTCTGATACCATGGGAAAAGACCAGTTACTGACACATTCCATGGGGCTACACCCTCTGCCCCTCTCATATAGTCACTGATGACAGGATGCTCTAAGCACAAAATTAATAATAATTAAACAACAGAGGCCCATCAACATCATGAAAGAGAAACAAACAGGAGAACTAATAACTGAGGGAAAAAAGCTCAGAGAGAACAAAGCTTTAAAAAGTGTAATACATCAGACATATCAGAGAATATTACATCAATCAAAAAATTTAACTAGAAACCTTGAAAATTTAAAATTGATCATTGAAAAAAAAACAGGCAAGAAGAGACAGGTTGAAAGTAAAGGGAATATATTCGGAAAATAAATTAATGCACTAGAAATTGGAGGAGAGACGTTCATGGTCAAATATTTGCCAAATACATAATTTTACTTCCTTCAATTTTACTTTACTTCCTGTTGAGAAGAAATTCTCAACACACATTATCTCATTAAAGGTTATGAGAAGTCCAACCATTTAAAAAATACGCGTATTTAGATACATTTTACAGTCTTCCCCAAACCAATTTTCACTTGACATCTGCTTTAGTTCCCATGGAACTAGTCACTCCTTTAGGAAATGCCACAGACTGCAAACAAATTCAAGTACACAACTAACCATAACAGCAGACAGAAGGAAACAGGAGTTCTTTCACCTTTGTGTGAAAGTACTTTTGTTTATTCTGGTATTTCCACTTATCTTCTCATTGTTCTGCACAACCTCTTTGGGATTCAGTGCAGCAGATCGAAAGAGAGAGAAAGAGGGCACACACTCGGGCCTATCAGTGATGTGCCAGTTATTAAGCTATTTTTTATCAGCTCCAAAACCTCCTTTATAGGTGCCCACCACTCTGCCAGCTGAAACTCTGCAAATTACCTTCTTCTTTGCCAGCTGGCTTCCCATTAGGTTCTGCCAACATGTGGCACCACTGCGAGACTAGAAGGCTGGAGGATGGAGAAAGTATCTGCTCCTTTCGGTGTATAATGTTCTTTCATCAGAGACCCGAGCCACAGCTCTTCACCCTGGATGTAGCAGTGAGTTCCAAGAGCAGTTGATTTCAGTTTATAAAGTTCTGCCTACACTCCTAGAACAGCCATCAGAGCCAGCTAGGCAGTGCCTCTTCCTTAATGCTCTGGGTCCCAGCACTGCAGGATTCCTCCTCCATGTTTCCAAGTTCTTGGAGAGTTCCAATCATTTCCTTTTATTCCAGGGGTGGTAGCTGCTTCCTACAGTTACAATCCCTGCTTTAGTCAGGGTTCTCTTTTTGACCCTGCAGTCCTCCAACATTTCTTTAATCAATTTGCTACATTAAATTATCCCTGTTAAAATGACTAGCGCAGTTTCTATATTTCTGACTGGACTCCAATGCTAAAGCAGGAATGGAAAGTATGAATACAGAGAAATTTAGACAATGCTGTCCCCCTGTTTTGTAATTCCTCACTTGTAACTAATATTATATATTTATAGAGCTAGAATGCCAGGTCCATCAGACACACACTTGTTTTGTTCACAGATAAATGCCAGTGCCTAGAACACTGTATGATACATCATAGCAGGTACTCAATTCAGTTTTTTTTATGGAATAAACACATTTATGAATGTTCAAGATGGACAAAGATACATCTACTCCCAAATTCTCTCAGGCAGACTCTGATATGCAGTTAGAAGGAATATTTTGACAGGCTATTTGGGGTGAGCCTCCCTGTTTATATATTTTCTCTGGCTGCTTTCTCACTACAAGTGCAGAGCTGCGTAGTCACAACAGAGACTGCACGGCTGCAAAGCCTAAAATATCTATTCTCTGGTCTTTTAAGAAACAACTTGACTACCCCCTTCCTCAGTATGAGATGGGGACAAACTACTTGAGAGTCCACAGGAGGAAACTGCTCCTCATACCGTCCTACACCAGCATGGAGAGTCCCACAGGAGAGTTTTTTACCTCACTAGCTAAGTAAAAACATACAAGTGTCCTTCCAGTGCACATACACTAAGACATTACTTCACTAAGTAAAATCATGCTATGGAGTTTGATAAGCCTCTGTGACTGTCGTCAGCAACAACCTGCTAGCCCATATCGTATGTCCTTTCTTACCAGTCCAGATCATGGGAGAAGAGGTCTACTTCTAGAGAGATAGGGCAAAAGAAAAGGGAGGGGAATTCTGAGTATGCTGTTTTATTTCCCAAATGAGAAAATGCAAAACAGCCACGGATTAACTCAGCATGTGATTCCATGACAGGGAATCAGGTGGAAATTTTCACCCAGGGGCTATCAAATCGAAGTTTTGAGCACATTTTCTGCAGAGTGCCACACAGAGTCCACTTCCCTGAGAATAGTTACTTCTCTAAAGCTACAACAGTGAAAGCAGCATGAGAAGCTCCAGATGTAAACTTCACTTTTTCTAAGCCTTTCTCTGCTGATTCCAGACGTGCTCCTTCTCCTCACACTAATATCATTTCATTATGAGAAAAGTCTCAGGAGCAGACACTAATTTTCACAAATCCTCATCTATATCAAGTACTGAAAGAGTGTGTCCCGTTATTGATGGAAAAAGAAGACTAACCATGAGTAGAGTCCCCCAGCCTCATCTCATCATTGAACAGCAGCATATCCAGAAGCAGCACCAACTTTCTCCCATACGAAACTTGCCTAACTCAGCTTATTAGATAAATGGCCTTTTAAAAGTTTGTTTAAATTTACAGGTGTGGCTTATAAAATAAACTTTATGCACAGAATGCTACACCCCAAACTGGCAAGGGTGCTCTCCTCTGAGGAAGGGGACGGGGGTGTGGGAGATTTTGTTTTCTTTATAATACTGGATGCTTTTTTACATCTTGTCAAGGGCTGCTTTCACATTGCAGTTGATAGAGCTGAGTGGTTGCAACCAAGAATATAAGGACCAGGAGCCTAAAATATTTACTACACGGTCCTTTACGGAAAAAGTTTGCTGACTCCCACCAAAACCTACATCGGCATTCCACTCCCAGGTTAACCTTTCTCACTACGGTCCATTATCTTCCCTCATAGCATCTCTCAAAGGGCGACTGACTACATATTTGTGTGATGTGTCAATGTCTGGGCATCCCAAGAGACTATGATGGCCTCAAAGGCACAAACCGGGCCTGATGCCTTCACCAATGCATCCCTCGTGCCTGGACAGTCCCGGCACGTACAAGGTGCACTGTAAGTATTTGCTGAGTGATAACTAATTTATTAGGTGTAAAGACCACAGACAAAATGATCTCAACCTAAAACTGGGGCCACCAAACTGCCTTCATGGGAGACAAATAACAACAGTTCTTGTGACAATAAATTATATCAGACAAGGCCAGGCACTTCCTGGGCTAACAGTTCAGTAGTCATGTTTCTAGAATGATATAGCTTTTAGTCTATATGCCCACCATTTATCTCTAAGACTCCAAAGCTAAGAAGCTTCTTTCTACATTCTGCCATATAGTATCTACAAATGGCAGTTCAAACACAAACTCTACAGGGAACATGTACCTCAGAGCACATTTATTTAGCACCTACTATGTGTTAGGCATGCTTAGACACACAGTAAGGTGATTAAAATCATGGACTTTGGAGAGAGAGACCTGCTTTTGAGCCCTTGAACCACTATGATGATGACCACGATCATTAATGGGAAGTGACCAGGGGAGGTGACTCTGTCCCAGTATGTTAATTTAGAAACAGCAAGGTAGGAAAAGGATTACCCCCAACTGCACATGGAAAACTGAAGCACAGGGAGACTAGACATGTTTCCAAGGTGTTAAGAATTCAAACCAAATTTGTGGAGCCCATAAGCTTAATCACTATCCTGTCAGGTTATCATCTGTCATCAGTGAGATCCTCCCTTTGAAGTATGCATCACAGTGCCTAACACAAAAGACACTCAGTAAATGCTTTTATTATAACTATTACATTGCCATAAACATCTACACAGTCAAGAAAATAACCTATTTGGTATTTCATGGATGTAATGAATATGTACAATGATGCTTCATAATTCTTCATATTCAAATACAAATTTGAGTTGTACAATTTTGCTTTTCCACTGCCCTCATCCCTAGAACCCACAAGTGCAAAAGGATGAATGTACAGGTACTGGATTTTTTAATTAATGTGCTTAAGCCATAAACCAAAATGCAAGAACAAATTAATAATGAAAAGTAAAATGTTTTTAAGGTTATTCAAAAGGACATGATTATATTTTTCTGGCTGATTCAGGTAAAATTTCTCTAATTCCATGTTAGATAGAATACTTACTAGCAGGATGTATCCATTAAATATTTATTATATCAATATTCAAAAACATTGCAATACATTGCAATCAGTTTCTGTAGTGAAATCATTTACACAGAGGTCAAACCTTTAAAACACTGAAACAGCAAATGGATTTTGCATGTTTTCAAAAACCAAGTTCTAAACCCAAATCCATACGGTTAATATACCCTGACTCCTTCATTGTATATTTGATTTCCTCATGTCTTATAACCTATAGAATAGTGTTAAGCCCCCAAGTCTACATGAAATTAAGGATACATTCCATAATGAAATGCCAGGAAAATAATCTAGTTGTAATAAATATCAGTTAAAGAACAATGCTTCCAATCAGTGTCAACAAGTTTTCCTGGCAACAGTAAAGCCTAAACGTGTCTAGGCAAATAAAGAAAAGTAAGATTTCAATGGACAGCTGTTTAATGCACTGGGTAGGATGGGAAGAGTCCTCAAAGGAAAAGCTGTATAAATGTGGCTCTTATTCAGTGCAGTTCCCTTCCTTAAAGGATGGAATTCTCTCCAGTTTCTGTCTCATTTTGATTACTCTATAACACCTTCAAATATTTTAATATTTTTGAAATTTTTTCTTATTTTGTCAAGAAGTTATCACTGTTTTATGTGTTATCTGTTAGTCTAATACAAGCTACTCCATTACTGAAATAAAGTGTCCATTCTATAACCATGGGGTTCAGAAGAGGACAAAGTTCCAGATGTGGTCTGAACAATATGGAACAGAACAGAAACACATCTCCATCCTGGACAAACCTCTATAAATTACCTAGGCCTAATAATGTAACAGCTTCCTTTTGTATCCACAGAGACCCCGTGTCATCTAATCAGTAAACTGTAGTGCTCAGTGTATCATTAAAAGCTCTTTGGTGCCATGGTAGAAAGGGATTCCTCTTTCCTTTGCCAATTCTTGACCAGGACCACTACCATCATCAAGGTTCTAGTCAAGAGTCTGTAGGACTCTAAGCAGATTTCAAAATTCTAGCCTAAACAAACTATTATTTCTCTTATAAGTAGTTTATTTTCATCTTCTCATTCTAACCGACTACACTCAATAATTTGCTCCTCAGTACAAATAAAAATTTCAGTGGTATTTTAGTCACAAGAGTCAATAAACAATTGCCCAGACAGAACCTAACTCAACTGAGATAAGCTAACTACTCACCAGTTAATTATCCCTTTAACTAAATTAGAGTTCAATCTTTGGGCTAACACAAGTATTTCTTAACCTTACCCCTACCAAGTTCATGCCAGTAAACTTGATAGAACACAGTAGCAGGAAAATGGTATTTTTCACATCTCCTTTACTCAGGAATCTAGTGGAACTCAGTCCAGATGATACCTATCTCCCAATCCAAACCAAGCTTCTCAGACAGTGTACCCGAGTATATACCATACCGACCTATCTTCCTCTTTCACTTGGCTCCCGGCTTTACCATTCTATAGCTATGTATTCAACCTCTAGGCTTTTATTTCCTTAACCATAAAATAGGAATAATAAAACAGGATTACCATGAGAATAAAATGAGTTACTACATATAAAGTGCTTAGAACAGTACCTGTTGTGTAATGAGAGCTCAGAAAATATTAGCTGGTACCATTTATTACTACTGTGATTTTTATAATATTCAACACTTCTTCCAACACCATGTTGAAGAGCCAACAAAGGAGGTAACCCATGACATTAGAATGCATGAGGGCAATCTTCACACACCAGTAATTGTGCAAAAGAAGTGGGAATTGTGGCAGAACCATCAGCCTTAAAACCTCATATCAAACTCCTGCCTTGGATGAGGCTTTGCACTAGTTCTAAATATTTTAGACCTCTTGCCTGCCTTCTAAGCCCAACAACTGTGAACTGTGAACGAAGCATAAAACTCAGACGGGCAACTGAACGGTGGGAAAAGAGCATGTTTACATAGCGTGTATCAGACGCAAGTGAAAAGATAGCTGAGTTCTCAGTGAAGAGTGATTCACAGGTGACACACATTCAGACTCAGACTACAAACTCTGTCTCTTGGGCAGCTGCTCAAATCTTAGTTCAGTTCTTTTTCACTTTAGCTGGGTCACTTGCAGTCAGCCTCCTGCACATATCCTTCAGGGGATACCTTCTGATTTGGGCAGTTTATGCAAAGAATCCAGGACTCACCCCTCTGTCTCTCTCCTTTCTGGGATATCCCCTCACTTTCCAGCTGCTGTGGTTATCCCAAATTCTGTCCTCTGGTTCTTCAGGGCAGGACTATAGGTTTTCTATTGGAGTTTTAGATACCACTAGAGCCTATTATTAAGAAAAATCCTGGAAGTAAAAACTGGAAAGTCAGTACACCTGTCCCTTCCAATTTCAACTTTCCTCTGGGATCTTCCTGCTTTTCTCCACTATCCAGAACCTTCAAGTTCTTGGTTTTTGCATTTTTTCCAGAGTATATAGTCACTAACTATGGAAAGTTCAGTCTGTGAAGAGCTTACATGGCCATACTGTAAATGGAGCCTGTCTGATACATACGCAGGAGGAATTCAAGCAGAGATAGTTTTTGTAAGTTCACGTTATTAAAACAGGAAAGAGTTCTCACCTTAAGAAAGGAGTCACTTCCAAGAACAAACTCCAAAGAAATGAACAAAGACTAGTCAAGGAATAAGTCCAGTACTTTGTTCTGAGATGCACACACTATGTAGGCAGCTTGAGTGATCTGAGGTATACATGTGAAGTAAGATAATACAGAGAGGTCGAGCAAAGGGAAAGATCTTCATCCAAATAGGTAGAAAAATGGGAGTTCAAGGCAGAAACTGAGAAAAAACAATCAGCTGATATTGTAACTTACTCAATAGGTCATAAAGAGGGATACACAAGTCTAGACCTAAGACAACCAATATCAGGATGAGGAATGGCGAAGGGCCTGCCAACTCTGACCAGATGGGAATGGCTGCTTGGTATACTATGTGCAGAAGGTCCCAGGGGCTTTGTCTGGGCCCACCAGAATAATGTCATGTTTGATTACTGATGCCGCCACAGGAAGAAAAGAGAAGCAGCACAGTCCCATGTATTCACAAGCCAAGATCAAGAATAAGGTTATCGAACTCGAGAAGAGTAAGATGGGACAGATTCGTCAACATCATCATTATTAATAACACTGAGTATCTTCAATATGCCCAGATGATGTTTAGAGTAATTCAAATTTAAGTGAAATCAAAAAGGGATATCAGACAGGCTAAAATAAAAAAGTGCCTTGAATCTTAATAAGCCCACAGTACATGAACTGCCTCTAATTAGATTCAGGAATATGACTCCTTTTGAAACCAACCAAGAGAAAACACTTATTCAGAAGATTTCAATGAAAAATTAATAACCACTTGGTTCCACTTTGTCATGCACAGACCTCAACAGTGGATTTTAAGAACCCCAAGTACAGTGTGTCTCAGAGAAATTATACTCGTGAGTCCTTCAAGAGCTAGGACGTTTTAATCAATAAGGTGTAAGGGCAATATACTGACTTACATAAGTGAACAAAATACTTGCTATTCAAAATGAGTGAAGTCTGTCACAGAAATTGTTAAGGGTTTCTATAACCATTAATACTAAATTAACAAAGAAAAAAGCAAGCAAAACCTGCCCTCTAACTTGCTTTTCACTTTCTAGTTAACCAACCCCTTATCTGGATAATGGTGGTTAAGATTTTTTAGAAGTTATTCGGCCTTATGCCTATCTTTTCTGGAGACACGTGACTTGGCCAAGGTAAATACAATTACCGAAGGGAAGCATCTATGCCTCTGATTTCTGGTTCACGTAGCCTCCCCTTATGCCATATCATGAAATGCTAAGGAGGATAATTAAACAGAGTAAGTGTACAAGTTTCACAACTAAAAGGCTACCATAAAAGTTAGCAGTATGGAAACCGATCAGTAGAAAAAATGAGGATGGGATTTTCTGGGATATTGGTAACTTTATATTTTGGTTCTGGGAGTGATGTTCACTTTATAATTACAAATTAAACTACACATATGTTGTATAGGGGCTTCCCTAGTGGCGCAGTGGTTAACAATCTGCCTGCCAATGCAGGGGACATGGGTTCAAGCCCTGGTCCGGGAAGATCCCACATGTCGCGGAGCAACTAAGGCCCTGCACCACAACTATTGAGCCTGCGTGCCACAACTACTGAAGCCCGCGCGCCTAGAGCCTGTGCTCCACAACAAGAGAAGCTACCACGATGAGAAGTCCGTGCACTGCAATGAAGAGTAGCCCCCATTCACCACAGCTCGAGAAGGCCCGGGCGCAGCAACGAAGACCCAACACAGCCAAAAATAAATAAAAATTTAAAAATGCTGGTAGATATATATTAAAAAACAAAAACAAAACAAAACTACACATATGTTGTATAGATTTATTTTCAGTATTTTATGCTATATTTTACAATTTGAGAAAGCTTGAAATAAAAGTGTAAGCTTTGAAGTCCCATAGCCCTGAATTCAAATCTAGACTCTATCATTTACATGTTGGGTGTATTTAGGCCAACTACTTAACCCATCTAAGCTTCAGTCTCCTCTTTCGTAAGATGAAGATAATGACAGATAATGATAATGATAGTACCTACTTCATAGCATTGTTGCGAGTGCCAAGGAGAAAATGCAATTACAGTGCTTAACCTGGCACTTAGTGGGCTCTGTAAAGGCTAGGCTGTCTAAAAGCTCAGAAACTGCCTCCGCCATCACTTCTAGGCTGACACACATCAACACATTTCCAGCTGGTAGTTACACTTGACCTTTCACCTCTTACCTGACAGTGTGCAGCTGTTCCAACTGCCTTAGGATAGCAGACAGCTGAATGTAAATGCAGACCTTTTACCTTAGCTATGAGCTCCAGGGATTAGGAGATGCCCTCACAGCCTAGGGATGGGCAGGCTTGGTCCATAAAGAAAGCCAGCAAATGGATATTTGAATATAATTTAGGATCACAAGCCACTGGTCTAATCCCAAAAAGAAACCAATAAGGAAAGCTGCAACTGGAAGGCTTTGTGGCAAGCAAACAGCCATTTAGGGAGGCATATGGCATAGAAGGAATCATGCAGATTTTGGAGTCTGACAGACAGAGGGTCCACGTCTTAGCTCTGCCACTTGACAGCAGCGTGGCCATAGCAGACACTGTGACTCCCAGTATCTTTTCTAAATCATTTAGTAGTCCCAGCCAATGATGGGAATCGCACCTCTACTGGTCAGCAATGAGCATATGACCTAATCCTCCCCTGAGACATGTGAGAGGAAGCCTGATGGGAGGGTTATGGGAAGAACTTCCTCCCCCGAGAAGATTAAAAAAAAAGAGATCATTTCTATTTTTCCTCTGGATGTTGTCTCTCTCCCAGAAATGCTAGTCGCCTTGCTTCCAAAATGAAGGTAAAACCAGTGCTAAAACCCTCACAGCAGAGGAAAGCAAAGATCCTGGAGTCTCAATGACATACATTAAGCCACTGAATCACCCAACCTGGGGCACAACCTACTGTGGAGCCCATGATAATTGGGATAATGAATTATTTCTTACTTAGGCCAGTTTGAGTCAAGATTTTTTTACTTATAGCCAAAAGCTTTCTAACTGAAAACAACTTCAGATTCCATGAATTTCAGTTTCCTCATCTTGAAATTGGGTTATTAATGCTGAGCTTGCCCAGCTGTAGAAGGTTTAAGAAAAAAAAATTATCGAAAGCAATTAGGGGGCTTCCCTGGTGGAGCAGTGGTTAAGAATCCACCTGCCAACGCAGGGGACACGGGTTCGAGCCCTGGTCAGGGAAGATTCCACATGCCGCGGAGCAACTAAGCCCGTGCGCCACAACTACTGAGCCTGCGCTCTAGAGCCCATGAGCCACAACTACTGAAGCCCACGCTCCTAGAGCCCATGCTCCACAACAAGAGAAGCCACCGCAAAGAGAAGCCCGCACACCACAACGAAGACTACCCCCGCTCGCTGCAACTAGAGAAACCCCACGCACAGCAACAAAGACCCAACACAGCCAAAAATAAATAAATTTTTTTAAAAAAGCAATTAGGGCAATGCCTGGTAACTATTAAGTATCCAATAAATGAGCCCTAGTTTTCAAAACACAATATTGAAATGAGTTCTCATGAAAAGGTATTAAAATATTTATTCTCCTTTATTCAAAAATTCATAAAATAGACTCAAGAGTGTTTTTCTTTTTTCTATACCAGGGCTAAAATAGATCCTGCAGATCACTAGAGCACTGGTTCTCAAACATTAATGTGGAAGATGTTTGTTAGAATGCAGATTCCTGTATTTTAACCATAGATTATATCCAAGGGGACCCAGGAATCAGCATTTTAAACAAGCATCCCAGGTGATCCTGATACAGGTGGTCTAAGATTCACACTTGGACCTTTCCAGTTGACTCTCCAAACAGCCTCCTAACTCTGGACTCTACCGCTACTTCTGTGGCTACAGTCTACTCTCCATCCAATAGTCAAAGTGGTTCTTTGAAAACTGAACTCTAATCACATTTGCCTCTTTGCACTAAAACCTCCATTTGTGAAACTCAATTAAAACACTTACTTAAGCAACATGGCATAAAATAACCTTCAATTCCTCCCCCAACCCAAATATTTATAATACAGTAAGACCCTGAGATATACCCATCAAGTTACAAGAATTCAACTTAATGAGGAGTTTCATTTAATAAACCTGGTTCAACTTACATGACATTTATTTACAAGGATCATTTCTGATACTTCATGCCTTGTGAGCAGCCAAACGCTGGGAAACAAGAAACATCATGCAAGCAGCCTTACATTTGATGTAAGTGTACTCATAGCTTGCTAGTTCATAATACATACTAATTATCCCATGTATCACTTGCATTGCTTTCATTGATTTTTTTCTGTATGCTTTATGGTTTTCTTGAATGGAGCTTGCATTCAAGTTTCAATTACATAAACACTGAGTATCAATGAATACTTGGTAAGTAAACTAGTAAGTGCACTATATAGAAAGCTAAAAACATGCTGAAGGAGCACAGGGAACAGACACATCACAAGGTAAATAATGAAAGGAAACCATCTTACCATGTCGTGTCATGATGACTGACTTTAATTCCTGAAAAAACTGTGTACATTTTAACAGGGTTTAGTGTTGTTTAGCATAAAATGGTATTAATTTTGCAAGTCAAGCATGCATTGAAACACTTCCTATTGAAATCAGGAGTAACTATATGTCTGACTCATGAGAATTTAAAACTTGTCTTAGGAGATTTTCAGGAACAAATTCCTTCCTAAAACAGAGAAGATAACAGTGTTGTCTTGCTGGCAGATGAAAAAAAATGTACATTCTTTTAGTATCAGAGCAATGCAGTCTGAAACAATGAGAAGTTATTTCCCACCTAATGAACAGAAAAATTTTTAATTATGATATTTGATGTTGGTCAGGATACAAAAAAACACACATTCTCATATACTGCATGTTGGTTTCCTTATCTCTGAAAGGAGGCTAGCATTTTGTTAAGATTGAATGAGCTGGGGCTTCCCTGGTGGCGCAATGGTTAAGAATCCGCCTGCCAATGCAGGGGGACATGGGTTCGACCCCTAGTCCAGGAATATCCCACATGCCGCGGAGCAACTAAGCCCGTATGTCACAACTACTGAAGCCCACGCACCTAGAGCCCGTGCTCCACAACAAGAGAAGCCACCACAATGAGAAGCTTGCGCACCACAACAAAGAGTAGCCCCCACTCGTCGCAACTAGAGAAAGCCCACGCACAGCAATGAAAACCCAAAGCAGCCATAAATAAATTTTTAAAAAACATATTAAAAAAGAATGAATAGGGCTTCCCTGGTGGCGCAGTGGTTGGGAGTCTGCCTGCCGATGCAGGGGACACGGGTTCGTGCCCCGGTCTGGGAAGATCCCACATGCCGCGGAGCGGCTGGGCCCGTGAGCCATGGCCGCTGAGCCTGCGCGTCCGGAGCCTGTCCTCCGCAACGGGAGAGGCCACAACAGTGAGAGGCCCGCGTAACGCATAAAAAAAAAAAAAAAAAAAGAATGAATGAGTTAATCCACACAAAGTGCTTAGAATAGGATGTAGCATACTACATATAATAAACTGCCAATAAATAGGAGCCACTCTTACTGTTGTTATTATTAATCACCACGGATAGGAGTGTAAATTTGTACAGCCTTTCTGGAGGGCAATCTGACAAAGCATCTTAAGAATTTATTAAATTAGTAAACAGAAATTCATGCTCAAGAATATTCATCACAATATTAAAACAGTGGAGCATCAGAAATAACACAAATGCCCACTAATAAGCAAATAACAAAATAGATGAGGACACCTATGTGAGCACAGCCTCCTTTTTCTACAAAATCTTTGGCATCAGAAATAATATCTGCAAAATTTTTTAACGCATAAGTTAGTACTCCTGATTTTATGTCAAGTGGGCAGCTGCCCCACCGCAACCAAAAAAAGGTTTCAAATATTTTATCCTCTGTAAAGCTGACATCAAATTAGAACCAAAAGCTTTTCCAACTATGCCCATGTTTATGCACAATACTGCCATTCAGTACAATAAATTCTAATGCATTGAAAAGCATGCTAATAACTATAAGTAATAATAAAGCACCAACTACAGGCATAGCACAAAGCTTCCCAGCCCTGAAAATTAAGAACAGATATTTAAGTATCAACTCTTAACGTCTTCTTTGCGATCTATTCCAAATCATGCTCATTAAGGGTTCCTCAGGTAAAAGAGTGGAGTAATTGGTTTTTCACATGGGGAGAGGGCAGGGGAGAATGGCTGGCAGCAATATCTGATTATTCTCTCAATTACATTTTTATCAGTTATTCATGGGCACTTTTTTAATAAGTAAGAAATAGAATTATTCTCTAAACTTTTCAAGTTCTGATGATGCTATCCAGACACCCAACCTTTCTCCTGGATAATGCAAAGTTACTAATTATTCATCAGAAACAGAAAACTCCTCGCTTTAAGTGTAACATTCTGTTAACCAGAAATTGGACATATTCATTCTACAGAACCTCCGTGTACTAGATGCTGACGATACAAAGATGAAGGAGACTAGGCCACTGGAGGTGGGTGGGAGAAAGGTTAACAGTGAGAAACAGAAAACATTATAAGAAGTACCACTGCGGCTAAATCTTGAAGACAACAAAGACGTAAGGAAAGGTATTTCCAGCAGAGGAAACATCATGTACAAAAACACAAGGACGTCCAAGTCCAGTGTTTGAAAGGACCACACAGTTCAGTGTGATATGAACTTGGGAGTCTGGGTTTACATGTGAGGTCCACATGTAGGAGGAGAAAGAGAATTAGGCTCACAGTGAGTTGGAAGAGGAAACATAAAATGGTCCATACACACTGTAGGACCAAGATTACTCTCTAAGAGAGGCTTCTGATGATCCAGAGAAAATACCATCAGAATGGATTCTTACTTTCCAAACTGGTCAGTTATGGTTTTTTTTTTTTTTTTTTTTGGTACGCAGGGCTCTCACTGTTGTAGCCTCTCCCATTGCGGACCACAGTCTCCAGACACGAAGGCTCAGCGGCCATGGCTCACGGGCCCAGCCGCTCCGTGGCATGTGGGATCCTCCCAGACCCAGACCGGGGCACGAATCCATGTGCCCTGCATCGGCAGGCGGACTCTCAACCACTGTACCACCAGGGAAGCCCTCAGTTATGGTATTTATCATAAGTTATTCAGCCTACTACTTTAAGAAAGCATACTCCTTACACCTAAAGCAATTAGAGAAAGAAGAAGAAAAAAACGCCAAAGTCAGCAGAAGGAAAGAAATCATAAAGATCAGATCAGAAATAAATGAAAAAGAAATGAAGGAAACAATAGCAAAGATCAATAAAACTAAAAGCTGGTTCTTTGAGAAGATAAACAAAATTCATACACCATTAGCCAGACTCATCAAGAAAAAGAGGGAGAAGATTCAAACCAACAGAATTAGAAATGAAAAAGAAGTACCATCTGACACTGCAGAAATACAAAGGCTCATGAGAGATTATTACAATCAACTATATGCCAATAAAATGGACAACCTGGAAAAGAATGGACAAATTCTTAGAAAAGCACAACCTTCTGAGACTGAACCAGGAAGAAAAAGAAAATATAAACAGACTAATCACAAGCACTGAAATTGAAACTGTGATTAAAAATCTTCCAACAAACAAAAGCCCAGGACCAGATGGCTTCACAGGCGATTTCTATCAAACATTTAGAGAAGAGCTAACACCCCTTCTCAAACTCTTCCAAAATATAGCAGAGGGAAGAACACTCCCAAACTCATTCTATGAGGCCACCATCACCTTGATACCAAAACCAGACAAAGATGACACAAAAAAAGAAAACTACAGGCCAATATCACTGATGAACATAGATGCAAAAATCCTCAACAAAATACTAGCAAACAGAATCCAATAGCACACTGAAAGGATCATACACCATGATCAAGTGGGGTTTATTCCAGGAATGCAAGGATTCTTCAATAGATGCAAATCAATCAATGTGATACACCATATTAACAAACTGAAGGAGAAAATCCATATGATCACCTCAACAGATGCAGAGAAAGCTTTTGACAAAATTCAACACCTATCTATGATAAAAATCCTCCAGAAACTAGGCATACAGGGAACTTACCTCAACAAAATAAAGGCCATATATGACAAACCCACAGCCAACATCATTCTCAATGGTGAAAAACTGTAACCATTTCCACTAAGATCAGGAACAAGACAAGGTTGCCCACCCTCACCACTGTTATTCAACATAGTTTTGGAAGTTTTAGCCACAGCAATCAGAGAAGAGAAAGAAATAAAAGGAATCCAAATTGGAAAAGAAGAAGTAAAGCTGTCAGTGTTTGCAGATGACATGATACTATACATAGAGACTCCTAAATATGCTACCAGAGAACTACTAAAACTAATCAATGAATCTGGTAAAGTAGCAGGATACAAAATTAATGCACAGAAATCTCTTGCATTCTTTTACACTAATGATGAAAAATCTGAAAGAGAAATTAAAGAAATACTCCCATTTACCATTGCAACAAAAAGAATAAAATACCTAGGTATTAACCTACCTAAGGAGACAAAAGACCTGTATGCAGAAAACTGTAAGACACTGATGAAAGAAATGAATGATACAAACAGATGGAGACATATACCATGTTCTTGGATTGGAAGAATCAGCACTGTGAAAATGACTATACTACCCAAAGCAATCTACAGTTTCAATGCTATCCTTATCAAACTACCAATGGCATTTTTCACAGAACTAGAACAAAGACTTTCACAATTTGTATGGAAACACAAAAGACCCCGAATAGCCAAAGCAATCTTTAGAAAGAAAAATGGAGCTGGAGGAATCAGGCTCCCAGTCTTCAGACTGTACTACAAAGCTACAGTAATCAAGACAGTATGGTACTGGCACAAAAACAGAAATATAGATCAATGGAACAGGATAGAAAGCCCAGACATAAACCTATGCACTTATTTTTGATAAAGGAGACAAGAATATACAATGGAGAAAAGACAGCCTCTTCAATAAGTGGTGCTGGGAAAACTGGACAGCTACATGTAAAAGAATGAAATTAGAACACACGCTAACACCATACACAAAAATAAACTCCAAATGGATTAAAGACCTAAATGTAAGGCCAGACACTATAAAACTCTTAGAGGAAAACATAGGCAGAACACTCTATGACATAAATCACAGCAAGATCCTTTTTGACCCACGGCCTAGAGAAAGGGAAATAAAAGCAAAAATAAACACACAAAAAAACAAATGGGACCTAATGAAACTTAAAAGCTTTTTCACAGCAAAGGAAACGATAAACAAGAGGAAAAGACAACCCTCAGAATGGGAGAAAATATTTGCAAATGAAGCAACTGACAAAGGATTAATCTCCAAAATTTACAAGCATCTCATGCAGCTCAATACCAAAAAAAGAAACAGCCCAATCCAAAAAGGGGGAGAAGACCTAAATAGACATTTCTCCAAAGAAGATATACAGATTGCCAACAAACACATGAAAGAATGCTCAACATCACTAATCATTACAGAAATGCGAATCAAAACTACGATGTATTACCTCACACCAGTCAGAATGGCCATCATCAAAAAATCTACAAACAGTAAATGCTGGAGAGGGTGTGGAGAAAAGGGAACCCTTCTGCACTGTTGGTGGTAATGTAAATTGATACAGCCACTATGGAGAACAGTATGGAGGTTCCTTAAAAAACTAAAAATAGAATTACCATATGACCCAGCAATCCCACTACTGGGCATATACCCTGAGAAAACCATAATTCAAAAAGAGTAACGTACCAAAATGTTCACCGCAGCTCTATCGACAATAGCCAGGACATGGAAGCAACCTAAGTGTCCATCGACAGATGAATGGATAAAGAAGATGTGGCACATATATACAATGGAATATTACTCAGCCATAAAAAGAAACGAAATTGAGTTATTTGTAGTGAGGTGGATGGACCTAGAGTGTGTCATACAAAGTGAAGTCAGAAAAAGAAAAACAAATACCGTAAGCTAACACATATATATGGAATCTTAAAAAAAGAAAAAAAATGGTTATGAAGAACCTAGGGGCAGGACAGGAATAAAGACAGACGTAGAGAATGGACTTGAGGACACGGAGAGGGGGAAAGTGACGAAGTGAGAGAGTGGCATGGACTTATATATACCACCAAATGTAAAAGAGATAGCTAGTGGGAAGCAGCCGCATAGCACAGGGAGATCAGCTCAGTGCTTTGTGACCACCTAGAGGGGTGGGATAGGGAGGGTGGGAGGGAGACGCAAGAGGGAGGAGATACGGGGATATATGTATATGTATAGCTGATTCACTTTGTTATAAAGCAGAAACTAATACACAATTGTAAAGCAATTATACTCCAATAAAAATGTTAAAAAAAAAAGAAAGCATACTATATAATCCAACCTTACAGCATGCCCTTATATAAGATGATATATTAAGAAAATGTTCAGCTTATTAAACTTCAAAAGACAAAATGTATTATTTTTATCATTCCTAACAAAACAACTAGTACTACTAATACCATCACCATCACCCTCATTTATCGAGCACTTACTATGTATGTATCCTTTACAGTCTTAACCTTTGTAAGTCTTCACAACTCCCTTGTTGTGTTTCCTCAGTGGACACATAAGAAAAATAAAGTTCTCAGAGTTTAAGTTACCTGCCTAAGAACACACAGCTAGTTAGGCCAGGGCCAGGATTAGAACGCAGAATCTATCTTTAGAGCCTGTGTTTTTGTTTGTTTTATTTGCCCTTCTATTGCTTAATTTTTATTTTTTCCCCTGCTTTATTGAGGTCTAATTGACAAATAAAATTGCAAGACATTTAAGTATACAATGTGATGATCTGATGTATGTATACCTTGTGAAAGGATTAACATCAAGTTAATTAACACATCCATCTCAATCTCCTCACATATTTACTATCCTTTTCTTCCTTCCTTCCTTCCTTTTTTTTTCTTCTTTCTTTCTTTGTAAGAACAATTAAGTTCTACTGCCTCAGCAAATTTCAAACACACAATAGTGTTATCAATTACAGTCACCATGTTATAATTACATCTTCTGACCTTATTCATCTTAAAACTGAAAGTTTGTACCCTTTTACCAACCTCTCCCTATTTCCCCCACCACCCGGCCCCAGCCTGTGTTTAACCCACCAAACTATGAATACTGCTTCAGAGTCTTAGTTACAGTATTTGCTAGTAAAACTGAATAAAAACACCAATTTGATTCCATATAACAGCTATATTCTAGTGTAAAAGAGAAAAGAAACATGGTTTTCATTGCCCATATAAAATGTCACTGGCTTCTGTGTTAGGACTGAATCATTTCCAAAGTTCCATATAGTCCTAAGATTCTATAAACCACCACTGAAGTAGAATTACAATCTATCTGTGAGGTTCTTTAAAGAGTGAAGGAAAACTTGAGCTTCTAGCAACTTTTTTCCTAAGAGAACCACAGAGAGGAAGCTAAGAAAAACAAATCTGTTGTCATCACACCACCTGAACTCAGTTCAACAATTTTTACTTGATCAACAGGCTATAAATGTTACCAAGACTACCACCGATGGGTACATTCTCCAGGTTCCTGTGGTCTACTACACTACAAAACTGTAGGAAGAAAGCTTCTAAACAGAAAATACATAAACTAATTTCACCAAAATACCAAGTTTTGAGAGTAATATCTTTATAATGCACACAGACAGAAGAGCTCAGCCAGGGTTTATTAGCCCAGGGCCCATGGGAATACTAAGCACAAATGTGAAATATTTCTTTCCAGGATCTCAAATGGTCCTTAATTCAGAAAAGCTTTAAAAGTAAACGATGTCATGTAAAGACATAACCGAGTTTACATCAAAAACAAAATATATCCAAACACCCAAATATATTTACTTCACTGGCGTTAGAAGCTGTAAGTGCCCTGGAATGGGAGTCAGAAGACAAGGGTTCAAGTTCCCACTTTGACCAAGGCACTGTAACTGATCTCCCACATTTAACTTCTCTGCAATTCAGTTGCTTTATCATGTAAGAGATGATGTCAAACATGCCTACCAGTTCTAAAATTCTAGAATTTCTTCAGAAGAATCAAAAGTTTTCTAAGCCGAATCAATTCAGTGGAGTGGAGGAAAGATAGCCTTTCCAGTAAAATGGCACTGGAGCAACTGAATATCCATTGGCAAAAAAATAACCACGAACTAATCGTCACACCTTACATAAAAGTTAACTCAAAATGGATCACAGATTTAAATGTAAAACTATAATAACTTTTAAAAGAGAACATAGGAGAAAATCTCGTGGATCTAAGGCTTGGTGAAGACTTCTTAGACATGACACCAAAAGCACAGTCCATCAAAGCAAAAAATGGATAAACTGGACTAAACCAAAATTTAAAACTTTTGCTCTCTGAAAGATTGTGTTAAAAGGATAAAAAGACAAGAATACACAGGGAGAAAATATCTGCAAACTACACATCTGACAAAGGACTAGTATCTAGAATATATAAAGAACTTCCAAAAACAACATTAAAAACAAAACAATCCAATTAGAAAATGGGCAAAAGAGATGAGACATTTCAATAAAGAGAATATGCAGATGAAAAATATGCACATAAAAAGATGTTCAGGGGATGGTGGTGGTGGTAGGATGAATTGGGAGACTGGGATTGACATATATACACTAATATGTATAAAATAGATAACTAATGAGAACTTGCTTATAAAACAAATAAATAAATAAAATTCAAATAAATAAAAAGATGTTCAACATCACTAGCTATTAGGCAGTTGCAGATTAAGACCACAATGAGATATTGCTATACACCAATTAGGACAGCTAAAATTTTAAAATAGTGATAATACCAAATGATAGCAAGGATGCAGAGAAACTGGATCTCACATACATTGCTGATGGGAATGAAAACAGAGCAGCCAATATGAAAAACAGGTCAGCAGTTTCTTGAAAAATAAGCATACATTCAAAATACGACCTGGCATTTGCACTCCTAAGCATTTACCCAGAGAAATGAAAACTTCTGTCCACACAAAACCTGTACATAAACAGTCACAGCAATTTTACTTGTAATAGCCAAAAATGCCCCAAGTGAATAAACTGTAGTCCAACCATACCATGGAATACTACTCTGTAATAAAAGGAACAAATACATGAAACTTGGATGGATCTCAAGGGATTTACGCTGAGTGAAAAAAAGCCATCTCAAACGGTCAGGTAATGTACAATTCCACTTATAGAACATATGAAAAAATTATAGAGATGGGAAACAGATTACTGGATGCCAGGGATTAGGCATGGTAGAATGAGGGAGTGAGCAAGACTATAAAGGGTTAGGACAAGGGAGATCTTTATGGTGATGAAACAGTTCTGTGTCTTGACTGTGGTAGTGGTTACAAAAATCTGCACATGTGATAAAATGCCATACAACTACACACAAACTTTGTATCAGTATCAAATTCCTAGTTGTGGTAGCAAACTTTTAATCATAGAAGATGTAATTATAGAAGATGTACTACAGAACCTCTCTGTACTATCTTTGCAACTTTCTGTGAATCTATACTTATTTTTATTGTTTTTGCGGTACGCGGGCCTCTCACTGTTGTGGCCTCTCCCGTTGCGGAGCACAAGCTCCGGACGCGCAGGCTCAGCAGACATGGCTCACGGGCCCAGCCACTCCGTGGCATGTGGGAGCTTCCCGGACCGGGTCACAAACCTGCGTCCCCTGCATCGGCAGGCGGACTCTCAACCACTGCACCACCAGCGAAGCCCTATACTTACTTTTAAATAAAACATTTAAAAAGGAGCTTTCTAGGAAACTTTTCAGTGTTGAGTAAAATTGATAACTGAACTCCGTCCTGCCAATTAGGCAAGGAGGATTGAGTCATCCTTCACTCTTCTCTCTCCTCATTCCTGACATCCAATTCATCAGGAAATCCTAGGGCTCCTTTCAAAATATTTCTGGAATCCTACCATTTCTTATCATCTATACCCAACACTCTGGTCCAAGCCATCTTCATTTCTCTGGATTATTGTCTGTTCTCCCTGCTCATACACACAGTGTATTCTTTTCCCAGAAAAAGGACCTTCTTTAGGTCTCTTTAAAAGCTAGGTCGAATCTTTCAAAGACTTCACTTTTGAGTAAAAACTAAAGTCCTTAAAACTCCCTACAGGTCCTTCAAGACATGTAATACTCTTGGCTCTGCCTGTAATGGATTGACTGGTGGTCCCCATCTGTAACATCCACATCCAAAAACCTCTGAATACGACCTTATTTGAAAAAACAATCTTTGCAGATGTAATTACAATAAGGATCTGCAGAGGAGATTATCCTGGATTAACTAGATGGGCCATAATTCCAATGACAAGTGTCCCTGTAAGAGAGAAAAGGTAAGACGGTACCCAGGAGAAGAGGAGAAAGCCATATGAAGATGGAGGTAAACACTGGAACTATGCAGCCACAAGCCAAGGAATGCCTGGAGTCACCAGCAGCTGGAAGAGACATGGAAGGAGTCCCCTCTAGAGCTATCAGGGGGAGCATATTCTACCAACACCTTGTTTCAGGGCTTCTGATCTCCAGAACTCTAAGAGAAAAAAATTTCTGCTGTCAGAAGCCACCTCGTTTGTGGTAACTTATGGCAGCTCTAGGAAAACAATGTTCTATCCATCTGGCCAAGCTCCTTTCTCTCCCCAGATATACTGGCTACTTGTTATTCAAACATGCCAGGCACACGCCCCCATCTCAGGGCCTCTACACTTGCCCCTTCCCCTACCTGGAACTCTTTCCTCCCAGATTTCTCTATGGCTCTCCCACACCTTCAGATCTTTGCTCAAATGACGCCTTATCAATGACTACCTCCCTGACAGTCCTAATTAAATGTGCAACCCCATTACCCACACTCTTTCTCTCCTCCCTGCCTTATCTTTCTCAGTAGCACATACTGTCATCTGTCACACCATACATGTTCTTTGTTTACTGTCTCTCTTTCCCCACTAGAAAGGTGGCAGAGATTTTTTTGTCTGTTTTGTACTGTTATATCCCTGGTGACTAAAAATGTTCCTAAATGATCGTAGGTTTTTGAATATTACTTGCTAAATGATAAACTAAAGATAGATGAACTGAAGATGATATATATATATGGGTTTATTTCTATTATAGTACTTTCCAAACCCAACTTCCTTAATTTTTGCTACAGCTCCTTACCAGAAGTACAAATACTTACATTTTTTTAAGTCTACTATCTATGTGTTACTAAAACACCTACTTGAGCCTCACCTTAAGCAATAATATATATGAAAGTACAGGTTTAGAATGTGAGTTATATATTTTTTCCATTATAAACTGCATAACTATTAACATTTAGAATGTTCACCTAGGTATCCCAAACGTCAGCCTTGGTGCCACCAGCTGTCTGTACATCACATCAAGGCAAATGTTGGCTTTCTCCTGTCCCCATGGTTCACCACATGCAGTGTAATGAGGGTCACAAGGAAGGAGGAGCCCTGTAAATATGCTTAAGTTTGAGAGGAATCTCAGAGGTGAAAATGGCAGCCAAATTACATTGCCCTCCAACCCCAGCTGGAAAGACACAGAATCTCCTATTCCCTCCTCTTCACAGGCACAAAGTAAAAGACAATAATAACCCATTTCTATGTGGATGGAGCTCTTCACTGTCCACAAAGTATTCCTCAACTCTATTTTGACTCTCACATCTCCCCTTGAAGTCACACTAATTATCCCCATTGTATGTATGTATGAGGTAAACTGATTTGCTCAAGGTCATATGTGGGACTTTAGCCAACATTTATTGAGCTCTGTATCAGTTCAGGCTCATGGTAACAAATATACCCAAACATAATGTGGCTCAAAGTGTCCTTTTTGCTAAAGTCACACTCCTGGGGGACTTCCTTGGTGGTCCAGTAGGACTCTGTGCTTCCACTCCAGGAGTCATGGGTTTGATCCCTGGTCAGGGAACTAAGATCCTGCATGCCATGTGGCATGGCCAAAAATAAAAATTAAAAAGTTAAAAATAAATAAATAAAGTTGCAGTCCTGGGAGGGTGAACAGGTAGGTAGGGGGTTCTTCTCTACAGGGGTTGCTCAGAAACCCAGGTGACAGAGGCTCTGCCACCTTGACCACAAAGCTTCCAAACTACCTTGATCATCACCATCTCAAGCAACAGAAAAGCCCAAGAGCATAAAGGAACCATGTGGGAACCATGTAGTCTTCATAAGCTAGACTTGCCCACACCACATCTAGTCACATTCCACTGGTCTAGAGCTCAGTCACAGGACCAGCTGCAAGGCAGGCTGAGAAACACCATACAGCTATGCGTCTGGAGAGAAGGAGAGATGGCTTCAATTAAGAGAAAATAGGTTTGACGTGAGTGTTTTTTCTGTGTCAAGACTCTCTTCTGTGTGCTTATTAACACATATTAAGAAAGAAATACGTATCAATTACTTATCAAGCCCATAATTTCAAGGATATAATTGCTTATGGTGAAGCTTAACTGTGGATTTAACTTTTTAAAGAACAGTGAACAGATTTAAAAGAAAAATATTAAACCTATAATACTGTTATTTAAACATCACAAAAACCCCAGAGACAATTCTACTGTTACTCTAACCTAGGTGAGGAAATCAAGACACAAAGGTTTAAACCAAATGTCCAAGGCACAAGGCTAGTAAGTGGCTCACACGTCACTTAAATATGGAAGAGACTTGCAGCAGATGCCATCGGTGCGCCACCCGCGTGGCCACAGATCCCCCCACCATTTTTTGCACGTAGACTCTGGATCCTCTCACTTCCAAAAGCCAGACCTTGTGGCCCTTTGTCATGAGGTACTGAAGCCAAGTTGCCCTTAGGCATGAAGACCCAGAGTGCCTGGGAATTTACATCCCTATGGGAGGGATGAGGGTATATAAATACCTCAACTCCCCTTCTGCTCAAAGGGACGATTCTGAGGTTGTCACACACTTTCCCCAAAGCTGCCCTGTAGAAATAAAGCAAAGTTACCTCCTCAAGACTCAGCTAAATAACACACCCTTCTCAGCCTCCTCCTCCTACAGGTTCAACTTCCCCAATCCTTCCAGATTTTCCTAGGAATACCTCCCCCTAAAATCACTTTCACATGAATCCTTTTCTCAGGATCTGCTACCAGGGAACACAAACTCAAAGAAATCTAAGGGTTATACTGGTTCAAGGTTCCCCAAATGACAATCACTCACACCCAACTCTTGCCATATCCACAGAACACTAATACTATTACCGATTTCTTTATGTGGCTGATTTTAAAGAACTTTATTTTAAAAGGTTACTTTATATCACTACCCATGCTGTTTGCATTACTAGAAGGTGATACCAATACAATTTAAAAATAAAAGAAATTCAATTCTGGCCAGTCCAGGCATAAAGTTCTGAGCTGAAGATCTTAAAAGTACACTGGCACAGGACCAAATAATTCTCCTTGACAAAATCTTAAGGTTTCAAAGATATTTAAAAGAAAGTAGCTTCCTCACTATGTGACTCACTGGTGTTTGATGCTGCATCCCCATGTTACCTAGTCTTGTGTAACGCCAATGGTACGCACCCCACACTAAGGAAGTGTTGCTTTAGTAGCCATTTTACAAAGCTGTGTATGTATCTAGCACATACCACAATTCATGGTACGTAATCGATGTTCAATAAATGTTAAACAGTTTAATGAGTAAACTGAGTCTGAGAAAAACCGAATGTCTTCCCTAAAGCCACACAGTTGAACAGAGGGCCAAAAATAGACACAATTAACCTCTTCTTTCCATGCCATCTGCCAGCATCTAGAATCAAGATGTGGTTCATTCCTAAAAACCCACTATGACGTTTCCTAGATGACTTCATCAACGGCAATAAATCAATACAAGTATATAGATTTTTACTCTGTTATAATGTTTGTTTCCCCCATTCTCCCCAAAACTCTTTGAGAATTCCATGGAACATTACTGGCTGATTTTCATCCACTATTTTCCTATTAGCATAACAATGCCCTCTTTTTATTGCTCTCCTTTTCTGACTACTGCTATTACTCCTTTCTTTCTTTCATTATAACCCTCAGAATTGATTTCATTTTTATGTTCATTATTGTTCATTTACAATCAGCTTTTGATTGCATGCTGATTATTCTTAAATCTCAACTTTATACTACTGAAGAAAAACAGTGCTGTTGTGCTTTGATTACAAAATCAGCTGCATTAAGTTATGTAACTGTTTTTTAAAAGGTCTGTAACACAAGTTTTAAAATGTAGTTTTTCTGTTTAACCTTGGATGAGCTATCTGAATAAAAAGAATAGTTAAGAACTGGGTGAGATCAAAAAATAATGAGGTTTATTGTTATTTTATTTAAGCAAAAGAAAAAATACCAGAAATTGACACATCTGAAGAAGTAAGCCTCTGTATCTATTCCAATTTTTTGCTACTGTTTCGAAGTATTTCTAGAACTCCTATTTCGGAAGTGGTATCAAAGCCTGTGCCCCATTCCTTAGAATATTCTTTTCTTCTTCCTTTAAATCGATTTCACTTTCAGAAATGGTCGGAGCTTCTCAAATCCAACAATGGTGAATGGGATAGTGGGAAACAATGTTTTGGTTCCAAAACAAGTATATTAAGCCTATTAAAGCAAGACAACTCGTGGTCATCATTCATGGGCTAGCTTCCCAAGCAGCTATAAAAGATGATGTACGGGCTTCCCTGGTGGCGCAGTAGTTGAGAGTCCGCCTGCCGATGCAGGGGACACAGGTTCATGCCCCGGTCAGGGAAGATCCCACATGCCGCAGAGCGGCTGGGCCCACAACGGGAGAGGCCACAACAGTGAGAGGCCCGCGTACCGCAAAAAAAAAAAAAAAAAAAAAAGATGATGTACATGTCTACGATAAGCTCAGAGACTCCAAAAATGTCTAGGTGTAAAAGCTCAAGATGAACCAAGCAGCATGCACACCACACAATGCCAAGGGGCACAGTATTCGCTTCCTAGAGCTGCCATAACAAAGTACCATAGACTGGGTGGCTTAAACAAGAGAAATGTATTGTCTCACAGTTCTGGAAACTAGAACTCTGAGATCAAGGGTTCATCTGAGGGTTGATTCCGTCTGACGCTGTGGGGGACAATCTGTAACCATGCCTCTCAGCTAGCTTCTAGTAGTTTGCTGGTAATCTCTGGTGTTCCCTGGCTTATAGAAGCATCACCCTTATCTCTTTTTTTGTATTCAGATAGTATTCTCCCTGCTTGCATTTCTGAGTCTAAATTTCCCCCTTTTATAAGGACCTCAGTCCTATTGGATTAGAGCCCACCCTAATGACCTCCTTTTAACTTGATTATCTCCATAAACACTCCATTTCCAAATAAGGTCACATTCTGAGGTACCGGTGGTTAGGCCTTCAAGGTATGCATTTTGAAGACACAATTCAACGTGTAACAGGCACAACAGAAGAGATCAGTGTGAGTGGCACAGCAAGGAGCTGTGCAGGACAATAGCTGTGACAATAGGGAAGTTGTTTAAAGTCTCTGAACCATGGTTTGTTGCGCTTTAAAATGGGCTTAGCAATGGCAATGAGAGTGCCTACCTCCTAAGGTCGCTATGGGGACTCAGACAATCCTCTTCAGGTGCACGGTACCAGACTTGGCCTAAGGAATGTGCTTGATAAATGTCAGGTGTCTATTTCTACTTGGGCCTAACTTCAGATTATCCCGACAGACACTATTAACAGCCACTGTGTAGGGGAGTCCAAGAGAGGCAGTATAGCTGTATACCCAGAGAGCCCTGGGAAGCCCTCCTGAACACCAAACACCTCTCACTGTAATTGTCCATTTCCCATTGGTCTCCACCACATATCTGTATGTTCCTTAAAGGCAGTAGCTGTCTCATATGCCCAAGCTTCCTACCAACCCACTATCTTCTGGGCCTAATAATGCACCTATTATGCATTTAAAAAATACCCAATAGAAGGATAAATGATTATGAATATTTAATAAAATATCACCCTTAAAGGTTTTTCTTAACAGACATTTTGATCAGATACGGGAAGGTGGAAGCAACCCAAGGGTCCACTGATGAAGGATATAAATAAATGTTATATATACACATATAGCAGAATATTATCCAGCCTTAAAAGGGAAGAAGATTCTGACACATGCTGTTGAACCCGAGTTTGTGGAACTGATGCACCGTGAGGCCAAACAAACCAAAACACTGGCGTTTGGAGCAGAGAAAGGTGTATCGCAAGGGCCAAGCAAGGAGGACAGCAGGCTCATGCTCCAAAGACCCGAACTCCACGATGGTTTTCAGGGAACAGTTTTTAAAGGCAACATTTGAGGTGACAGCTGCAAGGTGTATGACTTTCTTTTGATTGGTCACTGGTGTGGTAAGAGCGTGGCGTTCTAGGAATCTCATTCATCAACCTTCCGGTTCCGACCAGTCTGGGATCTCAGCATGTAGCTGCCATCCTCCACCTGAGTGGGGGGCCTTAGTTCCTACAGAACAACTCCAAGATATACATCAGATTGCTATGTCCATCCCTTGAGGAGGAACTAGGACCCTGCCTTATCACTGCACAATTGTTTCTTGACTGCTTTTCCTCTGTTTCTGCATTCCCTCACTTCCCTAATTAGTAACTGCTTGAATCTGCCCTTTGACACTCAGGGAAGGTACAGGAGGCTGAAGTCTTTTTCCTACAAACAATAAACTGGGGACATGTAAAGGCTTTTGTACCCAGAAAGGCCCTTCAGGACGCTGCTCAGCTTCAATCCCTCTCTTCTTTGATACTCCTCAAGCTTCAGGGGAACAGGTGGGACAAGAAAGGGAATACAGTTTTAGAAAGAGAGGTTAATCATGAACTTGGCAGAGGAACTCGGTTTTACAGGGATTTGGCTTCACACATGCAACAACATGGATGAAACTTGAGAACATTATGCTAAGTGAAATAAGCCAGTCACACAAAAAAAGTATTTTATGAATCCTCTTATGTAAGATTCTAAAGTAGTCAAATTCATAGAGACAGAGAGCAAAATGCCTGTTTCCAGGGTCTGGGGGGGAGAGAAAAATGGAGAATTAGTGTTTCACGGATACAAAAATTTCAGATGGCGGAAGATGAAAAAGTTCTGGAGACAGATGGTGGTGATGGTTGCAAAACAATGTAAATACACTTAATGCCACAAAAAGGTACACTTAAAAATAGTTAAAAAGTAAATTTTATATGTTATGTATATTTTACCACAATAAAAAAAGTTATAAATTTAAAAATAAGAAGTATATTCATTTATAATTTTAGTACCCTTAAAAGCATAGGGAGCAAAAACAAGGTTTCAGAGACATAAAAGGCGTGTGCTGGCCCAAACTTTGAATCAAAAAAGCAATTCCTTTGCTACTTGCCTCAACACCCCAAAATTCAATCACAGGGTCGGTGGGTCTGTCCAGTGGTCAGGCTGTCTTTGCGGACCCTGCCCCATGACTGGGAGGGACCCAGCAAGCCCAGCACAGGGTGCGGACAAGGACACAGCAGGGCAGCTTCCCACTGGCCTCCTCTGCACTGCCCTCTGCCCCCCCGCCTGGTGTGGGAAGTAAAGATCAAACTAAAGGAAGGAAGGTGCGGAGGCAGGAGCTGGGTGAGTGATGGGAAGTGCATGAACCGGGGCCGAGAGGGTCTTGGTGCTCCGGCCGGATGTCAAGCCTGAGCCTCTGAGATGGGAGAGCCGAGATCAGGACATTGGTCCAACAGAGACCTCCTGGCCCCTCATAATATCAATCGGCGAGTGCTCTCCCAGAGATTTCCATCTCAACGCTAAGACCCAGCTCCACTAAACGTCCAGCAAACTCCAGTGCTCAACACCCCATGCCAAACAACTAGCAAGACAGGAGTACAACCCCACCCATTAGCAGAGAGGCTGCCTAAAATCATATTAAGTTCACAGACACCCCAAAACGCACCACCGGACACGGTCCTGCCCACCAGAAACACAAGATCCAGCCACATCCACCAGAACACAGGCACCAGTCCCCTACACCAGGAAGCCCACACAACCCACTGGACCAATCTTACCCACTGGGGGCAGACACCAAAAACAATGGGAACTACAAACCTACAGCCTGTGAAAAGGAGACCCCAAACACAATAAGTTAAGCAAAATGGGAAGAAAGAGAAATACATAGCAGATGAAGAGCAAGGTAAAAACCCACCAGACCAAACAAATGAAGAGGAAACAGGCAGCCTAAATTCAGAGTAATGATACTAAAGATGATCTGAAATCTTGGAAACAGAATGGAGAAAATACAGAAAACGTTTAACAAGGACCTAGAAGAACTAAAGCGCAAACAAACAATGATGAACAGCACAATAAATGAAATTAAAACTTCTCTAGAAGGAATCAAGAATAACTGAGGCAGAAGAACTGCAGGATAAGTGACCCAGAAGATAAAATAGTGGAAATAACTACCACAGAGCAGAATAAAGAAAAAAGAATGAAAAGAACTGGGGACAGTCTCAGAGACCTCTCGGACAACATTATACGCACCAACATTCGAATTATAGGGGTGCCAAAAGAAGAAGAGAAAAATAAAGGGACTGAGAAAATATCTGAAGGGATTATAGTTGAAAACTTCCCTAATATGGGAAAGAAAATAATCAAGTCCAGGAAATGCAGAATCCCATACAGGATAAATCCAAGGAGAAACATAGTTTAATCAAACTATTAAAAATTAAATACAAAGAAAAAATATTAAAAGCAGCAAGGGAAAAGCAACAAGTTAACACACATGGGAATCCCCATAAGGTTAACAGCTGATCTTTCAGCAGAAACTCTGCAAGCCAGAAAGATGTGGGAGGACATATTTAAAGTGATAAAAGGGAAAAACCTACAACCAAGATTACTCTACCCAGCAAGGATCTCATTCAGATTCGATGGAGAAATTAAAACCTTTACAGAAAAGCAAAAGCTTAGAGAATTCAGCACCACCAAACCAGCTTTACAACAAATGCTAAAGAAACTTCTCTAGGCAGGAAACACAAGAGGAGGGAAAGACCTACAATAACAAACCAAAAACAATTTAAAAAATGGTAATAGGAACATACATATCGATAATTACCTTAAATGTAAATGGATTAAATACTCCAACCAAAAGACACAGACTGGCTGAATGGATACAAAAACAATACCTGTACATATTTTGTCTACAAGAGACCCACTTCAGACCTAGGGACACATACGACTAAAAGTGAGGGGATGGAAAAAGATATTCCATGCAAATGGAAATCAAAGGATAGCTGGAGTAGCAATTCTCATATCAAACAAAATAGACTTTAAAACAAAGACTATTACAAGAGACAAAGAAGGACAATACATAATGATCAAGGGATCAATCCAAGAAGAATATATAACAATTGTAAATATTTATGCACCCAACATAGGAGCACCTCAGTACATAAGGCAAATGCTAACAGCCATAAAAGGGGAAACTGACAGTATCACAACATAGTAGGGGACTTTACCACCCCCACTTTCACCAATGGACAGATGATCCAAAATGAAAATAAATAAGGAAACACAAGCTTTAAATGACACATTAAACAAGATGGACTTCATTGATATTTATAGGACATTCCATCCAAAAACAACAGAATATACTTTCTTCTCGACTGCTCATGGAACATTCTCCAGGATAGATTATATCTTGGGTCACAAATCAAGCCTTCATAAATTTAAGAAAACTGAGATCATATCAAGTATCTTTTTCAACCACAGTACTATAAGGCTAGATATCAATTACAGGAAAAAAAACTATAAAAAATACAAACACATGGAGGCTAAATAGTACACTACTAAATAACCAACAGATCACTGAAGAAATCAAAGAGGAAATCAAAAAATGTCTAAAAACAAATGACAGTAAAAACACAACAACCCAAAACCAATGGGACGCAGCCAAAGCAGTTCTAAGAGGGAAGTTTAAAGCAATACAATCCTACCTCAAGAAATAAGAAAAATCTCAAATAAACAACCTAACCTGACACCTAAAGCAATTAGAGAAAAAAGAACCAAAAAAACCCCGAAGTTAGCAGAAGGAAAGAACTCATAAAATCAGATCAGAAATAAATGAAAAAAAAATGAAGGAAACAATAGCAAAGATCAATAAAACTAAAAGCGGGTTCTTTGAGAAGATAAACAAAATTGATAAACCATCAGCCAGACTCATCAAGAAAAAAAGGGAGAAGACTCAAATCAATAGAATTAGAAATGAAAACAGAGAAGTAACAAGTGATACTGCAGAAATACAAAGGATCATGAGAGATTACTACAAGCAACTCTATGCCAATAAAATGGACAACCTGGAAGAAATGGACAAATTCTTAGAAGAGCAGAACCTTCCGAGACTGAACCGGGAAGAAACAGAAACTATAAACAGACCAATCATAAGCACTGAAATTGAAACCGTGAATAAAAATCTTCTAACAAACAAAAGCCTAGGACCAGATGGCTTGACAGGTGAATTCTATCAAACATTTAGAGAAGAGCTAACACCTATCCTTCTCAAACTCTTCCAAAATATAGCAGAGGGAAGAATGCTCCCAAACTCATTCTACAAGGCCCCCATCACCTTGATACCAAAACCAGACAAAGATGACACAAAAAAAGAAAACTACAGGCCAATATCACTGATGAACATGGATGCAAAAATCCTCAACAAAATACTAGCAAACAGAATCCAACAGCACACTGAAAGGATCATACACCATGATCAAGTGGAGTTTATTCCAGGAACGCAAGGATTCTTCAATAGACGCAAATCAATCAATGTGATACACCAAATTAACAAACTGAAGGAGAAAAACCATATGATCATCTCAATAGATGCAGAAAAAGCTTTTGATAAGATTCAACACCCATTTATGATAAAAATCCTCCAGAAAGTAGGCATAGAGGGAACATATCTCAACATAATAAAGGCCATATATGACAAACCCACAGCCCACATCATCCACAATGGTGAAAAACTGAAACCATTTCCACTAAGATCAGGAACAAACAATGTTGCCCACTCTCACCACTGTTATTCAACATAGTTTTGGAATTTTTAGCCACAGCAATCAGAGAAGAAAAAGAAATAAAAGGAATCCAAATTGGAAAAGAAGAAGTAAAGCTGTCACTGTTTGCAGATGACATAATACTATACATAGAGACTCCTACATATGCTACCAGAAAACTACTAAAACTATTCAATGAATCTGGTAAAGTAGCAGGATACAAAATTAATGCACAGAAATCTCTTGCATTCCTTTACACTAATGATGAAAAATCTGAAAGAGAAATTAAAGAGATACTCCCATTTACCACTGCAACAAAAAGAATAAAATACCTAGGTATTAACCTACCTAAGGAGACAAAAGACCTGTATGCAGAAAACTGTAAGACACTGATGAAAGAAATGAATGATACAAACAGATGGAGACATATACCATGTTCTTGGATTGGAAGAATCAGCATTGTGAAAATGACTATACTACCCAAAGCAATCTACAGATTCAACGCTATCCTTATCAAACTACCAATGGCATTTTTCACAGAACTAGAACAAAAACTTTCACAATTTGTATGGAAACACAAAAGACCCCGAATAGCCAAAACAATCTTGAGAAAGAAAAATGGAGCTGGAGGAATCAGGCTCCCAGTCTTCAGACTGTACTACAAAGCTACAGTAATTAAGACAGTATGGTACTGGCACAAAAACAGAAATATAGATCAATGGAACAGGATAGAAAGCCCAGACATAAACCTATGCACTTATTTTTGATAAAGGAGACAAGAATATACAATGGAGAAAAGACAGCCTCTTCAATAAGTGGTGCTGGGAAAACTGGACAGCTACATGTAAAAGAATGAAATTAGGACACACGCTAACACCATACACAAAAATAAACTCCAAATGGACTAAAGACCTAAATGTAAGGCCAGACACTATAAAACTCTTAGAGGAAAACATAGGCAGAACACTTTATGACATAAATCACAGCAAGATCCTTATCTAAAAGTTAACTCTGTAAGTTTTCCCCCACATTAAAATATTTTATATAAAATCAATTTTATATCACTCATAAAAACCTCACCATAAACGTATATGAAACAAAAAAGAAAGGATCGATTATACTCGCAACATGCCTGCTAGGAGTTCTGGAATTGGTACTCCAATCCTAACAGCACACTGTGATTCTGTGATTTATAATAAATATATATTTGGTCTTCATCCCCAGTCCTTGTACTGAGCTCTCAAAACCCTTGGAATTTCTTAAGTGAAGAGAGTGATAAAGGTGTCTTTGTTAAATGAAAGAGACAACTTTTGAAAAGCCACTAGGTAACCTAAGGATGGGGGTTGGTTGCCAGGGGAACCAGCCTAGTGATTAGAGGGTAGGGACTTTCAGTCCTCCTCCTCCACCTCAGGGGAGGGGACAGGAGCTAGAGATTAAGTTCAATCACTGAAGGCCAATGATTTAATCAATCTTGACTATGTAATAAAGCCTCCATAAAAATCCCTGTACCAGGAGACTCAGAGAGCTCCGGGGGTGGTGAACATGTGCAGATTCAGAGAGAGTGCTACGCTCTATAACCCTCTCTACACACCTTGCCCAGGGCATCTCTTCCATCTGGCTGTTAGTGAGTTATATAGCCTTTTACAATAAACTGGTAACCTAGGAAGTAAAATGTTTCTCTACATTCTGTGAGCCACTCTAGCAAATTAATGGAACCCGTACAAGTGACAATGTAGACTTGATATTGGCCTCTGAAGTGGGGTGGGGGCAGTCTTGTTGGACTGTGCCCTTAACTTGTGGAATCTAATGCTATTTCCATGTCAACAATGTCAGAATTTAGTTGGATTGTAGGACACCCAGCTGGTGGAGAACTGCTTGGTGGTACTAGAAAACCCATACACTAGAACTGATGTTAGAATCTACACCATTAGGCTCAGCCTCCCCAGAAACCAGTCACAAGACTTCTGCTTCCATTTCAAGCTAATCTCCTCAACACTCAGCCATTCAATCCGTAATCATTTTTAAATTAGTGAGGATAACCTGTTTACAACTTCACTATCTCAAAACTTATTTAGTTTTTCTAAATTAGCCATATAGCACATTTATTTTTTCATGCTAATTATAAAAAGGTTAAAAACTGAAAAAATCTTTCTTTTCCCTATATTGTTGGTTTTCAATTTTAATGATACATCACTTTAAAAAGAGTTCTGAACCTTCTTTTCCTCCCCTTCTTTTCAAAGTTAAGTTAACCCAAATATGTCCTTCAAAGTCCAGGTGGTCATTTGGACAGCAATTAGGAGAGCATTAGTAGAAGATAGTGACATCAAACAAAAGACAAAGATAGTTTCCTTATAAAAATGTGAAGAGATCTCCACTGATAAGGTGAAAACAGTAAATTTTCTGATAAAGCTAAATGGCTGGTCTCCACTCCCAATCTGGGGCTAAGTGCAAGAAAGTCCTTTGCCCAAGGGACTTCATTGTAGTCCTCCACTCCTGACACCAATAAGGCACTACAGAGAGCCTCTCTCTCCTTCCATGTCATTTCCCCAACTTGACTGTTCTAATCCCCTACTTTGCTTACATTGTTCATCTCCCTTGCAAGTTGCAATGTTGAGGGGGTTTAGGAGAAAAGCAGGGAAAACACTGAAGGAGGCTTTTTACAAAAATTAAGCCTTTCTGTTTATTACTTATGTGACCGTAACTTAATTATATATTTAATATATTTTAATTAACCATTTTCAATTAGTGTATTTTAATTAATATATTTTGATATTTTATTTAATCTATTTTACTTAAATAATATATTTTATTTAATCAACACATGTAAGTTAAATGTGATTTAATCATATTATGTAATGATTTAAGTAACTATGATTTAACTACAATTTTTTTTGAGAACATCCCTTTTATTTTTTTATGTTTATTTATTTTCTCATCAGTCATCCATTTTATACACATCACACATCAGTGTATACGTGTCAATCCCAATCTCCTGATTCATCACATATTATGTAATATGATTTAATTAACTATGATTTAACTACAATTTATTAAAGCTAGTGACAATAATGCCAAAACCAATAACTAAAATTTACTGATCATCTAGGGCATGGTGCTAAGATGATATGCATGGCCTCAGTTAATCCTCACTGTAACTCTGGGAGGTGAATACTGTAGCTCCCTACATTTTACAGATGAGAAAACTGAGGCACAGAAATTTCATCAAGTTTAAGAATGAACAACTTTTTTGCACCACTCTAATGTACCACTGGGAAAAACCTGCCAATCAATCTACGACACAACTGTAAAACACATCCATATGTCAGAGATGCTGAAATGTGAAAAAGAAAAAAGTGTGTCTTGCAATGAAATACCTAAGTAATTTTCAGAAGGTCACAAATCTACTAAGTGTTGCAAGCAAGATTTGAACACAGGCAGTCTGGTTCCAGTCCTGGTTTATGCCTATTATCCTGGCATAATTATTAACAGTGCTCCCTTTTAACTATCAAAAGTGCCCCAGTTTTAAGATAAAATATAGTCTTCATACTCATGGTTTAAATGAAATAAACCCTGTGCTCCGAGTCCCACCTCACTGCACCAGGCACTAATGTGGGAGCCAGCATCCTCTGCAGGTGGCTTCAAGAAGTCCTGCCCAATATGGCAGTTTTTTATTGAGTGGTGGCAAAAGGACCCAAACAAATCCCCTTTGGGAAGCATAAAGTGGAAGTGAACCAAGAGAAGTTAGGTTATTTCAATGCAGAATACTGCTCCAAGCAAAGCTGAGGAAGTACTCCAGGGCCATATGAAGCCTATTGTCTACATTTGTCTTGGAAACACTCACTTGGCTATTTGGGTGGACAAGCTGACTTCCCATGATACCCCATTTTCCCAATTAATAATTCTCTCCTGAGAATTATTTTAGTTATGATCATAAGAAAGCGGTCTAAAACAAGGCCCACTACCATGACCTTAATCTCTGATAAATTAATCTAACTAAGACCAGCCAAGTGAATAGTAAGAAGATCTTCAGAAATTTGGGAATGTGAAAAAGGAAACAAAGCAAACGTGAACATGTGTACTTGGAGAAGAGAAGATGGACAAGTTAGCAGCAGTTCATGAAGGAATTCTAAATGGATCAGGCCACCCCACCAACACTGCACTCAGAGCCCTTCTACTCAGGAGGCCATGGTGCTGCTCCTCTCCAAGACCTCCCCACCTCAGCCACAGGTGGTAAGGCGGAGGTGGACACCTTAAAAAGAACCAGCCAGTCTTTCAGCTGGCCAGTGACCCGAACGTGAGTGCAAAAGGATGAGCTAGACTGATGAGATGTTCTTGTTATTAGAACTGTGACATTCTGAGAGACAGAAGCTGAATGATGTGTTAGGGTTAGGAAGCTGGAGGGGGCCCAGGAATGGACAAAGTTATGCGCAGGTACAAGTTATAGAGAAATGGTACCACGAGCTAGCCACCAGTTAACACAACAGAAGAGGCACAGAGGAGCCAACACCAAGGAACATTAGTCTTGAGTTCCAGTATGTGTCCATTTCAAAAAACCATTTTTTTCCCCTTAAGAAAAGTCCAAGGAGATCTTTCAATCAAAGAGGCCTTAATAATCAACTGCATCATCCACACAAGACTGAGAGCACAAAAGGAAATATCTAAGCCACACCGCACGATTCCACCAGGGCCCAGAACGTTGTGAACGCAGGATAAGGGAGTCTTGGAGCTTTGGAAAGCTCTTCACTGTGCTCAAGTTTAGAAATGTGCACTTTGCAAGCCTGACATATTTATGGGTCTTTCTATTTCTCTTCTTTTATTTGCCTGTTCTTGTTCTACGACCATAACAGCATGTCCAGGGAACACTTGGGCACAAGGACGGAGCACATGGTCCCATAGCAAAGACAAGCAGGGATCTTTTATAACAACAGTAGCTCCTCACACCTTCTCTGCTCAGGGATGGTACACAGCCTTTTATCACCTTTTTGGTATATGGCAGTGGAGAGAAGCCAGCAATGGGGACTCAGCAGGGAAAGCATGAATCCTGTCCAGCTTCTTTCCTTAATAATGCCAATCTTTCTCTTCTATCCCCACTGCCATCATTTAGTCCATTTTAGTTAGGAGGACCATATATCAGCTTTCCAGGCACAGTCTGGGTTTCTGCTATACCTGCTGGTGTAATTATTCACAGCGCTCGCGTTCACTCTCAAAAGTATCCTGATTTGGCAAAAAATTATGTGGTCACCCTGATTTTGATCCAAACCCCCATCTTCCACTTCATGTACCACTGGAGAAAAAAAAACTGTCACTCAATCTGTGACACAAGTGTACAAACATATGCAGTTTTCAGAGATGTTGAAATGTGAAAAAGAAAAAAAGTGAGTCTTGTAATAAAATATGTAAGTAATTGTCACACATCACGAAGATAACCAGTTAAGGGCAAGATTTAAACCCAAGCAGTGTGATTCCAGTCCTGGTTTATGCCTATTATTGTGGCATAACTACTACTGGCACTGAATTAGTACAACAGTCACCTGAATGATTTCCATTCTTAATCCCTCCAACCCTTTCCACACTGTATAAAGAAAGAATACTCTGAAGCATAAAACGGCTGCTGCCACTCCTCTGTCTAAAACCCTTCAATGGGGGCTTTCCTGGTGGCACAGTGGTTAAGAATCCGCCTGCCAATGCAGGGGACACGGGTTCAAACCCTGGTCTGGGAAGATCCCACATGCCACAGAGCTACTAAGCCCATGCGCCACAACTACTGAGGCTGTGCTTTAGAACCACAACTACTGAGCCCACTACTGAGCCACAACTACTGAGCCCACAACTACTACTGAGCCCACATGCCACAACTACTAAAGCCCGCGCACCTAGAGCCTGTGCTCTGCAACGAGAAGCCACTGCAATGAGAAGCCCACACATAGCAACGAAGACCTAATACATCCAAAAAATAAAATTTTAAATTTTTTTAAAGTAATTAGCCCCTATTAAAACCCTTCAATGGCTCCCCACTGCCCTCAAGAACCAACCTTGACTCCATTACCAGACTCACAAGATCAGCAAAATTTTGCCCCTGCATATGTCTCTAGCCTCATCTCTCACTGCTCCCCCACCTCTAACTCCAAAAAGCAGCCCTCCTGAAATTCTTCAGGGTCCTCAAGTCACAACCCTGGGACTAAGACAGCCTAGAAATGGAAATAGGGTAAGCACATGGAGAAATGGATAGGGGTAGAAAAAGAGATGCCAGACTCCCATCCCACCCCCACTCACAGGACCCAAACTCAGACCTATTCCTTAAGCTTTGCCATGTCTCCAATATCAACTCAAACACTACATCAAACCCCTCTAATTTTAAAATAAAAGTAAATGTTAGAGGTAAGTGTTAGAAATCTATGCCTTTGTGACTAGTATCCACGTGCTATTCTTTTGGAATCATTTCTAGAAAGGGGCAAAAGCTGGCCACGTAATCAGCACACTGACCAAAGTCTGAACTCAGAATACCAGGAAACTCCACCCTCTATCACCATCCCCCAAAACTCAACCTCCAAAGGAAATGCAATTTCACAATTTCTCCAGCATTCCTGAAACGCTGAAGGCAGTCCTGTGCACAGGGCAGACAGTGAGGGGCATACGCCAGTTGCCCTTGCGTACATGTTATGACTACAGTCTAGTGTTTGGGTGTCCCCCCACCTCAAACTTTTGATGCATAAGTGGTCCAGAAGCCATAGTTACTAAGCCAACACCAAGATGTGCAAACATTTCTGGAACAAGCAACATCCAGGATGGTGCAACTGAGTTCCCCACACAACCCTCCCCACTGCCACCTCAGGCCTCACCAGACCTTCACCCCACCTGTGGAATAATGAAGATAACTGGGGCCCAGGAGACAGGGCTTGAACTCTCTGAGCCTCAAGTTCCCTAGATGTAAACTGAGAATAATCACCTCTGTTTGAAGTTGTTGATGCAGGATTAAGTGAAATAAACCATTTGGAAACACCAAGCCAGCACCTAACCCTGATATGGCAGCAAACACTAAATGCTTATCAAATCTGGGAAAGGAAAACTATTCTGGCTTGATAACGCCAAAAAAAAAAATTCAAGTAAATGTAGCTTCAAATTTACTGCAAGAGAAATAATCGCTCTGAGCCTACTATCTAACCATAATGTCAGACATCATGCATATCATCTTATTTAATCTTTGTAACTATCTGTAAGAATTAGCTCCTTTCAGAGAACAATAAATTGAGGTTCACTCAAGTTCAATAATTAGTAGAGCAAGAACCTGGCAGACCCAGAATTTGAACTTAGTCCTATTTGAACACAGAACCATACCCTTTTCTCCTCACTGTTTCCCAGACCCCGGAGCCAGAGGAGGGAGTCAGATAAGAGCCTGCTAAGAGTCAGATAAGAGGACAATCATGCAGTGTTGATTAGTCCACCTAAGTCGGCATAAGTGCAAAGACCAAGCTGCCCATTACTCAGGGACAAAGAAAGGAGGAAAGGTCAGCCATCAGTATAACCGGATAGTTCAGCTCAAAAAGGACCCTTTGGCAATGTAACTTAATGTTTTAACAGCGTAAGTAACTTATCAGCATGAGGCAGGTGACTCCCTGGCCCTGTGATTTTAAGCAGACTATTTAGTATGACCCTTCTATGCCTCTGTTCTGTTATTTGTAACATGAAGACAGTACAATCTCCCCTGCAGTAACATTGTAAGGGGTAAGGAAATAATGTGAAGACATCACTTTGCACAGGGTCTGTAACATATGAAATGCACAGTCCTATTATTTTGAAAGTCCTTTCACAACGAGACTTTCTATAGCCCTTTCCTTCCTCATTTGCCTCAATTATCTGCATCAACCCTCATCTCTGTTACTTACCTGCCTCTCATTTCTCTGTGTACCCCATGCATTCATTTAGACCACAAAAGCTTACTGAATAACTGGTCAGGCAGGCTGGGGAAATAGCAGTGCATAAGAAAAATCTTTGCCCTCATAGAGCTTACATTCTTACATTTGTGGGGAAGGAAGTCAGACAGAGAATAAAACAAACAAACAAAAAACACATAATAAACCACCAGGTAAAGTGTTAAAATGCAGGCAAGGGGCAGAAAATAATCTCTGGGGAGAAAGTGAGTCAGATAAGATAATTAGGGAACGCCCTGTGGGAAGACCACTTTGAATCAGAAAGCTGAATGATGGGATAGAACAAGGCCTGAGATCAGAAGGAAGAGTGTTTCAGACAGGGAAACAGCAAGTGCCCCACGCAAGACCACGCAGTGTCACAGAAGACTAAGCACATAGCTCTCTACTGTATAATTTTTGGTTTACCCGCCAATTTTGCCACTAGACTATGAGCCCCCTGAGGGTAGGGCTGTGTATCTTCCCTGTATTCACTCACTCATAGAACTCACTTATTAAAGGTATCTATATGCCCAGCATTCTCTAAAGCACTAGATTTACAGTGAAGAATTAATCAGTATAGTCTCTGCCTTCAAGGAGCTTCCAACAAATAGCACTGGGCAAAGACTAAGCACTGAGAAAATATTTACTAAGTGAACAATATGTGCTTGATGTGCAGTTATCTAGTTCTATACCATGCCAAACTGTGGGCTTTCTACAGCTCATCTTTCCTCCCTCATTTGCCAAAAAGATCGCCACTAGCTCTTCACTTCTGTTACTCACCTGCCTCTCCTCCATACCAAACTGTTCCCAATGACTCCTCTAATCTCCCCATCTTCTCTCTCCCCTCTGCCTTTGCCCACAGTCCACTCCACCTGGCATGCCTTCCCCTGCATCATCTTTACCAGACTAATTCTAGTGTCATTTCCCCAAATTTCATTAGTATACTGACGTTACCACTTGCTCAAACGTGTAGAAATCTCTCAAGTTCTTCAGATAAAACGTTTTCATCAAGTAACAGAAAATGATGGGTGCACAGGTAGCAAAGGAAAATTCCAGATTGAGTGAATAGTAAAAAGAGTTGAATGACAAATGATCTGAAGTTGCATATGTAATTTCTTTTCCTCCCCAAAATACAAGATACGTCAGTGAGTTTCTGGGCGTTGTGCTTACAGAATTGGGCCAGGATACAAGGGCAGCAAAAATCTCACTACTATGGGTCTGTGTACTCATCCATGAAAGAAGTGTTTCGTTTACAGTAAACAAAACCACTTTGGGACAAGAGCTATCATTTACAGCTCTTCCCCACACAGAAGTCAGTAGTTTAGCAACTAAATTATTTGAGATGAATTTCCTTTTCTAACAGCAGAAATTGCAAGTGCACTTCATTTATAAAAGAAAAGAGTCATATTTATTCTTCTAGGCAAAAAGGCAGATAAAGGTGAGTCACAACTTCCAATGCAGCCTCCACAGCCATAGTTAGCTGACAGAAACTTGCACGTAAGCTTCAGTCCTTCACTTCTAAAAGCCAGGCATCCATCTTTCTCCTCTCACTTCTGGAAAGAACAGAAAATTAAGCTGGAGTCATCTATTCTGAGATACACAACAGCAGGGACAGGGTTTTGGTTTCCTTCAACAATACACATTGCTCCCTGAGTTCCTGGACAGAAGCTCTGGGCTTTGTAGAGAACCACACAACAAGGATTCTATAACTAGGGGCCTGAGGGGCAGTGTTTCCCACAATGTCTTTGCTTCACCTACGACACAACAGCTCTGTTAACTTCACCCAGCCATTATGAGAGGGGAAATGCACTAAAAGGCAAAATACCATGATCAGATTATCACTAACCATTTAAACTCAGTGCCCTCAGCCAAGACTTCCCCTAAGACATAACTAATGTAACAGGCTCATCTCTGTGCCCAACATGGCTGTGCCTTGCTGTATTGTGCTATTTATAATAGGGAGTGCACTGTACAGTAATTACATGCCTGGTCTTTGGCAGCCGGGCTGGGATTCAGCTATTTTTCACTAGCTGAGTAACTTTGGGCAAAACACTCCAAGCTTTTAAAAACTCTTTATCAGACCCTACAAGTCCCCACTTGATCCAGCCCCTGCCTACCTCTCAGACCATGACTAGTACTGTCACTTTCCACCTCTTTAACTGTCTGGATATGTTGAGTTCAGGTCCCACCTCAGGGCCTTTGCATTTGCTGTCCTCTCTTCCTGAGTGTCACCTGGCTGGCTACTTTTCATTAATCAGGTCTCAGTTCAAATGTCAAAAAGTCACCTCCAGGATCTCATAAACATAATGTTGATTATGTGAGTATGCACTCATATAATCCATTGTATAATTCCATTTACATAAAGTACAAAAAGGAACTAAACCAGTGTATGGTGGCGTAATTCAGGGGACTGGCTACTCTTTTCTGGGTGGGAGTAGTGATGGGAAGGAGCACCAGGGGGCCCTCTGGGTTGCTGCTAAATGATTAATTTCTTGATATGGATCTGATCTCCTGGGCATGTTCAGTTTGTGCAAACTCATCAAGCTGTTCACTTATAATATGTATATTTTTATTACACGTGTTACAATGCAATGTCGAATTGGTTTTCCTGGATCACCTAATCTATGACCCACCATCTTGGCTAAGCTATTCATTCTCCAGCCCATGACCTTGTTTTATTTTCTTCATAGCATTTGTCACTGGCTGAAATCATTTTCATTATTGTTTATGTATGTACAGTCTAGCCCTTCCCCACCCCCTTTAAAATATAGTATCATGTGGCCAAGATCTCTGCCTGCCTTGTTTACTATCCCCAAATATCAGTACCTAGAGAGTCTTGTTCTAGGTATAAGCTGAACAGAGAAATATATGTAAAATAAGAAATGGCAAAAGGGTGGCCCTTTAAGGATATAACATCAATTGAAAGTCAAAACGGAGAAGCCAACTGCAGAAGAAATAAAAAATGTCAATGACATTTAGCATCAGGAGTATGTGTCAAATGTTAAATTTAACAACGAGGAGGGGGTACATAAAGTGTCATTCTTTGGCACCTCTGTGAGAGTGGTTGAAGTTACTTCTCACAGCAGAAACTGGGTCATTTATCTCTGTACAAGTAAGAATTTTGCATAAGGCCTGGTACAAAGAAGGTCTGAGCCAAGAAGAGTAGCAAGAGTTTTCTGAGACGCTTGGTGAGGATTCTTAAGTTTCCAAGAAAAAGAGGGTCATATTCAACTGTAATGTCTGCCATGGGCAAGGGAGTAGGTAGGCACAACATACATGCAGAGGTAGGTGGAGCAGATACAAAGAAGCATTCAAGAATATGAAAAGGGTTCCTTACAAATCACAAACAATACTCACCTACTTTTATTGCCAATTCTAAGATGTTTATAAAGAAAAAATTAATATGTGTCAGTCGTGTTGGTGACTTGGATGTTACATAGTAACTTTATGCTATGCAGAGTAACTTACATGCTGATATAACTTACATTCATGAGGAAATTTACACCACAGCCTGGTATAATGGAAACTGAAAAGTAAACCTTTAATCTGTAATCAGTTCTGCCACAAACTCTCTTTATAACCTTGAACAAGTCCTTGAACTTTAGTGCTCAATTTTTCTACCTGTGAAATAAGCTAGTTGGATCTGATGCTTGCTAACGCCCATTTCCAGTTCTTGAACACTGTGTACTATTCCTGACTTAAAAAAAGAAAACAAACTCATTTCCTAAGCTTATGTTCACAGGACAATACGCCACCCACAAGTATGTAAATCAAAGTTACTAGATGCAGTGAGGTAGGAGATCCTTTTACCCAGTCTTCTTGCCAAACCAAGGGTATCACCCACTCAGATTCTCTACAGTGTTGTGTTCAGACTCCCATTTCTTGGTAAGGCAAGAAGCCCTATCATACTTCAACTAAACAATTGGATTTCTCGGCACAATTATTTCCTTTGCTTGAGTTTTCACTGCCTTAGGCACCATGTTTCCCATCAATTCAAGTCTACTCTCATAGTTAGCACCACAGTTCTTGTTTTTTTCTGACACTTAAATAATGAATAGAACTTGATCACCTGGAGGTATTCTTACTCTATTACAACAGTTATTAGTTATTTTAATTAGACAAAACCACCATTCCTTTTGCTATCCCACCATACTGTCAAGTGCCTGTTAAAGATATTACAGTAATAAGTTATTAGCATCTTTTAAATTTACATTAACAAAAACAGACAAATGAGAAGTCAGGAAATGAAAGAAGGAAAAAAAAAAAACCTTTCAGATGTCATAATTAACCAAAGCTTAGAGTAACTCAAAAAATCATTAGTAGCTATCTTTCAATTTTTAAAAAATATATACTATGCATATCCTAGTTAAAACTGCAGGAGTGATCATTTGTCTCTCATCAATTAAAGATGGGAAAACGGACAAGGACGATGCTCTGCTGTGGATGAGCCCCACACCATCCTTTCTTTAAAAGAGGAGCGATATTACTAATGGAGAATAAGAAGTCCAGTGGTTGATCACTTGTCCATGAGTCATCACCAACTCCTAACTCCCCAAAGACCTTTTGACTACTGTGACTCTTGCCACCTGCAGAACGTATGGATCAAATCTACAGGAAGCCAAGTTCTAATAGCTATTCAGCATCCACCACTGGCCCTCCTAGGTTTTTATTCTCTTGAAACAAGGAGAAAGAGGACAGGGCCAATGCTCTGATGTGTTTTAGTGCTGGGACTGACTGCTCACTGAACTGAGGGAGAGCGTTTCCCATCTTTCTCCTTGACCCCCTCATTTCACCAACTCAAGCACCACTACCCACCCCCCCAAGTCTGCAAAAGCAGGCAGCCTGCAGAGAGCTCACTCCAGGAGGTGAGTTACTAAACCAGCAAGGTTGGGTTTCTAGGCACCTTCATCATGTGGCCTAACAAACAGGCTCAAGACAGAGACGGTTCATTAGCAGCATTGGCAAAGCAGGTAACTGAGGACACACAAATGTTGCCTGCCATTTTAGTAAACAAGAATGTTGCTTGCCATCAAGTCAGCAGTCACTGCAGCCGCCGGAGACAGTGCACCCTGAGGGGAATACAGGATGCAGAAAAACAGGATACAGGCCCTAGAGAGTGAAGATGCATATCAAAGGAATAACTTCAATAAGCCCAGACTCTTACACCTTCCCAAATTGAGCAAAGCATTAAAATCACTACCTTGACATATCTGATTTTTGTGACTAGCCCTAATCTTTTGATGTTCCACTACAAGTTTTTTTTTTTGTTTTATTTTCAGCCCAAACTCCCATATATCCTGGCTCCTCCCTTACCTCTTTGGAACAGTTTCTCAGAGCTATCCAGAAACTTCCCCAGGATACAACCCTCAATAATGCCTCCAATAAAATATATTTCCCAACTTTCAGGGTGTGCATTTTTTTTCTGTCGACATAATAACACCTCAGGACTCCAAAACCCAGTCCCAGGGACTTTTCCTTAACATGCCTGCAGCGCCTGGTACAGGGCCAGGCGCCCTCCGCAGCGCTAGGGTAACCCACGTCAGCGACAACTGAGAGCTGGGTGGCTCTCACTCCGGGGTGGCCCGGACTGTCATTACCCGCTCCGCCTGGGACCCCCGACACCTGAAGCGAGGTGGGGGTGGGGGGATGCTGGGGTCTCTCGTGCGCCCCCGGGCGCAGCACCGCGCGTCCCCTCCACAGGTGCGGCGCCCTAGCGGCCGCGCACCGGGGCCAGGAAGAGGTGGACAGACAAGGACAGGAGGGCATCATTGGCTGCTCCAGGCTCCCACCAAGAGGCCCGCTCACCTGGGACCTGGCCGCCAGGAGCGGGGACCGGAGCGCCAGGTCTCTCAGTAGTTTCCAGGCCTGCGCCACCACAGGGGCCGCCATCTTAACCAGAAAACTTGCGCGGAGAGCCAGGCGGGGCGCGGCGAGGGCGGGAAGGGGAGGGGAGGGGAGGGGGCGGGGCCCGGCCGCCCCTCCCGCACCGCCCCCTCCGCCCAGGCCCGCCTGCTGCCCCCGGGACGTGGCAGCGCCTCTGAGGGGCCACTTTCTATAGCCCTGCGTCCCCCACTGCGACTCGCACCTCGGCCCCATGTTCACTTTCAGCCTTCAGAGGCCCCGTGGCCTCCTCACCGTGCTACCCCGGCTCACCATGTGAGCAAAAACACATCCCGAGCCCTACGGTCGTGGGGCTTAAACTGCACTGGGGCGACAGGCCAGTGCACGTTAGCCGGTGCCGTGAGTGCTCTGAGGACCGGCCCACGGAGCTGACGCCAAGTAAGGGAGGCCTCTGGTCTGGTCCTTGGGCCCCAGAGGCTCGCCTAGGGAAGCGATATTTGAGCTGAGCCTTGAGGGAGTACGGGAGAAGCAAGTGGGTCTGACGAGGTCGGTGGATCCCCTCTGCACCTGAGTAAGAATTTTTTATCTTTTACCGAAGGTTAAGGCAAATCAATTGAAGCACTTTAAGCCAGTAATCACCAGAACAAGAGCAAGCGTTTATTCGGAGTTTACGTGACTCTAAGCCCTGTATATGTAATAAAATTACTATAGCAAATAAGCTTAATACGTGCCAGGCACGTTACAAATTATGAACTAATTTAGTCTTTATAGCAGCCTTTCCAGTAGGTACCAATGTATAAATCCCCGTTTTGCAGAAGAGAAAACTGAGGCCAGAGAGGTTACCTAACTTATTGAAGGTCAGAGATCTGATACGGATTAAAAATGGTTCAAACCCACGCTCTCTTCTCCCCACCCTATTAAGTACCATTTTAGAATTTTTTTTAACCTTACTCTGTTCTTGAGCCTATGATCATGAGAAAATGTACAATGTAACAGAACTAGGAAACTATTTCTGCTTTACTTCCCTTTTTACTTTTTCTCCTTTTAATTTTTTTTAATTTTTATTTTGACAAAACAAATCTACAGAAAAGTTGCAAGAACATTACCCCCAACTCCGAAGTGTCCTTTACCCAGATTTACCACTTATTTATATTTTGCCTCATTCCCCATTTTTCATAGATATAGATACATAGCTTTATAGCCCATTCTTAATCACAAGTTTACTGGCTAGATTTAGCATCCATTGTTGATTATTTCTTGAATCAGTTATTACTGTAATGGTTGTAAAATCATGATTGTCTAATTCCATTCCTTTCTACATTTTTTAGTTTACTTTCTACTCTGAGAAGAGCTTTACCATCTCCCACGTTTATTTATCCTTGTATTCACTTGTATCAATATGGACTCATGCGTCCCTTTTTATTCAGTGCCAAGCCTATGCTCATTCCTTTTACATGTACTCAGCTGCCTCTGAATATGGGTCATTTAAGCCTCACAGGAACCCTGTAAGGGGTGATGATGTTATTCCCATTTTACCAGAGGGGGAACTGTACTACAGAAACACTGTGTAACTTGCCCAGGGTCACAGCCTGGGACCAGACCCCAAAGCTGAAATCTGACCACACCCCAAAGCTGAAATCTGACCACACCCTTCTCTTGACAGGAGGGGATCTGAGTTCCCACCTCATCTATCATTACTTGTACTGGGTCTGCCATCTAGCCAGGATGGAGCAAAGATTCATTAATGTTTACAGACTGAATGTTTAAGCATGGTGAGAGCTTTGAACATGTTGTCAGAAGGAAGCAGACCTCCTGTAGAATTAATCAAAGGTGGTTTATTCAGACAGTACTATGGCAAGGGAGTTGGCTACTATCACTTTCCTTCCAGCAGAGACCTGAAAGGGTTTGAAAAGAAGAGTGCATTTCGTAAAGAGAAAGGAAAGCCTCCTTAGACAGTCTTTGATGAGTGTTCTGTTAGGATGGGATTTTTTTTCTATTAGGGCAGGATTTTTGGAAGTGGAGTGGGCAGAGTCTTTCTGATTACCATTCATGTACATGTGGCAATCTTTGATTGGTTCATTATCTACTAGTGAATTTCTGGGCTGGGTAGCATCATATGAGTTTTCCTGTTTCAATTGGAAGACAGCCTATTCCTCAGCTTTGGGGCCCAAGTCCTGCATCAGCAATTCCTCAGTGTCTTCATCCACATTCTCTAATTCTGCCATCTCTGCAGCCAAGGGGTTGGGGGAGATGGAGGAGAAGGACCTTTGTATGGTATCTCCAGTGCTTAGCACACTGGACCAGGATTAGAGAAAGTATGAAACAAACACATGTAGGATGACTCACACTTATTGAGTTCCTCCTAAGACTTCTCGCTATTTTCTACCCTTTTTTCCCAAATAGGAAGCTCTTTGAGGTCAAGGATCCACCAAAGAGTTCTGCACTGTGCTTTGCTGAGATGAGCCCTGGGTTTTCAGTGAAACTGGATTGGATTCAAATCTCACCTCTGCCTTCTGTGAATCTGTGACCTGAGGAACTACCTAGGTCATACAGTGATAGTAAGTATTCAGTGAGATGTTGTATGTAAAGACATTGCACATAGCAAGGTCTCAGTAAATGTTGTATTTCTTCCTCTGATATATTCTTAATAAATATTTGATATCCAATGTGAAACACCAGAGCCAATCTGAGGTATGGGTCATAAGGTCCCTGACACTTTGTAACTTATCTTGATAGCTCTGGCGAACAGTAGAGACGTGTATGTGCCAGATGAAAGTATTAAAAGAGCGTAAAGTTGTTGTCTCCAGGAAGAGGGTGGAGGATAGGGGTCAGGGAACCTTTACATTTTTAGAACTTCGCAAATACTGATTCCTGGGCTCCACTCTAGACCTACTGAATCAGAATCACTTAGGATGGAGTCTGACATCTGCATTTTAAATAATCTTCTCAAGGAGTTATTTAGTTTGAGAACTAAAAAAAATTTTAAAAAGCAGGCAAACCAAACCATAGCGGTAAACTCTCAAGAGGTTTCCCAGTGAATCAAGAGGCAAGTTACTCTGCCTTCTTCCACTGGGTTCCTAAATGTAGAGTGAAAATCCTGTGATGCGTAGATGAAGGTGATGACTAAATGCTGCTCTCAGAGAGTCTTGACACATGGGTATAAGACCTGTCTTCTACCAGGAGTCTAGGTCAGCCCCGACATGTAGAAGCATTGGCTAAGGGTGAATAAACAGTGATTCTATGCTTTTTCTTTATCAGTATTGCAATTGTGAACTGCTTGAGTAGTAACTGTGGCCTTAGGCAATACCACTACCAAAGCATTCTGTACTGTCTGGGATCAGATTGAAGCACAGAGGTAGATATCAGACAAACTGAGTTCAGGTCTTGACTCTGTGATTTAATAACTCTGAGCTTGGGCCAGTTATTTCGCAGCCTCAAACCTTTATCTGTGAAAGGGGGATTATAATAGTATGTATTTTGCCAGTGTGTTACTGAGTCCAACCTCGTACTACTTGCTGCACAACAGGCCAATAAATCGAGAGACAAGTTGCTGGAACAAGGAATAGTGACTTTATTCAGAAAACCAGCAAACTGAGAAGATGGTGGACTCGTGCCCCAAAGAACCCATCTTGCCTGAGTTAGAATTCAGGTTTTTTTTTATACTAAAAGGGGAGGGAGTAAAATCAAACATTTCCTGGTTCCTGTCAGCCTCTGGAGAGGATGTGTTAATTTCTTCCTCCCTGCAGTCATTCAGGGGTGGGCCTGATCAAGATGTTCCCTGTGAGCTAAACAAAGGTATTTTAGCTTAATGCTCATTACCTGCGAGGGAGGGTTCCCAGAGATGGGCCATTATGTATAATTTAAGCTTATAGGCAACATCCGTTTAGTGATTAACTTGTAGTAGAATGCAAAGGGTTCTTCCCCATTACAAGTGCATTGTCAAGCACTGGAGATCCCAGTGGCTGTTAGCCGCTAGGCTTTCTTTGCTTGACTAAGAAATCCTTTTTCATGTTTGTTTCTTTACCATTTACATCAGTGAGCCTGTTTCCCTGTTAGTAAACTGAAGGCCAAGTATGACAGCATCTTATTTGAACTAGTAGTTAACAATATAGCACTTCTCATAAACTTTGCATACACTGGAAATATTAAGTTCCAAAACTCCTTCATCAAACTTTGGATTTAGAACAACCTGCCTACACTATTTCTTATTGAGTTAATCGTTCCAGGAAAGAAAATAAAAACATCAATAGACCCACACACCTTCTTTCATTTTAGCAGTGCCTGTTAACAGTGAAATAATGTGCTCATTTTCATATCCACACTGATTACTCCCTGGGCCCAGATTTGCCAAAGAGGCATGTCAGGAAACCTAGCACAGGGATCATGCATCTAGCAGTTCCAGTGGTTGTTTATCATTACCTTTTCATTTAAGCATAAAAACCATTTGACAAATACAGACTCATTGTAACCAGTAGAAATGAATAGAATTTTTTACAAAACAATCCTAATTTTCATGGATAACATATTTGAATTCATGCCACTCCCTGTCAGGAATGAAAATCACTATTAAGATGATGAAACAAAGGGCATTTGTGGATTTTGTCTGGTTATTTCTTCTTTAATGGATAACAGATTTCTTGAATTTACAGGCAAAGAAACTTTGGGCTTTCATTATGTACACTGATAATACCTCTGTTGCTGTTTGTGACAGCCATTTTAACCAATGCTTCAACTGTGTTATTTGCCAATGGCACAGAAAGAAGTTCCATTGTGCTCCAGTTATTTTTTCCCTCTTCAATAATGCATTAAAATGATTAATTCTGATGACATTTTTCAGCAGCTTATTTAAATTTTAAGGTGCACAGAAGAAAAGGGATCTGAAACTAAAAGTGTCTCCTCTGACAAAACCACAATGAGCTCAAGAGAAATTCTCACTATATCCTGGAGAGGATCTGGGGGAGGGAAGGTAGAGCCATAGTAACAGGTCAAAGTCAAGATGAAAAAGAAGAGTAAGGAACATCAGAAACCAGGAGAAGGAGCATTCAGGGACAAGGTCAGCTGGAAGACTATAAGTGGAGAACTGAGAGTTAAGGATAGAAACAAAGGCGATGACATTCTATTGGTCGGGAAATTTAGAAATGGATAAAGAAGATGGTAAAAGTGGAGTGAAGAACATTTACACAAAGGACAGTGGAGAAGCATGGACTGAAAGAGAAAAATGGTACCAGATTGTGGGAAAGGAATTTCCTTCAGAAAGAAACCTGTTTTCCCACTGCAATCGAAAGCCGTGGAATTTAGCACTTTCAATATTATTAAGACATCCTTCATTTAAATACCAAAATAGGGACTTCCCTGGTGGCACAGTGGTTAAGAATCCTCCTACCAATGCAGGGGACACAGGTTCGACCCCCGGTCTGGGGAGATCCCACATGCTGTGGAGCAAGTAAGCCCATGTGCCACAACGACCGAGCCTGTGCTCTAGAGCCCATGAGCCACAACTACTGAGCCCATGTGCCACAACTACTGAGCCCATGTGCCACAACTACTGAAGCCTGGACGCCTAGAGCCCATGCTCCGCAACAAGAGAAGCCACTGCAATGAGAAGCCCACGCACCACAACAAAGAGTAGCCCCCGCTCACCGAAACTAGAGAAAAGCCGTGCACAGCAACGAAGACCCAAAGCAGCCAAAAAATAAATTAATAAATAAATAAATTAATTAAATACCAAAATAAAAATTAAAGGCATTCCATTTCAAATGACCTGCTTCATTAGGAAGTGAGCAGTCACAGCAATGGTTTTTAATAGAATTCCTTTTTTTTTAAATTTATTTTATTTATTTAATTTTGGCTGCATTGGGTCTTCCTTGCTGCACATCTACTCTTTGTTGCAGCACGCGGGCTTCTCATTGCAGTGGCTTCTCTTGTTTGTGGAGCACGGGCTCTGGGCACACGGGCTTCAGTAGATGTGGCTCGCAGGCTCAGTAGTTGTGGCTCGTGGGCTGTAGAGCGCAGGCTCAGCAGTTGTGGCGCACGGGCTTAGTTGCTTCACGGCATGTGGGATCCTCCCGGACCAGGGCTTGAACCCGTGTCCCCTGCATTGGCTGGCGGATTCTTAACCACTGCACCACCAGAGAAGCCCCAGTAGAATTCCTTTAAGAGGTTTCTGTTTTGTTTTAATGTCTTTGGGGCCGTATTCTCCAAAGGTTCTGATTCAGTCTGTCTTGGGACCCAGAGATCTGCATTTTTATAAGTACCTCTTCCACCCCACCATCTTTATTGTTGGTGATCCATTGTCTATGACTGGAGAAGCACTGATCCAGAAGGTGGGACTTTGAGAAAGCTAGAGGAAAATGACAGAAATCATCCAATTCCTCTCTTTCTCTCTCATTTTCTTTTCCATTTCTTACCCCACTTGTAGTATGTTTCTTAACCTTTCCCTACCCCTCCAAAATCTCAGTACATGAGAAGAAGAAGTATGGAATGAGGCTCCAAAGGAAGGTTTCATGCTGTTCCCTCTGATGGAAACAACTCTTCCCTGTTGTTCACTGGACTCGGGCTCTCTCTTCCCTAGAGAGGGTTTCAGTCACCACCCTCTTCAGGAAGCTTCTCTGAAGACAAGGCTGGGGATCATCTCAGTGGTTATCATTAGGCAATTACCCCATTAGTTTCTTGTCTGCTTCTTTCTTTAAGATTTAAAAATCTGCAGTGACAGGGACTGTGCCTTCTTTGCTCTTACGACCCTGCACCCAGTACAGTGCCTGGAAGACAGGCGGTATTCAACTGACATTGGCTAAACAGATAACTAAGTGAAGATGAAACCAGTGCAAAAATCACCCTAATAAGAAAATTCAAAGATTCAATAATGTCTAGAAATCTGCCAGTACCTCCTAAGAAGAATGGAAGTTGAGTCCCATGAAGGGAAATAACCTGCCTAGGATCACACACTACCCTAGTGGTTTTGTTCACTGTTCCTCAGTTCTTAGATGCCTTCAAGATTGATCTCTCCCTTACCTCTCTCTCGTTCCCCTACATTTATTGAACATATATGTGCTTTCTCCAAGCTTTACAGAAATTATCTTACTTAATCCCCACCACAGCTGTATTTTACAGATGTGCAAACTGAGTCTCACAGCAGAGAGTAAGTTGCCTGAAGTAATGACTAGGAAGAGGCCAATCTCAATCAATCTGGGATTGAATCTACACCAGCACGATCTAATGGATCTTTTTGCAATGATGGAAAAGTTCCATAACTGTGCTGTCTGATACCATAGCCTTCAGCCATGTATGGCTACTGAGCACTTGCAATGTGGCTGGTGAAACTAAGAAAATAATTTTTTTTTTTTTTTTTCCGGTATGCAGGGCTCTCACTATCGTGGCCTCTCCCGTTGCGGAGCACAGGCTCCGGACGCGCAGGCCCAGTGGCCATGGCTCACGGGCCCAGCCGCTCCGCAGCATGTGGGATCTTCCCGGACCAGGGCACGAACCCGTGTCCCCTGCATCGGCAGGCGGACTCTCAACCACTGCGCCACCAGAGAAGCCCCTAAATTTTTAATTTTAATTAATTTATATTTAATTTTGAATAGCTGCACATAGCTAGTGACTGCCATATTTACCAGTAAAGGTCTATGCTATCCAACTGATGTGCAGACTTTGTATCATCTCACTATTTTCTTAATTGTATTCCTATTAGGTACAAGTTATATGAATTGGGTTCCTAATTTAGGTACAAATAGCTTATTTAGGCGGTGATCCTAGGCAGCAGGAAAAGGAATGGGGAAGTGAGACAGGGAAGATGGAACAGGCTGTAGGCAATTGGGGTTCAGTTTCAGAGAGCACTCTGATAGAATGTTATGGAGCATACCTCAAAATGGTCCCATCGAGGGATGAGGAAGTGGTCATGTTTTTCCACCAACTCCCATGCCTCAGTGGTTGAGAGCTGCTCCTGGGGGCACTTCCAGCTTCCCTTTCCTCAGAACAGTTACGCCCCTGTGGTTAGACAAAGCCTTAGAGCAGAGAGACGCAGGTCTCTGAAGCAGTGATTGTCTTGCAAAGCTGCCGGTGACTTCCAGGGAAGTCAAGGAGATGTGGACCCAAGTAAAACTATATTGCCTCTCCCTTTAAACTGACCAGATTAGTTCATATCAATATTTTATCTGGGTTGGGAGGAAGGGCACTCGAGATTGTGTTGGTAAGAAAGGTTCTGCTACTTAAACAGAGAGAGAGAGAGAGAGAGAGAGAGAGAGAGAAAGAAAAAAGTTTCCAAACTACAGTTCTAAACTGTAATCTTGCCTGTTTTCATGACCAACTCAATTAACTGGATTTTATCCTATTCTGTATCATTTCTAGCTCAGCATGGATGCTCTAAGTATCCCTGCAGTCTAGGCCCCATAATGTAGTCATAAAATAGCTGATCCTGGACTTTCTCAGTGGAGACATGAAGAGACTCAAGCATTCCAGAAAGCGCTTGTTTGGTTCTTTCCTATTTGATATATTTAAAAAGTTTAGCTGCAATAAGAGCAGAGAATCAGGGAGAACCTGATTAAAAAAATATAGTTTTAAAGAAGAAATAGAAGTGATGCAAATAGTAATTTCTCCTCCTCTGATATCAAGCTCTGTTGAGCTCTGGAAAGAGGAAACATGTAATTATGATAGAAGTGAATCAACTGAAAGCCAAGTCAGAAAGGCAGATCAGCTTCTGAAGAGATGCCCTAGCTTCTATAAAGACAGTAGGTAAAGAGTCCTAGCCTCTCTACCTGGATCGGCTGCTGGTCCATACGATCTCGGGCTGAAAGAACATGGAGAACTCCTGATAGTGTAGGCAAAAGGAATGTTACCAGATTTCTTTCAGAGAGAATGGCCATCCATGGAGGCTAAGAAGAGCTTAGCTACCTCAAAGAACCTGCCTGAAGAGATTTCTTCATGCTAAAAACCTCTGTAAATTTCCTTTCAAAAATTATGTTTAAGAAGAAATAGGAATAACCTTACACCAAAGTGAGGGCAAGAGTGTCCACCAGAGTGAAGACAGTAATGCCACAAGGGAGAAAATGAAGAGAGACAAGTAAAATTTTCACACGGAAATATTTTAAGTACCTAGAAGCTCTGAGGAAAATAACACCATGATGAACAAATGATGTGAATAAAAAATTCAAAAAAGAAAAGGTAAAAGTGGCCAGTAAACAAGAAAAAGAGCCAGCTTCACTGATAGCATTGAAGAAATGCAAAATAAAAGATAATATTACCTTTTGAAATGTATATGTTTTTAAACCAATAAAAATGCCCAATTTGGGTACAATTGTGGAGGAAATAAATACTTTTTAATATTGTCAGTAGAAGTGTGAATTGTTACATCCTTATAGAGGACAATTTGGCAATATATATCCAGAGCCTAAGAGTTTAAATCCTCTAGTCAAATAATTTTATTTCTAGGGATTATCCTAAACAAATACTTAAATTTGCAGTCAAAGATTTTTGTTGCAGCAATTTATTTAACAACGAAAACTTGGAAATCACATAGCTGGTGAATAGTTAATAAAAAAAAACACACTAGAATATTGAAAAATGCCAAAAAACATATTATAAAATTTTAATTTATTTAAAGAAGCAGTGTATGCACACTGTAAGATTTCTTAAGTCTCTGAAGGTAGTAGCCACTGTTAATAGTTCATTTCTTTAAGAAGTTTTCTTCAACAAATTTTCTATTTTGATATATCAATGTATGTATCTCTATCCCTATCTATCTATCTATCTGGCCCACTACTTGTCTTTGTAAATAAAGTTTTATTGGAAGTCACTCACACCCATTTGTTTATGTATTGTCTATGGTTGGTTTCCAGTTACAATGGCAAAGTTGAATAGATGCAACAGAGAACCTATGACTAAAAATATGTAATATCTGGCCCTTTACAGAAAAACTTTGCAAACCCCTGCACCAGCATACAAACTCATTACAGTGTTACCTCAGAGAGTGCAAATATTTTTGTCTGCTTTGTTTGCTGTTGTATTCCCAATGCCTAGAACAGTGCCTGGCATATAGTAGGTGCTCAGTAAATATTTTTGGAATGAATTAATGGGATCAGTTGCTCCTGGTAATGCACAGTTGTGTGGTTTTCACATTTAGTGCTTGTTTTAGTATTACAAATAACACTGCAATGAACACAGATATTTGCTTACTTCTGCAATTATATCAGAAACAGTACTTTGAAAAATATTTAATGATGTGAGAAACATATTGATATATCAAATTTTTTAAAAAAGCTAAAATTTTTGTTACTTTAATTTTTGTTATTGAAAATGTGTGTGTATAACCATAAATAATTTGATATCTAGGAGGTGGGATTGGGGTGATTTTTATTTTCTTTATTGTTATCTAAATTTATCATAATTAACACATATTGGTAGTAAAAAATGTATTAAATGTATTTTTAAAGGACTCAAAAGATCCTTTTCATCTTGTCCCTTCTCTGTCCTATTTTAAATTATTTAATACTTCCCATCCCTATAAGTTAAATCTAAATTCTTCCACCCAGGGCTTAAGGCTATTGAGCCACTGGTTTAAATACCTGTTTCTGTCTCCCTAGTGGCTTTCCTTCATGAAAGGTTTGTTCAGCCAGACTTGTATATTACTCTTTCTCCTCAGAAAAAGCCTTATAAATTCTACCTTGGCACACTTAGTCATAGCTTTTGTCCTGTCCATAATGCCATCCTTTTCTCCACCTTCCTGAGCCTGCCACTGAAGCGTCCAATTCTTCCCAGTAGCATTCCTAAGTCCTTCCCACATTATCATCCTTCTACAGCATCTACTGTCATGGGTGGCAAATCTGGTTTCCTTTAGGAGACAAAGCAAGAAAACCTAAATGAACAACGTAGTACTCCATACAAGGGAATAAGGAGTCTTGGGGACCATGGCAACAAGTACATGTCCTATCTAAAGGCAGACAAATGAAAAAATAAATTTGTTTTTAAAGGCAGACCAAACAATGCAAGACTGCTGACAAAATTTACCATACAGCTTATACTTTATGGGTGTATAAACTGCTTGGAACTTTTTCCTGAAGCCCGTGGGGTTTAGGGATGCAGAAAGAGGGGCAGAAGGTGAGAGTTAATGGAGGTCCAAAAGTAGGATGGGGGTAGGTTGAGAATGAGGGATGGACAAGAGGTTTCAGGCTTAAAGAGAAGGGAAGGGTAGGATTTAAGACTGGACTAAGGATGTCTGTGGTAGAAGTTATACAGTAATTTTTAAAATGGAATTCTAGTGTTTTATGTTTTAGGCTATATCAGAATATCCCTAGTGTCAAAATGGCTTCAAGAAAACAGACCAAATAAAATATCTTGCTTCATCACCCATACCTGTACCCAAGTTCTTCTCATAGTAGTAAAAACAGCAATAGCTAAGTTGAGTTGAGTCTATATTATGTGCAGTCACTGTGTTAAGCACACTTACTGAGAGTGTCCACCTGACTCAGTTCTCAAGATAGCCTTATGAGGTAAATGCTATTCCTCTCTTACAGATTAGAAAAAAGACATAGAAAGAGGCAGTGATCTGCCTGAGGTCATATGGCTAGGAGGTGGCAGGGCTGACTTGAATCCAGAGTCTGATCCAGAAGTTGTACAATGAATATACATCTTCTGCAAATTAGCCACTTCACCACTGTGTTGTGCAGCTCAGAAGTGCTGAAAGAAAGGGAATGTTTGGTAGCAAGAGTATAAGTTAGGGTTTCTGAACCTCAATACTGTTGACATTTTAGACTGGATAATTCTTTGTTGTAGAGGCTGTCCTGTGCATTGTAGGATATTTATTAGCATGCTTAGCCTCTATTCGCTAGATGCCAGTAGAAAATGCCCTGAGTGGTGACAGTCACAGCTGTTTCCATATATTGCCAAATGTCCCTGAAACGGGCAGGGTATTGTTGGAGGGCGTGAAGGAGCAAAACCTCCCCTAGTATAAATATTTATACCACTGGTATAAATACTTGTCCTTAGAGCAGAAGTGTAATACTTAATATTGTCATTCCCCTTTTTATGGACTTTCATAATCCCAGATGTATCTCTTCCCCCACCAATATCCAACTCCGAGAACAACAGAAATTATTGCACAAAATATTGTGCATTTTATATATCTAACCCTTTCATAGCTTAATTTCATTAAATTCCATAGCAGGAGGGAAGCAAAAAAGTTCTAAGTCATCAGACAATCATTAAATGAATTAAAATAGTAATTCTCATGTCATTAGTCTGATTTTAGCCAAGCCAAGGAAGTACTATTCCAAGATTCTGCACGAAATAGCAAATTTCAATTTGAAAGTTCTCCAAGCAGTTAATGGTCCTGCTATCCATTTGATTTAGTAAAGGTTCAGAGCATTTGTTAGCTAAACTTTCCCAGAAAGTCATTTTTATAATATCACTGTTAGTCTATGCCATTAGGATCATTTCTTTCTACGATAAAATGGGATTTTATGTTATCATTCTGTGTCTCAGGGAAACATATAATTTTTAATGGAAGAAATCTAAGATTAACCTCCATAGTCTCCGTAAGTGATTTCATAGCATCAGTCTGTGCAAAGGGAGAGTTTCATATTCTAAAGAAAATCAGCTCATATTATTAAAAACAACTGCCATATAGTATGAAAAATATTGTAAAAGTATTTGATTATACCTCAAAATACAAGTTGTATTTCTTTGCCAGGAAAAAGAAAGTGAAAACTATTTGAGCTCTAATTCTGAAAGGCAAAATTTTGAACATTGAATGTTGGCTATTGCCTGTGGCCTAACTGGGTAAGAGCAATTCACCTGTTTGATCCAATTTGTTCTAACCTGTGCATTTCACATGGCAAGGGCAGAAAGTCCTAGTTCCATTGCTTACCAGGATTTATTTTTTTTAATATTTATTTATTTGGCTGTGTTGGGTCTTCTTTGCTGCGCACGGGCTTTCTCTAGTTGTGGTGAGCGGGGCCTACTCTTCGTTGTGGTGAGCGGGCTTCACATTGAGGTGGCTTCTCTTGTTGCAGAGCATGGGCTCAGTAGTTGTGGCTCGCAGGCTCTAGACCACAGGCTCAGTAGTTGTGGTACACGGGCTTAGTTGCTCCATGGCATGTGGGTCTTCCCGGACCAAGGTTTGAACCCGTGTACCCTGCATTGGCAGGCGGATTTTTAACCACTGAGGCAACAGGGAAGTCCCAATGCTTACCAGGAATTTTGATCAAGACTTCCATTGCAAGTGACAAAAACTTAAACAAAACTCAGTGTATTTATTGGCCAACATAAAACACTCCAGAAGAAAAGAGTGTCTGTTCTGAAATATAACTATTTGGACCTAAACATCATGAGGAGGCTTGCTCTCTCTCTCTCTCTCTCTCTCTCTCTCTCTCTCTCTCTCTCTCTCCCCCCCACCGCCTCCCCCCGCCCCCGCCATCACCATCATCATCCTCATCACCTCTGGTCTGAGTTTCTCTCAGTTTGGCTTTCTTCTTTTAAAATCGTTTTTCACAAGATGAAGAAGTGGGTACTAGGAACTTCCACATCACATCCTTACCGCCTGTTGATTATAGAAGAAAGAGAGCCCTCATCCCCTAGCTCAAGTTCTAAAAATATCTAAAAGATTCTGATGAGGCCATCTGGGGTCCCAGTTCCATTCCTGGACACATCTCTGTGGTGAAAAAGGGCTGCCATGATGTTTTAGGTTGGATTCAAGTACAAGTGGTTTTATTAAGGAAGTTCTCCCAGTAGAAAATGGTAAGCAAATGAGGGTAACAGGGTAAGGGAAGGAAAAGAGTCTGTCAAAGCTGCAATATCGGATGAAGTGCCAGCCTCCTTCTGATCCCACAGGGAGCTCCAGAACATAAATTGCACCTCAGAGTTTGGCCCAGTGTGGAAGCAGGGGAGCTGGGCTTTGCACCTGTGCCCCAGTAGTTGGCTACAGGTTGCCCTGAGAGGATATAATCTCCTAGGCACTTCCAGCTCTGGCTCTCTGGAGGTGAGGCAACTCTAGTAGCCCAAGTGCAAACCTCTGTGGAAGGTTGCGGGTACCAGCCTTTTGCAGCATAGGTCAGGGAAGTTGGGGGCTGGGCACACAGCACTGGTGTTTGCTGCACATGCTCATCCCTGAGTGGTACTGGTTCTCTGTGATTGGTAGCTCCAACCAGAACCACATTTTTGAGCCAAAGAAGAATAATTTACTAAAAAAGGGAAGATCCTGTTACAGGAAAGAGAAAGGGGCAGACAGAATAATGAATGTCAGTTCTATCTGGCTTCACTTGATTTGTACTCACCAAATTTGACCCCAAGAAGGTTGAGTCAAGGTCAGGTAAACACACATTTAGAGAAGGAAAATTACATTTACTGAGAATCTACTATGTCACTGTTTTTGTTAACAACTTCATTGAAGTATAATTGTCACACAATAAAGGCACATACTTAGATTATAACTTTGATAAACTTTGACATATGTATACACCCATGAAACCATCACAGCAATCAAGTTGATAAACATCTCCATCACTACAGAAGTTCCTCTTTCTAACCTATCACTCCCTACCTTTCCTGGTTCCTCCATCCTCAAGCAATTGCTCATGTGCTTTCTGTCACTATAGATTATTTTGTATTTTCTAGAATTTTATATAAATGGAATCCTTCAATATATACTCTTTGCTTTTTGGTTTGATATGATTAGTTTGAGATTAATCCATGTTTTTCTGTGCATCAGTAGTTCAATCGTTTTTATTGCTGGGTAACTGTTGTAAAGATGTACCACAATTTGTTTATCTGTTCACCCGTTGATGGACTCTAGCATTTTTATGTATCATATTATATTTATATGTCATATTCTTTTCACCATACTGTGGGGCAGGTCTTACTATGCTCTTTTTACAAAAGAGGTGTTTAAGCTCAGAAAGATGAGCTAAGTTACCTGATATCTTAGCTCATAAGTAGTGGAGCTTAGATCTCAGGTTTTTCCCTCAGCAAAGTCTGTGCTGTTTTCATCCTCCCCATCTTTGTAAGAACACAAGTTTGACACTCAGTAATTGATTGTTAGTCACTCTAATTAGCAACATTTACATACTCAAAATGTGTTTTCCAATTTTAAACTCTTACTTAAAAATCTTGTCTCCAGCTTTGATGTTTTCTTTATGCCACAGTTGGGAAATAACCCATTTCCTACTCTCTTTCCTCTTAAAAATAACGAAACAGAATAATGCAATAGGATGTTTCCTAGCATCCTAGGAAACATGTCCAATCTTTGGCCATTTTTACTCTGCTGCACCAAATCATTTATCATTTCACTACTGAGCTATGCAGTTGATAGTTTAAGAAGTCAGCGCTAAGTGTGTGCCCTATTTAGATCCCTCGAAGTTTCAGAGTGAAATGGGAAATGATACTAGGTGAAAGCATTAGGAATTTCAGCAGTTTTCCCAATGACAAAACCTCACATCTCACTTCTTAGAAAATTCCAATGCACTTACTTTGGTACCTTAAATTTCTAAATTTACATTTTTAACTTGTGTATGTCCAGTCTCTCCAGTTCAACTGTAAATTCTGTGAGAGCATCTACCAAACCAACCTTATATAAAATCTGGATGTCCAAGCTCAAAATTCCAAGTCCATTCAACTGGAGGGTATATACACTCTAATCCTGCCAGACTACAGTCTTCAGATGAGAAGATGCCTAAGAATATAGTTTGAAAGATTTTGCCTATATTATAATATCATAAAGTAGGATCATCATAAAGGACTTAAGGAGATTAACAAAGTCTGGGTTAAGGAGAATGAAGCAGATCCTGCTGGAGCTCTACCCTTATCCCCTATGTGCTCACTTCTATACTTGAAAGGCCACTTACTGAAATCGCTTTGATTCTTTCTGCCTGTGGTCATTTCTCTGCTTTTGGGACAGACCGGTCCAGCATGCAGGACAGGACAGAAGTGCAGGAAGGTTAATGTCCCCACGAACAGTCCTCAACCAATAACAGAGAGTTGGTGGATAAATACCTCAGCTTTCTCGCCTCTTGGGTGGGGATAATACTGAGGCTGTTCTGCTTTGTCTCTTAGAGTTCCCCAGAGGAACTGAGCCCCAGTTACCCCCACTAGTCATCTGCTCCATAAATCACCTGTTAATGTCTTTCTTCCCTTCTCTGTCTCCATTCCCAACTCTTCTACCTTTGCTTTCTGTTGCAAAAGCCAAACAAAGACAGATATTGTAGCAACCAAAGTAATAGCAACCACTGCTACACATCTACAGCATATTGGGTTAAGTGTTTCCTATACATTAACCTATTCAATTCCCATAACTAATGTAAGAGGTAGGTATTTTTTATTCCCATTTGACTAATGAAGAAATTGAGTCTTTGAAAAGTTAAGAAACATCCCAACTTCACACATTAAGGGGCGAATCGGGTTCCCGCGAATTCTGAGTGACTCCCAATTCTATGTTTTACACTCTATCAGGGGGCTTCCCTGGTGGTGTAGTGGTTGAGAGTCTGCCTACCGATGCAGGGGACACGGGTTCGTGCCCCGGTCCGGGAGGATCCCACATGCCGCGGAGAGGCTGGGCCAGTGAGCCATGGCCGCTGAGCCTGCGCGTCCGGAGCCTGTGCTCCGCAACGGGAGAGGCCACAAGAGTGAGAGACCCGAGTACCGCAAAAAAAAAAAAAAGTATGCTCTATCAAAGCTCTCAGTCCAGGCCCCTTGGTATTGTGGTGTACACAATTAATACAAGCTCACCTAGTGGCCCTGGGAAATGCCAACATCTTTTTCTTATATGTTTGATAGTACCCAAGAAAGGATAGCTCCAGGAAAAACTAGTTAAATTGCATGGATTTTTTTTCTTTATTTGTGACTCTTTTGAAGCCTTGACATGCAGTTTAAAATGAGCATTAGCTCGTCTAGCTGTGTTTGCAGAAGTAATATCAAAATGATACCCTATTCACGTTTCTTTCAACCATCCACTCTGGCATAACTGATGGTGTGCCAGTGAGATTGCTATAAGTGAACATTTTCATCCTTGCCGCTAATTACTGAGGGAGAAAATTCAAGGAGTTCCCAATATATTTTATTTTTTAATATGAAACACACACACACACACGCACGCACACACACTACTTTCCTTGTTCTTGAATATATGCAATTTATCTATCAGTATCAGAGCAGGTTACATTTCTTACTCACTTGCTTTTGTTTCTTTTCCATCCATATGCCAGAGAGAAGGAATTTTAATCACCGAAGGAGAATTTGTATAATAAAAGTGATGTCTGCAATTCCTTCAGCGAAGAACATGAATAAATGATCTGTAGATTCTTAATGCATTGCTCCAAATATGAGTTTCAATTTGCACAGAAGTTTCAACAAATTGTTTTGTGTCCCTAAAGACATACAGGTACCTCATGGGATACATAGCAAAGGATTCCATTTAGAAAGAATTTTGTTTACGAGTAATATATCCTCTGCACTTTTCTCCGCTCTATTAATGGCTAATGACATTGAGTAATATAAGCATGCTGTTTTTCTTTTTCTTAAAAAAAAATTTTTCTTTTATTTATTTATTTTTGGCTGCATTGGGTCTTCATTGCTGCACGCGGGCTTTCTCTAGTTGCGGCAAGCGGGGGCTACTCTCCGTTGCAGTGCGCGGGCTTCTCATTGTGGTGGCTTCTCTTGTTGCGGAGCACGGGCTCTAGGTGCACAGCCTTCAGTGGTTATGTCACGCGGGCCCAGTAGTTGTGGCACACGGGCTTAGTTGCTCTGCGGCATGTGGGATCTTCCCGGATCAGGGGTCAAACCCGTGTCCCCTGCATTGGCAGGCAGGTTCTTAACCACTGTACCACCAGGGAAACCCTCTTTTCTTTTTAATGAGAGGTCCAACATGAACTTCGATCTAAAGTTTTCTAAGTTTTTCAGAATTCAGCACCACCTTTTCATTCAAGGATTTAAAAGCACAACACAAGAGTTGAGATCAAATGATAGCTTAAGTGACACACACTACACTAAGTTTTTATTTATTTTATCTTTACAACATGCCTGTGATACAGATGCTATTATTATACACATTTTTTAGGTAAGCAAACTGAGACTTAGAAAGGATAAATACTTGGCTGAGGGTCACACAATTATTACAGTGTTTAAATTTTACCCACAAGTTTTGTCATTTTATACCTTTATAATTAGTCCTGTTTAGTCTTGCCATACAGACCCTGCCCCTGCAAGTTAGCCTAAATGTCAAATATTTTGTCTCTAAAACTTGGCACTTGTTCCAAAGGCATTAGGTAGTTCATACTCACGTTATATAGTTGAAAGCGTTCCATATTACTTTGCTTGATGAAAGGAGTGGTAGTTAACTTTTTTGTGACATCTCCATCAACTTTAACCTATTCAACTTTAACAATAACACCAAATTTTTCATGTTTTTGTTATTTTGGTAGTTAAAAAGAATGCGGAAACTACCTACAAGTGCTAATAATTCATTTTTTGGATTTATTATGATCTGATGGTATTGATGAGAGACTGTTTAAAACATAAATTAACTATCATGGGCAGAACAAAGAAATATTCTTCCTCTTAAATTTTAATTTCAGATTTTTTAGCTTAAGGATGTTACAGAGCTTCAAGTTTGAGATCTGAAATCATATACACTCTAACATCAATAGGGTATCATTTTCGTAATTGTTAATAAAATTTCATATGGAAAAGGAGAGGGAGGGGTCAACAGGATTTTTTTATCTTATTGGATCTCTAACTTGTGCTAGGCATGTCCCATGGTGTTATTTACTTTCGTTCCATTGTTGTAACAGCCTTGAGAAGCTCGTACTGCTCTTCCGCAGCCGTTTTACCAAGTCCCTGTGAGGTCAGGGAATGTGCCGAAGCTGCAGTCACTGGGAAGTGACGGGATAGGAATATGAATCCTGAACTAACTTGGTGGTCCAGGCTTTTTTCTGTTCCAGTGTATCCCAAAACACAGATGAAACAGAACACTAATTTCAAGGACGATGATGGATGTTATATGAAAATAAGGTTTTCATTGAGGCCAAATGAATTTGGAGAACAATAGGTAGAAAAAAGTCAACCAGATTTCTTTCCTCTAGGATTTTTCAGAGGCCATAACATGCTAATTCACAAACTGAATCAGGGTTGTGGCAGGAAGAATTCTAAGATAGTCCCAAAGATTCCAACCTCTGGATGTATGAGTCCAACATAATCTTGTCCCCTTGAGTGAGGATGAGACTGGTGAAATTGATGGGATATCATGCCTGTGATTAGGCTACATTACATGGCAAATGTGAAGGGTCCAAAACAGTTGACCTTGAGTCAATAAAAAATGGGATGATCCTGGAAGAACCTGACTTAATCAGGTGAAAGCCCTTAAAAGATGAACTGAGGTCATCCTGCTGACCTTGAAAAACAAGCAGCCATGTGTGATTGCCTATGGAGAGGGGCTGTCTCTAGTTGCTGAGGGCTTCGATCCAACCTCCACAAGGAACTGAATTCTGCCAAAAACCGTATGAGCTTGGAAGAGAATCTGGGCTCCAGAAAAGAACACAGCCCAGCCAACACCGTGATGAAACCCCCTGAGAATCCAAGGAGAGGACCCAGCTAGGACAAGCTTGGACTCCTGACCCAAGGAAACTGTGAGATAATAAATGGCTATTGTTTTAAGCTGCTAAGTTTATGGTAATATGTTATGTAGCATAGAAAACTAACACAGGGATATAGCACTTAACTGTCAAAAAATCCTTTCTTTTTTCCCAGCATATCTTATGGGACTGGAGTTCCATAAAATTAACTTTTAGAAATGCTGCATTTTTAATGACTTTCTTCTCTCCTTTGGAGAAAGGTTAATGGTCAAAACACAACATTTTGCTTCCAGGAATAGGCAGACCTTGTTCTGATTAGGAAAAGAAGGGATGTGTGCTCTTTTAGCGGACCTGGACTTGGTGTGGCATGAAGTCAGTGAATTAGAAAGGCCAAGCCAGGTAAGAGGAAAAATGACTAAGTTTAGCTCTTGTGATGGTTAATTTTATGTGTCAACTTGACTGGGCCAAGTCAAGTTGGTCTTCTGACCAGGGTCTTCAGAATTTGATTAAACATTATTTCGTGGTGTGTCTGTGATGGTATTTTTAGATGAGATTAACATTTGAATCCATAGACAGAGTAAAGCAAATTGCCCTCCCCAGTGTGGGTGGGCCTCATGCAATTCACTGAAGGCCTGAGTAGAATAAAAGGCTAAGTGAGAAAGAATTGTCTCTCTCTGACCAACTGCCTTCAAGCTCCCGGGACATCAGTCTTTACCTGCCTTCAGACTTGGACTTGGACTCTAACTGGAAGTTGTATCATTGGCTCGCATGGTTCCCTTCTCAGCCTGACCAATTCTGAAATTCAAATTATCTATGCCCCAGAGTTGATGAGTGATGCTTTCCAAAGTACTGAAGAAGGAAATCCAAATGGCAACAATTTACACTGCAATAGTTGGAAAGACCATTTTGAGTTGGCTTGGTCAGGTCATCCCCTTCTTGTGAAAAAACTGGATTTCTGATGGTTTATATATGGAGAGGAAGAGAGAAGGGGAGATCCTGGATGACTCCTAGATTTCTGGTTGCTAACAACACAGCTGGTTGGTGGCGACCATCATTCATTGAAAAACTAACACAGGTTTAGTAGAGAAAAATCATTAGTTAAGTTGTTCTTGAGATGCCTTTGAAATATTCAAAAAAGAGATGTCAAAAAGGCAAGTAAATATGTGGTCGCTACTGGGCTAGAAATACACATATGTGGGCCATCTGCAAAATAGTCATAACTGAAGCTGTGATCATGGGTGAGATTATGGGGTGTTGCAGGGGGGAGGTTGGGGATCAAAGGAGAGGGTCTAGGATTCTTGAAGAATTCCTATAGCTAATGGGCTGATAGAGGAGGCTGCACCTGAAAAGGTAACAAGAACCTTTTGTAAAAGCATAGGAACACAGAGTTTGAGCTCCTAATTGAAGGATAATTAAGTTTCTGACCAGAAATCAGTAGAAAAGTCATTCGGGGATGGAGGAAACATAATGAGCTAAATCATTCAGGACAAAGTGAGCAGATACAGAGAAGAGCAAGTTACACGGTTTGATTGTTGAGGCTGAGAGGGAGAGAGGATGACAAAAGGAGCAGGTTGTCATATGATGAACAGGCGAGAATGTCGTAAAGATTTGCATTCGTTCAAAAGACTTGGAGATTTTCAACTTTGGAGGCTGAGTGTCAGGGCTCTGGACATCCTGTCTACACCTCAACTGCATTGTCTTTTCATATGTGGCTAAGACAGTATTTGGAGATACAAATCTGTTATCTTTCCTCTCTGTATTTCTCTCCATTCACACAGAGGTTTGCTCTGTGCTCATTGCCTATTCTGTTTCTCCAGTGGGGGACATGAATTGGAAACTTAAGTTGCCTGGAAGGATCAGTCAGGTGGTGGAAACAGGTCAAGTGGATTGGATGCAGGAGAACCAAGGAATGATGAGGTCTGTGGAAAACTGGGGAGCACTTTTCTCTCTTAAAGGATTCAAATTTGAACTTAAAGACACTGGGCAAGCCACATAAAGCTTGTCTGCAGGCTGTCATCAGCCCAAGCACCCAAGTTTATGTCCTTTGGACTACACTTTGGAAGAATTGGGTGAAGAAGGTGGCAAGCAGAGAGGAGATTGCAATTTCCCCTTTCTATCCCCTAAATTGGGGGGATTCCTCCTGATTGGGGCAGGAAGGGACCAAAGGGAGGGCGTATAAAGCCCCTGAGTTCTTCCCAACCAGGCTGCTTTGCAGGAATCAAGGCCTCAGAGCAACGGCTGCATTTGGCAGACATGACGTGGATGCAGCAGAGGCCTTTGCACTGGAAGGGCCCAAGGGCACAGGGACAGTGAGGAACTCAGCAGCCACTTCCCAGGCACCACACTTGACTGAGGGCCGGGTTAGTCCCTCTTCCCCTCACGTGTTGGCTCTGCTTAGGATGCCAGCACTGTGGCTCACCCTGGAGGCGAGGTCACAGGTTAGACTGAGATTTTCTTTCCTTCTAAAAAAATGAAGAACAGTCAGAAAACTGAAGTCAGAACTTAGGCTGAATTATTTTTAAAGTTGTAAAGAGTTATGACAGATTTCATCCACCTGTCTTTGAATCCAAGATTCATATCTGTTATATACGTTCTGGAGTTCCACAGAATTATCTGGAAATAAATGGGGCTCACTGCTATGGGTCACCCATCATGCTAGTTTGCCTGGGACAGGGGTTCCCTCAGTCTTTCAATGTTAAAATGCTAAAACTGGGAAAATCTTGAACAAAACAGGATGAACTGGTTACTCAATCACTGCCAATGAAACAATTACAAATTACTGCCCAGAATAAGGGTAAGGTTTTTTTTTTTTTACATCTTTATTGGAGTATAATTGCTTTACAATGGTGTGTTAGTTTCTGCTTTATAACAAAATGAATCAGTTATACACATACATATGTTCCCATATCTCTTCCCTCTTGCGTCTCCCTCCCTCCCACCCTCCCTATCCCACCCCTCTAGGTGGTCACAAAGCACCGAGCTGATCTCCCTGTGCTATGCGGCTGCTTCCCACTAGCTATCTATTTTACGGTTTGGTAGTGTATATATGTCCATGCCACTCTCTCGCTTTGTCACAGCTTACCCTTCCCCCTCCCCATATCCTCAAGTCCATTCTCTAGTAGGTCTGTGTCTTTATTCCTGTCTTACCCCTAGGTTCTCCATGACATTTTTTTCCTTAAATTCCATATATATGTGTTAGCATACAGTATTTGTCTTTCTCTTTCTGACTTACTTCACTCTGTATGACAGAATCTAGGTCCATCCACCTCATTACAAATAGCTCAATTTCGTTTCTTTTTATGGCTGAGTAATATTCCATTGTATATATGTGCCAACATCTTCTTTATCCATTCATCCAATGATGGACACTTAGGTTGTTTCCATGTCCTGGCTATTGTAAATAGAGCTGCAATGAACATTTTGGTACATGACTCTTTTTGAATTATGGTTTTCTCAGGGTATATGCCCAGTAGTGGGATTGCTGGGTCATATGGTTGTTCTATTTGTAGTTTGTTATCGGTAGGTTTTTGAAGAGGAGAGTATCTAATCAGAGCTGTGTTTGGGGGAGATCAACCTACTTACCGTATGTAGGATGATTGGGGAGAGAGAAGAGGCTCTGAAACCAGCTCGAGTGGCACAGTGGCTCTGCTGAGAGAAGAGGGTGCTTGAATTAGGAAAGAAACTCTCAGAATACAGAGGAGGGGCAGGATTCAGATGACCCTGTAGTGGTAAGTGACCACACCATCAAGTTGGTAGATGTGGAGTCAGGTTTGGTGACAAAATAGAGCCTTAACTGTGCTGGCTGATTTAGGCAATGGCTCCTTAACAAATAAGAATTAAAAACCCTGACTTAGATGATAAAATATTTTCTATTTTTAGTTCTGTCAGTTTGCACCTACTTATTTATGAAGACTTGGGAACACATTCACCATCAGGCTAGGCTAGTGGTTTTCAACCAAGGAAGATTTTGCACCCTCCCCCCACCCCCAGGGAACATTTGGTAATATCTGGAGACGATGGTTATCACAACTAGGGATCCTACTGGCATCTTGTGGGTAGACGCCAATGACGTGTCTAAACATGCTATAATGTGCAGGGTAGTCCCCACAACAAAGTGTTAACCAGCACTAAATGTCACTTGTGCCAAGGTTGAGAAGCCCTGGGCTATGTGAAACAGCTTGAGAAAACATGACCATTACTGTAGAGAGCATATATTCTAAGTCTAGGTAATGATGGATGCTTTTATAGAAAATATTTGTTAGGTTTAATAGTGAACTTCTTCAAGTCAGGTGTTTTTTACCTCTGAATTTCCAGAACCTTGCACATAGTAGCTGTTCAATAATTGTTCAGTGGACAAAAGATAAAACAATAGTATCTTTTAATGAGCTTTTTACCATGTGTCAGGCATTTCTTTAAAATATCACTTACTGTTCTTAAGAACGCTCAGTTCGGTACTATTTTTGTTGTTTCATTTTGCAGATGAAAAATATGAGGATCAGATAATTAAGTCACTTCCTAGGAAGAAAAGGAGCCAATGCTGCAGTCCTTATTTATCTGACTTTGTTTATCTTATTAACCATCACACTGCACCATCTCTGTTTTAAGAAGAACCCAAATTGTGTTGGCCATAATCAAATTTCCTATTATCCAAATGCTGGAATAAATGCCTTTATAAGCTTCATAAACTATCCTCCCCTCTTTGTTTTGTTTTGTTTATTGCCACTCTGTAAACTTGCTATTGCTATACACACATTGAATTTATAAAGTACCATATTAGTCAGGAGCATTCTATTTTTCTATAGCACAACCATTTCCAGATGTATTCCTGGGATTTATGCATTAATATCGCCAGTTGGATGGTGTACTTGATATTACTTCAGTAGATAAGAAATCCTTGAAAGGCGGCTTGATGATAAACAGTGAGCAAAGATTGCCAATCCTCTTCCCATTTAAACAAATCTCATTCTATTATTTTGTGGTGAAATGTAAACCAGCACATTTTCATCTTATTCCCTGCTTTTATTGTTCTCTCAGTAACTTTATTTAAGAGGGAAGAAAAACGTTAACTGAGATGGAGAAAATTCAATAGCAAAGTACAGTAGGCTCAAAGAATGTATACTGTCACCTGCCACCGTCCGGCTGTCTGATGGTTGATTGCTTTCTGAAGGCTCTAAAAACAGGGGATCAATATGCTGCAAAAGAAGTATGCTTTCTCATTGTGGGAATCTTTACCCCACTGTAGTGCTATCAGCAGGTGGCTAGAATAGACTAATCCTGCAAATAATTCATAAAAATCCTTCCACACTTTTCACCATCTGGCCCCAGCTTATCTTTCCCATCTCATCTTCCATCCCCACCTAAACTCCTGCCTCATAAGTCAAATATCATTGACTGAATGTGCCTTAAATGTTCACCTTCCAAGACGTTCAGGTGTTTGGTCTCAAGTATCCCACTCTCCAAGGTGAAGAACAATTTGTTCTTCTAATCCAATTTTGAACATCATGTCCAATGTGAGGCTACTCCTGACCTAGTTCTCTCTGAGCAGCAATCATTCAGTCACTCACTCATCAAAGTTTTATGGAGCCTTCTGTTGGCTACTGTTGAGAAAGTGACAAATAAGACAGATACGGTTCCAGCCCTCATGGAGCTTACAAGCCTAGACAAATCCAGCAAAATTAAGGACTGCCTTCCTTCGTTCTCACACTGTTTGCTTTTTTTGTCTCTATTTATATGATGTCTTTATTTTTTATTATGGGCCCACTCTAAGCATCACGAGCAATTCAGTGTCTTATTCATCACTGCATTCCCTTAATCCGGTCCAGTCCCTTACACACAGTAGACATTGAATAGACTTGTGTGTTGAGGGGCTGGATTTTCTATGTAATACCTAAGAAGAATCCAATAAACACAGTAAATAATCCCATGGCTTTAAAATATTTCCTAGTACTGATCTTTCCTTTTTCTTTAACCGCTGTTCCAATTTGTAGCAGAAAATAAGCAAACAGAGTTGTCCAGTCATAGTCATTTGGTTTCTTCTGTTTTTAACTACCCCAGGATTTACATGCAGTTTATTCTAGATCTGTGCTATCCAATACATATAGCTACTGAGCACCTGAAATATGTCTAGTCTGAAATGAGATTGCTATAAATGAAATCCTGTGAAATATATACTGGCTTCCAGAGATGTAAAATATCTGATTAATACTTTTGTATTGATTAGTTATCAAAATGATAATATTTTGATTGTATCAGGTTAAATAAGATACATTATTAAAATTAATTTTACCTGTTTATTTTTACAATGTGGTTATTAGAAAAATTTTAATTGTATATGTGATCTGCATTATATTTCTGCTGGCAGTGCTCTTCTGCATTCTTGCCTTCCACTTCTCTGGCTTTTCTTCCTGTAGCAAGCCCTTTTGGGGACCTCCCAGAACATTCTGGTGTCTGTGGTGAAAATCCTTAATTCTGGCTTTGTCTGTATCTAGCGTGTTTCATCTGGTATCTTGGCAGCCTAAGGTGGTATCTACTAGGCATGGCTGGGAAAACGCAAGGGTATGAATTCTTGCCTTTTTACTTGTCTCCCCCAAGACTCCTCCTGTCCACTCTGCAAAAGCTTCCCAGTTTCCCTCTTGGAAAAATATGGTCTTACATCATACCTTTCTCCTTCCCTGAGCTAATCTGTCTCAGGTTCTTGACCTAAGCATTGTGGCAGAAGGGCTGTGGTTGGGGGAAACCAGCTTCCTCCAAAGAAGCAAAATACAGTTTGATATTTGAAACTTTCATTCCCACCATATATGTTTATTGATTAAATGAAAAATTAAAAACATTGAGCCATAGCTGGAGTTCTTCTTCTGGGAAATGAAACTTAAGTTTATTCTCCTTTTCACGTCCCCAAAGCTTGGAAGGAAACCACGTTTTGTCATTGTGTATTTCGCTTGCAACAGTAGAGGATTTTTCAGAGAGGGAATGTTGCGGTAAGTCTCACAAGGACATAGGCTTTCTGGAAAAGCACTCAAAGGGTAAATATTGGTTTTGCAGACCCAGAGTGACTCACCAAGTAAGCTGAACCATTTATAATCTCCCCAGGATTTAAAATCTCAAACCATGAGCCTTTGAGTTTTCTCCGATGAAAGAATGGAATGGAAGGATTTCCTCTAGGATTACTGGTTCCACATCTTTCATATCACTCAGCACTCCAGCCCACGTTCTTAATTTAACAATTCAATGTGAAATATTTCCTTCTTTTAATACTGCACCCATGATTAGGTTGTAGCTACACCCAGGGTATCAGTATCAAAGCTTCCTGGATGAATCCCTTTGAAAAGATTGCTAGGCAAAGTCTCCATTTTATTTCATAAAATGTGAAATGATTGTCCCTGGATGTTTGTCCTGCCCTTTTAATTCCTAATCTGTGGTACTATCAACAAGCTGGTACTCCCTTCTCCCCATCGTGCATCCCATTTTTGCCCATGGCAAATGTGACTGTTGTTATTTTCCTCAAATAAGTCTAAATTGTGAATTACATCAGTTCATCACAGCCAAACCTCTTTTTAGTTGCAGATTAATCTCAAATGTCCCCCCTCCAAATTAAAGTGAAATGCACAAAATGCTGCTGTTTCTCCAACTCTTCCAAAGTGGAGTATATCCAAAATGCTACGAAGCATTCTGACGATTGAGCCACATTAAGACACATAAACATTTAAAAATCACTTACATCTTCTTTGCTGTTTGGGGAAAACGTTAACATTTGAGTCATAGAGGTTGCTGATAAGGATGAGTGTCAATCTGTTGATTGCCCTCTACTTTCCTTTGAAGTTAAGAGTGAGTTTTGTCAATTTTCGGTTGTCCACCGCTGAGATTTCTGCTATTTATGATCAAATGTCTGAGGATGCATTGCTTATGAGGAAGGACAGAACCATTAAAAAAAATTAATACTTAATTTTTTTTAAAGTTAAGCATTTTCTCTCTTTTTTTAAAACTTTATTTTATTTTGGCTGCATTGGGTCTTCGTTGTTGTGTGTGGGCTTGTCTCTGGTTGCAGCGAGTGGGGGCTACTCTTCACTGCGGTGCGCGGGCTTCTCGTTGTGGTGGCTTCTCTTGTTGCGGAGCATGGGCTGTACACGTGTGGGCTTTGGTAGTTGTGGCACAGTAGTGCTCAGTAGTTGTGGCGCATGGCCTTAGTTGCTCCACGGCATGTGGGATCTTCCCGGACCAGGGCTCAAACCCCTGTCCCGTGCACTGGCAGGCAGATTCTTAACCACTGTGCCACAAGGGAAGACCAATATTTAATTTTTTTAGAGCAGTTTTATTTTTTTTTCTAGAACTTTCATTTTCCACTCTTTTTTTTCTTTAATTGAAGTATAGTTGATTTACACTATTGTGCTAGTTTTAGGTGTACAGCAAAATGATTCAGTTACATATATATATATTTTTTCAGATTATTTTCTGTTATAAGTTATTATAAGATATTGAATATAGGACTTCCCTTGTGGTGCAGTAGTTAAGAACCCGCCTGCCAATACAGGGGACACGGGTTCAAGCCCTGGTCTGGGAAGATCCCACATGCTGCAGAGCAATTAAGCTTGTACGCCACAACTACTGAGTCTGTGCTCTAGAGCCCGCAAGCCTCAACTACTGAGCTCACGTGCCACAACTGCTGAAGCCCACGTGCCTAGAGCCTGTGGTCCGCAACAAGAGACGCCACCCCAATGAGAAGCCCATGCACTGCAACAAAGAGTAGCCCCCCCTCCCCAACTAGAGAAAGCCTGCATGCAGCAATGAAGACTAAATGCCGCCAAAAATAAATAAATTAATAATTTTTAAAAATAGATATTGAATATAATTCCCTGTGCTGTACAGAAAATCCTTGTTGCTTATCTCTTTTATGTATAGTAGTTTGTATCTGTTAATCCTATAATCCTAATTTATTCTTCCCTTCCTCCCTTTCCCGTTTGGTAACCATAAATTTGTTTTCTTTGTCTGTGAGTCAGTTTCTGTTTTTTTTATATAGATTCATTTGTATCATTTTTTAGATTCCACATATAAGTGATATATATATATATATATATATATATATATATATATATATATACATATAGTAGTTGTTTGTCTGACTTACTTCGCTAAATATAATATTCTCTAGGTCCATCCATGTTACTGCAAATGGCAATATTTTGTTCTTTTTTATGGCTGAGTAATATTCCATTGTATACATGTACCACATCTTGTTAAGCCAATAGTCTGTTGATGGGCACTTGGGTTGTTTCCATGTCTTGCCTATGGTAAATAGTACTACTATGAACACTGGGGTGCCTGTATCTTTTTGAATTAGAGTTTTCATCTTTTCTGGGTATATACCCAGGAGTGGGATTGCTGGATCATATGGTAGTTCTATTTTTAGTTTTTTAAGGAACTGCCATGCTATTCTCCATAGTGGCTACAGCAATTTACATTCCCATCAACAGTGTAGGAGAGTTCCCTTTTCTCCACACCCTCTCTAGCATTTATTATTTCTAGACTTTTTGATGACAGCCATTCTGGCCAGTGTGAGGTGATACATCACTGTGGTTTTGGTTTGCATTTCTCTAATAATTAGCAATATTGAGCGTCTTTTCATAGGCCTGTTGTCTATCTGCATGTCTTCTTTGGAGAAATGTCTGTTTAGGTCTTCTGTCCATTTTTTGATTGGGTTGTTTGTGTTTTTGATATTGAGTTGTATGAGCTAGAGCAGTTTTATTCACAGTGAAATTGAAGGGAAGGTACAGAGATTTCCCACATACCCCCAGCTCCCACACATGCAGAGCCTCCCCACCATCAACATCCCTGTCAAATGGGACATTTGTTACATAACAATGATGAAACTACCTTGACACATCATAATCTCCCAAAGTTCATAATTTACATGAGAGTTCACGCTTGGTTTGCATTCTGTGTATAAGAATATGTATCTTTCATCATGGTATCATACAGAGTAGTTTCACTGACCTAAAAATCCTCTGTGCTCTACCTATTCATCCCCAACTCTCCCAAGCCTGGCACGCAGTGGTCTTTTACCATCTCCATAGTTTTACCTTTTTCATAATGCCATATAGTTGGAATCATACAGTATGTAGTCTTTGCAGATTGGCTGCTTTCACTTAGTCATATGCATTTAAGATTCCTTCATGTCTTTTCACATGTCTTGATAGCTCATTTCTTTTTAGCACGAAAAGTAGTCCATTGTCTGGATGTACTACAGTTTATCCATTCATCTACTAAGGATATCTTGTTTGCTTTCTGGTTTTGGAAATTATAAATAAAGCTGCTGCAAACATTTATATGTAGGTTGTAGTGTGTACCTAAGTTTTCAAATCCTTTGGTTAAATACCAAGGAATGCAATTGCTGGATCGTATGGTAGCAGTATGTTTAGTTTTGTCAGAAACAGCCAAACTGTCTTCCAAAATGACTGTACCATTTTGCATTCCCACCAGCAGGGAATGAGAGTTCATTTTGCTCTACATCCTCGTGAGCATTTGGTATTGTCAGTGTTCTGGATTTTGCCCATTCTAGTAGGAGTGTAGTGGTTTCTCACTGTTGTTTTAATTTGCATTCCTCTGATGTTATATGAGGTAGGATGGCCATTTTAATAGCTGTTTTACCTTAGGCTAATTTCTTGACTTCTACAAACTTTAACATCCTCATCTGTAAACTATGAATGGCAATACATGTCTTGCACGATTCAGGGGACAATTATAAATGACATGTAAACTGTATGATTCAAAACAGGCCTTCAACAATGAAGATATCATGAGGATCCACAAAGTGATTCCAAGTGTCGCACAAGTCAGGCCCCCTAGTATTTTGGATTTCATGAACTAAGATAATTAATTTTTTTTTGATGGACCTTATAGAAAGTTGACAAACTTTATTTTATCTTGTTAAGTGAAGACAATACAGAAGAAAGTCAATCCAACTATCATTTACTCTCATCATTTTATCTAAAAGAAAGGAATTTTTGCAACATCAACAACAAAAGAAGGAAGCACATAATCCAAGAAAATAATACTATAATATCCTTTACATTCAATTACTACATCTTTGTAAGAAGTTCTTACTTTTTTTCATTTCATTATGAATGGTAAAAACAATTCATCCGAAGCAGGCATTGGTTGGACTGATGAATTTTCAGGAAAGCCTGGAACCCTTTCTTTGTTGATGTGTTTGTCTAAAGCCATGTTTCTCTCCTTGGCTGGGCTCCTCTTGTTTTCTGAACGGTCAACATGTCACAGTCATATCTTATTAGGGAAATAGGATAATGTCGAGTCTTTTTTTACCCAGTGAGATTGAGTTTACATTCTGCTCTTTCAAATGTGTCCCTGTCAGGCTTTGCTGCTTTCTGATCTATTTTCAGTGGCTCTCCATCTGACCTGAAAACATGCATATGGGTGCTTGTTCCCTAATGTTCCCATCTGTAGAGATCTGCTCACATTCTCAGATTTAGCATGCCTTATTTTCCCTTCCCGTTTTCAGAGTACCACAGGTGAACTCCCTGAAAATCTTGTCATCCATGGCTTTGCTTACAATTTCTTTAGACGTGAAGATGGCCACAAGTATTCATTTATCCTCTACATTTGGCAATGATACCTACCTTAATTTTTAAGATTGTAAATTCTACAAAGTTGGGCATTTGGTTTAACATATGTATCAACAGAAGAAGTGTGCATTCTGTAACCGTGGAAAAACACATGGGGTTGTCTCTGTAAGAGTGGAAAACTTGGAGGAAGAATGTCATGTTGATATAGAATTAAAATTTTCAGTTCAAAGGCAGACTTCTTGGTAATATATAGACTAAGACCCTTAGTTTCAGATGGACAAGTTAACGTACTAGGAGGGGAAAGATCTGCCGATGGTCACATGGGGAGTTAGGTTCTGGATAAATAACTGTAAAAGCATGTTGCAAAGGAAACTGTACTGGTGATAGGGCTGTTAAAGAACATCTACTATTCCAGATTTACTTCACTGGTATTGCACTTAAGGTTTTAGACTATGACCCACCTACAACATGTGTGATTGTCCTGAGACTTAAGGATATTAATTGCCCTGAAACAGATCACAGTCATAGAAGAGTCAAGAACAGAAATAGCCAATCAGACATAAATGTTGCATTTGCACCCTAAACCCAGTTTCTGGTTACACATTAAGCATATATTGGTATTTAGTGCACTGGGAGGCAGTTCTCAGTAAAGATCTGAGCTTTGGCGCCGGAAAAAACAGTTTGAGCCTTGGCTCCAAAACTTATTAATTGTATGAACTTCAACAATTTGTTTAACTTCTTTCAGACTTAGTTTCCAACCTCTAAAATAATAATATTAACTTTAGGGACTTTTTTTGTCAGTAGTTTATAGTACTGTGATAATAAACAAGTAGGGTGTATTCACTCATTGGAGTAAGGTTATACCTTGAAGCTTACTGCTCTGAACAATTTTTGCCCAAATAGGATATTTATAGAGTTCTGGAAACCAAAGTTAGGAGGGTCAAAGTTAGATGATCAAATATGACAAAATTATTGGGAGAATTGTATAAAGCATATGAACATGATGAAATATATAATGAAACCATACAGGATGGTTTATGGCATCATATGTAATAGTATATGGTATGTGATGGTATATAACATGGGTTGGCAAACCATGGTCCTGCTGCCTGTTTTTGTAAATAAAGTTTTATTGGAACGTACAATGCTCATTCATTTATATATTATCTATAGATATGCTGCTTTTGTGCCACAATAGCAAAATTGAATAGTTGGGGCAGAGACCATATGCCCACAAAGCCTAAAATATTGACTATCTGGATCTTTATAGAATATGTTTGCTGATCCCTGGCATATAATGATGCTGATACTATGGGTTCATTTTCTTTTCCACTGGAAGACCTCAAGGCAGCAAGCAGCCTTTATTTCCCGAACATTCACTGCAGTGCCGAGCTCAGTGTTCTGTATATATTCAGCCGCCTATACATTCTGCAGCATACTTTTACTATCTATTTCCTATAGTTTTAGTAAAAATAAATAATTAACATAGGATAGTAAGGTGGCCAAAGTACCTTCTAACATGAGCATTACAGCTAATTACTTTCTTAAAACCTGGTTCATAAAACCACTATCCCAGGACAAACCTTGTTGGTTTAGCTCAGTAGTTCTAAAACTTAAGCATGAGTCAGAATCACCTGGAGGGCTGGCAAAAGCACACATGGCTGGGTCACACTGTCCAGATTTCTGATTCAAGAGGTCTAGTGTGGAGCCCCAGAATTTTTTTTTTTTTTCAACCGTGCCACACTGCTTGCAGAATCTTAGTTTCCCAATCATGATCGCACCTGGGCCCTGGCAGTGAAAGCACTGAGTCCTAACCATTGGACCACCAGGGAATTCCCCAGAATTTGTGTTTCTGACAAGTTTGCAGGTAATGCTGTTGCTGCTGGATCACAGACCACCTTTGAGCATCACAAACATCTGGACTATCTGCATAGGATGTTTGGATTGCAATCTCCACAAGGCCCTGAACTTATGTATTTCATTCATTTAAGTATATCCAGCCTCTGTTACAGGGCCTGACCTGTCTTAACTCAGCACTCAACACATATTCGTCAAATGGATGAATAAAAAGCCACTACCTGCTCTAGCACTAATACGGTCTCATGAATCCTGAGAAAAGACACTCATTTGCAATCTTTCTGGTCCATGAATGCTGCTTTGTGAGCTAGACCAGGGGTCAACAAACTTTTTCTTGAAGGCCCAGTTTATAAATATTTCAGGCTGTGCAGGCAAAGAGGCAAAATCGAGACCATTATGCAGATACTTATATAATCATTTAAAGTGTCATCATTTAAAGCTATTTTTCATTTGAGGACTATGAAAAGATAGGCAGCTGGCCGGCAAAGCTGTACTTCGCTGACCCCTGAGTTAGGTACAAAAGAAAATAGGAGGGAAGTCAGGGAGAGAAAAGAGAAGGTCTGAGGGGGAGGATAAAGAAGTTAGGAAGGTGAAACCCATTTTGCTCTTCTACTTGGGCCTGCCCGGAGACATTGGCATCTACTTGTTCAAAGCTGTGATGGACATAACTTTATGAGCCACTTTCTAGTTTAACTCAGGGCTCATTATCCCAGTTACCAGTCTCTGTAACCTGATACAGCAAACAGCTTTTCTTTAGAGTGTGTGTGAAGAAACTGTACCCTCTACTTCATCATAACAAACATTACTCTAGGCATTTGCAGCTGTGTGCACCCTGACGTCATTCAGAAAGTTGCCTGGTACTCCCCAGAAGCCACTACCCCACTTGATCGCCCCACCTTGGAGCCTGTATGTGCGTGGAATCAGGTCCCATTCCAGGTCCCACATCCACATGAGCCCCTTCCCCTCTTCACTCTCCTTATGTGTCCTGGAAGCACCCTGTACAGTTGTGAGCTTGGCTACCAACCTGGTAGGTGAGAAGTTTGGCTTGAAGGCTCTACGTTTGGTTGTGCCAGTTTCTGTGAAGAATATTAAGAAACTAGAAAATCCTACATGGAACTCCTGTCATATGCCCTGAAACACAGACTCTATGATTTTGACTTTGTTCTTATTATTGACATCATTGCTTGTTGGTTTCCTGGGTAAGCAGACCCTGAGACAGAGATTAGTATGCAGGAAGTTTATTGTGTGCTGCTCTTGGGATCAATACCTGTTGGGAAATGAAAGAAGAAGAATTGTCAGAGAGTTTCTAGAGGGGGCCCGAGCTGTGAGCTGTCAGTAGCCAACCTTCTCAGCAGCTGAGGAAATGAGTACTGCAGTCCTGGGAGCAGAGGGGGTGTATCTGAGAGATACACTACAGCATTCACATTTTAACAATTTATTTTTTTCATAAATACTTCTATATATATCTCTAAGAGATAAGGACACATTTTAAAAAATCATAATATCATTATCATACCCCAATTTAATTATCAATAATTCAGTTTCCAATTGATCAATATTATATAACTATATATAATTAATTTGTTTGATTTGGTGTTCAAGTAAGATCCATAAATTGCAATCAATTGATATTTCTTATATCTCTTTTGGTCTGTAGGTTTTCTTTCATTTCCTTTTTTTTTCTTGAAATTTATTCATTGATATAAACCTAGTAGACTTCTGTCCTGTAGAGTTTCCCACAATAAAAAAAAATCCTTTATGATTATGAAAGTAATAAAGGTAAATTACAGATAATTTAGAAAATACAGAAAAGTGTAAAGAAGAAAAACTTTTAAACTTCTTGAAACCTCTTCAACAGATTAGCAATGCAAATATGTAGGTATATGTCTTTACAGCAGCATTTCCTAAAGTCTGTCCCACTGGACACTGATCCCATTATATGTCCCTCCAAAAGAGGATCCATTATTGTATTAGTTTTCTATTGCTGCTGTAACAAATAGCCACAAACTTAACAGTTTAAGATAATACCTGTTTATTATCTCACAGCTCTGGTCAGAAGTCCTTCTGGTCAGAAGTCCAGTCGGCTTAGCTGAGTACTCTGCTTAGGATCTCACAAGGTTGAAAGTTAAGGTGTTGGCTAGCCTGGGCTCTTAGCTGGAGTCTTGAAGAAGGGTGAGTGGGTGGTTGGAAAATCTACTTCCAGACTCATTCAGATCGTCGAGAGAATTCAGTTTCACGTGGTTAAAGGACAGAGGACCCGTGTCCTTGCTGATTGTCAGCCAGGGATCATTCTTAGCTTTAGGAGGTGACCTCCATTCCCTGGCTTGTGACTCCCTTCATCTTCAAAGGCAGCATCAAGGGTCAAGTCCCCTCATGTTTTGAATCTCTCTGGCTTCCCCTTCTGTCTCACCTCTCCAACCTCCAGCTGGGGAAAATCCTCTGCTTTTAAGTGTTTATGTGTTTATATTGGACCTGCCCAGATAATCTGAAATAATCTCCCTATTTTTAGGGCTGAAACATTAATCTCATCTAGAAAATCCCTGTTGCCAGATAAGGTAATATATTAACAGGTTCCAGGGATTAGGAGGGGACAAGTTTTGGGGAGCATCCTGCCTACTGAAGTGACCAATTAAGTTTGGAGGATGTGTGTTTTCTACCTTTATTTTGTAGATTTAAAGGTCTTTGATATTTTTGAAGCTTTGAGTCAGGAAACATTTTCAACTTCTTTTAACCCAGAAGTCCTTAAGATTGTTTGACCATAGAAGCAAGCTTGTTTATACATACATAGCACTTATTATAAATATTCTGCAGAGCTAGTATCTGAAGAACACATTCAAGGTATGGACTTTTCCCTATATATGTGTGTTTTAAACATTTAGGATCATTTAATATATTTACTATTGTAAACTACTTTTTTGAGTTATAACAATGCCATTGAACATGGGGTCAGCAAACTTTTTTTCTGAAAAGGGTCATATAATAAATATCATAGGCTTTGAGCCTCACACAGTCTGTATCACAAATACTATCAACTCTGCTTTCGTAGTATGAAAGCTGCCAGAGAATTATATAATGAATGGGAATGGCTGTGCTTAGATCAGGTGGTGGGCTAGATTATTTGCTGACCCCTGTTCTAAACTGTATTTTTTTTTTTTTTTTTTTTTTGCGGTACGCGGGCCTCTCACTGTTGTGGCCTCTCCCGTTGCTAAGCACAGGCTCCGGACGCGCAGGCTCAGCGGCCATGGCTCACGGGCCCAGCCGCTCCGCGGCATGTGGGATCTTCCCAGACCGGGGCACGAACCCGTGTACCCCGCATCGGCAGGCAGACTCTCAACCACTGCGCCACCAGGGAAGCCCTAAACTGTATTTTTTAAATGACTGCATAATACTCCATTATATGGACATTTGTATTATCATTGCTTTTTATAAATTTTATTATACAGTAATATTCATATAGAAAGGTGTATGTATTATATATAATAGCTTGATGAGTTTTCACAAACTGGCTATAACCATGTGACCAGCAACCAGGTCATAGTCACCTCTGGGTGGACATTTGAATTGTTTCCAATTTGGGGTCTTTACTAACAGTGCTATTATGAGCATGATGCCTGATCTACTTTACAACTACATTTGTACACTGGTCGTATTAGTTTTCTATTGCTTCTGTAACAGATTATCATACATTTAGTAGCTTAAACAGTATAAATTTATTATCTTACAGTTCTGCAAGTCAGAAGTCTCACACAGGTCTCACTGGACTAAAATCAAAGTGTCGGCAGGGCTGTGTTCCTTTCGGGACGCTCCAGGGAAGAATCTGTTTCCATGCCTTTTCCAGCCTCTAGAGGCTGCCTTGCCTCTTGGTCCCTTGCTCTGTTTTCAACACCAACAGCTTTGCCTCTCTGTTGACTCTTCCATAATCACATCGCTCTCTCTCTGCACCTTAGGAAAGATTATTTGATTTTAAGGACTCATGTGACTAGATTAGACACATCCAGATAATTCATGATATTCTACCTGTCTCCTGGTTCTTAATTTAATCGCCTCTGCCTTTTGCCATGTAACATATTTGTGCCATGTTCTGAGGATGACAGTGTGAATGTCTTAGGAGGTGGTGGAGCTATTCTTCTGCCTATTCACATTGGTTCTGTGAGCCAATCGGCAAGCACACACCCTAGTTTGTAGGAAAGCTGAGCTCCAGAATTTTGCCAACTTTGCTTTTCAGTTTTTAAAAACAATGCAAGAAAACTCAGTAGCACGATCAGTTAGCTGACACAGATCACCTACACAATAGATAGACTTGTAGTGAAAATGTGTATTAAAACACCATTTTCCCTTTCATTTTGATGAAACAAAACCCACTGTTTTCCACTCCGAGATCACAGGTCTGAACAGCACAACATTTCAATCTTCTCCAACTTCTTCCCAGAGAATGGGAGGGTGGAGGAAAAAGGGCAGGATTTCATGTATAAGAACTAATTTTCAAAAAGCTCTGCAGGGTCTTAAGAGAGCAGTTGGTTAGAAAGTCACTCTCCAGCTGAGATCACTCTAAAAGGAAAGAAAATGAATAGAGGTGCATTCAAAGAACACAGCCTGACCTGCTGGGGGAAGTGAGGGATCTCCTAGGAGGGATAAGTGTAGAAGATTTAACCATTCAGTCTAAGACAAAATCCAGGGGTGAGTGAGAGGAAGAGGTTAGAAGAGCTGTCTTCAAGCATCCAATGGAGTGTAACATGGAAGAGGGCCTGTGCTGGTTCTGGAGAATGCAATTCTTAGATCTTAGTGTTCATTAGCATCACTGTGAAGATTCTAAATGCAGGTCCCCAGGCTCCATCCACCGGTGGTTCCAATTCAGTAGGTGGAGGGTAGGGACATAAAGCTGAATTTTAAATAAACTGCCACGGCTGATTCTTATACAGGTGTTTCAAGGACCTTATTCATGTGTTTATTTATTCATTTACTCATCACAGTTATATTGAGCATTTACAATATACCAGGCACCATTATAAATGTGGGGATACAGCAGTGAATAAAATTTACCAGCTTCCTGTCCTCAAGGGGCTCCTATTCTAGAGAGGAAAGACAGGCAATGAAGAAATACATTAGGAAAATTTACATTATTTCAGGTAGTGGTATAGAGAAAACAAAAAGCAGGAAGGGAGTTAGGGAGTGCCGGGGCAGGAGGATGAGGTTGATTTTTTTTTTTTTTTTTTTTTTATGCTGTACGCGGGCCTCTCACTGTTGTGGCTTCTCCCGTTGCGGAGCACAGGCTCCGGACGCGCAGGCTCAGCGGCCATGGCTCACGGGCCCAGCCGCTCCGCGGCATGTGGGATCCTCCCCGACCGGGGCACGAACCCGCGTCCCCTGCATCGGCAGGCGGACTCGCAACCACTGCGCCACCAGGGAAGCCCGATGAGGTTGATTTTTAAACAGGTGACATTAAAGCAAAAAACTGAATGAAGAAAAGACAGCAAGTTGTATGGCTTCTGGGAGAAAAGTGTTCCACTCAGGGAATTGGCAACAGCAGAAGAACTTAGGTAGGCATGTACTGGTATATGTAAAGAATAATAAGATGGCAGTGTGAGCTTGGAGACTGGGCTGGGAGAAGAACAGCTGATGCTGTGAAATGAGATACCCTATTTTTGCAACAGGGCCATGAGGGAGGGAAGCCTTCTTTGGAAAAGGAACGGATATATTTACTCCAAGAAGAAAGGTCTTTGGGTCATCTTGCAAAGGGTACTTTCAAGCACATTGATATGTCTGTTGCAGGCACAGTTCAAATATCTGTCTGGGGGTTGAACCAAGCCATTGGTCTTTAAACCTGGCTGTGTCTCAGCATCAACTTGGGGAGGTAGAAGTGGACATCAGCTCTTTTTACCTGCCAGTATCCTTGCCCCCTTCTCTGCTAATAGCATCCTGTCTTTTGTCTTTGATCAATTGCCACTCTATTATTTGTAGTTTTGATGGGCTTGACAATTGAAATGTCTGTTCTTCCCTAGCCAAGAAGTAGGAATGTGGCCCAAGATAGGTTAGTCACACTTTCCCATTGTAATTTAATCTTGAGTAGAGTGACACATGTGTGGATAATGGCAGGGGCCAATTCTTTCTAACTAAGGCCTGTGGGGAATCCAACCTTTAATTGTTGCTATGCAGGCCCCTGGAGCTGTTCCAGTTCTTGTCCTTTTAAAAGACTATGTTTTTAGCCTTCCTTTGATTCTGTGAGCCACACCCAAAATATTTATTTTTGCCCTAAGTAAACCAGAGTTTGTTTTTGTTCGTTACTTGAACCAACCAGCCAACCAACCAACCAAACAAACAAACAAAAAACCCCCCTGATACAGAGATTCATAAAAATACATATTCCCAGGCCCCACTCCCGTCCCACCAAATGAGAGTACACAGTAACAAAATTCTAGGACTCAGTAGTTTGAAAAGGGTCTTTAGGTAATACTGATTCAGTTTGGCAGCACTGAGCACTCCAGGCAAACCCCTGCTCCTCAACCTCTGTGCCTGACCTGGAGTGGGGCTTTGCAGCTTGGAGGCTGGTGTGTTCCTATTCTCCTGTCCAGTAGGATCCTCCTCTCCTTAGGGTTGTTAACTCGTGAAAACTCAAGTCAAATGAACAGGCAAACCATCCACGTTCCTATGTTAAGAAGAACCTTGTACAGACAAGGCCCAAGGGAATGTTTGCATTAGCCCCATTCTGCCAGGGTCTAGCTCTGTGAGTTTGGATAACTCACTTCTTTCTGCACTTCCACGTGCTTGTAGAGAGGGTACGTTTTCAAATTCTGCCCCAGGAAGCCCTAAAGTTTCTAAAAAAGGTACGAGGGGCTGTTAATGTGTGGATATGTTTATTATTTACTTATTTTTAGCTCATTTTATGCACTTCCTCTCTCCTAATATAAGCTGCATGAGGACAAGGACCTTCTTGGTTTTGTTCGTTTCCATATTCCCAGTTTCTAGAATAGTCCCTGGCCCTTAGTAGGCGCTAGTATTTTTAGAATGAATTACTTTTTTAAAACTACTGGACATCTATTGAAGTTTTGCCAAGTTTTATTACTATCAACTTGAAAACCCTGCCACTATAGGTAGCAGTACTTTCCAAGTCCAAGGCTAAGAATTACTTGAAAAGCTTAAAATGCAGACTCCTAGGTTTGTTCCTGAAGCTGTTGATTCAGTTATCCTAGGACTCTGAATGGTGTAGTATTATTATTGTTATTATCATAGTGGTGGCTGTTTCGAATTGCATTGTTTTAAAGCACTACTCGACTAGATGATTGTTAAAGTCCCTCCCCACTCCAACATCCTAGAAAATGGTTCTGGTGAGAAAAATAATGCCAAAAACTCCACCTAAGCCTCCCTAAGATCCATTCCCTTCAAAGTTTGGTTCCCTTCACAAGGAGTTGCTGATATTGCCTGACAGGATTTTGCTTCCTTGCTTTAGGGCTTGGGAAAAAAAATCCCCTAAAGTAATTTCACTGCTTTGTGATCAAAAGAAGAGGCAAGCAAAAAAAATAAATAAATAAAGGCAAGCAGAAGGGGGTCGGGGAGGGCTCCACATTCCTCTTGGGGCTCTGGGATTTCTCAGGGAGTAGAAATTCCTGTTTATTAAAATATCTTAGGTGTGCTCCTTCCCTGTGGCAGGCAGGACAGATTAGGCAGTGAAGCAGGTTGACAGATTTTTTTGTTCACACAGACTTTTAAACTCTAGTAGGGGAGACAGATATTAAACAATGACACAAATAAGAATTTAAATTACTGTCATGAAGAGGCAGAGAACGGAGGGTTTTTAGAGCAGTGAAACTATTCTATATGATACTATAATGGTAAATACATGTCATTATGTGTCTGTCCAAATCCATAGAATGTACACCACGAGTGAACCCTAATACAAACCACGGACTTTGGGAGATAATGATGTGTCATTGTAGCTTCATTGATTGCAACAAATGTCCCGCTCTGGCGGGGCATGTTGGTAGTGAGGGAGTCTGTGCATCTGCTGGGGCAGGAGGTATATGCAAAATCTCTGCACTTCCTGCTCAATTCTGCTGTGGACCTAAAACTGCTCTTTAAAAAAAGTCTTAAGATTAAAAAAAAATTACTATCATGACCATTTCCTTACTTGGGGAATAGCAATTAAAAGAGAAGAATTAAGTATTTATCTTTAGTGTTTCTTTTATGAACAGCATTTTAGGATAAGCAAAGAGCCCAACCTGATAAGGGATAGTTCTTTATAAAAGAGCTCTTACTAATAAAGGGGAAAGGAATGAGGAATCACCATTTTATTATCCTTAAATAATAATTAATGCAGGTCACACTCATCAGTGAATAGAACCATTAGAAGGAAAGTTCCTGGGGAACTTGGCAATGGAGGGATCAGGCTTTTACATCCCTACTGTTACCTGAAATGTATTGTCTCAGAGTTCTAGAGGCTAGAAGCCTGAAATCCAGCACTGCTGCATTCCCTTCAGGAACTCTAGAGAATTCATTCCATGCCTCTTCCAGCTTCTGGTTCCTGCCCTGGAAGTTCCTGAGCTTGTGGCCGCATCACTCCGATCTCTGCCTCCATCTTCACATAGCCTCTGTGAGGCTGTCCCAAACTTCCTCTTATAAGGGTACATCTGACTGTATTTACAGTCCACTCAGATGATCTAGGATAAGTTCTTCTTTTTATAGTTATTAAATTAATCACATCTTTTGCCATAAAAGGTAATATTCACAGGTTCTGGGGATTAGAATATAGACATATCTTTTAGGGGACCACATTCTTTCCACCAGATCTGTCTTCTAATGGGGTGTGCTATGAAGCACATGGCATCACTTGTCATGACTTCTTGCCATAAAAGTTATATCTGAGTTTAATAAAGCCTGTAGAGCTATGATCTTTACAGGAAGTATTTGAGATAGAGAAATAAGTGAAATGACTCTACAACATGGCAAAACCAAATGTAGAACAGTGTACAGGACAACTAACATATTTTTTTGTATAAAACCAATGGCATTTTTAAAGTTTAAATATTTATTTATTTTATTTATGTTTTTGGCTGCATCAGGTCTTCATTGCAGTGCACAGGCTTCTCTTTAGCTGTGGCGTGCAGGATAAAGGGCGCGTGGGCTCTGTAGTTTGTGGCACGCGGGCTCTCTCACTGAGGCGTGAGAGCGCAGTAGTTGTGGCGCACAGGCTTAGTTGCCCTGTGGCATGTAGGATCTCAGTTCCCTGACCAGGGATTGAACCCACGTCCCCTGCATTGGAAGAGGAATTCTTTACCACTGGACCACCAAGGAAGTCCCAAACCAACGACATTTAAAAAGACGAGGCAGTCTATTTTAGACTAAAAGAGATTTGAGAACATAGTAACCTTAACTAATTAAGGACATAATTTGTGGTCCTTGTTCGGATCCTAATTAGACCAAAGCAGTTCTAAAAAGACACCTTTGAGGTAACTGGGGGAATTTGATTTTGGACTGAGTATTAGATGATACTAAGGAATTGGGATGAATTTAGTTAGCTGTGGCAATGGCATTGAAGCTGTGTCAGGCACCTCTTGTGTCCTGGATCTGGTGCTCTCAGCTCCGTGTTCATCCAGCTGTTGTACCCAGAAGTGTGTAGGTGGAAACTGATATCACCTCCCCTAAACCGCCCCACAGACCTCTCACCTTCTGCTCCAGGTTTCTCTGTCGCATCCTGCAGATCACCTGTAGGGACGCTTCCAGCCCTTCTGTCTCATTCTGAAGCGTTCCTTTGCAAACCTGGGAGTGTAAGAGAGTTAACACCCACACAATGGGGAATCTCCAACAGTAGGTGGTATGGAAACCAGTGCACAGCCCCATTCCCCGTTTTGGTCACTTTGTGCACAATTTGAAAAAAATTCAACAGCTCCTCAGAGAGTCCTCCACAGGATCAAGCCCCAGGTGCCCCAGGGCAGATCCTCTGATAATGCATCCTTGGATCCCCTTTCCCTCCTTCCCTGTTCCACTCTTCTCAGCCCTGCATTCTCCCTTGGGAATCATTTCCCAAAGTAACGACTTGCATGCAAGCCTTTGTTTCAGGCTCTGCTTTAGGGGGGAACCTAGGTGGAGACAGTGGTTATGAAACAAATTTATCATTTTTGAGACACACATTTTGAGGTATTCAGAGATGAAATGACATGATCCCTGGGTTTTGCTTTAAATATTTCACCAACATACAGCCACTGTGGAAAACAGTATGGAGGTTTCTCAGAAAACTAAAAATAGAACTACTATATGACCCAACAATTCCACTCCTCAGTATATACCCCCCCAAAAAAACACTAATTCAAAAAGATACATGCACCCCAGTATTCATAACAGCGTTATTTATAATTGCCAAGATATGCAAGCAACCTAAGTGTCATCAAGAGATGAATGGGTAAAGAAGATATGGTATACATACACACACACACACACACACACACACACACACACACACACACACACAATGGAATACTACTCAGCCATCAAAAGAATGAAAATTTGTAATTTGCAGCAACATGGATCATGCTAAGTGAAATAAGTCAGACAAAGACAAATAATGTATGATATCACTTGTATGTAAAATCTAGAAAATAAGACAAACTAGTGAATATAACAAAAAAGAAACAGGCTCACAGATACCCTAGAACAAACTAGTGTTTAGAGGGAAGCAGGGAGGGGCAACATAGGGGTAGGGGATTAAGAGTCACAAACTATTATGTGTAAAATAAGCTACAAGGATATATTGTACAACACGGGGAATATAACCAATGTTTTATAATAACTATAAATGGAGTATGGCCTTTACAATTGTGAATCACTATATTGTATACCTGTAACTTATTTAATATTGTATATTTCCTATACTTTCATAAAGAAAATAAAAATAAATATTTCACCAACATAAAAGAAGAAGGAGACGGAAAGGAGTAGGTGAAGCAATGTGGTAAAATTAAATTGTTGAATCTGAGTGCTAAGTATATGGGAAAATATTCTTGGGTATTTTTAAATTTGTTATAACAAAAAATTCAAAAAGTTAAAATTACTACAAAGGCTTTGAAGTAGAGGAACAGAGTGCTCTTGATAGTGTATACAGAGAACCTAGTCTAGGCTGAAGATCAAAAGACTTCTGATGAAGTGGCTTTTAAACAGTGGCTTAAAGAACAAAATGGATTTTTCAGACCCCTTTTCTCGAGGCACTTAAAGTACCTTGGTGAATCTTCCCACAGTGTTCGGATCATTCCTGGAATCTTGCTTAGAACACTAGGTACAAAGCCTGCCACCCATGTCCTTCTGGGGCTGCTTTTTTTGTTTTTGTTTTTTAGCACTTACTGCTTCCAACTATCCCATTTTCTCCATGTTGAATGAATCTCGGCTGTAAGTGGTAAATCATTTTGTGTGAAATATATTCATTCACCTGTAGTCACCGACTGTATCTCCAAGTGACTCTTTGAAACCTGATTGTTTCTTTTCTTTGTTATGAATGGTAGAGAGGAAATAGGAGGGCTATTTTAGGGTGGTGCAATGCTGTATGAACTGCCTGGTAAATCTGGTGGAATCAATGCCTTCCTGGGCTATTTGTGACATTGGAATGCTTAAATCTGTTTGATGCCAGTGGATTCAGGCCAGGTTCTCTGTGCTATCATTTTGTGCTGTGAACGAGGCTGCAGGAGGACTTTTCCCCAGTTAAAGCACATTCATCCTCTGCACTTAAAGGAGAGACAAGATTTTGTAGCTGTGTCGGTGACTGGGTTACGAACATGCATTTTGCTTGTAATTTCAGAAAATAACCAGTCAAGTCATTCTTTTTAATTTGCTTTGCTTTATAGTGCCTTATTTACAGTAGTTTTCTCCACTGGTATTGACATTTCATTCCCAAGGCTTACTGGTATGTACCAGTACTATTATGTGGTTGTACCTTGCATATTTGCTTTCTGTATCTCAAAGTACCTTTATAACTGTATCTCATTTAGACCTCAACACGACCCTGGGATTTTTTCTCTCTTCCTTTCCTCCCCTTTCTTTTCTTTTCTTTTCCTCTTTTTTCCTGTTTTCTATCCTTTAACCTGTGGGATCTACACTAACTCCGATTAGTATCAGAATTGAATTGAATTGTAGGGCATCCAGCTGGTGTTGCAGAGAATTGCTTGGTGTAGGGGACCCCCCCGTACCCCACAGTCAGCGTCAGGGTATCGTGAGTATGATAGAAGAGAAGTTTATTTCCTAGATGGATTCCCATGGCCGTGTTGATGCTATGATCACACTATACAAATGAAGATTCACACAGGTCAGTTACTATTTGCTTAAACTCTCTAAGCACTCATCTAGTATAACACAGCAGTTAAGAATGGGGAGTTTAGAGCTACCAAAACCCATTCTTTATCATTTACTGGCTGTGTGACCTTTCTAAGCCTCTGTTTATCATCTGTTAAATTAACAATGGTAATGACTTCATGGTGTTATTGTGAAGAATTAATGAGCAAATTCACAGAAAACATTCTGCATAGAGTTTGGTATATAGGAAGAGGTTATCACTATCGTTCATTTGCTTGTTAAATGTGTTTTGAATACCTAGTATGTACTGGACATAGACCAAATGCTCGAGATGCAAAGGTGAGCCCTGTTTAATTTACCCTCAAGGAGTTCACAAAATGTTGTGCAAATATTTTTATACAGCAAAGCAGAATTATGGTAAAAAATGATTAATGCTCAAAGTCTCCCCATCCATAGGGTTGCCGTGATATATGTCAATTGTATAGTATGACAAGGCAATTAATTTGGCCCTATGTATGTCCATAACTGATTTAAAATCTGACAGTTTCCTTTTGCTTTTGCGTTCAATGCATCATGCTTCCATTCATTCCAAAGAAATATCTTTCAAGCAACACTCTTCGAAAATTGTTATGTTAGAACATTATCAAATAACCTAATGCGATTAGAGCCACACATTGCTGATATGATCAATTTCAAAATCTCTAGCCTTTGAATATAACACAGAATAATTTATAGTTAAACTCCACTGGATTTTTCAAATTAAATTCCATGTTTTTTTAGCTGAGTAGGAACTTGCAGAGCCTGAAGGCACTAGGAAAATATAAGCAACTGAAAAAGGAAAAAGAATGTAGACTGACAGCCTTACCGAAGAGTGATCAAATTTGAAATTTCATAGAAACTGGGCAGTCACAAATTGTTATGATACCACGTAATGTCAAATTGATACTAACCATTAACTGGGTTTGTTAATTATTACAACCTTTCACGGCTGTGCAGAGGTCAAACAGGGAAGAAGACAAAAGATGGTTATCAGCCAAAGACTCAGAGGGGTGTATGCCAGCTTTACTGAAAAGTATTTGCTGGCTTCAGGGCAAAGCAATGCATACCCCAGGATTAACAGCATCTTTACCCTATCAGCAATGCTGACAGAAATCACAGTTTTAGTTTCTTTATTTGCAAAAGAAAGAATATTGGAAAATTATCCTGTACCTTGAATTTAAAAATTAAAACCAAAGTGGCTTCACAACTCTGGGTTGATGCCTCAGTTTCTTTTTAGTGAAAACATAGTTTAAATGAAATACAACATGAGACATTTGAAAATCCATTCATCTAATAAACCAAGTAATTCAAAAACATGGCATAAAGAGCAGAAGCCATGTGATAGTGGAAATTTCCCATTTTCAGAGATAAACAAGTACATTTTCTCCCAGTGCTGGTTTGCTTAAGCCTCCTTGCTTCCTAACATTACTCCAGTTACCCAGATTGTTTCCCCTCTCTTAAATGAATAGATCCATCTTTAACTATTATCCAGCTAATCTGAGTTGTCTATTGCCAATGTACATTTCCCAACTAGTTTTACAAATATTCCCATCACACGCAATTTTTTTTCCTGGCTCTCTAGGACTGTTTGGTTTCCCCTGATTATATCTTACTGTGATCACACACTGGCATTTACTATTCACTCTCTGCTTTTGTTTTTTGTTTGTTAGTTTTTCCTGTGATAAACTCCTACTCATCTTTGAGGACCCATTTCCAATATTCCCTCCTCTTTGAGGCCTTGGTTGTATTCCTCAAGAGGACTCTTGCCCTCACTGTTTACATTATCCTAAGTTATTCATTTGGATTGGGTCTGCCCGAGTGGACTGTGGACTTCCAGAGGGACAGGGCCATATCTCAGTCATTTTTGTGTCTCCAGAGCCCAGCCCAGTCCTGGCACATGGTAGGTCCTTCATAGATGTTTGTTAGATTCACTGCGTCTTTATATGATGATTAGCTTCATACACAAAAACATCTAGCTAAGAGGCAGTGCACTAAAATCCAGCTTGCCATGGTGTATACCCTGATGTAGATATGTAGCAACCCTAAGGAGGGGCAGCTATTTTATAACCTGTTTACCAAGGAGGACCCCTTTTTGCAACTTCCATAGGAGCTATCGTATGGGTTAATAGCAGACCTGGTTGGATAAACAAACAAGTGAATTAAGTTCACCATAATTCCTAGAGCTATTAAAAAAACAAAAAAGCTAAAGAAGCTTTTTCACTGGGCTAAAACTACTGTCCAGTCTAGTTATCAAAACTGATCAGATTCAACAGGTAATTAATTGCTCATCTCTTTATTCTAGTCGATCTCTGACTAATGCTGTGAAGGATAAACCCTGATATCTATATCTTAGATTGTATTATTCCATTGGCAGTGGCATCTGAATGGTATTATTTTGAATGCAAGAATTTCTTATGATAATTTTGTGTGTGCATACTGTCTTTCTCTCCTACAGAGTAGTGCCAACTCTTAAACATTATGCAGTGATACTGAAATGTGTCAATAAAGAGTCCATCACCTGTTACATAAGCATTTATATGCTCAGTAAAAGAGGATGGCCCCAAGGTCTAGTTGTGTAAGAGCCATTACGAAAAGAAAAAAGAAAGAAAACAAAACCCCACAAAATTTTCCAGGCAAAAGGCAGGCTGTTTAGTTGATTTAAAATAAATATTTTTGTTAGAGTGGATTTGTTCCAGCATACTCAAAATACTGATTCCTATACTGTAACACCCCATTTCATATTATAAGTAGACCGGAAGAGAATGTTGGTTATAATCTTATTCCTTCATTCACTCATTAAATTACTCAAAAAATATTTACATTTCTCAATGCTCACTGTAATGCTTAACATATAATACTTACTCAGTGAATATATTGAATTTTTTCAAGTGTGCATTCTTGTGTTAATATTAATGGGACAGCCACCACAGGCTAGACATTGGTAAGTCCTAGGGATGTGTTGATGATCAGAGCAGATGGTCTCTGCCCTCACGGTGCTTAAAATAATTGATCTATTTTTGAGTTTCCATACTGAATGAGTGTACCTTGTTCTTAAATATTCTACTGAATGAGATATTCAGTGAATAGTTTTCAATCCTGGCTGCACTTTAGAACCACCTAAGATGCTTCTTCGCTATACTTATGCTTGGGCCCCTAAACCCAGACCAATTAAATCTAAGCCATTGAAAGTGGGAACCAGGCATAGCTATTTTTCAAAGCTTGCCAGGAGGTGATGAGGCACAGCCAAGACTGAGAATACTAAACCATTCCCTACCCTTTTGGATTATCACTGTTAGGGCTTGAATTGTGTCTCCCCTCCCCCAAAATTCTTTTGCTGGCATCCTAACCCCTAGTACCTTATTTGGAAATAGAGTCCTTACAGAGATAATCAAGTTAAAATGAGACCAACCGGAGGGCTCTAATTCAGTATGACTGGTATCCTTATGCAAAGTGGATATCTGGAGGCAGACACCCAGGTCTGGGGAACACCATGCAAAGAGGAAGGCAGAGAGATTGGAGTGTTGCTTTTACAAGCCATGGAATGAAGCCCCTGAGCCCAGGGGAGTGCTATCTCTTTCTTCCTTCCAAGGCACATTATTTCTATTGAGTCAAAGTGTTGAAATGTAAATGACCAGCCCACCTGGAGCTGGAGTCTGATAGCCTGACTCCATGATGAATAATCAATGCACAATAATTCCACTTGCCAAGCAAAGCTCAGGGTTGACAGCAGCTGCTTCTGGCAGATCAATAAAGTACTTGAAGACACTTGTTTCAGTGGCTCTTTAAATTCCACATCATCACTTGATTTGCTCCGACAACATTCAAGTCTTGCCTCTTTAAGTTATTGTTTTAGCAAATTCAATTTACAGTTACTTTCAATATGGAAAGCTTAAGAGATTCAGTTTAATGCCTTATTAGCTATGAAATCAACCACTGTTTCAACTGCATGGTGTGAAGAGCCCTGAAAAGGCTTTTGTTGCTTGGCTAAGCTTTCCCTCTGAGTTTCTGACCAAGTGACAGCTTCTTCAATTTTAGAGCTGTCCTCACAATACTCGCTTTCTAAGCTCCTAATCTTTGGACCCAACTTTTCCCTCCAGTGTCAGGGATTCCTGGGGTAAAAACAAGCTACTTTGAAGACATGCCTCCCAGCAGTGAATTTTTGCTTATCAAGTGTGAATCCATGCAATAGACAATTTCTAAAGCTCAAATAATGCAGATTTTATTTTTATTTTTTGGCCCTGCTCTGTGGCACACGGGATCTTAGTTTTCTGACCAGGGATCGAACCTGTGCCCCCTGCGGTGGAAGCACAGAGTCAACCACTGGACCTCCAGAATAGTCCCAGATTTTATTTTCATTATTTATTTATTTATTTGGTTGCAACGGGTCCTAGTTGCAGCAGGCAGGCTCCTTAGTTGCGGCATGTGAACTCTTACTTACGGCATGCATGTGGGATCTAGTTCCCTGACCAGGGATCAAACCTTGGTCCCCTGCATTGGGAGCGTGGAGTCTCTCTTTTTTTAACAATTTTATTGGAGTATAATTGCTTTGCAATGTTGTGTTAGTTTTTGCTATATAATAAAGTGAATCAGCTATATGTATACATATATCCCCACATCCCCTCCCTCTTGAGCCTCCTTCCCACCCTCCCTATCCCACCCCTCTAGGTGGTCACAAAGCACCGAGCTGATCTCCCTGTGCTATGCGGCTGCTTCCCACTAGCTATCTGTTTTACATTTGGTAGTGTATATATGTCAATGCCACCCTCTCACTTCATCACAGCTTACCCTTCCTCCTCCTGTGTCCTCAAGTCCATTCTCTACATCTGTGTCTTTATTCCTGTCCTGTCCCTAGGTTCTTCAGAACCGTTTTTTTTGTTTTTTGTTTTTAGATTCCATATATATGTATTTGGTTTTCTCTTTCTGACTTACTTCACTCTGTATGACAGACTCTAGGTCCATCCACCTCACTACACATTTCTTTTTATGGCTAAGTAATATTCCATTCTATATATGTGCCACATCTTCTTTATCCATTCATCTGTTGATGGACACTTAGGTTGCTTCCATGTCCTGGCTATTGTCAATAGAGCTGCAGTGAACATTGTGGTACATGACTCTGTCTGAATTATGGTTTTTTCAGGGTATATGCCCAGTAGTGGGATTGCTGGGTCGTATGGTAGTTATGTTTTTAGTTTTTTAAGGAACCTCCATACTGTTCTCCATAGTGGCTGTATCAATTTACATTCCCACCAACAGTGCAACAGGTTTCCCTTTTCTGGGAGCGTGGAGTCTTAACCACTGTGCCACCAGGGAAGTCCCCCTAGATTTTATTTTTAAATCAAGGGGCAAAATGGCCGTTACAGTGGGCTGGCCTTATTAGGGGTAAAGAGGAGAGTCTGTTGCTATGTTGGTTGAATCATTTTATAGCAATGGATATTTGTGTCTCTGCATAACTAAATGTTAAAAGTGAAGAAAATCCTCACTACTTCAAATATAACAGATGCACAAGGTCCCACAAGGTCTTTTCAGCACCTGTTTCTCGGAACTCAACTTCAGCCACCCACCAGTAGTCATTGCCCTCCTGCCCCTGACCTTGATGTTCCCCAAGCATGGAAGCCTGATCCCATGTGTGTTGATAGATAGCATTTATTGATAGAAAGCTGTTCCCTCACTTTTTTTTTTGCCTGGCTTGCTTCTTCTCAACATTCAGGTTTCTGATTAAACATCATCAAACCTGAGAAGCCTTCTCTGACCATCTTCTTTGTTCCCCTGCCCACCTTGGTCACTCTCCATCTCTTTATCATGCTTTGTTTTTCTCACAGCCATCGTCTCTTTATATGTAAAATTATTATTTATTTTACTATTTTTAAATCATTGGTCTTTCCCTTCCCTACGCTCAAATACTAGAACATAAACTCCTTGGAAAAGGGACCATTGTTGATATTCACCTGTTTGTCCAGTGCTGGTGATTGGCATATAGTTTGCAGTCCATACATATTGGTTGGATTAATAAATAGCTGAAGCAGTACTTTACGTATTGCTGCCTAAAAAACTACCCTCAAAACAAAGTAGCTGAAATCAAAACCCATGTATTCTTCATCTGGATTGGTGGGTGATCAGGCAGTTCTGTTTTCTGTGCGTGGTCTGGGTGGCTCCCTTGTGGCGGCTGGGGTGTCTGAGCCTCTTTCTCTACACATTCTTTCATCGTATATTCTTTAATTTATTCAGGTATGGTGATCTCAGAGCTTAAAAGGGTGAGAGCAGGAGCTGCAAGGCCTTTTAAGACACAGACTGGAACATGCACAAAGTCACATTTGCCGTTTCTACTGGTTAAAGAAAGGCACAAGACTTGCCAAAATTCAACTGAGTAGCTGAATAGACTTGGCCTCTTGATAGAAGGAATGACAGTGGAGCATGGGCACAGGGAATGTGACTCATTATGGGATCATTATTGTAATAATCTGCCCTAAGCCCCAAATGATATATTTTTGTACAAAGACTCCATCTGACCTATACATGAGCATAAGCTTTTGAGACATAGCATTCATGTCTTACACATTCATATCTCAGGCATTTGCATTTCTATTGCCTCTCATAATACCCCACATACCACAGACAATAAGTGTCTCATTATTTTTGCTGCTACTGTTGTATTTACTTCGCTCTATTTAGGATATGCTTTATTTTTACACTCATATCAATGGGCATGCAGGGATTCTCCAAAGACCTTAGGTACATCATTTCAAGAAAATGGGAGTGGATTCTGGAATAAATTATATTGATTTTAATTCGGACATTTCAAACTTTTTTATTGCTTTTGCAATTGAAGAATTGATCTCAACAAGGCAGACGAAGCAAAAATAGATTGGTTTTATTGAATTCACAGCGACCTGACTAAAAAACATAGTCGTTGTGAGAAAAATAATTTTCCTTCCTATTTCATTACAGATGATTTTTTTATTTCAAAAATGTATTGGCTTTAATATAGTAAGTAAAGAAGAGGATGAATTTTATTTAGAGTTGTGCAGAATTGTTTGGGACAGTTAGAAAACACATTTCTTAGAATGTATCTTTCTCATTCAGATGATTGCAAAGCTTATTTTGATCAAGAAGATGCCTCTCACTGTGTGATACTTTTTATGTTGAATGAGCAACACTCCAATGGTCAGTCAGACAATTCACATTGAACTGACTTAGATCTTCTCCTCTTAAAGAAATATTGAAATGTGAGTCACTACTCAAAATCTTTTCTTAGAAAATGAAACACTCAAGTTTGATTTAGAAAATTTCTAGAATATAGAGGGAATAGAGAAGAAAGTAAAAATCACCTCATCTCCTGAAATTGCATCTTGAACATTTATGATTAAGATATAACATCCAATATTTAATTAAATTTTGAATGTTCCCTATTTGAACTCTAGAGACCAATAGATTTGGATACATTTCCTGATAATTCCACTAACCAAACTGCTGCTGCTAAATAGATTTTGGATAACTTAGAATGCCTTGTTATTAGAAACTGCTGTGTAAACTCCCCCTAACAGATCGGACTTGAATAGCAAGGTGTCCTTTTGTAGAGACTATCTATGCTCTTTAAAGAAATTGGTATCCTACTGATCCTATGATCTATACTGTTTGTATGTTACAGTTTTTCCCTGAAAAATGTATTGTAAAGGGAAGATTCCAGCTGGGGACATGATTTGTCAATCTGTCTAAGGCCCCACATAAAAACAGTATAACTAGACAGCAAAAACAAAGCCTTCAGAGAATATTTAGCACAAAGCCATGTCACGGGGCCTCTTCACAGACTCCACATGTAGTCCATGGGGAGAAATGTGTTTACACAAGTAATAACATGGTGCGATAAATGCTCTGTTCTGAGCACTATTAGGGTGAGGTTGGGGTGCAGGGGGTTCGTATAAAAGACTTCACAGAGCAACAAAGAATATTTACAAAGAGTGTCATACTGGTTACTTAGGGGTAAGCCTCACACATAGAGTTCTTCCTTCAGTATTGCCCACTTTCTTCTTACTCATTCAGACATTTTTTTCCATGGTACTAGCTGTGCATATCTGATATTCTGAAGTTCTAAGAATTGCTTTCTACTTTTGCCAGATCAATTACAGATTATTTCAAGAAAATAGGTCTTGTCATTTATATACATCAAGGAGAATAGTAATGACTACTGAGTCTAATTCTTAGAGGTGGATTCATTGTCCACTCCCCAACTGCAGCTTTATTTTACTTTATTTTTTCCAGCTTTATAGAGGTATAATTGACATATAACATTGTATACATTTAAGGTGAAAAATGTGTTGATTTGATACATTTATATATTGCAAAAATGATTACTACCATATCTAACACCTCCATCATGTCACATAATAACCATTTTCTTTTCGTGCTGTGAACATTTAAGATCTACTCTCTTAACAACTTTAAGTCTGTAATACAGTATAATTAACTATAATCACTGTACTGTACATTAGATCCCCAGAACTTAGTCTTGTAACTGAAAGTTTGTACCTTTTAGTGACTATATATATATATATTTTTAACATCTTTATTGGATGTGGTTATAATTTTAAACAATGTTTTTCAACCAAGGGCACCATACACAAAAAGTTGCAAGTTTTAGGTGTTAAAATGCAATTGTAGAAGGTTATCAAATCCATTATTTCTATGCTTTGGTCTTTGATATAGTCCAGCTCACAATAGATAGAGTTTGATGACTAAACAATTACTGAAGCTTGTTTTACTTCTTTATAATACATGTTAGTGGTATATTACAAGTGTTGCATGGTGATTTCAGAAAAATTATAAAATATTTATTAGGAAAGTAATAAAAGATTACCTGTGCTTCCAATCTTGGGCAAAAATTGCTGTTTAATGTTTGGGGTATATATTCCTTCAGGATATTTTTCTATTCAAATATATTGTTTTCTCAGAATGAGATGATTTATATACTGTTTGCAATCAGATTTTCTTTTAACAATTTCAATAAATAATCCTCCACAGCTTTGTCTTAAATGGGTTAATGTATTTTATTGTATGGACATATCATAATAAATTAACTGATCACCTGTTATGATTAGATATTCTCATTTTTTTTTTACTTTCATGAAAATGATGTAATAAAAACTGCACATTTATTTTGGCTAATTTGTCCAATTGCTTAATTAAAAATAATTCATGGACATGGAATTAAGAAAATTAATTTTAAGAAAGGAAAATATATGCATGTTCATGCTTTCAATCAAATTACCAAATTACTTTTCAAACTGTACCATTTTATATCTTACTAGAAATGTAAGATATGCCCTGTTATTCACAAGCAATGAATTTTTTTGCAAGCAATGAATTCCTCCCATTGCTATTTTAATTTTCATTTGTTTGATTATTAGTAAGGTTGAACATATTTGTTTTTTATATTTATTGTCTACTAATAGACCAAAGGAAGTGTTAATTAAGAGAGCTTAATTAAATTGGGCCATGAAGCATTTATTGACTGGCCCTCAACCCAGTGATTTAGTATATTAATAGAAGAATTTAAAAATAAACTTTGGTTTATCTGTGTTGGAATAATATGTAACTTTGAAAAAGAATTCAGTAGTCTCCTAAGTATTGAAAAGAAAAAATCTATAAGAAATGTTAAGTGACAAAAAGCATATTGCAGAATAATCCATATAGTGAAATTCCATTAATGTAAAAAACAAGCCATAAGACAGCACTTACATTTTTTACAATTAAAATGTGTTTATTTATTAATTAAAATTTGAATTTTATTATAAATTTTATTTACTTATTTAAATTAAAAATGTACAGAAGCTTATCTGTGTTGAGACTCTTTTCCATCTCTGTCTCAGACACTTGATTCCTTTTCCTGAAGGTTATCAAGTTTGTTTTATCTTTTTAATATTTTCAGAAATATTTTCATACTTTTTTTTTTTTTTGTGGTACGCGGGCCTCTCACTGTTGTGGCCTCTCCGGTTGCAGAGCACAGGCTCCGGACGCGCAGGCCCAGTGGCCATGGCTCACGGGCCCAGCCGCTCTGCGGCATGTGGGATCTTCCCCTACCGGGCACGAACTCATGTCCCCTGCATCGGCAGGCGGACTCTCAACCACTGTGCCACCAGGGAAACCCCTTTCATACATTTAAAAAAAATGGATGCATACTTTACACAGCGTTCTGTACCTTGCTTTTTTCATTTGACAGTATATTTGAGACCTTGCCATATTTATACATAAAAGTTTCCTGACTTGTCTCTTGTGGCCTCAGAGAATTTTATTATATGGATGAATCATGTATTAGTCTCCGAGTAATGGATATTAAGCTTTTCACCAATCTTTTGCTAGTACTAAAAATGCTGCATATATATATATATATATATATATATATATGTATGTATATAAAATTTCAAAATGAATTTCAAAATGTCTGAAAGCTTTAAAAACAAATAAAGTTGACTACCACCATGGAAAGGGAAAGGAGAAGGGAGTGTGCTAGGGAGGATTTTACTACTTATAGCATGCACTTTTTTGATTGTCCAAACCTTTTTTTTGTGAGTGTGGTACGCGGGCCTCTCACTGTGCTCTCCCGTTGCGGAGCACAGGCTTCGGACGCACAGGCTCAGCGGCCATGTCTCACGGGCCTAGCTGCTCCGTGGCATGTGGGATCCTCCCGGACCGGGGCACGAACCCGTTTCCCCTGCATCAGCAGGCGGACTCTCAACCACTGCGCCACCAGGGAAGCCCTGATTGTCCAAGCCTTTTTTCTCAAAATTTTACTACTTTGAATTTTAAAATGAATTTAAAGTCATTAGATTAAAAATAGTGATTTAGATTCAGAATTATGGTTTGGACAGGTAAATACATCTGGGAAGTTGGCACTGGAAGAAATTGTAATGGAAAGTTGGTCATTTCTAAACTAATTCCTTCTCCTCCTGGTGGTGGTGGTTAGGCAGATAAATATAAGCTTGCAGAGAAAAAAAAGAAGAGTTTTTGTCTTTTAGAACCTCAGTTCTAGAAAGAAGTAGGCTTAGAATGTGATTTTGTTCTTTTGATTATCAAATTCCTCAGATGGAAACCAGGATGATTGAAGGCTGGTGGGGCAGGTTTTCTGTAGTTGAAGGAATTATACACATGCAGACATTAAATATCTATGTAACACACTGTCTAGAGGCATATTTGTAAATCTACAGCGATTCACGTAAAAATAAAGAGTTAGACTTTTGTCTGCCTGCCGATGCAGGGGACACGGGTTCGTGCCCCAGCCCTAGAAGATCCCACATGCCACGGAGTGGCTGGGCCCGTGAGCCATGGGCCACTGGGCCTGTGCGTCCGGAGCCTGTGCTCCGCAACGGGAGAGGCCACAACAGTGAGAGGCCCGCGTACCCCAAAAAAAAAAAAAAAAAAAAAAAAAAAGATGTAGACTTTTAAAATGATTTATTCTGTTACATGTTGACATCAGACTTTTCACTGGATCTTAATATTTCACACTGTAATGCTTGATCAGATTGAATATTGAACATAAAAAAGTACAAACATTTATGAAAAATGATATAATTTATTTTGTGAAACCAATCCCAAATACATGAAGACATGGGGCTTGAATTAATTCATCAAGAATATCAATAAGCTGATAAATCAGGGGCATTTTCATTTCAATCATCGTCTTTAAGCTATATTCACGGAAAAATTACTTATTAAAGCAGCCGTAATATACGTGATTAATGGGTTGGTAGTGGTACCAATTACTCATTAGAATGCAAGGACTAAAATACCCTAGGACTTGAGAAAATATAGTGATTTTCATTAAAAGTGTTGGCTAGGTCCCAAATTCTCAATGGGTTTGTATTCTGAGCTTTAAGAGCATGGTTTTGATCTCAAATGAAAGGGAAATTATCTTAGGAAGGTCTAAAGTTACTCTAACGAAATGAAACTTTTCTTTGGTATATGGTTATTTAAACAAAAGTCCCCACTTTGAGATAAAGAACCAGGTTTCCGTCTATCTACATATATTTTAAAAGTTAAAAATTTGGAATGTGTAATTTTTTTTAACCTATTGAATGCTTGATCATCTACAGATAAGGTAAAAGTTCTCAATTCCCCATGGCTAATTTTGTGGGTGCTATTTTAGCAAGGTGGCCAATGTGGCTGTTTAAATAGTAAAACCAAACTTTAAAATTCATAAATTCAATTGGACATCAGATTAACATCATTAATCATAATTACAAGATAAATAGTGCATGTAAGGATGACGTTCTTAAATATTAAAAATAGTTTCTCCATCATTACCACTAAACACTGCAACTCAGAGTAGAGGAAAACCTGCTGTTAAGTAAAGATGGATATCCTGAAACAAATCTAAATACAAGATGCAATCTAAAGGACATCAAATTATTTTGTGTTTTGGGTTACACAGTCATGTGAGAATTCTAAGTATCAACTATAATTTCCACATAAATAACACCATTAATTTTCATCAGCTACCAACAAAAACAAAACACCCCACCCCACAAAACACTTTCATTTTAATTAAGAGCCTTGGAGATAAGTGCTGTGAGTCACAGGGGTGTTTGCTTCTGACACTGAATACAGAATAGAGAGCTTGGTGCTTTAAATTTCATTTTAAAAATGTCAGGACGGATTCTAAATATATTAATATTACAATAGCTTTGAAACACCGAGTTAACATTTTGAAATGTGAGAGAATTTTATTTTGTATGGATCTAGTGAAATTTTTGCCTGTGTGGAAAAAGTGAGAGCTCAGAAATTCTACAACTTCCCTATTCTCGGGTTGGTAGGGAAGGGCAGCAAAATCCCCAACACTGATAAAGCATTAGGAAAGAACAGAATGATGTGAAGAAAATATGGACATTAGTTTGGACTTTTTGCTAACCATAAAGTATCCAGTGTATACTCCTAAGTAAGATGATCTAGCTTTAACAGTTGAATGTATAGCAAGCCACAGTACCTTTTCTTGAAGAGGTTAATTATAATTTTACTTCCTTTTTCTTTCAAGAAGAATTTGATTAAAATAATTTGTCATTCTACAGTCACAGTAGGTCAACATTTCATGGGTAATAAGAAACTGAAATAATCACTCTTATACTTGAAATTGTCTACTCTTGACATCTCAGAAGACCCACAGAAAAATCTGTTGGTCATGCAAAGCTCTTACTAAACCTACTGAAGTAAGAGAGATGACCACCTTTGTAAAGTCTTAGAGCTGTCTGAAAACATGAAACTAGGGGAGGACGTTTATAAGCATTTTAGGATATGGGCTGGGTGATTTTAAGGTCAGTCTTGCCAAGTACGAAACTATTTGTGATTGGGCGGAGTCTATGACCTAATAGCTCTGGACTAGTGGGCACAGTGAGGTGAGGGTCTTGAAGACACCTTGATGAGCAAGATTTTAGTCTTGCTGGGTAAGCTATCTTAGTTTACGCTCTTACCTTCCAGGAGCAGGTGTTTCCTGGTGCAAGCCTCTAAGTAATATTTGTTTGTTCTAGGTGTTGTTTAATGTAGGGGAAGCATGCCCCATCTCAGTATTATTTAATATGGGAGAAGGAATTGTGTTGTGTGATAGGCAGCCTCTAAAATGGCCCCAATGATCCCTGCCTGTGAGTGTTCATGCCCTTATATAATCCTCTCCCTTTGAGTCTGGGCTGGTCTTAATGGCTTCTATGAATAGAATAGGAAAAAACATGATGGGTTTGTCACCTCAGATTAGATTATAAAACACTGTGACTTCCATATTGCTCTTCCCTCTTTTGCTCCTTCTTGCAGCCCTTGCTCTGGGGAAAATAAGCTGCTGTACTATGAGTAACCTCATGGAGAGGCCCATGTGGCAAGGAACTTGTGTGTCCAGCCAACAGACATCAAGACCATGAGGCCTGCCACCAGCCTCTTGTCAGTGAGCTTGGTCTCAGATCCTCCCCCAGTTAAGGTGTGAAAAGACTGTAGACCTAGCTGGTGCAGCCTGGTGAGACCCTGAGACAGATGCACCCTGCTGACCTGTGCTGTGATTCATGACCTTTAGACACTATGAGATAATAGATACTTGTTATTTTAATTTACTGTGTTTTGGGATAATTTCTTATGCAGCAATAGATAGCTATTACGTGTTGGTTTCACTTTTCAGGATGCATGTGTATACCTTCTACTGAAATGTCTACTTATTTCAGAATAAGTGGATTTATTGGCTGAACTATACTGGTTACATTTACTAACTCTGTAGAGTGATATTGAGACTTGAGAACAAAGCGTCGTGTTATGTTCATTATGAACATTTCTTCCTTCTGCTCTATAGAAAGTGGCCATATTTTAAGTAGATAGTAAGTACTCTATGAAGGCACAGCTAAAGGGGCTGATGTGGGGTTAACGCTTCCTTCATGAGCACACTGGATTAGTGCAGCTTTGTCCCTTTGTCACTTGGTGGGCCTGAAGGTTGCTTGAGAAGAGCAGATGTGTGCCTGAGACCTGCTTCAGAACCAGGATTTCCCAGCCTTAGCCTTGAAGAAGCATTGCCAGAGGTTGGTTGGTAGTGAGTCCTGACCCTCCCACTGTCACCCTCCTCACCATCCACATACCAGCTACATGAAGGAAACAGTTTCCTTCTCTCACACCAGCCCAGTCAAATCTAGTTCTTGGGAGGCAGACATCTTTTCAGGACTTTATCATTGTCTAAATGTAAAGGAAAAAGTGTCAAGAGTGATATTCTGAAAAATGTTAAAAGGGACACATGGTCACTAAATTGGACAAAGAAAACCAGAGCATAAACCCAGTACGAAATGGCTTCTAGGGTAATTTGTGAAGGGACAATTGCAAACAATGTTCTGGAAAATTTCAAGATATCACATTTCTCCAAGCCACTGTTAACAAGCTGATGAATTCAACTGCTCCTGCAGGGGATGAGAGACAGGCAAGAACAATCAGAACGCATTTGTGTTCTGTGTGTCTCCCAGTTGACTTTGGTCTCAAATTTGGATTCAGACAGAGCGGTAGCAAAATTCCATTTCTTTCAAATATGCAACTTATTTTGGGCCATACACATTGACTTTGTTTGCTTTTGGATTCGTGGAATTTATTAGCTCTTTCCATCTTTATTTTTCTTTTCTCTGTCTACCAATTTTTGTGCCCAACAATTACGCATGTCTCCCCAGTTTTGCAATGTCTGTGAAGACGTTGAACAAGAAAAAAGAAACTAATGGCCCAGGTGACATCTGTTGACCTTACTAGCTGTGTGGCCTTGCTTTTTCTACTTTCAGTGCCTCATTTTTCTTATCCGAAGTCTCTTCTGCCGGCATGATGAGCTTAACTGATACACGATTCACGCTGAGAGTCTTTACAAGCCATTGCTGAGGTTTTTATTTACGAAAGTCAATGGTTCATATGTTGGGGACCCTGTTCGTATTTTCTAATTTGTTATACTCCTTTCTCAGGGGTGGGTCTCACATCTATTCAGGTCTGCTGTTGCTAAGTCTGCTATGAAGTTGACTTCCAACTGTAAAGCTTCAGGGCCCCCAGATGTCTATATTTTTATATTGCTCTGGAGCTGAGGCATCCAAGGCCACAGTCTGAATCATTACATCAGAGAGGAAAGGTGTTGAGCCTTCATTAGCCTAAACCCTAGTGTAGATGAATCTCCTGGGTAATCCAGAAATTCGAAGCAGTTTCTCAGGGGCCAGATTCAGGATGAGGGCGTTCAATGAAGCAGGGTGTACTTAAGAGTTTGAGGGTAGAATAGGCAAAGCTTTGTGGGTGAAGGTTGGTAATGGGATGTGCCTGGACAGCCAGAGTTTTAATCTAAAGTCTAGTTAATAGTAAAGTGGTTCCCAAATGGCCAGCACATTAGAATGCACGTGTGATCTTTTAAAACATACTGAAGCTGGCTTCTACTCCAGACGTTCTAATTTCACTATGTGGAGTGTTACCTGGCATGAAGATTTTTTAAAAGTTCACCATCAATTCTAATGTACAGCAAAGGTTGAGAACCACTGGAGTAATGGTTAAAGGCTTGAGCTTTAAATTCAGACAGACCTTAGTTCAAATTCCAGCTTTACCACTAGGCTATATGACTTTGGTCTAGTTTTTCGACATCTCTGCACTTGGGTGTTCTTTCCTTTTCTTCCCTTTTTTTTCTCCCTTTTTTCCTTCCTCCCTCCCTCCCTCCCTCCCTTCCTTCCTTCCTTCCTTCCTTCCTTTTTCTTTAAATTGGAGATAATATAATATCTGGTGCATGTGATTACTGTTAACATTAAATATATGCTTAGCACAGTGCCCAGCACATAGTAAGTGCTCAGAAGACACCAGCTAGTGTACTACTGCTAGAGTTTCAGTGTTAGGAGGAGGCTTGATGGTGGTTAAAGCGAGGAGTACTTAAGACAGTACAGTGTGGAGAGAAATGTGGCTTCCCTTCTACTCTGACTTCTCCCTGTGGCTGCTTCCAGGAATCAGGCAGGGGGAGTACTTGAGAAAACTGCTGTCTGTTATTCCCCAGGGGTTCCGCCTTACAGGGTCTCATCAGTCAACCCATTTGACTTATTACCATTATGTGTAATTATGAGGTTTGTGTCAAAGGAACAGATTTGTCATGGTTGTTCTAATTATGGGGAAATCAGATAATATATATATTACACATGTATTTTTATGTCAGGTCATTTAGAAAATAGGCTTTGCTTCTAATAATTTAACAAAAGAAGAGAGAGGTGGTCTAAGACTTAATTAAACCATTTTAAGTGAATGTTGGACTGACAACTTATGGATCCAGATATTTCAAATCTGTGCTGAGAATATACTCAGGACTGTCAAGATTTAATTTGTAGAAAGATGTGTATATTTTAGATCCACATTGTCCTTTATTTCATTTTTAACTAGAGCTAAGCATACATTTTGTAGACACTCCTATCGTTGTTAGCAGATGGCTGCGTTTATACTAATGAACAGTGTCTTTTTTAAATTAATCTTTTCATTTTGAGATAATTATGATTATCTCAAAAAGTAGATTCACATACAGTTTTAAGAAATTTAATGTACTCTTTCCCCAGTTTCCCCCAATGGTAAAATAGCAAAGCTATAGTACCATATCACACCAGGATTTTTTTAAATTTAATTTTTATTTTATATTGAGGTATAGTTGATTTACAATGTTGTGTTAGTTTCAGGTGTACAGCAAGTGATTCAGTTATACATATACATATATTCATTCTTTTTCAGTTTCTTTTCCCATATAGGTTATTATAGAATACTAGTAGAGTTCCCTGTGCTATACAGTAGGTCCTTATCTATTTTATATATAGTAGTGTGTATATGTTAATCCCAAACTCTTAATTTATCCTTTCCCCCACCTTTCCCCTTTGGTAACCATAAGTTTGTTTTCAAAGTGTGTGAGTCTGTTTCTGTTTTGTAAATAGGTTCATTTGAATCATCTTTTTAGATTCCACACATAAATGATATCATACGATATTTGTCTTTCTCTGTCTGACTTACTTCACTTAGTATGATAATTTCTAGGTCCATCCATGTTGCTGCAAATGGCATTGTTTCATTCTTTTTATGGCTGAGTAATATTCCATTGTCTATATGTACCCCATCTTCTTTATCCGTTCCTCTGTTGATGGACATTTAGATTGCTTCCATGTCTTGGCTTTGTAAATAGTGCTGCAATGAACATTGTGGTGCATGTATCTTTTCAAATTATGGTTTTCTCTGGATAGTTGCCCAGGAGTGGGATTGCTGGATCATATGGTAGCTCTATTTTTAGTTTTTTAAGGAACCTCCATACTGTTCTTCATAGTGACAACCAGGATATTTTTATTGATACAGTCAAAACCAAAACATTTCCATGACCACAGTTTCTTCATGTTGCCCTTTTCTAGCCACACCAACCCTACTCCTCCTTAATGCCTGGCAAACACTAATTGTTCCTTTTGGGGTTGACTTTTTTCCCTCATCATAGTTTGGTATCCAGGTAATACAGTAAGTCCCCTACATACAAATGAGTTCCGTTCCAAGAGTACATTCGTAGGTCCAATTTGATTGTAAGTCCAACAAAGTTAGCCTAGGTACCCAACTAACATAATCGGCTATATAGTACTGTACTGTCTTAGGTTTATAATAATTTTCACACAAATAATACATAAAAAACAAACACAAAAAATAAAAAAAGGGGGCTTCCCTGGTAGCGCAGTTGTTGAGAATCTGCCTGCTAATGCAGGGGACATGGGTTCAAGCCCTGGTCTGGGAGGATCCCACATACCATGGAGCAACTAGGTCCGTGAGCCACAACTACTGAGCCTGCGCATCTGGAGCCTGTGCTCCGCAACAAGAGAGGCCATGACAGTGAGAGACCTGTGCACTGCGATGAAGAGTGGCCCCCGCTTGCCACAACTAGAGAAAGCCCTCGCACAAAAACAAAGACCCAACACAGCAAAAATAAATAAATTAAGAAACTCCTACCCCCAATATCAAGAAAAAAAAAAGGAATTTTAGTCTTACAGTACGGTAATCTTACAGACATGTGAACTAACTTATGTGATTGGACATGTGGAGGCACGTTCGTATCTTTGAAAGTTTGCAACTTGAAGGTTCGTATGTAGGGGACTTACTGTACTAGCTTCATAAAATGAGTTGGGGAATGTTCCTTCTCTTCTGTTTTCTGGAAGAGACTGTATAGAATCAGTGTGAATTCTTCTTTAAACATTTGATAGACTTCTCCAGTGAAATGATCTGAACCTGGAGATTTCTTTTTGGAAGTTTTAAAATTACAATTCAATTTCCTTAATAGCTATAAGGCTATTCAGATGATCTATTTCATATTGGGTGAGTCGTGGTAGATTATGCTTTTTTGAGGAAATGGTCCATTTCATATATATAGTCAAGTTTGTGTGTGGAGAGTTGTTCATAGCATTCCTCTATGTTTTGATGTCTGTAAGTTCTGTAGTGATATCCCATTTCATTCCTGATATTGGTCATTTGTACCATCTCTCTTTTTTCTTTGTCAGTTTTATCAAATATGTGATTTGCAGATATCTTCTTTCATTCTGTGGGTGGTCTTTACACTTTCATGATAGTGTCCTTTGAAGCCAACAATTTTTAGTTTTGGTGAATTTCAACTTTTTTTTTCTCTGATTGCTTGTGCTTTAGGTGGTATATGTAGGAAACCATTGCATAATCTAAAGTCGTGAAGATTTACACCTATAGTTTCTTCTAAGACTTTTATAGTTTTAGCTCTTACATTTACATATTGATCCATTTGAGTAATTCTTTGTCTGAGCAACAGGGTCCAATTTCATTTTTTGCATGTAAATATCTTTGTTTTGATTAATGTCTCCATGATGCATCTTTTTCCATACTTTTACTTTCAATCTGCCTTTATTGTTATACCTAAAGTAAGTTTCTTATAGATAGCATAATTTCTATCCCTTAATTTGTGCATTTAGACCATTTATATTTAATGAAATTATTGATATATTGGGACCTAAGCCTGTCATTTTATTTTTTCTTTTCTGTTTGTTGTCTTTGTTTTTTTAGTTTTGTTTTGTTTCTTGGTTTTCTTTTTGTCTGCCTTCTTGTAGGTTAGTGGAACATTTTCTAGAATTCAATTTTGGCTTATCTATATTGGTTTTGAATGTATTTCTTTGTATAGTTTTTTAGTGGCTGCTCTAAAAACAAAAAATGGTTTCGTAGACACAACTTATCACAGTCTACTGATGTTGTCATTTTGCCAGTTTGAATGTAGTATGAAAAATTTGCCTTCATTTATGCCCCTTTACCTTTCCTCATGTATAATATAATAGTCTTAAATACTTTCTGTTCATACATTTAAAACCACATCAGTGTTATAATTTTTGCTTTAACCATCAGATGTAAATTAAAAAACTGAAGAGAAGGAAAATCTATTGTATTTATCCATACTTTTCCTTACCATGTTCTTTCTTCCTTTCTGATATTCCTAAGTTCCTGTTTTTATCACTTCCCTTCTGTTTAGAGAACTTCCTTTAACTATTCTTTTAGAGTAGGACTGCTGGAGACAAATTCTATTAGTTTTCTTCCATGTGAGAAATGTCTTAATTTCTCCTTTACTTATGGAGGATTTTTTTCTCTGTGTATGAGGTTCTGGCCTGGCATTTCTTTTTTTTTTCAGCACTTGAAAAATGTTGTGGGATTTCCTTCTGGCTTCCATTGCTGTTGATGAGAAATCCATTATCATCCAAATAATTTTCCCTTTAGGTGTCATTTCTGTCTTGCTTCTTTTAAGATTTTATTTTGTCTTTTCAGAAGTTTGACTATGATGTTTCTTGGTGCTACAGACTGAAGCATCTCCCCCAAATTCCAAAGGTGACAGGGTCTTTAAGGAGGTAATTAAGGTCAAATGAGATTATAGGGTGGGGCCTAATCTGATAGAACTGGTATCCTTATAAGAAGAGAAAGAGACATGAGATCTCTCCCTCCCTCTCTCTCTCTCTCTCTCTCTCTCTCTCTCTCTCTCTCTCTTTCTCTCCCCATGCATGCAGAGAGGAAAGGCCACATGAGGATACAGTAAGAAGATAGCTGTCTGCAAGCCAGGGAGGGAGGCTTCACTGGAAAAGCACCTTGCCAGCACTTTGATATTAGATTTCTAGCATCCAAAACTGTGAGAAAATTAATTTTTGTTGTTCAAGCCACTCAGTATGTGGTATTCTGTTTTAGTAGCCTCAGTAGACTAATACACTTGCTGTGAATTAAAAGAATTTTTTTTCTCCTGCTTGGGATTTGCTTGAGATCTTGAATCTGTAGGTTTATGTCTTTTGCCAAATTAGGAAGTTTTCAGCCATTATTTCTTCAAATACTTTTTCGATACTCCTGTCTTTCTCCTATCCTTCTGGGATTCCAATGGTATGATTCAATGGTAAATATTTCTGTAGACCCACAGGTTCCTGAGGCTCTGTTCATTTATTTTTTTAAATTAGTTTCTTTCCACTAAGATTGAGTAGTTTATATTGCTTTATCTTTCAGTTCAGTTACCTTTCATGTATCCTGTCCATTCTGATTTTCATCCCATCCATTGAGGTTTTCTATTTTGGTTATTGTATTTTTCAGGTTTAAATTTTCCATTTTGCTTTTCTTTATATCTTCTCTTTCTTTGGAAAGACTTTCTATTTCTGTGCTGAGACTTTATATTTTTTCATTTCAGTGTGCTCTTACTTGCTCATTGAAGCATTTTTTATGGTGGCTACTTTAAAACTTCTATCCTATGATTCTAACATCTATGTTGGCATAGTGTTGGCATCCACTGATTTTTTTAATTCAGTTTGGGATCTTCCTGGTTCTTGGTTTGATGAGTAATTTTTGCTTGAAACCTGGACATTTTGGGTTTTATGTTATGATATTTTTAATCTTACTTAAGTTTTCTGTCTTAGCTGGCTTCTCCAACACTACTGAGCAAAATGGGGGAGTTCCAGCTCCCCACTAATCTTTGACTGTAGGGTTAAAAGTCTTGACTATCTTCTCTGTCTTCTGATGCCACCCCAGCAGAATATTTGGGGTGTTTTGTTCAACCTGGCAGGCATGACATCTAGGCTCTCCCATCATCCTTTGCGGATGACAATTTATTTATTTATTATTTATTTATTTATTTACTTGCTTACTTACTTACTTTTTTATTTAGTGACTGGAGTAAAGCAGTTATTTTCTAAAAGCTTTCTGTCTTGTTAGGCTGCCCTTTTGCTGGCCTTTGGCTGGAGCAAGCAGAATTTTGTTGGGACTTCTTCTTCTCTGTGCTTGTTAGAATTTCTGGATTGCTTGTTTCTTCTGGCTGGAATACAGGAAGCCAAAACACAAACTCAAAAACCCCCAAACGATACAAACCCAGGGCACTTACCACTGTGTTGTTCCTGGGGTCCCAAGGCCCCCAGCTCATTTGTCTCCTTCCCTCTACCTTTCCGAGTCTCCGTATGTTTCTGTCATATGTAATGCCCAGGGTTTTTAGTTGTAGTTAGCAGGAGGAATAGGAAATAGTATGTCTACTCCATCTTCCCTGACATGGAAGTCCCTTGAACTCTGTCATTTAATTGCTAATGCTTTTTAAATTATTACAATGTGCATCTTGGCTTCTCTAGATTAGACAAAAACAAGCACAGATTTTCTCTTCATGTGTTTGTTACCTGAGTCAAGAGAACACTCTAGAACAGGTGTCAAGCAGGTTTTGGTAATAAAGTTAGCATCACATTATCTCAAAAGGAAATGTTGACAAGTACATTGTATATACAATTCAGGGCTGATCTTTTACTACTGCATTTAAATTTGTGCATGTTATGTTTTTTGGTTTTTTTGTTTTTTAAATCTTGAGTAGCTTGTTAACATACTACCAACAACCCATTCCATTTGGAATTAAAACCTTTCTGTGGACATTTATGTTGTAGAAAGAACAGAAATCAGCACTATAAAATTGGTTTATTTTATAACCAAATGTCAACAAATTATTCCAGTAAGTTAAAAAACCTTGTTCATTTTAATCAGGGTTATATTCATTTTCATCTTCTGTCATAAAGTATCTCTCCTCTCCTTCCACCTCCCTGTTATGAAAAGTTGTGTTCTTTCATCTGGGTTTTACTATAGGAGTATCATAAATGGCCAGATATATTAAACATAGACTTCTTGGGTGCATTCATGAAAGTGAACCTTACAGCCTTCAGTCTATGGACCACTCCTTATGAATCTGCAGTGCCTTGTGCCTGGGGCTGATGGTCTGTTCTGTGGGCTCCCACAAAGAATCATTCGACTCACTGCCTCCTCCGAAGCACTGTCTTCCCCCTTCACTGGGACTGTGTCCAGGGCATGCCCAGTTTTCCATCTTTCACTGCTCTCCCCTCAGTTCACTACAGGTCAGGAAATCTCTTTCTTACTGGTACCCATGCCTTTTTTTTGTTTTGTTTTGTTTAACAGCTTTATTGAGATAGAATTTACATACCATAAAATTCACCTCTTTTAAAGCAAACTTTTTAAAAAAATTAAAGTATAGTTGATTTACAGTGTTGGGTTAGTTTCCAGTGTACAGCAAAGTGATTCAGATATATAGATGTAGCTTGTTGTTTATATAGAGTAGTGTGTATCTGTTAATCCCAAACTCCTAATTTATCCCTCCTTTTCCCCTTTGGTAACAATAGTTTTGTTTTCTATGTCTGTGAGTCTATTTATGTTTGGTAAATAAATTCATTTGCATTATTTTTTTGACTCCACATATAAGTGATATCATATGATGTTTGTCTTTCTCTGTATGACTTACTTTACTTAGTATGATAATCTCTAGGTCCATCCATGTTGCTGCAAATGGCATTATTTCATTCTTTTTTATGGCTGTGTAATATTCCTGTGTGTGTGTGTGTGTGTGTGTGTGTGTGTGTGTGTGTCTCCATTCATCTGTTGATGGACATTTAGGTTGCTTCCATGTCATGACTATTGTAAATAGTGCTGCTATGAACATTGGGGTGTATGTATCATTTTGAATTAGAGTTTTTGTCTTTTCTGGATATATGCTCAATAGTGGGATTACCCATGCCTTTGTTTTAAGTCTGGTTCATGATTCTTTTCCCTTACAACTTCATTTGCTTTCAGAAATCTCAGAATCACAGTCTCTTCTTATACAAATATGAGAACAAAGACCTGGGGAGATTAAAGTGGTTTTGTGAAGATATGTATGTTGACAGTGGAAAGAGAGGAAAAGAACCTCAGTTCTCTAATCAAAGAAAATTCTTTGTTATATTTCTTTGATTCTCCTTTTCTCTCTTTGTTACATTTCTATATCTCCCTGGGGACAGAGGAGGAAGGACTAAAACATCACTAACAATGGGTGGTCAATGGTAGGAAGAGACCCAAATCAAGAAATATGAACAACCAGTGACCTCTAATTCGAATCCCCTTGTAAATCTCTGGAATCCAACCTATCTGGTATCAGAATCCGGACACAGGTTGTGTGGGTCTTCCTTGGTACTCTCACAGAAGCAGACTAAAACATATACTATAAACTGACATTTGTTGTAAAATAAATCAACTCTTTTGGTTGAAAGTGACAGAAAGCCAACTAAAAATGCCTGAAACATAAAGGAAAAATCATTGGCTCATGTATTTAAGGAACAAGCTTGAGTCACAGGTGTTTAAAATTTGGTTCAAGAATTTGTAGTCAAGAATTTGTAGTCAAGAATTTAGCTTTCTACGTTCTTTGGCTCTACCTTCCTGTATTGGCTTAATTTCCAAGTAGGCTCAGCGGTTGCTTATTGTTGTTGTTGCTGTTTTATAAGCAGCACCAGGCTTGCATCTTACAAGCTTAGAAACTGTAGGGCAATGAAGGTCTTTTTCCCAAGAGTCCTGGTAAAAGTCATGCACCTTGGTTCTGACTGTAACTGATAAGGTCATGTGCTCATCTCTGGACCAATCAGTAAGTTGAAGGCTGAAATGCCCTGATTAGCCAACCCAGAACTAAGTTCCCTGCACATTTCTTAACCTCAGAGATGGAGTCAGTAAACTTCATGAAGGATTAAAGTGGAAGTAGGATTAGGATTTTTTCCCCTGAGGGAATCTTGAAAGGCTATCACCAGTGAGGGGGGAAGGGATGCCAGGAAGATAGATCAACATGAATCTGTTACCCATGGAGGAGGTGGTAATGCAGTACAGAATGAGGTCAGGGCAGAGTTACTCCTATGAATACCAAGGCTATCCTTGCTGCTGTTGCTGGGTTAAGTATCTCTTCTGGGTTGGGGATGGGATTATACAGGTTCAGATTTTTCACAAAATTTGTTTCAGAATTTTTCTAAAAGTCTTCACCTATCTCTTCCCTTTTATTTAAAACTGTCTTTTTCAAAACATAGACCTTCAAGATATATTTAAAAATGGAAACTTATTATTTAATTTTACTTTTTCTGCTTTATTTGACCATGAACACTAAGGCAGTGTGAACCCATTTGTGAATATATCTTATTCTAGCAAAATAATAGGCTAAATAAGCTTGGGGGCTAAGCTGGAAAAGTAACCACCTTTTATAAATACTTTTTAAATGGAAAAATGAATTTCATGTTCCACATAACTGATTTACAGATGGACCATTGGAATACACTCCATTCGCAAGCACATACTGCTAAAAAATCTAGCAGATGCATCAATGAACTTTACACGGCATCATTCTGATAAACTTAGTCTTCCTCCTCTACTCAATAACTAGGTATCTATCTGGAGCAAAGTCAGGGAAGATACGTTCAGACATACAAGAGTTGGGTCAATCATGTTTATATGTATAGATGACTTAGAGAGGACCATGCCAAACAGAACTCACTGTCCTTCCTGGTGAGTATAGGGGGAGATTAAGAAAGAGTTCATATGTTCAGTGAATTTGTCAGGAAATCTTGTTTGCATAAGATAAAAAGATCTTAATGGCTCTTAAGATAGGCAGAATCTTCGAGCTGATGGTTTTGGAGAAGTCCTTTAAAAGAGTATAATTCTTAAGAGAGAACTTCCCAGGGGTATGGACATGCAATGTTGTCCTGGTCACCCTTGTCTGCTACCTTTGACTTCCTGACTTGTAAGACTAATGGCAGTTATGTTAAAACACAGTTCAGTCTTCTGAGGATTTCATCCATTCATCCATCCATCCATCCATTCATTCACTGAGTATACACAAGTTCAGGACTCTGAAACGTGGGGCCAGCCGGGCCATTGGTCCCCAAGCCTCAAGCTTACAGAAACCATGAATTGTGACATCTGCTCAAGCACCAGTGTGCATGGGAGTAACATGAGGCCTCATCACAGATGTTGCATCCACCTGAAATCTGGGAGGTGCAAGAATAAGTAAAGAATTATACTGAAAGTATGTTCTCAACTGAATCTAAAAGCTGCTTGATTCCAAGACAATCTCTCAGAAAGCATTCAAGATGTTGTGCTGAGAAAATAGAGAAACAAATAAGGAAAGATCTCAGGAATTTACATTCTAAGGGAGGAGATTGATGTGTAAAAGTTCAGTATAATACAAGGCAGAGAGAAACTGTTGCTATGCTGGCAGTACAAGTTTTTGGCCAAGCAAGGACTCAGGAGAGTTGCAGCCTCACATTCTTCACCTTGTCTATAAGCTTTTGTCTGACAGCCTTTGGCTCCTACCACCTCTGCCTTCACCTCTGTGGTAAAATTCTTATTCTTGGTATCTTATTCTTGTCTATAAGCTTTTGTCTGACAGCCTTTGGCTCCTACCACCTCTGCCTTCACCTCTGTGGTAAATATCTTATTCTTGGTAGTTCCAGATAAGGAGAATCCCCTGGCCCAGAGATTCACGAACTTTCTTGGTTCATAGTACCTCTATGCCAAAAGAAATGCCTAACAGTTTTGTTTGTTAAGTAGCTAGGTCCAAAAACTTTAAAATGTATAATGTATTTATGTCCTAACAACTTAGTAGCCATTTGAAAAAATACATATATGTTGAATGAAAAAAAATGTTTCTTTCATTCTTACATAATCACAGTTATTTACTGATGGATGTGTGTGCCTGTAGGGCACTGCACAACTTCTCAAATCTTGCCTTCAGACTGGCCACTGACACCCTTATTTCCGGTTCCACAACAATTTTTGCAGGGCACTCGTTTTTTATCACAGCAACTTCTGAAAACCCAGCTTTGTGAAGCTAGGATGTCCTCAGAGGAGCTGGAGCTAATGTTTTTATTAATTAATTAATTAATTTTTGGCTGCGTTGGGTCTTCGTGATGTGCGCAGGCTTTCTCTAGTTGCGTCGAGTGGGGGCTACTCTTCATTGCGGTGCAGGGGCTTCTCATTGCTGTGGCCTCTCTTTGTTGTGGAGCATGGGCTCTAGGCGCGTGGGCTTCAGTAGTTGTGGTGTGTAGGCTCAGTAGTTGTGGCTCACAGGCTCTAGAGTGCAGGCTCAGTAGTTGTGGTGCACAGGCTCAGTTGCTCCATGGCCTGTGGGATCTTCCCGGACCAGGTCTCGAACCCATGTCCCCTGCACTGGCAGGCAGATTCCTAACCACTGCACCACAAGGGAAGTCCCTGGAGCTAATTTTGAAGCTGTGAATTACTGTAAGCTAGTAATTCATGCAGTGTGAACAGATGGGGAGTATTGCTGTGTTACTCTTACAAATTTAAAATACCCTGTAGCACTCTTATGTTTGTGGTAGTGCCCCATGCACAGTCTTGGAACCAGGACCTTAGCTGTCTTTTATCTGTTCACTCTGGTACAAGAGCCTTCCTCCTAGTGTTATCCATGGCCTCAATCCCCATATCCTGTCAGGTTTAGACAGGGAATGCAGGGCTTTGCTAGGTCAAAATGTGGACTCAGAGAGTTGCCAGTAAACTGAATCAACATCAGTTATGTTGCATTGAACTACACCCATAGAGATGAACTATTAAATCTGGAGAGGATAACAGGATACCCCTATTACTTAAGTCTAGAAGCAACGTAGCTTGATATATTTTTATTTTTCATAATTCAGAAGCAATTGTGAGTCTTGAGGTCTTCACCATGATCATTTACTAACGTGGTTCTAGTGAGTTCAATGGGCCCAGTTTATAGATTTATGTCACCAGAATGCCAGTTTTATTCACTGTACTGAATGTTTTATTTCTCTAATTCAAGTATGAAATTGGTCTGGAGCTTCAGATGACTTTGGAATGCCTATGTTTTCTGGAAGCAATGAGGAGAAAGAGACATAATTTTGTAAGAATAAGAAATCCTGCTGAAAATGGGACCTAATAGACTTGCCAAGTTCTCTTTCAGGACAGGATGTGTGTAAAGGGATTAATGTTTCTGAAATATAAAATAAATCTGTTTTTTATTTAAGTAAATTATGTTGCCCTGTGATTCCCCATCAATGAAATTCACAGCATTCATTGGCTTAAGGGAAAGACAGGTATCACACAGGACAAAGAAGTCATTGCTGGGCTCTGAGCCTCAACGAGAATATTCTGGACTCCCTGCAGCAATGGTTCTCCAAATTTAGTGAGCATCAGAATCACCGGGAGGGTTGCTAACAGACAGATTACCAGTTCTTACTCCAGAAACCCATCCAGAGTTTCTGATTCAGGGGGTCTGGGGTGGGACTCAAGAATTTGTATTTCCGATAAGTTCCCAGGTAATACTAATGCTGCTGGTTTTGAGAACCACTCCCCTAGAGGACAATAGTTCCTGAAAGTCAAGTGTACTGAGAGGGAAAGGAGACTTATAAATTTCAGAATTTCTATTTCCATATCAAAAACAAAGCCTGGAGTTCTAAAACTGGGACTTTACCATAAATAGATCTTAGTAGTCATCACCAGACAAGATTCGAAGTCCCTTCTGCTGCTGGAAAGAGGTGACAAAGGGGTGGGAAAGGAGACAAAGTGACAATAGAGAGACCCTCTCCCTAACACCACCTTAGAGTCTAATTTAAATGGCAAGAAGCAACAACCCTTAGTTAATGTCAGGGAATCAAATATTATCCAAAGCCCATTTTCTTGCCTTGAAAGTGTCAGTCCTCCCATGAAAACTTTTCTGCTAGGGTGTTTCAGTACTCCCCCCAATGCTATTAGATTTTTTCCTATGCATGAAAAATTATTCTTAGGGCTTCCCTGGTGGCACAGTGGTTGGGAGTCCGCCTTCCGATGCAGGGGACGCGGGTTCGTGCCCCGGTCCGGGAGGATCCCACATGCCACGGAGCGGCTGGGCCCGTGGGCCATGGCCGCTGAGCCTACGCGTCTGGAGCCTGTGCTCCACAGCCGAAGAGGCCACAACAGTGAGAGGACCGCGTACTGCAAAAAAACAAAAAAACAAAAAACCAATTATTGTTAAATCAGAATCCAAGGTACAACTTCATGAAAGTTTCATATACTTGAGCACCGAATTCACTGATGACTTGAAATAAGACATCACTCTACTGCCCAGTGGATCAGTGTTTTACAAAGCATCAAATATCTCCCTTTTTTTTGTGAACAGAAGGTTCATTCAGGACTTTTGTTAAGAATCTTCCCTTTGTTTCACACTGAGGACAAAAGCTATATTCCTTTTGCAATGGGTACAACCCTGCAATGGTATTCGTTTCCTACTTGGATATGACAGATACCCTCTCAGGAACTAAACTCATTTCTGCACAATGTACTTGAGACTTGGAGAAGTAAACCACAAATTATCTCCTCTAAATAGCACTCCCCAGTTCAGAACGTGAGGCAGATAACCTCAATGTGAACTTTGCCTATGGATATTTATCTACAGCCTCCAAGTAATATGGATTTATTCTGGTAATATACAGACCATTTTGCAGATAATGTTGAAAGCAAACATTTTATTACAGATTTCTTGTAAATTACACAAGGCTGTGTTTTAATAGATTTTCCTTCCAAGCCTCAGTCTCACAACATGAGTAGTTATACAGATTTTTATTATGATCTTGAATATTGACTTTTAATTATACACTGGTTAACAAAACAAATAAGGCTGTCATTTCCATCAAGGGAGCGTTAAGGATGGAGGGTATCTTTTGACATCCCACCTACTTTCCCATCCCAGTACTACTTTTTAACATTACCCACGCCAGGCATAAAAATGTAAAAATCTCACATTACTTTAAGAAGACCCTGGAGCAGTTTTTAATGATGTTTATTGCAAGGGATACATGGCTTACAGTAATGATAGTTGAAGGGCACCTTAACAACCGTATTCAAGAGTAAGAAGGGCTGTTCAAAGGGGCATAAGAGGCATTATTTCCAGCTCAATAGGAGACAGACTAGAAAACATACTTTACACTGAAGACATAAAAGGTAGACAATCCAATGAACTTCCTGACCACGAGGATATCAGGGGAAACAATTCATTAAAAAATCCAAGAACTAAACTCCGCTCTTTCTGCTATATTTCAGTTCTTAAGATGGCCTTGTAGAAACTCAGCAACTGACAGCAATGGCCCAAGAGTCCTGCAGATCTGAAGTCAGCATCCAGAAATGGTGACCCTTCTAACACCACTCTCATTCGAAGGCTCAATGATCTCATCTTTGAAGATAAGAAGAGGTGGTAAGGAATATCTATTGGGCGTGTATATTTTTATATTCTGTTTCTGAGTTTGAGGAGGGTTAAAGGCTTTTGAAATTTTTTTCCCGGCCATTCAGGCAGGAAAGTAGGTCAAGAGCTCAGTAAGACCAAGGACATCAGTGGTTTATTTCTGTATGGCAGTTAACATTATCTTTAACTCTTTGTCCCCAAAATATCCTGAAGTATATCCTGTTTGGAAGCGTTGGGGTGAAGACAAATTCAGGTTATGTGAGGTCTTAATGAATGTTGGTTGTTTAATAAATCTTGGTAGGAGATATGAATGAGCGAATGAACAGATGAAATTCTGACAATGACATAATGGGATCAAATAAGTTTAATGTATTTTATTTAGAACTATGGAAAATTGGAGTAGGAAAGGAGCTCAGAAATTAATCTAATCCATTTTTTTTTACATTTTTATTGGAGTATATTTGCTTTACAATGGTGTGTTAGTTTCTGCTTTATAACAAAGTGAATCAGTTATACATATACATATGTTCCCATATCTCTTCCCTCTTGCGTCTCCCTCCCTCCCACCCTCCCTATCCCACCCCTCTAGGTGGTCACAAAGCACCGAGCTGATCTCCCTGTGCTATGCGGCTGCTTCCCACTAGCTATCTACCTTATGTTTGGTAGTGTATATATGTCCATGCCTCTCTCGCGCTTTGTCACAGCTTACCCTTCCCCCTCCCCATATCCTCAAGTCCATTCTCTAGTAGGTCTGTGTCTTTATTCATGTTTTACCCCAAGGTTCTTCATGACATTTTTTTTTCTTGAATTCCATATATATGTGTTAGCATACGGTATTTGTCTTTCTCTTTCTGACTTACTTCACTCTATATGACAGACTCTAGGTCTATCCACCTCATTACAAATAGCTCAATTTCATTTCTTTTTATGGCTGAGTAATATTCCATTGTATATATGTGCCACATCTTCTTTATCCATTCATCTGATGACGGACACTTAGGTTGTTTCCATCTCTGGGCTATTGTAAATAGAGCTGCAATGAACATTTTGGTACATGACTCTTTTTGAATTATGGTTTTCTCAGGGTATATGCCCAGTAGTGGGATTGCTGGGTCATATGGTAGTTCTATTTGTAGTTTTTTAAGGAACCTCCATACTGTTCTCCATAGTGGCTGTACCAATTCACATTCCCACCAGCAGTGCAAGAGTGTTCCCTTTTCTCCACACACTATCCAGCATTTATTGTTTCTAGATTTTTTAATGATGGCCATTCTGACCAGTGTGAGATGATATCTCATTGTAGTTTAGATTTGCATTTCTCTAATGATTAATGATGTTGAGCATTCTTTCATGTGTTTGTTGGCAGTCTATATATCTTCTTTGGAGAAATGTCTATTTAGGTCTTCTGCCCATTTTTGGATTTGTTTGGTTGTTTTTTTGTTATTGAGCTGCATGAGCTGCTTATAAATTTTGGAGATTAATCCTTTGTCGGTTGCTTCATTTGCAAATATTTTCTCCCATTCTGAGGGTTGTCTTTTGGTCTTGTTTATGGTTTCCTTTGCTGTGCAAAAGCTTTGAAGTTTCATTAGGTCCCATGTGTTTATTTTTGTTTTTATTTCCATTTCTCTAGGAGGTATGTCAAAAAGGCTCTTGCTGTGATTTATGCCATAGAGTGTTCTGCGTATGTTTTCCTCTAAGAGTTTGATAGTTTCTGGCCTTACATTTAGGTCTTTAATCCATTTTGAGCTTATTTTTGTGTATGGTGTTAGGGATTGATCTAATCTCATACTTTTAAATGTACTGTCCAGTTTTCCCAGCACCACTTACTGAAGAGGCTGTCCTTTCTCCACTGTACATTCCTGCCTCCTTTATCAAAGATAAGGTGACCGTATGTGCGTGGGTTTATCTCTGGGCTTTCTATCCTGTTCCATTGATCTATCTTTCTGTTTTTGTGCCAGTACCATACTATCTTGATTACTGTAGCTTTGTAGTATAGTCTGAAGTCAGGGAGCCTGATTCCTCCAGCTCTGTTTTTCATTCTCAAGATTGCTTTGGCTATTCAGGATCTTTTGTGTTTCCATACAAGTTGTGAAATCTAATCTATTTTTTTAAATTCAGTTTTTAACACATGGGCAATGAAATAATTTGCATTCACTCCCCCTCAGAATAATATCATGAGAACTTGGAATTGAAGCCAGTTCAATGATATTTTCATTACATTATACTCTTCTGGGATGGCAATTCTGTCTGCAACTTGTGTTATGGAAAAACCTAGAGGTTTTTTGTTTGTTTGCTTTTTTTTGTTTTGTTTTTGATTCTTGTGGTACGCGGGCCTCTCACTGTTGTGGCCTCTCCCATTGCAGAGCACAGGCTCCGGACACGCAGGATCAGCGGCCACAGCTCACGGGCCCAACCGCTCCGCGGCATGTGGGATCTTCCCAGACCGGGGCACGAACCCGTGTCCCCTGCATCGGCAGGCGGACTCTCAACCACTGGGCCACAAGGGAAGCCCTTGTTTGCGTTTTACTCATATACACAACAACAACAACAAGCACTGAAAAATCCTCCAAACCAGTTATTTACCTCAATCAGGGAGCAATAGAAACTACTCTAATGTCCTGAACCATATTGCAATTCTCTATTCACTTCTTGGGCCACCATGCCAACTTTGCAAACCAAAGAACAAAAATAAGATAGTGTTAATTACTCCAAGAAATCATCACTACATAAAACAATAGTTTTATCATTATCATAAAATTTTAAAGACCCTAGCCAGTGAGAAAAGTTGTTGCTGGAAAATATCAACTACTTTAGGAGTCAATGGGCTCCTTCATATCTCATCAATTGATTGATCCCTGACTTATTGATTGAAATGGAATGTAATCTGGGGAGTCCATGGAAAAGGGTCACTTTGAATGGAGAATACCTGTATTTTGGGAGCAAATAAAAAAATGGGGTATTTTTCTAACACAAAGGAGCTTTAAGGTTGTCTTAACACTTTTAGAGAAAGAAGCACCTGCCTGATAGAATTGCAGCCTCTCTGGCCAATTATCAGGAATTCTTTTTATCATGACGATGGTATCAACTCTCAACAAGAAATGAAAGAGCACAAGCCCACTGCGACTTGAGGAAGCTATGTTTATTTCAGAGTCTCAAGGAGCCATGTGTTGTTAAACACAGTATAAAAAGTGCAATAAACTTTAGGTATAAAGGACTTTGTTGGCTATAAAATTTTATTTTACTGCTTTCCTCCTATGGCTAAACACATATGAGATCAGTAAAGTATTAAAATATTCAAGATGACAGAACATGAATCCTAATTCCAGAAATACAGCAGTGAGAATAAATGACAGGGGTAGACACAGAATGCCTATACTGTCATCTGTATAAAGTCCATCATTTCAGTATGTACTTAATTTAAAAAGATATGGAGGGTAGAGTGAGCACCCTTAATTGATCATTTCCATTACTCTTCACACAGACACCAGTTGAAACTGAAACTGACAACTTTGAGCTAGAATCTCCTTGTTATAGTGAGTCAAAGGCAGGCATATCAGTTGTGTTGACACACACAGTCAAGATGTTGGAGAGTTTTCCAGAGGCCCAAATTGTTTTCATTAAGTCTGTGGGAGCTCAGAAAAATACATACTGTTCTAAATTTCCCTGAATGTGCAGCGAGGCAAGGGTTTGTACTTTGAAATAGAAACCCCCTTATATACTGTCTAAAGAAAGCCTTTGTCGCTGAAACAAGTCTCCCTGTGGAGGATTGTAGTTTCCAGGGGAGCTATCTCTACTAATTAGACTCAAAGTTGATTTGGACATTGCAGAATTGTATTATATTCCCTCAGGATAGGAATTACTAAATAAGAGGAAGCAAAATCTTAAAAAGGAGGGAACAGTGGAGTTTCCTACTGAACCCTTGCAAAATAGGAGAATTAGAAAATTCTTTTGGATCTTCTGTCAGACTTAAAAACATGATTAGGATGGTGTCAACGGAGCTCATCATTTTTATTGCTTCTGGAGTATCATAGTTACATTTGAACTTGATTTTTCAAGTTCCAGCTTTCTGGTATGTGCACATGTGGTTTCAGGTGGTTTTTGTTGCTTTTTTTGTTCCCCTGTATGTGTATGTGTGCGTGGGGGGTGGGGTGAGGGCAGGGGTTCTCATTGTTGTATCCTTAGTTTCTAGTGTAGTATCTGACACATAGTAGGATTTCAGTCCATATATTTTAAGGGAAGGTATTTTAGAACATGTACTTTTGTCCCTTATTTATAAAAGTCATACTTATTCATTATAGAAAAATTGTAAAGGATAACAGAAATAATAGAGATAAAAGTTAAATTCACCCATAATCTAATATCTAGTGATAATTAGTATTAATGTGTTAATGTGATTTCAATGACCTAATTAGTATATGTTTATGTGTACATGCACAAGTATACCTAGAAATACAGGGGCATACACATACATACATATATATACCAGACACTCACAATTAATATAAAACCAAATATTCAGTTATATATTCTTTTTTTCAACTTAACTTTAAGGAGTCGGGAGAGATATTCCACTGAGTGTAGAATTGTTTTTAGAGTTCACAGTGTCCACTCACTAAAAACCTCTCAAACCATGGATTCCGCAACTTGAGGTTGAAGAATCTTCCCTGTGTTTGCCTTACTGGCTAGTAGTACTGTTTATTGGGCAATTACTAACTGCCAGAAACTCTGCTGAACACTTGACTCATGGTATTCTTTTTCAATCTTCACAACAACTTTTGGAGGTAAGTGCTATTAGGCTCTTCTTTTTTTTTTTTTTTTTTTTTTTTTTTTTTTGCTGTACGCGGGACTCTCACTGCTGTGGCCTCCTCCGCCGCGGAGCACAGGCTCCGGACGCGCAGGCTCAGCGGCCATGGCTCACGGGCCCAGCCGCTCCGCGGCACGTGGGATCCTCCCGGACCGGGGCACGAACCCGCGTCCCCTGCATCGGCAGGCGGACCCCCAACCACTGCGCCACCAGGGAAGCCCAGGCTCTTCTTTTTAAGACCTGGAGAGCATAAGTAATTTTCTCCAGTTTACCCAATGGTAAATGGCCGAGCTGGATTTTGAACCCAAGCCTGCTGAATTCAGACCCTGAGCTGAACCCTGGGTCTTTACTGCCTTGACTGTTGCCAGGACTGTGTCATACATCCGGACATATCTTTGAGTGCTCCACCTTTTGATCCCTTGGTTCTGTTGATCCTATTTCTGAAATATCCCCTGTTTTCCAATCCCCCATCATTGCCTTAACTCATTGGTTCTCAACTAGGGACAGTCTGCCTTCCAGTGAGACATTTTCCTTTGTTGCACCTTGAAGGGGGATACTACAGGGCATCCGTTGGGTAGAGGCTAGGGATGTTGCAAAACATTCTGCAATATTCAGGACAGGCTCCCACAGCAAAGAATTATCTAACCCAAAATGTTAATAGTGCCAAGGTTGAGAAACCCTGCTTTAGCTCATTTCCCCAGGCTCTCTTAAACACAAACAACCTCCCAATTAGTTTCCTTATCTTAAGGTTCATCCTCATCCAGACTGCTGCTATAGTTCTCTCTTTAAACACACATAAAATCATGCCACTCTCTTGCTCTGTTTAGCTCTGTAGCTCTGGAGGACTGCCGAGGTCCAAATACAGATACAAATAGTTCTAGACTATATGACTTTAGGCAGGTGATTTAACCTCTCTGAACTTCAACTTCATTACTTGTAAAATAGATGAATAATAGCTAGCATCTACCTCGACAGGGTTCTTGTGAGGATTTTAACACTTCATGACTCTCACAGTTAAGTCCTCGATAAATGTTATCCACCATTAAAAAAAATCTTTGAAGGTTTTCTACTACCTGCTGAAGAAAACCCAAACTCAACATACATTCCAGACTCCTTTACCATGGAGTCTCACTCAACAGCCCCTTCTCTGGGCTGCTGGCCTGGATGACCTTTGCCCTAGTTACGTAGGACTACCTGTCATCCTCTAGATTCATGGAAACTTGGATGTCTGTGTCTTTGCTCATGCTTCTCTGCCAGCCTGGGAAGTGCATCTCCCTTTTCTCCACCTGGAAACATCTGTCTTCTTCAAGACTCAGGTCAAACGTCACCTCTTCTGTTTAGCCTTCTCTATGAGCTAGTCATATGTACTTACTCCTTCCCCTACATGACCACAGTATTTTGGTTATTCCATCTATCAGTTTGTCCATCCATCCATCCATCCATCCATCCATCCATCCATCCATCCATCCATCTATCCATCCATTCATTGGCTGTAATACATAGTAGTTAAGATCACAAGCTCTGGAGCCAGATTTCGTTAGTTCAAGGTCAGGTTCCAGAAACAAATTTATGTAACCTTGAACAAGTTACTTGACTTTATGAAGCCCTATTTTCTTTGCCTTTAAAATAAGTGTAATAGTAATATATAGTTGATAAAGTTATTGTGAGGATTGAATGTGTGTAAACATTATGCTTGCTATGCATACACGTTAAATAAATGTTAGTTCTCATCCAACTTGTACTTGTTGAACACCAACTCTCTGGCAGGCCCTCTTCACGTTGTGCCTTGAATTATAACAGGTGGTGCATGTGCCCAAATCTCTCATTAGATATAATGCTTGTTGAGGAAAGGTAATTTTAAAACAATCTCCTCTTCATACCAACACGTGAAAGAGAGGTGACAAAATCAGTATTTCTGCCAACATCTGGCCTGTGTTTCATAAAGTTGTGCTGGCCAGTATTTCTCTCTTAAGATGATATGTATGTATCTCCTGATGTGAGGAGTATTGCTGATCAAAAGGAGTCTACTATTCTCCTGCAGTGGTAGACCCCCCTCCTCCATTTCCAACCCACCTTTTAAACTGCCTCTCTGGGCATAATACAATCAAAAGAAATCTTTTCATGATTATAATAATGGACTTGAGCCTTCTCGATTGCCCTGGAGCAGGAGAGGTGATGTCAGTGACATATTCTTGTAGAAGGAACTCAGTGATTGCTTAATTTTACATGTGGAGTTTGAATGCTTTGTGTTGTGTTAAAATCCAGATTACATTCTTCTCATTAAGCAAGTGGTCCAATCTGATTAATATAATACATTTTCCTCTGTTGCCCAACATCACCAAAGGCAAGGTATTACTTAGGCAACCGCCCCCTCCCCCCAACATACACACACATAAATGCAAAATAAACAGATCTGTACAATCATTATTGAGCTAAAATAGCACTTAGAAATGTATTCTTATTGTGAAAAATGGCCACATAAGAGTTGCTGACTGTTTGTAGCCCTGTAATATAAGTCAGATAAATTGGTGCCCAGAAGTCTGACATTTCAAAAACCCAAGAATATGTTGCGTTTTTTCTGATATGCCATTTTTGTAATTCTCCCAGCTATTTTCCTTTTTCAAAAAGCAATTCTTCTGTGCCCAGGCAGTTCAATTAGAGCATTGTGAATGTTGTCAGAATGACTTCAACATAACTACCCCTGAGCAATAAGTATAATTTTGGAGAGGAACAAGTTGTGTTCTTACCACCTTGGTGTGGGCAATGGTGTTAACTAAGTTGGAAAAAGAATGTACCATCTGCACCTTCTCCACTCAGTTAACCTGCCCAGAGAATTAGAAGCGTTCCATCTCACCTCAGAGAGGGTTCCTGTTTGGGTCAGCTCAGCATCCTTGAGCCCTTCTTTAGCCAATAGCATCCTGATTTTCCTCTCACTGTCTACATACTAGGTGGATCCACCTTTCGGTGTTAGCACATGTCAGCAAATTCTCCCCTTGAGCATGGGCTGGCCTTAGAGGTTTACTTGTAGTGAACAGAATGCAGCGGAAATGACACTGAATGATATTTGAGACTAGGTCAGAGTCAGCAAACGTTTTGCGTAAAGGGCCAGATAGTAAATATTTTTGGCTTTTCAGGCCATACCCATTTGGTCTGTGCCACAGCTATGCAGGTCTGCCATTGTAAGGGGTAGCACAAACAGGCTTGGCTGTGTTCAGATTAAGTAAAGGGTCAGATTTGATTCACAGGCCATAGTTTGCCAACCCATGTATTAGGTCATAAAAGATAATGTGACTTGTGCTGTCTCTTTGTCTCGCTCCCTCTAAATAGACTTTATTTTTCTAGAGCAGTTTTAGGTTAACAGCAAAATTGAAGGGAAGGTACAGAGATTTCCCACATACCCCCAGCCCCCACACATGCAGAGCCTCCCCACCATCAACATCCCCGCCAAATGGGACATTTGTTACATAACAATGATGAGACTACCTTGACACATCGTAATCTCCCCAAGTTCATGGTTTACATGAGGGCTCACTCTTGGTGTTGTGCATTCTATGGGTTTGGACAAATGTATGGTCATATGTATCTCTCTTTATGGTATCGTACAGAATACTTTCACTGCCCTAAAAATCCTCTGTGCTCCACCTATTCATCCCCCACTCCCCCAACCCTGACATCCACTGATCTTTTTACTGTCTCCATAATTCTGTCTTCTCCAGAATGCCATATAGTCGGAATCATACAGTGTGTAGTCTTTTCAGATTGACTGCTTTCACTTAATCATATTCATTTAATATTCCTTCATGTCTTTTCACATGGCTTGACAACTCCTTTCTTTTTAGCACTGAAAAATAGTCCATTGTCTGGATGTACTACAGTTTACTTATCCATTCACCTACTGAAGGGCAAGTTTTGGCAACTAAGAATAAAGTTGCTATAAACATTTGTGTGCAAGTTTTTATGTGGATGTAAGTTTTCAGATCATTTGGGTAAATACCAAGGAGCACGGTTGCTGGATCATATGTTATGAGTATATTTAGTTTTGTAAAAAACTGGTAAACTGTTTTCCAAAGTGGTTGTATTATTTTGCATTCCCACCAGCCATAAATAATGGTTCCCGTGGCTCCACATCCTGGCCAGGATTTGATGGTGTTAGTGTTCTGGATTTTGGCCACTCTAATAGGTGTTTAGTGTATCTTATTGTTGCTTTAGTTTGCATTTCTCTGATGATATACAATGTGGAGCACCTTTCCATATATTTATTTGCTGTCTGTATATCTTTTTTGGTATCTCACTGTCCATTCAAGCCACCATGTCCGGCCACCATGAAGCCACCATGCTGGAGAGGCCATGAAGAAAGACTACATAGAGATAGAAGGAGATGCCCAAGTAGCCCCAACTGTACAAGTCTGTTCTCACAGATTTATAAGCAGAAAGTCTTCAAGATGACTCCAGCCCAGCCAAAATCTATCTGATGGCAACTGTATTGTGAAACCCCCAGCAAGAGCAACCTAGCTGAGTGCAGTTAATCTGCAGAAATGGGAGATGATGGGATGGGCATATGACGTACTCCTGGCTTTTCACTGTGTTCCATCACCCTGCCCATATTGCTTCACATAGGGATGGACATGAATATCTGTTTGGTCCAATGAGACTCAGTTCTTTGATCTTCACACTAAGAAAGAGTGGAGGAATTCTCTTTTTGTTGTGTTTCTAACTGGATAGTATGTAAGCCTGGGGATGCTAGTGGACATTTTGACATCATGCAGGGAGACCTTGTCCACGACAATAACCAATGAAGAAAACAGGGCAGACCAGGATAGAGAGAGAGAAAGAGAGAGAGACAGAGAGAGAGAGAGAGAGAGAGAGAGAGAGAGAGACGGTATCAATAATGGCATCTATGGGGCTATTTCTGAGGATTACCCCTGGGTATTTCAGTTATAAGAGCCAACTGCTGATTATATATATTCATAAATCATAAGTTCAGGTTGATGGATTTTTAAAAATCTGGACACAGCTATGTAACCAGCACCCAGGTCAGGAAACCAAAGTTTACAGCTTTCTCAAACCCCTGCCTCTTGCCTCCTTTCAACTCCCCAGAGATAAACATTATCTTGAATTTTAGCAGCATATATTAGTCCTTCCTCTTTTAGTGCTTTGTGGAAGTGTAGTCATCTACTGTGTCCTCTTTTTCGTCTGACGTCTTTCATCTAGCGTTCTGCTTCTGAGATTTTTCCATTGTGTGTAAATTTAGATTTTTCATGTGCACATCTGCATAACTTTCAACTAGTGAATATTAACACCATTTATTTAGTCTATGGTTGATGGATATTTCCAATTTTTGTCTATCACGAATAGCAATACAATGAATATTCTTGGACATGGTTTTTGCTGAATATATGCCCATGTACACGCACTACTGGGTGTGTACCTCACAGTGAAACTCCTGGGTCATAGGGGACGCCTACGTTAGGCTTCATTAGATAGTACCAAATCATTTTCCTAAGTGGATCTTGCTCCAGCAATGTAGAAGAGTTCTGATCACCCCATTTTCTCATCAGCCCTGAGTAACTTCCATCTTACTCATTTTAATTATTCTGCTAGGGATGGTGCAGGATTGCACTGTGATCTTAATTTACATTTTCCAGATGAGTCAGGAAGTTGAGTGCTTTTTGTTTATGTTCATTGACCATTTTGACATCTTTTCTGATGAAGTTTCCAAGTCTTTTGCCCATTTTTCTATTGGGTTATCTCTCTTTTTCTCGTTGATTTTTAGGAGTTGTTTATATATTTCAAATGTTATTTGTTTTGAGGAAATGTAGGTATGTCAATAAGTTTTTAATTGTGTGTTTGAATTGGGATTTTGTCACTTAAAACTTTGGCTTTTTAAAGAACATGGCTTGGCTGAGATGCTCAGTTTTTGTTTTTTTTCTTCATTTATTTATTTTTAAAAATATCTTTATTGGAGTATAATTGCTTTACAATGTTGTGTCAGTTTCTGCTGTATAACAAAGTGAGTCAGCTGTATGTATACATATATCCCCATATCCCCTCCCCCTTGCGTCTCCCTCCACCCTCCCTATCCCACCCCTCTAGGTGGTCACAAAGCATGGAGCTGATCTCCCTATGCTATGGAGAGGCTCAGTTTGGACTCCAGGGCAGTAGTACACTCGCTTTTCCATAAGCGGAAGACCCAGATGTTATGGTTTAGTTGAACAGTGAATTCCTCTGATTCTCCCAAGTAGGACCTTGTTATGAACTACAAGTTCATCCGGCAAGCACATAGAGTAACAAGTCGTGTCCCCTTCTCTGCTGAAATAGGCAAGTTAGAGAAGAAGGGATGTTTAATTTGAAATGGACTGCATGGATGAATTCCCTGCATTTTCTATCCTCTCAATTTGTCTTTCTCTATTTGTCTTTCAAAGGAGGTTGCACTAGGATGCACTGCATTGTTACACATTGCTCCCATGTGCACCAGACTCTCTGATGACCCTCAGGTCGGTTCTTAATGATCTTTTAGAAGCCCAGACAAGGAAACCAATGCATTACTGATTCCAATTGTGAAAAAGCAGGTAGTGGGACTTCTAGGCTTTCAGATTCTTCAGGTAATTGCCTAACCTCAGAAACTCTCAAATTCTTCCTTTCTTCCATGCCATTAGCAACAATATATAAATCAAACACAATGCTTATCATCAGTGGGAGAAAATGTCTTTTCCATTCTCCTCTGAAACCTACTTTCACCTCCAGGTAAAACATAGAAATGTGGATTTTTGAGCCTTTTTCTCCCTGTGTGGCCTTGACATTAATTCACCCTTGAAGTTCATGCTGGTAGAGGAGTCAAGTAGCAATTTAAAAAATAGTTACCTAGGAGACTAGGAAAAAATAGAAATTGACAAATCATTTAAAGTGGCAAATCTAAAATAAACATGCATCAATAAATAAGACCACATCTACCTCAGGATTTTTAATATACTTAACTCTAGAAATGAGATATACTGAAGAATCAAGAGATCACATATGCACAGGAAGTATTTTATTAAGCACTTTGCTGACTTGCAAATAGATTTTATATAAATAATAAAAACACTGGTCATTGCCTACAAATAGTTAAACTTGAATTTGCTGTCCACGAAAGTGAATCAGTGAGGGAGCAGTGACTTTTAACCTATAAGCATGGAAACCTAGTTCAGTTCTCCTTCTCAACATGTTTCCATCAGATCTTAAGATCAATTAGAGTGTTTTCGCATGTGATATGACTGGTATCCTGGAGGAAGTGAGGCTCAAAGGATTGAGAGATAAATATTCATTCTGCCTTACCCATCCTTCTCAACAAACAGACTGGTAAATAATTGCATCAATATCTTAAGGTTGACACAGCCTCAGGAGGTCAACATTGCTCCTGTGGTTATATTGATACTTCCTGTCGTCTATCAGGTGTGCTGAAGTGCCTTGCCTTTACCTTGGTAAAAGGAAAACAAGATGATCAGACTGCAAAACCCATCGACTTCGATATCTGATAATGTCTAGACAGTTGACAGCCCCGCCTCTTAGGACAGTAGTCAATTGTTTTGCATCAATAATTTGGTATGAGGGCATTTTCGAGATGCTACACTTTCCTGACATCCCTTGCTGTGCCAAACATCTATCTTTCCTCATTCATTATGGCCGGGTAACTCAGTGGACTTAGTAACACTTTGTTTAATTAAAGTTTCTCAAGGAAGAACCAAGAGGGCTCATTACCTTAAAATACTACCTGTGGACAAAGTAGGAAAAATGTGTACTAAATTTTAAGCATCTAATATAGTTACCCAATGTGTATTTGTTGTAATAGAATTTGAAAGCAGTCGTATCATCTGAATTTGGATGCCAGTTTTTAAAAACCTAGTATCATTCAAATTTATGATTAAGGGAAGAATGCAAGCTGGTATGGTAAATAATTTTGGGGGGAAATGAGAAAAAAGTGAAGTGGCAAAATAGCAATAAAAGAGTCAGAGGTTAATGACTGACAAAAATCATAGTAACACTGCCATGCATATATTTGTATAAACATTGATTTGTGTCAGTTTTACATACAGACTAACCCTGTGGCATTATATTGAGTGAATCCTATTATACCCATTATAGAAAAGGAGACATTGGATGATTTGACTAAATTCTTTTTAACAGCAGAGCTAGGCCTAGAATTGGAATCTCTAACTTCTTATCTGTTTAAATAGGCAATAAAAACATCTCAAAACAAAAACAAAACCTCTAGAGAATTGAAATTGGCTTTGGGAAACAACGTTATCGTTTGTTTCATTTCTAGTAAATTGATATTATTGCCTAGAGCTACTGTTTGTTTTGCTTTTACTCTAGACACTGCTAGTTACTCCATTTGAAATACATAACGACTCTATGATGTAGGAATTATCATACCCATTTTCCAGGTAATTTGTCAAAAGTTACATAAGATGACCACCAGAGAAAACATTACTAATATCCTACGAAAAAACACATAAACTAACAACAACAGTACCCTGTAGAACCTAGTGCCAAGATCTTGGTTTCTAATGCCATTCTCCAAAAAAACAGGAACAAGAGTTTCTTAGAAGAATGGCTGATTCTAGGACTGGGACAGGAAGTAAATAAGATGAGCCTGAAACATGAGCCAGGAAGTAAAGAAGTGCTCTGAAAAATGAGAAAACAAACAAACAAACAACCCCACAGTGACGGGGTGTGTCAAAGGGACACAGACGTGAAATGAAAGAGCTCCCAATGGCCAAAACTGGAACAATTTGAGCAACAAAATGAAGTGATACTGGATTATAATTCAAAGTATAAAATAAATATCCGTGAGTCCATACCAATATAAATAAAGGATCAAATAAATAAATTGGAGAGAATAGAAACATCTCCTGTGTAGAAAATTACAAATACTTTATGCAGACACTCTGCCTCAAGGAAGTGGAATATAACTGCGCACTCTTTAAGTGTGGGTTGTGCACAGTGACTTGCTTCCAAAGAGGACAGTATAAAGGAGAGTAACACAGTGGAGAAACCTGACAAGCACTACCTCAGCCAAGTGACACAGGTCAACATCATCAGTAATAAGTCATGTTGATGGCACGTACCCTTGCTATGATGTGATGAGAATGGCTCCTTATCTCTGTGGTCTTTCTTCCAAAAACCCTGTAGCTACAGTCTAATAATGAGAAATTCACCAGACAAAGCCCAATAGAGGAACATTCTAAAAATACATGAATAATACTCCTCAAAACACCCAAGGTCATTATAAACTCGGCTGAGAAATTGTCCCAGCTAAGAGAAGCCTAACTCTTTAGAATCTTTAGACATGACAGCTACATGTAATATGGTATCTGAGATGGGATCCTAGCACAGAAAAACAATATTAGGTGAAAACTAAGGAAATCTGAATAAAGTATGGGATTTAGTTAATAATAACATCAATTTGTGGTGTTCATAATACAACATAACACGTTTATAACACAATTTGTTCATTAATTGTAACAAACATACCATGCTGATATAAGATATTAACAATAGAGCAAGGCTATGCAATATATAAGAACTTTGTACTATCTTAGTAACTTTTCCATAAATCTATCCTATAATGAAAATTTTATTTTAAGTAAACCTCTATAACCTTGAAATAAAAAGTGGGGGAAAGTGGGGAAAGCAAACCAGTCAGAAGAAAATGTATTTATTTACCAACTAATCAGTTCATCTGTTCATTTGTTTGTTTATTCATTGATATCCTTAATTGTTCAACAAATACTCTTTCATGTCTATTTTGTGGTAGCATAGTCGGGGGTTGTAATGATTCTTCAGCTCTACAGGGGTCATCTAGTGACTGGCACAGCCCTGGGAAGAAGTTGTATAGCATGTTGGGTAGTCCAAAATTCTAGGTCAGCGCAATACACTGATGACATTTGGTAATATCCATAAAAGAAAGGAGAGAAATAGAAATACATCCTCAACTTGATGATCTAATGACTACCCTCCAAGCCTCCAGACGTAACACACAGCATAAATCTGTGTTTTCTGAAAATATCACATTGTGTTCTTGAGGATTTCAGCAAGGAAATTATCTCCAGTATAAAATCTATATGAGACATATGGAACTCTCTACAAGGAATATTGGATGATTACACTGTGTAGCTTTGAAAACCATCTTTCTTGGATGGTAGCAGAAAGCTTCAATATACTTGCATGAATTATAGATGATACTTAGTACTCTTGTTAAAGTAGCTACAGGATGCTTTTCTAAGACCCTTCAGCCTATGGATGTTATTATGCATCTGTCACAACAAAGATTTGCCTTTGGAGATACTTTAGTATTCTAGACATTTTTCAATAAGTTGAACATAGTACTTGAAGACTGCTTTTTTCCTCCTTTGCTTTTTCTTCTTTTAATTCTGAGAATAGTACAGACATGTATTTAACCTAGAAATGAAGTCATGGCTTTTAAACAATTAGCCCCAAAGAGGAATTGATTTCAAAGAAAGTCTGTCTGTGAAGGGGTGAGAGACAAAACCAACATTGATTCTGGAGTATAGCTTCTTAATAGTTCAGACTTATAGGTGCCTAAAAATGAACAGCTTGTCAGTAGAGAAATGGGATAGCATACAGATCAGAGGCCCCAAAGCAACATTCTCCTTTTCAAAGACATACTGCTGGCTTAGTTCAAATGCTTTTCCATACGTTTTTTGATGTTCTCTCTAAACACTCACTGTACACATTACCGACATGAATGCTTATCATTTCAGCAATTTGCCTTAGTAACACACTAAATAAATAAATAGTCACTTAGGTTTTAAGAAGTACTTGTTGTTTAAAAGCCAGTGGAAGGAAATCAGACTCCTGAGTATTTAAAGTGGAGATATAGTCAACTGGAAAAAAAAAAAACAATGGTATTTTATATTTTAATTCTTATTCCTTTTTACTCTAGCAAAAAGTAATTTTTAATACCTTAAAATGGTTTTCTCATTAATTGTAAGTTAGTAGAGTCTTCAAAGAAGGGGACCAAATGAATGTATATGATATTGGATCATGTAGATTTATTTTTTTTCAACAAGATAAATATTAATACAAAGTGCACTAGATTTGCAGTCATACCACCTTATATTGTTTTAAAATTATAGACTAAAATTACACCTTGGAGGTATGCAGAGCCAGGGCCAGTGGACAATGAGTCCATAGGATCCTAGAGATTCTGGTTTCTTCTCTGGGGTTAACTTTTTTGAAATTCAGCTTTCTCATTTGTAATAAATTTTTAGTAGATTTATAGTGCATGATTTAATATTAGAATAATGGAGTTTAAAGTGACCTGAGGGTAATTCCAGGGTCACCCTCACTAAGTCTTACAAAAAACCGACAGCTTTGTGAGTTAGAATTAGAAAAACACAAAAAAGATTCCAAAAATAATTAAAAAATGAGTGCTCTAAAAATGTAGCACATGGAGTTCCAGTTTCAGCTCCAACATGTAAAGTGCTTGGCGGTCACTACCAATCACTCTCATCCTTTCAACAATGATTAAAAAAAAAGCTAAACAAACCAACTAAATCAATGAGTTTTCTTAGCTGCATCAGAGAACTGAGGCCATGGGGCAAACCACCATCTGAAAATCTGGTGATACAGAGGAATACAGTGAATCTCAGTCAAGATCAACTTACCTGGAGCAGAAGACACTAGAGCCACAAACTGGTAGGAATGAATTGCTGAAGACTGAGCGTGGACTAACTTGAGAGTAAGAAACTTTCAAGGGCACAGTCTTTTTTTTTTTTTTTTTTTTTTTTAATTTTTATTTATTTATTTATTTATGTTTGGCTGTGTTGGGTCTTCGTTGCTGTGCGAGGGCTTTCTCTAGTTGTGGCGAGCGGGAGCCACTCTTCATCGCGGTGTGCGGGCCTCTCACTATCGCGGCCTCTCTTGTTGCGGAGCACAAGCTCCAGACGCGCACGCTCAGCAGTTGTGGCTCACGGGTCTAGCTGCTCCGCGGCATGTGGGATCTTCCCAGACCAGGGCTCGAACCTGTGTCCCCTGCATTGGCAGGCAGACTCTCAACCACTGCGCCACCAGGGAAGCCCAAGGGCACAGTCTTAAGAGAGCCCTCATACTCTCATGAGTTTGACCTTCAGGAAGCCCACCAGATTTCCATGGTAATGATCCTAGGAAACCCCTCATGCTTTGGTCAGGTGGAGAAGAAAAGTCACCCTTTTGAAATTCTTTCAGGGCATTCTCCATAAGAAAGGCTTATTCTTCAAGGGAAACATCTTTATCAGAGCTTTATTTGACTTGGGGAAAGGGCTATTAGCCAACCCGAGGCCCCTCTAGTCTTCCTGTGTCACCTAAAGGAAGAAAGAAAAAGGCTAAGAAATACTTCAGAAGGTCACAACCCAGGGACTCAGGCCCATTAAAAGACTGGGATTTAATGATAAGATTGTAGAATGCCTCCCCTCACCCACACACACCTTACCACCACATCAACAGGGCTCCAGAATAAGAACAGTGGATTACAACAAAAAAAAGCTACAGGACACAGACTCTATTTAAGAAGGAGTTCTTAGGAAAATCCAACATTGGAAGAAGCTAACAAGAACGCCAGAGGAAACTGAAGCATCTGGTATGCATGGCTGTAGAAAATACTAAGCATAACCCAGTTTCTAGACAGGTTAACATAAAACCACACACTAAAGACCTGTTTGTCTCAGTTCCCATTGCCTGATGTATCACAATTGACTTTCAAGAAAAACTTATAAGGAATGTTAAAAATTGAGAAGCAAGACAATCTGAAGAGACAAATCTCTCTTCAGAACTAAAGTTACATATGACAGAACTTGAAATAATTCAATAGGGAATTTAAAATAACTATGATTAATCACATTAAGAGCTCTAATGTAAAAAGTAGACAGTATGCAAGAACATATGAGTAATGTAAACAGAGAGATGAAAACTCTAAGAAAGAATCAAAGGAAATGATAGAAATAAATAATACTGTAACAGAAATGAAGAATACTTTTGATGATGTCATCAGTAGCCTGGACACAGGTAAGAAAAGAATCAGTAAAATTGAAGCTATGTCAATAGAAACTTTACAAACTTAAAAACAAACTTAAAAATGAATGGAGGGGGCTTCCCTGGTGGCACAGTGGTTAAGAATCCACCTGCCAATGCGGGGGACATGTGTTCGAGCCTTGGTCTGGGAAGATCCCACATGCAGGGGAGCAAGTAAGCCCGTGTGCTACAGCTACCGAGCCTGTGCTCTAGAGCCCACGTGCCACAACTACTGAAGCCCCCATGCTTACAGCCCATGCTCCACAGTGAGAGAGGCTACCGTGATGAGAAGCTCACACACTGCAACGAAGAGTAGCCCCCACTCGCCACAACTAGAGAAAGCCCGTGCGCAGCAATGAAGACCCAATGCAGCCAAAATAAACAAATAAATAAATAAATTTATAAAAAAAAAATGAATGGAGGGACTTCCCTGGTGGTCCAGTGGTTAAGCCTTCACCTTCCAATGCAGGGGGTGCAGGTTCAGTCCCTAGTTGGGGAGCTAAGATCCCGCATGCCTCGTTGCCAAAAAACCAAAGCATAAAACAGGAGCAATATTGTAACAAATTCCATAAAGCCTTTAAAAATGGTCTACATCAAAAAAAACTTTGAAAAAAATGAATGGAAAAAAACCACCCCAGAATATCCAAGGATTGTAGGGCAATTGCAAAAGATATAACATATGCATAATTGGAATACAAGATGGAGAAAAAAGAGAAAATGGAGCAGAAGAAATTGTTAGTGATAATGGCCAAGAGATTTACAAAATTAATGACAGATACCAAACCACAGATCCAGAATTCTGAAAACAACAAGCAGGATAAATACCAAAAATCTAAATGTAAGTGTGTCGTATTCAAACTGGAGAAAATCCGAGACAAAGAGATGGTCTTGAAAGAAGCTGCAAGGGGTTTAAAATCTTACCTGTAGAGGAATAATGCTAAGAATTACGTCAGACTTCTTGTCAAAAACCTCAAAACCATGCAAGGAAGTAGAGAATGGAATAAAATATATAAATTGTTGAAAGAAAAAAATCCCACTAACCTAGTATTCTATATCCATCAAAATTGTTCTTTAAAAGTGAAGGATATATAAAGATTTTCTTAGATAAAGAAACATTGAGTGAAACTGCTGCTGATACACATACCCTGCTAGAAATGTTAAGAGAAGTTTTCAGAAAGAAAGAAAATGATATTGGTCAGAAACTTGGATCTACATAAAGAAAGGAAGAGCACTGGAGAGAGAATGCTTGAAAGTGAAATAATAGCATATAGATAAGTGAAGTAAATGACAGCAATGTTACAAGGGACTGGAGGGAGGAAATGAGAGTACTCATTATAAGGTACCTGCTCTACCCAGGAAGCATTATAGTGTTCATTGGATGTGGTTATTTGTAAAGGTATATTGCAAACTATAGGGCAACCACTAACACATTAAAGAAGGAAATATAATTGATATGATAAGAGGTGAGACTAAATGTAATAATATAAACTATGCTCAATTAAAGACATTCTATTCAACACCCTACTGGAAGTCCTAGCTAGTGAAAACCAAACAAACAAAAAAGGAAATAAAAGGTACACAGGTTGGGAATGAAAAAGAAAAATGCTGTCTTTGTTTGCAGATGACATGTGAACACGTCTAGTTAGAAAATCCCAAAGAATCAACCAAAAAACTCCTGGAAGTAATAAGTGATTATAGCAGGGTACAAGGTTAACATAAAGAAGTCGATTGTCTTTCTATATACCAGCAATGAACAACTGACAATTGAAATTCAGAACACTATACAACTTATATTTGTACCGAAAAAAGAAAAGAAAAACACTTAGATAGAAATGTAACAATATATATTTGAGATCTATACTATATATGGACAACTAAAACTCTGAGGAAAGAAGTCAAGGAAGATGGAAGTTAAAGAAATATTCCATGTTCATGCACAGGGAGATTCAATATTACTGAGAAATCACTTCTTCACAAATTTATCAATAGATTCAGTATAATCTCAATCAAACGCCGGCAAGCTATTTTGTGGATATTGGCAAACTGATTCTGAAGTTTGTATGGAAATGTGAAAGACCCAGAATAGCTAACACAATGCTAAAGCAAAAAAGGACAAAATTGGAGAACTGACATTACCTGACTTTAGATTGTACTCTAAAGGTACCGAATAAAGACAGTGTGATGTTGATGAAAGAACAGATAAGTAGATCAATGGCACAGAATAGAGAGCCCAGAGAGGGACCCAAAACAAATGCAGTCGTGATTGTCGACAAGGAGCAAAGGCAATTCAATTGAGAAAGACTAGTCTTTCCAAGAAATGGTCTTTGAAAACTAGGACATCCATATGCAATAAACAAATAAATAAGAACGTAGGTACAGACCTTACATTTTTCATAAAAAATAACTCAAATGGATTATAATTCTAAATGTAAAACAAAAAGTGTAAAATTCTAGAAGATAGCATAGGAGAAAATCTAGGTGACCTTGGCTTTGGCAGTGAGATTTTAGATATAATATCAAAATCGTGATCCATTAAACAATTGTTAACTTGAATTTTATTAAATTAAAAAAATACTTATCTGTAATAGACCTTTTTTGAGTTAATGAAAAGACAAGCTGCAGACTGGGAGAAAACGTTTGGAAAATATATATCTGATAAAGGAGTTGTATCCAACATATACAAACATATACTAATAGCTCTGTATAATAAGCAAAAGATCTGAACAAGTAACTCACCAAATGAGATATGCAAATGGAAAATAAGCATATGAAAATATGCTCAATATCATATATCATTAGGGAATAGTAAATAAAAACAACGAGATACCAGTATATGTCTATTTTAATGGCTTAATTCCCCAAACCTGGCAATACCAAATGCTGTAGAGAATGCAGAGTGATAGAAATTCTCATTCATTGCTGGTGGGAAGTTAAAATGGTACAGCCACTTTGGGAAAGAGTTTGTTAGTCTTTTACATATAATCTGCAGTCTTGCTCCTTGGCATTTACCCAAGTAGGTTGAAAACATGTTCACACAAAACCTGCCCGCAAATGCTTGTAGCAGATTTATTAATAGTAACCAAAAATTGAAAGCAACCAAGATGTTCTTCAACAGATGAATGAATGAAGCATGGTACATCCATACAATAGAATATTGATGAAACTAAATGAGCTATCAAGCCAAGGAAAGATATGAAGGAAACTTAAATGAATATTATTACATGAAAGAAGCCAGTCTGAAAAGGTTGTATGTTGTATGATTCCAATTATATGACTAGAATAAAGCAGAACAATAGAGACAATAAAAAGTTCAGTGGTTGCCAGGGTTATGGGGAAAGAGAAGAATAAGTCAAGCACAGGGGATTTGGGGGGCTGTAAAAGTATTCTCTAAGACACTGTAATGGTGGATATTATGCATTTGTCAAAAGCCATAGAACTTTACAACAGAAAGAGTGACCATAATGTAAAATTTAAAAAGTAATTTAGGAGGTTAGGGGATCCCAGGAACAGTGAAGACTTGACCAGACAATCTGACTTGTATTGTAAAGTATGGAATACCACAGTGGTGGCAGTATGTCAAAGGAACAGAGGAGCTTATTGAAAGAGCTCTCAATGACCAAAGCTGGAAAAATTTGAGCAAGAAAATAAATAAAATAGCATTGGATTATAACTCAAAATATAAAATAAATATTCACATATTATATATATGTACACATATATATAATATAAATGATGATTAAATGGGAAGGATAGATAAACCTCCTGTGCAAAAGAATTACAAATAAATCGTGTAGTTATTACACCCTAGAAATGGGACTTTGACTTCCTATTCCTTAAGTGTGGTCTGTGTGTAGTGACTTCATTCCAAAAAAAAAAAAAACAGTATGGAATTGTGGGGGAAGAAAAGTAACTTTACAATGGAGAAACCTGGCAAACATTACTTCAGCCAGGTTATCAAGGTCAACGTCAACAGCTATAAATCACATGGGAAATATATACACTCAATATAATTTAACAGAAACAGCACTTTATCACTATGGTCTTCTGCCCCAAAATTCAAAGCCTAAGTATAATTATAAAAAAAGTATCAGGAAGGGCCCAATAGGGGGGCATTGTACAAAATACCTGACAAGTACTCCTCAGACTGTCAAGGTCATCAAAACAAAGAAAATCTGAGAAACTGTCCCAGCCTAGAGGAGCTTAAGGAAACATAAAGACTAAATGTAATGTGTATCTGAGATGGGATCCTGGAACAGAAAAAGGACATTAGGTACAAATTAAGGAAATCTGAATAAAGTATGGGATTTAGCTAATAATATCAGTGTATCATTGGTTTATTAAGTGTGACAAACGTACCATTCTAATGTAAGATATGAATAATAGGGGTAACGGTCTGCAGAGGCTGGGTGGGCAGAGTATATTGGAAACTCCCTGTGCTGTCTGTTCAATTTTTCTGTAAATTTAAAGCTGTTTTAAAAATAAAACTTATTAATGAAAACATGTATTGTCATTGAGCAAATTTTATACATAATAATATTAATTTATAATATAGCTTAGAAGAGTAATTTACATTTTAGTTGTTATTCCATAAAATTATTATTTAAATTCTTTAAAGAACTGCTCCACCCAGCACATCCACAGTGTGGTTTTGTTTACAAATATTTTACTTGCAAATATATGATTTTACAGTATTATAACTGTTGGACAAATTGAGACATTCCTTAATGGAAATGATTGACATACACAGAATCTTTCAAAAGAATCCAGCTAGGTTTTTTTTTTCTTGGATGTTTTAGAGGACACAATTTATTCAAAGTTTAAGCATCTCTCCCAACCATCCATACTTGTAGGTTATCATTATCAATGACAATTACATATACATTGAATTTTACACAATGTTGTAATGATAAGATATCTTGGATGAATTCTGTTACGAAATGTTATTTTTTAAAGTAGTGTTATTGAGTTTAAATCCTGACCTGCTAATGTACTAAAAATGAATTATGCAAATTGCCTTATTTCCATATATTTTCTTACCTAAAAGTGGGTTATTAAGAATAGTATAAATTAAGACAATCAGTGTAAAGCTCTTAGCTCTGAGCTTAGCATATTTTAAGATTAGCTGTTGATACTATTATTACCTTGTAGTGCCTAGTTGTAGTTTGGGATTAAAAACAGCATAAGAGATTAACAATACTTTACATTTGCACATAACCCTAGGGCTTTTTAAATGCTTGATGCATGTGAAAGCACTTTAAAAACCTCTAATGTTTTTTGCACATGTAAGAAATTTGTATTTTCTTGGGGTTTTTGCAGCTTCAACTTCACAATAGTTCTGTGAGGTCAGCAGGAAAATTATTTGTCTTGATTTTATAAATGAGGAATTGAGATTCAGAGGGTTTACTAGTGGGGTCCATCACCTCTGCTCTGCCATCTTGGATAAGTTTCTTAACCTCTGTGAGTATCAGCTTCTCCATTTATGAAATAAGGGTATTGTCATTTACCTTTAGGATGGTTTTTGAGTGAGCTAATGTACATTATGCACTTAGCTTCATACCTGATTTTTTTAAAGTGCTATAATAATCATTATTGCATTGTATTATTTTTGTCTATTTTTCTATAGGATGTTCAGCCTCAGAGGAAAAGGCAGTATGGGTGGGTAGTAAAGATAAGGGTCATCATTTAATTTTCATCCTTCAAGACTAAGTTTGATCAGTGTGGCTTCTGTATTCAAGATTTTATTTATTTACTTAAGCATTTTTTGAACCCCTCCCATAGCCAAGCCCTGGATGAGATACAGTGACTTATGGAAAGATAAATACAACCTAAATTTTGTTCTCAAGGAGACAATACACCTGCATAAATAACTTAAAGAACATGTAGGGAGGGGATGTAAAAAGTTTGCAGGAGCAGATGAGATCACTCTGTACTTGTAACAGTCAGGAAAGGATGCGGGAATAGGTGGCATTTGGATGGGGTTTTGAACAAGGAGTGGAATTGTGTGCCATGCATTTGTGTGCTGGAAATACACATTTTTCAATTGGGTGATAGACTGTATTTCATTCTTTCAATAATTATCATGAAATAATTATATTAATAATAAAGATAAATGAGCTATTCTGTTATTATATGTTTCCATAATGCTCATTAGTTCACATACAATTGTTAATAGGTAATGATGTCAATTTAACACAAAAGTGATGTTGGAGTCACACGTGCTTTTCTTAGGCAGTGGGAGCTGGCAAGAAGGAAGTAGAATTATAACCTTCAGCAGGAAAGTAAAGACCTTCAGTTCATCTGTTCTTTTTCAGGAGACTTTTCAACTGCATTTTAAAGAAAGTTAAAAATAAATGCCTGCATCCAACATCCTCCCCAGAGAGGAGCAACTCCACCGTGCCTGGCTCTTGTCTTGTAGCAGGTTGCACTTCCTGCTGTGCCCACCTTAGCAGCAGCCCCACTGACTCAGAACTTTCTTTCCATCAGCACTGGCTCTTCCCACAAGCCAGCATTTGCACTTTACTGTTTCTGGTTCATTTCTAATTCCTCTAAGGCAGTCTCATGGAGCTGCTTTCTTGAGCTGTTCAAGTTCTCTTCCAAGGTACCAATTGTTGTTTCATTGTTGATTGGTTGTGAAGTTGAATAGGATTTGGAGTGCCCTTAACTGTATTTTTTTCCCACAAGGGCATCATTTTTAATGTACTCTTTTATAGAAGACAGAAGTTTTACTTAGAACACATGTATCGTTTTCCACCTAGTACTGCCCTTAGATCTCAGCAAGAGAGGCCCTGGACCCCATGATTTAGAAGGCCCACCTCTGACTCCTTGGGGTAAGGGGTTCATGTGGTTAGGGGGCAGGTGTCTAAATGGTGCTTGTGCAGCCTTCTAGAAAATGCTCTCCATACCTAGACCTAGAATTCCCTGCCTGATTCCACTCACAGAGCCTGTGAGAGCTCCTTTCTGAATTTCTCCCACCCAGGACAGATCAAGCTGCCAGTGTGGAATACCCTAGAACCAGAGGGTATCCAAGAGGCAGTTGTTTGCAGGGAGTGCTGACGGGGTTGAATGTGCAGGACCTCACAGCATGAGATGAACCTGCTTGTGTGAAAGAAAGGTGAGCAGGGTGTGGCATGAGATCTGGAGGATGGGTCTCCCCAGGCCACTACTTCCAACTTTAGAACAACAAGGACTTTGAAAATTCTAAATTCAAATCTGACCTTCCCGATCTTTATGAGGATATATTTGTCAATGTAGAAAGAGAGACTATATTTATATAACACTATGTGAGGTTTAAATATTTAGTTCCGTTTGTCATCTTACTCTGGACCTGGTCAATATTAGGGGCAGACCTTGTTAACAGCAAAAATACTCATGCTAAGAAATTGGACATTGGAGGCATGAACATTCCATCTGGTTTGAAAGAGCCTCCAGCCTAAGTAGTAATATATACAGATTTAAAGGAAATGGTAAAGTAAATTAGTTATTTCCAATGATTTTCAAAGCACTGTTGAGGACATTTTTATTGTCTTTGCTCTTCTTATGCTGCAGATCCATACCTTTTACCCCTTTCCCCACCCCCACCCCCATTCTGGTGGAAACAGAACTGCCGTATCCTGACCATAGGATCAGACACATGACCCATTCTGGGCCCGTCACTGTCTTTCTAGAACTTTCTTGACTGAAGGTGGTAGGATTGTTCTTTCTTGACTGCGGGTGTTGAATGTATAGTAAGGAAGTGACTCCAGATCTGTGGGGCTGTGTCCACTCCCAAACGAAGGTCCTGAGATAATAAGATCAACAAGAGAGAACTACAACAAGCAAAGGATCAGTGGAGAGATACTGGGTACACCTACTTCCAGCCAGCCTAGGACCTGCCTTTGGTGCTTTGTTCATGTAAGCCAGTGAATTACCACATTGTCTAAACTACTTTCAGATGGATTTCTGCCACTTCAACCAGAATTCTGACTGGCACGAGTGCCTGGTGGGCATAAACTCTTGTACAGATTGTTGCACTGGAAATGGAAACCTCTCAATTATTCCGTCTCATTGATCATGTTTGACACCACTGTTTATTAGTGGGGAGGCAATTTTGCTTCCAGGATACATTTGGAAGGTCTGGGGACATTTTTGGATTGTTATAACTGGGGAGGGGACCTGAGTGGAGAGAAACCAAGGATGCTGCTAAGTATCCTGGAATGCACATGACAACCCACTATGACAAAGAATTATCTGACCCCCAATATTAGTGATGCCAAGCTTGAGAAACCTTGAATACCACAGGAAAAAAAAATGGGAGGGAGATAAGAGAGTTAGATTCTAATCATATTTCTCTCCTTAACCACTGTGTGACCTTTGCACAATTTATTTCACCATTTTGGTCAGAAGTACTTGCCTGCATTCCATGAAGAGGCTGAAATAAATGACTTTTAGGTTTCCCCCCTCACCCCAGCACTTACAGTATTTTGTTATCTTTCACAAAAATGGGGTTTGTTTTCTCTTGCCTGCCCCCTTTTTCTATCAATAGAGTCTCTTATGAATTTTTATTCCTTGTAGTTTTTCACACTGCCCTAGTCCTTTTCTTCAAACTCAGTGCTATACAAACCAAATTTGCAATATACAAAATTATCTCTAAGGGTGCTACATAAAACAATATTCAAGCGCTTTAAACTTGGACTGACATTTAAGGATGGAAACAGACTAAAGGTTAGTTTCTGGTTTGCTCCAAAATGAATTCTCTGAATCTGCATTTCTTTTTTTTTTCTTTTTTTTTTTTTTTGTGGTACGTGGGCCTCTCACTGTTGTGGCCTCTCCCGTTGCGGAGACGCGCAGGCTCAGCGGCCATGGCTCACGGGCCCAGCCGCTCCGCGGCATGTGGGATCTTTCCGGACCGGGGAACGAACCCGCGTCCCCTGCATCGGCAGGCGGACTCTCAACCACTGTGCCACCAGGGAAGTCCTGAATCTGCATTTCTAAAGCCTCGTGGAAATGGTTGCTTCAGTTATTATGCATGGCAAGGTAAAATTTCCACAGCCAGGAGGATTTAATAGAAAACCTTTCCTTATTTCTGCAAGCTACAAAATATTTTCCCCTTCCCTGATGATGAACTTCCCATGAAATCTCTTTCATTTGTGACTTACATAGTCTTGGTGACAGCCTTTACCTTCCAGATCAACTAATGGTAAGAACATGGTGACAGATTCTACTGCTGGGGAATGTTAGTGAGGTAGGTGGTGAAAGGCTATATTTAATCACATCAGTGGAAAACCTTGTGCAGCCAGAGTGCAGTCGGGACTCAATTACATTTAAAAAAGCAACATAATCATCATAAGATTAAAATATAACATAGATATCAAAGTGAGAATGATATAGGAGAGGTCATGAAATGTAGAGATGGAATTAAGTCAAGAAGCATTTATCTCCTGAATACCTTTGAGGTGCTTTGTTCTCTGCCAGTCATGGGGGAGGATTGAAAAACCAGAACATGACTCTTACTCTTGAGCTTCTAATTTACTTGAGCAGATAAGCCATATATGGAGCAATTAGAATAGAAATGAAGCTGTGAGTGTTGTGGAGGAGTTTATGAATTCAGTGAAGGAGTTGTACATTGTGGAAAGGAACAGGCAGGATGGAGGGGGACTCTGGCTTAGATTTGAGGGAAGAGAATTTTATCAAAATTTCTAACGAATATTTCCTACTATGGAGATGCCTTATTCCTTCATTTCACTTATTTATTCAGTAGTTTTTTCAATAAATATAGAGTGCCTTCTATGTCCTATGTAATGTTCTTGTGCTGGTGAGCAAATATATTAATGGTAGAGACTAATAGATAAAATGAGATAAATAAGTAATATGCAGATGGTATTAAGTTCTTTGAAAAAAACAAAGCAGGGAAAGGAATAGGGAGCGGTGGTAAGATGACATTCAAGCGAACACTTAGAGGTGGTTTGGGAGTTAAATGTGTGGATATCTTAGGGAAGAGCATCCAAGGTAGCGGGAAAAGCCAGTGCAAAGCCCCTGAGGCAGGGGTTTGACTGGCATATTTGAATAAAAGCAAAGAGACCAGTAAGGCTGCACTGAAGGATGGACAGAGGGGAGACTAGGAAATGCAAGGTCAGAGAGGTACAGTGGCAGTCAGATCACGCAGGACATGGAAAGCGCTGAGTTTTTCCATGATGGTGTTTGTGTTTGGAAGCCACTGAAAGGTTTTGAGGAGAAGAATGTCATGCTCTGACATGTTTTAAAGGATCACTCTGGCTGCTGAAAATAGACTGTAGAAGAACAGGGAGATGGTAGAAGCCACTTACGATGCTATTAGAATAATTCAGGTGAGAGATGATGGTAGCCGTGGAACTGATGAAAAAGTGGCCAGGTTCTGGATGTATTTTGAAGGCAGAAGCAACAGAATTTACTGATAGATTGGGCATGAGGTGTAAAAGAATGAAAACAATCAAGGAAAACTCCCAAGATTTTAGGTGTGTTTAGATACAATTTTGGAAAGCCAAAGTATGAGGACAATGCAATACTTCTCCAAACACATAGTACAAATACGCATACTTCTCCAAATACTCAGATGCTGGAGTTCGTGTACTGTTTTCTTTCCTGGTCTGCAGTTTGGAGCCAAGCATAAACCACTTCAGCATATTTAGTCACAGATACTAACATCGGTTATGACCCACCCACCCAGAATTGGTTGGAGTCTGGGTTGTTTCCGTTTGCTTTGTGTTGTTTTTACGAGTGCTCAGCCTTTTATGACAGCTTTGAAGTTGAGGCAGTCTCTGCCCCCCACCATCTTTCTTGTCCTAATTAAGCTTTTTGTTTGTAAATAATCGTAGATGTACATGTAGTTTAAAGAAATAATACAGAACGATCCTGTGTACTCTTTACTCAGTTTCTCCAAATGGTGACATCTTACAGAACTGCACAGCATCACAACTAAGATATTAACCTTGATACAGTCAAGCTTCAGAACAATTCCGTCACCAGGAAGATCCCTACTTTTAGGTGTCCTTTTATAACTATACCTATTTTCCTTCTTCCACTCCCTGTTGTTAATGGCAACCACAGCTCCTCTACTCTCTGTTGTTTATTGTCACACTTAGAACACTACAGTTGCTTTAAGAAAAAACTGGTGACATTGGAATGTGTTCAGAGAAGAACTGTTTAGAACGGGGAAGGACCATAAAAGCATGATAGATGAGGAAAAATAACTGAGGCTGTTATAAAGAAAATCAGACTCAGGGCAAAAAATTGAGCTCTTTTTATGATTTTCAAGGGCTACTATGTGCATGAGGGTTTAAAGTTATTCTGTAGAAACAATGGATGTAGCTTCTTTAACAGAGATTCCATTTTCAGTTTCAGGAAGAACTTATCAGATTGAGGAACACTGTTCCTGATTACCTCAGCAGGAGGAAAATTTTCACTTGGTTCAAGTAAACAGTGGTTAAGCAGTCACTAGCTAATAATTCAAAAATTTTCTAGGGGCTTGGACTGTATAATTTCCTTCCAACACTGACACTGTGTAAAGTTTTTTCCTTTTCCTTAGTGCCTTCATTTACTTTAATTTTTTTTTTAAATAAATTTATTTATTTATTTTTGGGTGTGTTGGGTGTTCGTTTCTGTGTGAGGGCTTTCTCTAGTTGCGGCAAGCGGGGGCCACTCTTCATCACAGTGCGCAGGCCTCTCACTGTCGCGGCTTCTCTTGTTGCAGAGCACAGGCTCCAGATGCGCAGGCTCAGTAGTTGTGGCTCACAGGCCTAGCTGCTCCGCAGCATGTGGGATCTTCCCAGACCAGGGCTTGAACCTGTGTCCCCTGCATTGGCAGGCAGATTCTCAACCACTGCACCACCAGGGAAGCCCTACTTTAATTTTTTATTGATGTATAGTTGATTGACAATGTTGTATTAATTTCAGGTGTGTAGCATAGTGATTCAGTATTTTTAGATTACATGCCATTAAAAGTTATTACAAGATAATGACTATAATTCCCCGTGCTATACATATTTAGTTTAATTTTTAATTGAAAAAAATGTTGTGATATTATAGACTAAGATACAGTTGTAAGAAATAGTACAGAAAGTTTCCATGTACATTATGTCCAGTTTTTCACCAATGGCAACACTTTCCAAAGTTGTGGTATAATATGGTAACTAGTATAATGACAGTGATACCGTTCAGCAATCTTATTCACATTTTCGCATTTTCATGTTTTTACTCATTTGCATGTTCTATACAGTCTTATCATATGTATATGTTCTTGAATCCACCACCTCAGTCAGATACTGAACAGTTCCAACAGCCCAAAAGGATCTCTTATGTTGCCCTTTTATAACCATACCCACCTCCCACTTGCTATCCTACTTCTCCAGTCCCTTTCCCGGCCCCTCCAGACCATGTCCCCCACCCTACCTCCACCCCGGGAACCTACTAATCTGTCTTCCATTTAAAAGTTTTGTCATTTCAAAAACCTTACAGAAATGGAATCAACAGTATGTACCCTTTTGAGAGTAGTTCCTTTCACTCAGTGTGATTCCCTAAGATTCTTCTAAACTGTTGCTTGTATCAATAGTTTATCTCTTTTATTGCTGAGTCATATTCCATTGCATGGATGTGCCACAGTCTATTTAACCATTCACGTATTGAAGAACATTTGGGCTGATTCCAATTCTTAACTCTTATAAATAAAGGTGCTATAGATATTTGTGTACAAATTTGGGGGGTGAAAAATTCATTTCTCTGGAAAATTTCTATGGGAGTGCAATTTCTGGGTCGTATGGTAGTTCCATGTTTAGTTTTCAAAGAAGCTGCCTAATTGTTTTCCAGAGCAGCTGTACTACTCTACATTCCCAGTCGCTTATTTTCATACTCTGGTTTGTCTTCCATTTATGGAATTATAATTGGACCAAATGAACCACAACTTGAGAAGGATTTTAGAAACTTTGCTGGGACAAAAAAGTAAAGTATATTCTCTAGTAATTTGGAGAAGAGAAATTCCTGTTTAACTAAACGCCTCTATGTAATAAGTTCACAAAAGAGTCTACAGAATAGCATAGACTTTTTTTGGATTTTCAAAGAAGCCTTTGTTAAAAATCTACATGACCCAGCCCTACTTAAAGACAAAGCCATAGGGGTTAAGGGGAAAATATAAAGAATCAAAAATCTTTAGTGTGAGCTGAACAACACACTTTATGCCTGGATTCTTGTGTGCTTACAGCTGCTTATAGAATATTCCATCTAGAGTTGTGAGAAGCTCTCCTTGAGGTTGTTAGCTTTCCCAGACCTGCTTTGATGTCCTAGAACTACTAATGTGGACAAGATGAGTTGGGTTGCAAAAGGACGTGAGGATGTTGAAAAAGAAAGTGTCACACCTTCATCACATCCCATCAGAGGGACTCTGGAACTGAAGATAAATTTTAATCATTGTTTTCATCCTGGGTACAATAAGCACATTATAAATTATAGTATTTATAGTTATGGCTGCCATTTTTGAGTGTCTCCTATGTTGCAGGAGCTGTGCTAGATAAATTATATACACTATATGCTGTCTTCAAAATAAGCTTGCAAAGAAGGCATTATTATATCTCTAATTTATAAATGAGGGATCTTACTTTGTTAGAAGTTAACTACATGCCTTTATTAGCCTAGTGCATGAAAGTGATCCGAAAGATATTAATATCCATGCTGCCATTATTCTAAGGGACCCTCAATTCCTATTTTCACCTATTCTTAACAACTTCTCCCTTCATTGTGACTTAATTACAGACTGAGGGGGGGGACAGGGAAGAGTTGAGGTGTTAGATGGTACAGGTAGAGTGGCTTAAGGAATACAAATATAATAATCATAGTTATAATAATAATTTTTTTATTATGCTATCATTTGTTGAGTTTCTGCAATATGTCAAGTTCTCTGCTAAGAGTTTGGCATGTAAGATCTTGATCCCAAACAGCAACCTAGTAGGATATATGTTACTCTTGTGGCTGTTAAAGCAGCCATATAAATAGATGAGGAAACAGGGTTGAGGAGGAGAAATAATTTCCCATAAGGTCACACAGCTGTAGAGGGACCATGCTAGAATTTAAACAATGACCTACCTGAGTCCAAACCCCTTGCTCTGTCTGTTTGCTGTATCAATGTGAAGACACACACACACACACACACACACACACACACCCTCCAAATTTGTGTGTGTGTGCCAAATATTAGAGACATTGGAGGCTCTTGGTTTTTAGCTGCTTTACTTTTTTGAAACATGGCTCAGATGATTATTCAAGGCTTACAAGCATAATATACTAAAAATGAATATATCTGTAAATATAAAAGATTAGATTACTAAGTTTTTTTTTTTGTGGTACGCGGACCTCTCACTGTTTTGGCCTCTCCCGTTGTGGAGCACAGGCTCCGGACGCACAGGCTCAGCAACCATGGCTCACGGGCCCAGCCTCTCCGCGGCATGTGGGATCTTCCCAGACCGGGGCACGAACCTGTGTCCCCTGCATCGGCAGGCAGACTCTCAACCACTGCGCCACCAGGGAAGCCCTAAGTTTTATTTTTTTAAGTGTATTTAGCAGTATAGAAACTTAACTTTTCTTTATGGTGCTAAGGTGAACATTTCACTTTAACATCTTCCTGCCACAATAGACATAAAGTGATTTTGAGTGTTTTTATGACTCTAGCTTGAAGCCAAAGCTTGGGTAATTGTCTTCAACAATTACTGGAATATCCAGGAAAAGGATTGGTATAGTGTTATGGCCATTGACATGGTTTGTTCATGCTGATCAAGCTCTCCAGTCTCAACTATTCACCTTCATACTTATTACTCAAGTTTCTTTGTGGCTAGTGACCAAAACCTTGTTTACTTTTGATGGGTCATAGATAATTTCCTACTAGGCAGGAGTTCCATGCTCTCTTCTTTTTTCTATAATAGACACTTCATAAATATTTGTTGAGTCTTGAATGGATGATTACATCTTTGTCTTCTACACTATTGACCTTCTTTTATCAATGGTTCTTTACCGTTTTCACCGTCTACGATATCTCCTGAGAATATCTGATTAGAAAGGTGACTCCCTGTGTTGTGACTGAGCATACTGTTTACTTCAGTGTAACAACATTTAGTGAGTGTAGCCTTCTGGCCAGGGGCTCTGCTGGGTGCTCAGGGCAAGGAAATGGTCAACATCACCTGGCAGTCAAGGGGTTCCCCATCTGGTAGAGGACACAGTGAAGAGTGCTAAGGGTATCTGTGTAAGGAATGGAACAGATGAACAAATGATTGAACAGATGATTAATTGAACAGAGGAGATGAGCAAAGGTGGCTTTCCACAGGGGATGATATCTCAACTGGGTTTTGAGGATAACTAAGTTTTCTTTTTAGATAAACAAGCAAGAGCTTTAATCTTAGATAGAAAGTATTTCTGTTCCTTGATTTTGTTCTGGAAATTATTGAAAATGTTATATTGATTTTGAGGCTGTGGGCTCAGAATCAGAATCTAGGATTTGATGTATTAGGAGTTTCACTTCCATGGTATGCTAAGGTGAGGATTGATCGATACAAATACCTCCTTTGGTAAACAATGGCTGTCCCAACATTTTTCTAGTTCCTTACTGAATGAAAGTAGAATGAAAATCTTTGTGGAATATACAAATAAAGCTACCTTAAAAATTATTTGAAATCATGACATTAAATACAAACCTTCTCAATTCAAAGCACTATTTTTTTAAATTTTTTGTTTGTTTGTTTGTTTTGTGGTACGCGGGCCTCTCACTGTTGTGGCCTCTCCCGTTGCGGAGCACAGGCTCCCGACGCGCAGGCTCAGCGGCCATGGCTCACTGGCCCAGCCACTCCGCAGCATGTGGGATCTTCCCGGACCCAGGCACGAACCCATGTTCCCTGCATCGGCAGGCGGACTCTCAACCACTGTGCCACCAGGGAAGCCCTATTTTTTTTTTTAAAATCATAGGTGGAATGTGTATCCAGATGCACAGATTTAAGGAGTTGAAGAACTCAGTTCGTCAAAACGTTTAAAAAGGATCTTCTCCCCCATCAGCTCTAAAGATTGTTATATCCTTGATAGATATAATTCAAGTGCTCACACTGGTAGTGGAATGCTGGGTTGAGAAGGATTCTGAGGCAGTATCAACATTCAGTGGGGAAAAGCACTGTGATCAATTATCAGGATATGTGTATATGTATGTGGAGTGAATCATGTGTTACATTTCTGCCATCTCTCAATTAGGAAAATAATGGACATCTAGAATGGCTTGGGAAGCAAGATCACTTCATATTTAAATAATTATGAGGCCCTCAGACACCCATGAGGAATGAGCATTGTGTTTTTAGCAAATTATTGAGGGATGATTTTCTAGTATCCTTCCTTGTTAGAGTATTAACATTTTCACAAGTGCAGCCATGAAACTGGTTGACATTTACTCTTATTTTACACAAAATAATGGTGTTGGCTAGAGAGTGATTACACTTGGTGTTTAATAAACACTTATTTTTACCTGGGTCTCTGTTATCCATCCTTTATAATAGGAACACTATTTAATTTTGTGAGATATCCATGGAAATAACCACTATAGCTTGCCTTATAACTTGACAATACCCTGTAGGGACTTCTATACAACAGAGAAGGCTCTCAATAAATCCACGTCAAACAAAAGAAGTCACAAAATTCTTGAGTTGAATTTTTCTAGCATACATGAAATGTGGGATGGCAAATGGTACTCCACTGTTTTATTGCCACTTCTTGGGGAAGGGCTGTGTAATTCATTTGATGCTTCCCTTCCTGTGACTTATGCTGTCATCCCAGATTCACAGTAATATAAGTTTACAGCACTCCAAATCGACATGTATTCTCGCTCCACTGTGTTTGCAATTCCTTTCTACTTCAGCTGCTTTCCCAGGGGAAGGGGTTAACCCAACAGGCACCACATAGGGTAATGTTATAGGTAGCATTGTCTCAGGTAAACGGTGTCAGCACTGCAGTCATTCTAATGTGCCTTGTACAATGAATTTGTGTATAGCATCTAGCTGCTGACTAAAGGAAAGTATGGCGTGCCTACAAAGGCCAAATCTTTGTGAAATGAACAGGATTTGTTTTCATCTAAGTACCCTCCTTCTACTCTATTCTAATCAGAAAAAAATATTTTATTGATTACACATAATATTTAGCAAGTGCTCGCTCTATTGCCAGATACCATGTAACCCCTTTGTATGCACGACACAGTTGATCCTTCCCAAACCATATCAGGGAACAACTATTATTGTCTCCAGTTTTCAGGTGGAAAAACTGAGTCTTGAGCATAAATAATTAGTCTAAGATTGCATAGCACATAAGTATCAAGGCCTAGTTTAAATCAAAGACTGACAGATACCAATGTTTGTACCCTAATCATCGTACAGCATGGCCTCCTGAATGGAAACCGTGGTTGACATCTTTCCACTTACCTGGCTGATTTAATAGTCATTCCTAGAAGCTAGCAGCCTAGGGAGTTGTATCAGCCATATACAGCAAATGTTGGGAATGTAGTTTATAACTTGAACAAAATGTCCACATGTCAGGGAGAGTGCCAGAGAAATAAGACACTGGTTTATTTCCCTCCATTTTCCAATCTTTTATTCTGGTTTTAAAACTGCTTGGTTGTAACTAATAAATGTTATTGGGTGAATAAATGTTCATCCAATATACCATTTTTGACGTAAATAATGTAATATCCAAACAATGCAGGAACTGCCTTAAATAAAACATGTGAGTGCTGGGTCTTTCTTGTAATAATTTGAAAAATATCAATAATGCTGTCAGTTTAACAACAGAACATGCTATCTGCCCTTTTCATCTTCCTGGTTATATTAAAAGGAAAATGCACCCCTGCACCACATTAAAAAGTGTTCTTCCCACCACCATTGTCTGAAGAGTTGTTTTAGGAGCCCAACATATAATTTTAGAAATGAGCAAACAAATATCTGTGTTATGTTTCTGAAATCTTGAGGAAAGTGATCTGGTTTTCTGGATGAGAACAATGACTTTAGGGTCACATTACTTGAATTTGAATCTCAGCTGAGAAACTTTGGGCAACACACCTACCTTCTCTGAACCTTTTGTTTCCCTATGTGTAAAGTAGAGATAATTACATCTACCTCAGAGAATTGCTATGAGGATTAAATGAGGTAATGCATTGGTATCAATTCATTGACCAACTTAAATTTCCAGGAGATACAAACAGGAAAGAACATTGTTTATTTTTTCTCCAAACACAATGTTCAGTTCTTTGTTCCTTACGTTTATCTAGTTGGAGCCATGGCTATAGGTAATATTGAGTGATAAGAATAATTTCCTCCTGGTAATTGTCTTAGTTTGGGTTTTCCCCACAAAATGACCAAGAGAGAAGTATTTGGGTGCAATTAGCCTATCTGGGAGGTGGTTGAAGGTAGTACAAGTGAAGAAATGGGGAGACAGGAAAGAAAGAATTATCAATAAAGCTATGGGGACTTCCCTGGTGGCACAGTGATTAAGAACCCGCCTGCCAACACAGGGGACACGGGTTCGATCCCTGGTCTGGGAAGATCCTACATGCTGTGGAGCAACTAAGCCCGTGCACCACAACTACTGAGCCCACATACCACAATTACTGAAGCCCACACGCCTAGAGCCTATGCTCCACAGCAAGAGAAGCCACCGCAGTGAGAAGCCTGAGCACCACAACGAAGAGTAACCTCCACTTGCCGCAACTAGAGAAAGCCCGCGCACAGCAACGAAGACCCAACACAGCCAAAATATAAATAAATTAAAAATAAAATAATAAAATAAAATAAAATCTAGGTATGAGCAGGACACTACTATGAGTAACTAGGGCTCAGTGTCTCTGAAATACCATGTGGAACAGACCTTGGAATATTGTCTTTAGAGGAAGGCGAGCGTAGCAGATGCTTCTAGTTCCTGAACTGGATCCCTTTACTGGTCCAGTGTACACGTCCTCTAGTTACTCTGGACATTGGATACCTCACAGCCACTCCGCCCCACCCCTTCTCCAGAGGACTGTCCTTAGTTAAGCTCACCCCTCTATTCCAGTTGCCAATAGCACAGACTGACTGATATGGGGATACAAAGGCCAGCCTTTTACCTCTGAGGGAAAAATTCTGCTGTGTGGTTGATGCCATAGAGCCCTCTTCACCATGGATCATGCCAAGGCTAGAATTAACTGTGACTACATCTAATTTGATTCTTTCCCCTTCCTTATTCTGTTTCATTCCCTGCCTTACTGGTCCTTCCTGAAATGTCTGCAATGCTCAGTGTTACACATCTAAATCCCTTTCTCAATCTCTGCCTCTAGGGAACTCAATCTAAGACAGGGACACTGGGGGCAATTATTCAACATTGTTCATCCCCCGTTGGTTGAGGGTTTGGTAACACTGACCAGCTGCTGCCTTCCGTGACCCCACACCACAGCCTATTTATGATGGGGTTCCCCTGTTCCCCTCGTGAAGTGATCTTTGGTGTGGCCCCGTCAGGATGGTTTGAGCCAGGTAACCAAGGTACTTGATGTGTGGGAACTTTGCCGTAAGGGGTGGGCAGACTGATCCCACTGCTGACCTCTCCTCTCCCGTTTGATGGGGCAGCTTCCAGCCAGCATCCCCTTCCTGCTTCAGAAAACTTTAACAGGAAATGAATATCAGCTTCTTGTTTCACAAATGCTCCCAAACTTAGGGGACACATGTGAAACTCCTTCATGAGTCTTGTCACTCTGTGTAGAGGGGGATGGGGGGAGCGGTGGGGAATGCCAAGATTTTCTGTAGAACTGAAAGAAGTCTGCTAGGGAATGAGACAGTAGTCTCCTTATCTTATGTGCATTGTCCAATCTCTTATTGGAAACCCCCTCACTTGACTTGTGGAATGGCTACTGGGCCAGCAACCATCCTGATTCAACCAATCTCTCCTAACTTTAGTCTTCCGCTCCTACAGGCTGAACTGGTGATGGGGGTGAGGGTCAAAGGACCAGTTTGGCCATCTTTTTTGATAAGGGGTTACCTATGGCCTCTTTGGGACTTAATTTCTAGAAGCCACAGAAAACATTCTGTTTAATATTCTTTTATATACATATTTAAATTAATACTAAACGCTCATTAAATTGTAGCTATTAATTCAATTATAAAATTAGTTTCTAGCATCTTTGAAAAGCCATCACAATTTACTGTTTGTTTTAATGATGTGACTCAGGATGTTTGATGAAAAGATCACAGTACAGTGTCTAAGAATCAGGAGACCTGGGTCATCATGGACTCAGCCCCATGACCTTTTCCAAATCATTTCACCTTCCAAGGCTTTGACTTCACAGCCATCAAAAAGGATAATCAGAGCTGCTTTACATATCTCACAGGGTTGTTTTAAGTCTGAAATGAAGGGAAACATGCAGAAACACATTTCAGAGTGTAAAATAATGAAATGTCAGGTAATAATTAATAAAGTCACCCACTTTTAAGGGAATCTACCAAAAGGCAATTTCCCCTTCCCTTCAGATACTCACACCAATCTGACAAGCTGCTGTGGCTGAGACCTGACTCATTTGTAGCAAATAGATGCCATGTTAGATGATGACAAAGTGATAAACATATGTAAATATTTCATATGGAAGTGAAATCAATATGGACACATGCAAAAGACACAGTTCCAAGACTGGGGAAGCTGGGCTACGCATAGTCACAGCAGAAAAAGACATGGGTTTCGGAGTGGATCATCAGCTAAAAACAAGCCCAGCACTGTTATTTAAACTCTTAACAGAAACTATTACTAGGCATGGACCATGCATAATTTTGCCATTTGTCTCAGACTTCATGATGTAGCATGCTATTAATCGGGCAAGTGTATCATATAGAGGAAAATGGGCTGCTTCTGGTGACACTGGATTCATCAACTACCTCTCCAGGTTCTTTGTTGGTTCAAGTTGGCATGGTTATATATATCTGTTCATATGTGGTTACAGACAGTACAACGTTCTGTATGTGAAAATGTCTTGAAAAAGCATAGTTATGCTGTGAGGGTATGTGATATTAAACAAGTGACAAAAAAAAAAAGATGAAAAAAACTAGAAGAAAGTAAGACAACAGCTGGAGAAGAAGAAGAAGCCAGAAGGTGTCCTATTTTATCACACCACCATGGGCTGCTCAAAGGAACAAGTGTCTCTAAATTTTGTAGAGAGAGAGGGAGGGAGGGAGAGAGAGACTGAATGGGCTCAGTGAGATAAAAACAAAGACCAGAGTCCCAGCCTTGGAGACTCAAGGACTGTGCAAGCTGCAGGTTTGAAGGCATGCTTTGTGTGGTATAGACACTCATTTGTCAAGTGCCAGAGAGCTTTTATAATATCTCAGAATTGTAGCCTTTCTATGGCCGAAGGTCAACGCATGAAATCAGGTGTTTAAATAAAAACTAATGACAAGTCAAATCATTTCTGAAAAACGAAAGAGCTCTTTATTACGAAAAGATTTAATTTAAATGTATACAAAGTAAACAGGATAGAATATCGATCCTCTTATACACCTATCACACAGCTTCAATATTATCACCATTCTGGAAAGACCATTCCTTTAAGAAACATAGTCTTTTAAATTTAAACATTTTTATTTGGAAGTAAATAAAAATTGAATAAATAGGATAATATAGAGTAATATAAATAGAATATAATAGAATAATTTCATGTAATATAAATAGAATAATTTCATGTAAGAATAAGAATAGTGTGAAGAATATGCAGGAATCCTTCATCCATATTCACTTACTATAAATATTTTATTCCTTTTTGTCATTGGCACACGTGCGTTCTCTCTCTTTCCTTCTCTGTAACATTTTCTTTTTCTGAACGATTTGAGGATAATTTATACCAACCATGGACATTTACCCCCAAATATTTCACTGTGTGTTTCCTAAGAATAAGGATATGGTCATATATAACCATAATATAGTTACTAATCTCATAAATTTATAGATACAATTTTATTGTGTTCCAAGTGTATCAGTTGACCCAGAGGTGTCTTTTATAGCATTTTTCCTGCTCCATTACAGCACCCAGTGTAGAGTCAGGTATAGCATTTTGTTGTCACCTCTCTCTGCCTACTGTAATATGGAACATTTTAATTGTTACTTACAATGTTGACACTTTAAAAAATGACAGTCCTCCTGTGGACCCATTTGTTTTAATAGAGTGTTCCTCATTTGGACTTTGTCTAATAGTTTCTCATTATTGTATTCAGATTATGCGTTCTTGGCCAGGACACTGTATAGGTGATGACGGTGTGTCCCTCTCAGGTGTCATGTTTGGAGGTAGAACACTCATCTGCCCCTAATTGCGGGTGTTAATTTTGAACACTTAGTCAAGATGTTGTCTGATTTCTCCACTATATAGTCAATGTTTTTTTCCTTGCAACATAGAAACAACCTGCAAGGAGACACTTTAAGAGCATTCACAGATTCTGTTCCTCACCAATAGATTTTAGCATCCATTCATAAATCTTGCCTGATCCAACTTTTACTACAATTATTGCAAAATGCTGATTTTCTATCCCAGTACTCCTTCCACATTTATTAGGTAGTACATGGCATTCTGTTGTAAGCAAGAGCCTTCTCTTTCCCTCTACTTATTATCAATATGGAATAATGACTTCCTTTTTTTCTCCAAAATGGCTTTTGGTATATTACTACATATAGTTAATTATTTTGGCGCTGAAATCATCCCATATTTGGCTAGTGGGAGCATTTTTAATCTGGCTTCTGTGTCTGGGACATGCCCCCAAAGTAAGTTTGAACATTTACTTTATAGCATAACAAGGTGTTTCAGGCTCGTCTTGTACCTGTCTGCCCAAGGCCTGGCATAGTTATTGCTCTGAGGATCCCTGGTTGGTTTTAGTGGGGAATGGTATTAAATCCTAGCTCTTGGCACTAGATGTGCTCATCGCATCAGGGGTGTGGCGTTTTGGCCCTTTTAGTGCATAGAGGTTGGAAGCATATGCATGCATGCACACATTTATATACATACACTTGCATACATACATGCTTAAACCCGTGCACTTATACATGCATATGCACATCTCAGAATTATGAATTCACATCAATATCCCCAGTTTCCAGACCATCCCTACAGGGTTCTTTCTTGTCTTTCCCCATTTTATGTGTTTACCTACCATCTTCCCAATTGAGAAAACTGGCTATCAAATTTACTCAGTTGCTCAATCTTATAATACACCTAAAATAGTTTCACAATTGCTTTGCCCATTCCATTACAAAAACCAAGCCAGATTAAAGACAGTTCAAGAGTTGTTTGCAATTCTTGCCCTCACCCCATTCTGCTGCAAACGGAGGGTGTATAGCTAATTACTTGGATTAGTTCCCTCTTTCCTTCCTCCTTTCCTCCTTCCCGCCGCCTTTTCCTCCCTTCCTATCTCTTCTTCTGTTCCACGTAAGGGTAGTTATGGCATTTGTTTGAAATATCAATACAACTGAATTTACGTGGTTCAGTTGGCTTCCAGTTTTCGTCTCCTTTTCCTTCTGTATGTATGTTTGTGTATATATACATATATGATGTGTATATATACATGTATGTATGTATATATATGTGTATATTTGTATATATACAAAAAAGAATATTTAGAGGTGTCAGTTTTTTCTACTCCACTCCCTCCCCAGCCCAACATGACAATATATTAGAACAAAAGTATACACATTAAGCCTAATTATATGGTTGCCTTTAGGGGAACGTAAAGGAAATGGAGTTAGAGGTGAATTGATCAGTCAGTTGATTAAGATGGGAACCTTGCACCACAGGGCAGTGAAGATGATGTATATAAACCGAGGGACACGACTGACGACACTGTCAAGTACTTAAGGTTAAATATTTTTTCCCCAAAACCCCACAAACATACAGCAGCATTTCCCAATGTATGTTCTGCAAAATGCTAGTCTTGTGAGATAGCTCTGAGAGGAAAAAAATTGTTCCTGGTCAAATAAGAATGGGTAATAGTATACATTTGATCCCCTTCCTGGAAGTCTTTCTGTTAACAAAGTTAAGAAGCTAAGTCATGTTTCTATAGTTTGAATTTTTTTTAACTCAGGGAAACAGAGAGTAGATAAGTAGTTGCCAGGGCCTGGGAGCAGGGAAAACAGGGAGAGGTTGGTCAAAGTGTACAACTTTTCAGCTGTAAGATGAATAAGGTCTGAGGGTCAAATGTATGATGTGGTGACTATAGTTGATAACACTGTATTTGTATAACTGAAATTTACTAAGAGAGAAATTAAATGTTCCCACCCCACCCCCCAAAAAAGAAAAAGTAAATATGTAAGGTGATGGATGTGTTAATTAACTAGATGGAAGGAGTCCTTTCAGTATGTATATGTACATCAAGTCAACATATGTACACTTTAAATATCTTACCCTTTTATGTGTTCATTATACCTCAATAAAACTGAAATACAAAAAGAATGAAGCTAAATATGCTCCCCTACTTGACATGAATATCTTTGAATGAATATTTATAATACTTATCTTTTAGAAGTAATCTTTAGAGGGACAAATTTTGGAAAATTTGGGTCCATGCACTCACTCAATAAACATTTATTGAGCACTTAATCTATGCTGGGTGCTGTTTTGGGTGCTGTGGATGGACAGCCAACAAAACAAATGAAACACCTGTCCTGGAGGAATTTATAGTTTAGGAGGGTTTGTAGGGGCAGTGAAGACAGACAGATATCATGTCTGGTGGTGACCTATGGTATCGACTATTGTAGCCACTCAGGAAAGATGAATACAGACTAACAATTCCCTTTCATCCTTTGTGAAGACTTCAAAATGCTGACCCAAAAGGGAAAAAAAATGAAGGAGTAAATGCTTGGACGCTAAGTATCAGGGGGCTTCATCCTTCTACTTCATCTATATACATCTGAGCATAAGCCAACAATTAAGGGTATAAAATTTAAAAAAAAAAAAAAAGGGAAAAATTCTTGAGTTTTTAATCACATTTCCATGTTGATAAAATATTTATGAGCGCTCCTTCAATTAATTAGAATAAACCATGTAACATTGCAGGAAACAAATTGGAAATTTAATAAAGTAAATTCACTTCCAATTTCTTTGGAAGGAAGAAGCTAATTATGTTTAGTTCTGTAATTATAACTTTAATTAAAATATAATGCAGAATATTGCATAAAGTGAAAACAGTGGTGAGTAATAAAATAGGGCCTTTAATATAATTTGCTCTTTAGATGAAAATTTATAATTTAAAATGAAGTCTTTATTGTACCATTCTCCAAAAATTTCATCCTTTCAGTCTAAATTTAATTTAGCAACCTTCCTATAAAGACTAATTGATGTTTATTTACTGGTTTAAACCCATTTCCTTCTGTTTGTTGTGTGCTGAAAATCTCCTTTTCATTGCTTTTTGCCATCTTCCTTTTAGACTTGATTTAAAGACACACTCCTATTTCCCCCTTGCACGTTATAATTTATAACACATCCCTTTTGAGTTGGAACATGGCTTGAAACTTTCAGTGATTTAAAACTTGAAAGCTCAGATGCTCTTAGAAGTATGTTCACATATCAGTCCCCTTCACCTGGCTGGCACAGAGATGATTTGATTGCTCCAGGCAGACATCCAGGTAGAAGGAAATTTTAGATCCTCTAAAATGAAATTAGGAAGGTGATGAAATGAACTTCTGATGATGTTTTTAATAATCATTTGCTCTCAAACACTTCTCAGAGGAATAGAGTTGACTAATACTTTGCCCAGATGTTAGACTTAAATTCCAAAGTCTACTGAAATTTGAGGCCATTTGCCATGATGCTAAACTCATATCCATTTCTAAAGGCCTTTTATACTGTTCTTTAATGTGAAAGGTACTCTGCTTTTACCCAAATCACAGGGATTTATGGAAGGGAAATGCTAAACTTGAAACACTCAATTTTTCATCTCAACATCTCTTTATACTTCAGCATTCAATGAAGGATTCACTTGGTTTCATGTGAGTCAATTTAAAATGACTAACAGATATTTATTTGAATGCATACTGTATTAAAAAAATGTTATACTTGCTGTGCAAAAATATCTCCCTAAGGAGTTGTTGAAAATCGGATTTCTGCACCAGTTACTGCCCTCACGTTCAGACCCAGTATGTTTGGTGTGGATCCCAGTGATTTTATTCAGATAGTTAGAGAAACGACTGAATGTTTATGGGATTCTAGAGTTGAGTAATATAGTCCTTAACTCAAAGAACTTACATCCCTAGAGGATGATGTTAATTGAATCAGTAGTTCTTTCTGCTTTCCATTGGGGCAGAACTGATCTTGCCTAGGCAGGAGTGGAGAAGATGGTTGAAATTCAGGAAGAAGTAAGTAGGGAGAGGAGATTGTTAGTTCTTTGATCATGGGGAATGAAGGTCCTGTTGCCTATGATTTGAGTAACTTGCAGGGTGATTACGTCAATTACAAGGTAATCAAGAAAAAATGTGACTGGGGACTGCTAGGATGCAGGGCAAGGATGCATTCAGAATTAGTTCCCAGTTTGGTGCTTTGCTTTAGGACACACAACCTTGAGTGCTCATTCCTGGAACACTTGAGAGAGAACACTCCTAGAACATTCTGAGAATAATATTCTCCTAGCTTTTCAAACCTCCCCATCATTCCGGAAAGGATTGGTGGCTTCAGAAAGGTACTTTATGTGCTTTGTCTTGATCTGCTACACGTGTTTAACTGGGGGTCTCCACATTCCAGGTACTCTAATTATTACTGCCTAATTGTAATCGATAAAACTATTTGAAAAAATACTTGGAAAGGTTTTGCTCTTTCTAATAAGTCAAACCACAGCAGGAATATATTTAGAAATATCTAATCACCTCTACTACTCTTGCTGCAGGCACATCCCTAACGTAATGAACGTGAACATCTTTCGTATCTTCTGCTGTAGGTAGGTTTCAATGTTTTTTAACCAAGTAGTGTACTAAACAATACTCTGCACCTTCTTTTCAGGTCTTGTAAAAGCACTTCCCTGCAGATCCTGTCTGCTTTTACAGAGCATAGAAACCTAGTGAGGGCGTCACAACGAAGGCTAAATCTATGGCCATTCTAGTCCCTGAGCAGGAAGTCTCCAACTCAGTGGTTCTGGGAGGGTGGGGTAGGGAGGGTGCGTTTTGCCCTCCAGGAGGCATTTGGCAATATATTTTTGTTGTCATACCTGTGAGGGGTGCTTCTGGCATCTAGTGAGTAGAGGCCAGGGATGCTGTGAAATATCCTACAATATACAGGACAACAGCCTCCCCACAAGCAAAGAATTATCCTGCCCAAGCTATCAATAGTGTCAGGATTGAGATACTCTAGAATAGAGGAACTTTGAGGACCCTGTCCCTGAGGAAGGAGGAGTCTGTTCTCATGCTTGTGAGAAATTCTGCCGGGAAAGACTGTATGATCACACATCTTTTCTGTACAGTGTCTTTTCTTTCTTATTATTATAGACTACATGTTTGTGTCCTCCCCAAAATTCATAGATTGAAATCTCAACATTCAGTGTGATGGTATTAGGAGTTGGGGCTTTTGGGAAGTAATTAGGTCATAAGGTGGAGCCCCCATGAAATGGATTCTTGCTTTTGTAAACAGGACTCCAGAGAGCTCTCTCCCCCTCCCTCTTCCTGCCACATGAGGGTGCAAGGAGAAGTCAGCAGTCTACAACCCGGAAGAGACCCCTCACCAGAATCTGACCATGTGGGCACCCTGATATTGGACTTTCAGCCTCCGAAACTGTGGGAAATAAAATTCTGTTGTTTAAGTCACGCCATCCACGATACTTTGCCGTAGTAACCTGAACTAAGACACTTATTTCATCCCCATGTTGGTGCTTATCAGTTGTGTGCAAGTGACCCCTTTAAGCCTCAGTTTCCTCATAGGTTAAGTGGACCGAATTTCAGCATCTACCTCATGGGGCTATTGTAGGAATTTAAGGAGGCGGGGTACCTGAAAGTGCGTAGCGCCATGCTGGCCTGAACAGTGCTCCATTTGCATGTGTGGTTACTATTGTTTGGGATTCAGGGTTTCACTGGATAAACAGCAATCACTCTATATATTCCAGTATAAAGTGACTGAATTTAGGGAATTAGAGGCTTGTGCTATTTTCGGAAAGTGTGAGGATGGATAGGTCAGGGAAGCTGTTTCTAATCATCTCAGCCTGTAGCCCTGAACAGGCTGATGTGAACACTCCCTGAAGGCTGCTGTGACTCTCAAGAGCTCCAGGAAGCCCCCGCCCTGAGCAGCTCATCCTGCCCTACCGAGGGGAAGGAGGCCAGAAAATGCTGCCCACTACCTCACCCTGCAGCACTGAAGCAGGGGATGTACAGGGTGCGCCAAGAAGCTGCCGCAAATCTCACAACTGTTGCAATGCTTCTTCACAGTAGTAATCCCCTGCTTTCCTCTTCTGTTTCCCCCATCTTCTACCATTGATTCTCCCTGGCGGAATCCGACCTGGAGATGCTTTGAGAAGGGGATTGTGGGAATTACTCTAGCCCCTTCTGTGCAATGCAGAGGACGCCCCAGAGGGGGGTGACAATGATGTCAAGGTGACAATAGACAATTGGCATGCTTTGTCATTACTCTTATCTCTGTAGTTCTTCAAAATAGCTATTATCCTCACTTTTTAAATGAGAAAATTGCCACTCAGAGAGGTGATGTGATTCTTCTCAAAGTCTAATTTGTGCCAGACCTGGATTCCAAATTCAATACTCCCCCAACTACACCACCCCCTAGATGTAGTCCCAAAAAATTATTTACCATTTTGGAGTCATTAATGAGAATGAAAGCTTTACTTTCCAAAATATCTTTCTCCCATAGGTCTGAATATCTTTATTATTCTTTTGGGTTAAAATACTGAATTACTCTTTTAAAGTACCAGTAAAGTGGTAGGGGTAGATATAAAGACATTATTCATTATTAACACCTTGGACCAAATATCTTTTTCATCATATTAGGGTATTATGTCAAAGAGAACCTATTGACCCTTTGACTGGTTTCCCTGTAGAGCAATGTCATAGAGAGAGAGTGGACTTTTGAGTTTGCCTTGGGTTTTGTGATTTGCTTTTTAAGTAACTTTGGGCAACTTATTAGCTTCCCCTGAGCTCTGGTATTCTCATAAATAGAAAGGAGATGACATCATACACCTCAGAGGTTTGATATGAAAATTAAATATCAAGAGAACATAGAGGAAACACCTCATTTCCTTCCATACTTGTATGAAAAATATTTGAGGTGCACCACTGTGTTAGGTACTATGCTAAGGACCATGAGGATAGATGAGGTCCTGGAGTTTACAACGTAGTTTGTTTGGGAGGAAAACATTACATACAAGTAAAGGACATAGGATAGCACAAATACATAAGATAGTACAGACCTTCTCAGTCACAATAAAGAAATAAACAGGTGATAGGTGAGAGAGTGGAGGTGTAGAAAGGTATTTTGGATGGGTTAATTCACCTTGAGAAAGTGAGTATTTGATCTAAGACTTGAAACATAAAATTAATTCTTTCTGCAAATATTTATTGAAAAACCTGCTAAGTGCCAAGCACTGTTCTAGGCGCTGGAGATGGAACAGTGAACAAAACTGACAGTCTCTGCCCTCAGTCCTAGTGAGGGGAGATAGATAATAAAAAATTACATAAGTAATTATACAGTATCTCAGAGGGCAATACATTCTATGAAGACAAATAAAATAGAAAAGTAAAGTAGGGCACACAACACTGCTGAGAAGACACTGGAGCAGGCCCAAAGGGAGTCATAGATGAGCCATAAGAATATCTGGGGGAAGAGTACTCCAGGTTGTTGGAAAGTAAATGCAAAGGTCCTGAGGCAGGAGCATGCCTGCTAGTTTGAGGAAAGCTTGGCAGCCAATTTGAATAGAGTGGAGGGAACAAGGGAGAGGGTGGTAGAGAAGCTCTGAGAGCTGGCAGGGGTCCAGACCACATGGGGCTTTGTAGTTTATGGTGAAAATGTTGCCTTTTTCTTCGACTCAGATGGATGACTCTGCTTGTGGAAAATAGACTGTAGGGATAAATGCGAGAGCAGGGATACCCATTCGGATGCTAGAGCAATAATCCAAGTGAGACAGGTTGGTGGCTTGGGCCAGAATGGCCCTAGTGGTAGTGATGATAAATAGCTGGATCCTAGATATATTCTGAGGGCAAAGCCAACAGGACGGATATACTGAAAGATTGAATGTTGGGTGAACAAGAAGGAAGTCAAGCATGTCTCTAAGACTTAGGGCTAGAGCAGTTCGGGAGGTGGAGTTGTCATTTATCAAGATGGGTAAGCAAGTTTCAGAGAGAAAATCACTTCTGTTAAGGTCTTATTAAGTTTAAGATGCCTCTAGATATGTACATGAAAGTGGGAGTCTGAAGTTTAAGGAAAAGTCAAAAGTAAGAAACCTGAGTTTGGGAGTTGAAAACATATAGTTGGCACTCAAACCCATAAAACTAAGTGAGATCACTGAAGAAGTGACTGTAGACAGGGTAGAAAAAAGGTCCTAGGTCTAAGCACTGGGGCCCTGCAACTTAACAAATGGAGCAGATAAAGGGGGCCAACAGTCAGAATCTGTTAGTAAGGTAGGAGAAAACCAAGGGAAGGAAGTACTTCAAGAAGAAAGGTTGGTCAGCTGTGTCAAATGCTGTGAATAACTCAAGTAAGACATAAACTGAAAATCCTTTGGATTTAGCAAAGCGAGGTCACTGGAGATTTTGGCGTGAGCAGTTTCGACATAGTAATATAGACGTAGACTTGATTGGAGTGGGATTAAGAGAGACTGTGAGAAAAGGAATTAGATTCTCTTTGAGGATCAAAGAAATGGAAACTCAGGGTGGGGGCAGAGGTGGGGTCAACAGAAGGTAGACTGTTGCTTAGAAGTCACTGGAACTTCAAGGTGCAGAGGTGCTTCAGAATCACTTGGGAGATGGGAGATGGGAGATGGTGCTTGTTAACACAAGACAGCTGGGCTTTTTCCAGAGTTTCTGACTCAGTAGGTCAAAGGAGGGGCGGGGGTGGGGCGCACCCAAGAATGCGCATTTTCATCAAGGTCTCAGGTGATGCAGATGTTGCTGGTCCAGGGAGCTCATTTTCGGTATCATTGCTCCTGGTCGTTGATTTCTTTGTCGACCCTTCTGTCTAAAGTAGCATCCACCCTCCTATTCCTTTCTGCCAGTCTCTCACTGTATACATCTGCCTTATTTATTGTTCATTATTTAAATTCCCATTGCTATAGTCTTTGTAGGAAAGGAGGTCTGTCTTCCTTTTCACCATTGTTCCACTTGTGTGTAACACAGTGCTTGATATACAGTTGAAACTAAAAAAAAAAATTGGAATGAATTAATAAATGAAGAAATGAACGAATAAGCAAAGAATTCCAACAGGGATAAGCATTGTTTTGTACAAGTTTTGAGATGGCTAATGCTTGTTTGGAACTGTTTGTAAAGAAAAACAAGTTATATTTTGCCAAATGGCAAGTCAAAATATTGAGTTAAATTTCAACCTCTAAGACACCGTGAGGAATCTGAGCGTGTTATTTATATTTCAAAATTCATGGTAACCAGCCCAGAGATACCAAATGTGACTATTGTATGGTGTTTCAAATACGATCACATAACTTTCCAAGAAAATGCTGCTTGAAAGCAATAGATTGTTTTGTCGTTAAGTATTTACATGTAGGTCCCCAACTGTCACCATTTTAGAGACCTCCGTAGTGTAAGAGAAAATAGTAAAATCATGTGTTGGTCTTCAGTGCACTAATTAGCCTATAAGCCAAGCCATTTGTAGCGAGCTTCATGTAATACATTTAGGTTTTACATGAGGGATATTTGAGGTCTATTCAGTTGGAAGAATTTATCTGTCAATCCAAGTCTCTTAAAAAAAAAGCAACTAAAACAGTGCAGCCAGGTTCCTGTTAAAGTTTTTTCAAGAGTGTTAAATGAAAACATATCCGCTTGTTATTCATCATTTGGCGATGACCATTTCATCACAGACAACATGAATAAAAGATATTACTCTTAGTCATTAGCAACTCGGTCAGGGAATAGAGAAAAATTAGCCATTTAAGAACATTTTACTTTTCTGTCATTTCAAACTAAATGACACTCTTAAATGATGGCTAGTCAAGCCTACAGAATCTATTAGTAACTTGAAAATAAGTGTGAAGGGATGCCAAAACCCAAAGGAATCTTAAACTTGCATTTATCAGGCTTGTCACATCATTGTTACTGGTAATAAAAGCATGTTTGTTTTATGTTGTAATGTCTACAGAGAATAATATTTTTTGCACCAGAGTAAAATTATATTGCAACATTCATCACATTCTTTGATATAAAATAGCCTAAAAAGATTTAAAATTGATGTTCATTATTTTCTCTCTTTTTTTTAAATTAATTTTTATTGGGGTATGGTTGCTTTACAGTGTTGTGTTAACCTCCACTGCACAAGAAAATGAATCAGCCATACACATACAGATCTCCCCTCACTTTTGGACTTCCCTCCCATTTAGGTTACCACAGTGCATTAGGTAGAGTTCCCTGTGCTATAAAGTATCTTCCCATAAGTTGTTGACGTTCATTATTTTAAGGCTAATTTAAAAGCCTGATGCATTTATAGAAGTTTTCCTCGTTGATTTTTATAAAGTTCCAGTACTCAATACTCATTCAATTTCAGAAGCATTTTCTTGCATGGATTTCATGGACTTTGTTGGATTCCTAGCAGTAAATGCTCAGGTTTTAATGGTGGTGGTGACCAATTTATTGGTGCATTTATTTTCTTATAGTCAGTAAGATGCTGGTCCTATTGCGCTGCAGTGACCAAAGAATTGCCATTTGTCTGTAAGATTTAATCAGAGTCTAAGCTTTCACTCTCATCTATTTTTTTTTCCCCCCTCAAGGTCTCTAAAGCACTGACTCAATGAAAGAAAACTTAATCTAGGAGGGAAAAAGAACCAAACACTCCAGGCACAGTTGATATGGATTGATGCATTTATATGTACATTGATTTTTACACGACCACATTCAGAAATGAAATACCATCCTCTGTGATCAATTCATTCCGAGTTCTCTTTTAAAATAAATTAAAAACAAAGTGAATACAAAGTAGCAGTTCTCTTTTTTCTGGAGTCCTGAAACATCTCTCAAGAAACAAAGATGTATTTACTTTATTTCATTTTATTTTATTTATTTTTTAACATCTTTATTGGAGTATAATTGCTTTACAATGTTGTGTTAGTTTCTGCTGTATAACGAAGTGAATCAGCTATTTGTATACACATATCCCCATATCTCCTCACTCTTGCATCTCCCTCCCATCCTCCCTATCCCACCCTCCTAAGTGGTCACACAGCACCGAGCTGATCTCCCTGTGCTATGCTGCTGCTTCCCACTAGCTATCTATTTTACATCTGGTAGTGTATATATGTAAATGTTACTCTCTCACTTCGTCCCAGCTTACCCTTCCCTCTCCCCAAGTCCTCAAGTCCATTCTCTACATCTACGTCTTTATTCCTGTCCTGCCCCTAGGTTCTTCAGAACCTTTTTTTTTTTTTTTTAGATTCCATATATATGTGTTAGCATATGGTACTTGTTTTTCTCATTCTGACTTACTTCACTCTGTATGACAGACTCTAGGTCCATCCACCTCACTACAGATAACTCAATTTCATTTTTTATGGCTGAGTAATATTCCATTGTATATATGTGTCACATCTTTTTTTTTTTTACATCTTTATTGGAGTATAATTGCTTTACAATGGTGTCCCAGTTTCTGCTTTATAACAAAGTGAATCAGTTATATACATACATATGTCCCCACATCTCTTCCCTCTTGCGTCTCCCTCCCTCCCACCCTCCCTATCCCACCCCTCCAGGCGGTCACAAAGTACCGAGCTTATCTCCCTGTGCTATGCGGCTGCTTCCCACTAGCTATCTACCTTATGTTTGGTAGTGTATATATGTCCATGCCTCTCGTGCGCTTTGTCACAGCTTACCCTTCCGCCTCCCCATATCCTCAAGTCCATTCTCTAGTAGGTCTGTGTATTTATTCATGTTTTACCCCAAGGTTCTTCATGACATTTTTTTTTCTTAAATTCCATATATATGTGTTAGCATACGGTATTTGTCTTTCTCTTTCTGACTTACTTCACTCTGTATGACAGACTCTAGGTCTATCCACCTCATTACAAATAGCTCAATTTCGTTTATTTTTATGGCTGAGTAGTATTCCATTGTATATATGTGCCACATCTTCTTTATCCATTCATCCGATGATGGACACATAGGTTGTTTCCATCTCTGGGCTATTGTAAATAGAGCTGCAATGAACATTTTGGTACATGACTCTTTTTGAATTATGGTTTTCTCAGGGTATATGCCCAGTAGTGGGATTGCTGGATCATATGGTAGTTCTATCTTTAGTTTTTTAAGGAACCTCCATACTGTTCTTCATAGTGGCTGTATCAATTCACATTCCCACCAGCAGTGCAAGAGGGTTCCCTTTTCTCCACACCCTCTCCAGCATTTATTGTTTGTATATTTTTTGATGATGGCCATTGTGACAGGTGTGAGGTGATACCTCACTGTAGTTTTGATTTGCATTTCTCTAATGATTAATGATGTTGAGCATCCTTTCATATGTTTGTTGGCAATCTGTATATCTTCTTTGGAGAAATACCTGTTGGGGTCTTCTGCCCATTTTTGGATTGGGTTGTTTGTTTTTTTGATATTGAGCTGCATGAGCTGCTTGTAAATTTTGGAGATTAATCCTTTGTCAGTTGCTTCATTTGCAAATATTTTCTCCCATTCTGAGGATTGTCTCTTTGTCTTGTTTATGGTTTCAAGTTTCATTAGGTCCCATTTATTTATTTTTATTTCCATTTCTCTAGGAGGTGGGTCAAAAAGGATCTTGCTGTGATTTATGTCATAGAGTGTTCTGCCTATGTTTTTCTCTAAGAGTTTTATAGTGTCTGGCCTTACATTTAGGCCTTTAATCCATTTTGAGTTTATTTTTGTATATGGTGTTAGAGAGTGTTCTAAATTCATTCTTTTACATGTAGCTGTCCAGTTTTCCCAGCACCACTTATTGAAGAGCACCATTGTATATCCTTGCCTCCTTTATCAAAGATAAGGTGGCCATATGTGTGTGGGTTCATGTCTGGGCTTTCTATCCTGTTCCATTGATCTATATTTCTGTTTTTGTGCCAGTACCATACTGTCTTGATTACTGTAGCTTTGTAGTATAGTATGAAGTCAGGGAGCCTGATTCCTCTAGCTCCGTTTTTCTTTCTCAATATTGCTTTGGCTATTCGGGGTCGTTTGTGTTTCCATACAAACTGTAAATTTTTTTGTTCTAGTTCTGTGAAAAATGCCATTGGTACTTTGATAGGGATTGCATTGAATCTGTAGATTGCTTTGGGTAGTATAGTCATTTTCACAATGCTGATTCTTCCAATCCAAGAACATGGTATATCTCTCCATCTGTTTATATCATCTTTAATTTCTTTCATCCATGTCTTACAGTTCTCTGCATACAGGTCTTTTGTCTCCTTAGGTAGGTTTATTTCTAGGTATTTTATTGTTTTTGTTACAGTGGTAAATAGGAGTGCTTCCTTAATTTCCCTTTCAGATTTTTCATCATTAGTGTACAGGAATGCAAGAGATTTCTGTGCATTCATTTTGTATCCTGCTACTTTACAAATTCATTGATTAGCTCTAGTAGCTTTCTGGTAACATCTTTAGGATTCTCTATGTACAGTATCATGTCATCTGCAGACAGTGACAGTTTTACTTCTTCTTTTCCAATTTGGATTCCTTTTATTTTTTTCTTCTCTGATTACTGTAGGTAAAACTTCCAAAACTATATTGAATAATAGTTGTGAATGTGGGCAACCTTGTCTTGTTCCTGATCTTAGAGGGAATGGTTTCAGTTTTTTACCACTGAGAGGGATGTTGGCTGTGGGTTTGTCATATATGGCCTTTATTATGTTGAGGTACGTTCCCTCTATGCCTACTTTCTGGAGAGTTTTTATCTTAAATGGGTGTTGAATTTTGTCGAAGGCTTTTTGTGCATCTATTGAGTTTATCATATGGTTTTTATCCTTCAATTTGATAATATGATTTCTCACATTGATTGATTTGCATATATTGAAGTATCCTTGCATTCCTGAGATAAACCCCACTTGATCATGTTGTATGATCTTTTTAATGTGCTGTTGGATTCTGTTTGCTAGTATTTTGTTGAGGATTTTTGCTTCTATGTTGATCAGTGATATTGGCCTGCAGTTTTCTTTTTTTGTGACATCTTTGTCTGGTTTTGGTATCAGGGTGACGGCGGCCTCGTAGAATGAGTTTGGGAGTGTCTCTCCCTCTGCTATATTTTGGAAGATTTTGAGAAGGATAGGTGTTAGCTCTTCTCTAAATGTTCGATAGAATTCGCCTGTGCAGCCATCTGGTCCTGGGCTTTTGTTTGTTGGAAGATTTTTAATCACCGTCTCAATTTCAGTGTTTTTGATTGGTCTGGGTATATTTTCTCTTTCTTCCTGTTCATGTAAGGTTGTGCTTTTCTAAGAATTTGTCCATTTCTTCCAGGTTGTCCTTTTTTTTTTTTTTTTTGCGGTATGCGGGCCTCTCAATGTTGTGGCCTCTCCCATTGCAGAGCACAGGCTCTGGACGCACAGGTTCAGTGGCCATGGCTCACGGGCCTAGCTGCTCCATGGCATGTGGGATCTTCCCTGACTGGAGCACGAACCTGTGTCCCCTGCATTGGCAGGCGAACTCTCAACCACTGCGCCACCAGGGAGGCCCAGGTTGTCCATTTTATTGGCATATATTTGCTTATAGTAATCTCTCATGACCCTTTGTATTTCTGCAGTGTTAGTTGTTACTTCTCCATTTTCATTTCATTTCTAATTCTATTGACCTGAGTCTTCTCCCTTTTTTTCTTGATGAGTCTGGCTAATGGTTTCTCAATTTTGTTTATCTTCTCAAAGAACCATCTTTTAGTTTTATTGATGTTTGCAATTGTTTCCTTCATTTCTTTTTCATTTATTTCTGATCTAATCCTTATGATTTCTTTCTTTTTGCTAACTTTGGGGTTTTTTGTTCTTTTTTCTCTAATTGCTTTAGGTGTAAGGTTAGGTTATTTATTTGAAATGTTTCTTGTTTCTTAAGGTAGGATTGTATCGCTATAAACTTCCCTCTTAGAACTGCTTTTGCTGCATCCTATAGGTTTTGGGTCCTCGTGTTTTCATTGTCATTTGTTTCTAGGTATTTTCTGATTTCCTCTTTGATTTCTTCAGTGATCTCTCGGTTATTTAGTAGTGGATTGGCCTCCTCTTTGTTATTTAGTAGCCTCCATGTGTTTTCAGTGTTTTACAGTTTTTTTGTCCTGTAATTGATATCTAGTCTTATAGCATTTTGGTCAGAAAAGACACTTGATACCATCTGAATTTTCTTAAATTTACCAAGGCTTGATTTGTGACCCAAGCAAACATGTATTTATACCTCTCTTAATTGATGGACAGCTAGGACAACAATTGAATTCTCTGAAACTATTGAGAATCTGTATAGTAAAGTAGATGCAATACCTGCTGGAACTTCAGATTTAAGACAAATTGCAATACTGGAGAAGAAAGAGATTCTAATTCTACCACTTAATCATCTTCCCAATGTTAGAGCAGGAAAGAGGAGGTATAACATGGCGTACATTTTTTGAAGGTGCTGTAGGGGGGTGTGTTTATGTACCTCTCCATGATTGTGACCAGCACTCAAGCTAGTGTGGTATTTCCCAGAGCATAGCACACATATCTTCTGGTAAAATGCAGATTGATTTAAAGAGGTACATTAACCAAAGCATTTTATTCTATTGGTTAGAGATTTATTTTTATACTTATTAAAATATTGCTAGAACCTCTTTTATTTTGACTTCATGCATAACATCCTTAAAGCAAAGTTAAGAAAAAGAGTTAATGTAAAAAAATTAATGACGATAATAGCATGGGGTATTCAAGATATAGGTGTAGTGTAAATGAAGGATGGGAAATACTGCTAAGGTGTAATTATTTTTCTTTCTCTTAAGATGTCATTGAGCTGTGTTCAATATTTACAAGTTATTTGGAGGAAAGGGTGAGAGGAGAAAGAGGGAGGGAGGGAGAGAGGAAGAGAAATGGACCTGACTTGGAGATAGTCAGCAATTCCAATAGCTATTGGAATATCATCAGAGAGGAAAAAAAAATTTTGAAAATGAATACAAAGTACAGTGAATGATATACCAAACACCAACTCAACAATGATCAACTGATGGCCGATCTTTTTTCATCTATACCTCCTTTCTCTTAGATTATTTTGAAGCATCCTTGATATTATATTATTTTATCTATAAATATTTCTGCATGTAACTTTAAAAGATAACAACTCCTTTTAAAAACAAAGTAGACTTCCAGTATCTGGTCTGGAACTTACAAGTTGCCATTCTGTCCTAACAAGTCAAAAGTTGAATAAACTGAAAAATCAACAACTATTTTTATATCTGTCACAGAAGTGAAGTCACAAGGCAAACAACTACCTCAAAATTAGAGAGACAAATAAGTGGTTACAGAGAAGCATAATTTACTAGAGCAGAAACGCACAAGCAGAAATCCCCTTGGATTTCTAACCAGTGCCAGGTTAGAAGACCTGAATTGTAATTGGTGAATTGATGGAGGCTCAGTGTGGACAACTCTAAGAGTCAAAAACTCCAGGGGGATCCAGTCATATGGGGGTCCCCACATTTTTGTTAGTTTTACCTCCAGGAGCTCTATCAGGTCCTCACAGAATATTGGAGAAAAATCCCCATGTGCTTCTGAACAAGGAAAGGGAAAAGGGATCATTTTGAAATACACCAGAGCGTTCTGTTCTTCTCAACAAGGCTTGCCCCCAGGAGAAGCTATTTTATCAGAGTCTAACCTGCAGAGGTTTTATCAGAGCCTAAATGCTCTGGGCATAGGGAAATCCCCAACTTCAACCCCCTGTAGCCATCCTGTCCCAAGAAAGTGGGGAGAAAAAGCTCCGAGAAGTACTTGTGAAGTTCACAGGCCAGAGACACAGGCTCATAGACTGAGACCTAAACATAGAACTATAGAACATTTCCCTCCCCAGCTCCCTTACTTCTATATCACTAAAGGCCAATTTATAGTAGTCTCCTTTATCTAGTACATCATGTACACTCTTCAACAAAAAATTACAAGGCATACTAAAAGGCAAAAAACATAGTTTGAAGAGACAGAACAAGCATCAGAATCAGAGTCAGCTATGACAGGAATGTTGGAATGATCAGACAAGTAGTTTTAAAACTATGATTAATGTGCTAAGGGCTTTAATGGAAAAAGTAGACAACATGTAAGAATAGATGGATAATATAAGCAGTGAAATGGGACTTCCAAGAAGGAAACCAAAAGAAATACTAGATATCAAAAATATGGAGAAAAATATACCAGGCTAATACTAGTCGAAAGAAAGTGAGAGTAGCCATACTAATTTCAGATACAGCAGACTTCAGAGCGAAGAAATTTATCAGGGATAAAGAGGGGCTTTACATGATGATAAAGGGGTCAATACTCCAAGAGGACATAACAGTCCTTAATGTGTATGCATCTAACAACAGAACATCAAAATACAAGAAAACAGAAACTGATAGAACTGCAAGGAGAAATAGATAAATCCACTCTCATAGTTTGAGACTATAACACCCCTCTATAATAAATGGACCAATTCAGCAGGCAGGAAATCAGTAAGGGCATACTTGAACTCAACAACACCAACAATCAACTGAATATAATGGACCTCTATAGACTATTTCATCCCACAATAGTGGAATACACGTTCCTCTCAAGCTTACATGAAACATTCACTAGGATAGACCACACTCTGGGGCATAAAACACACTTTAACAAATTAAAAAAATAGAAATCACACAATGTCTGCTGTCAGACCACAGTGGAATTAAACTAGTAATCAATAACAGAAAGGTAGCTACACATTATCATATCAATAAACACGGAAAAATCATTTAACAAAATCCAACACATATTTATGATAAAAACTCTCAACAGTCTAGGAATAAAGTGGAACTTCCTCAAATTGATAAAGAATATCCACAAAAACCCTACAGCTAACATCATAATTAATGATGAGAAAACTTGAAGCTTTTCTGCTAAGACCAGAAACAAGGCAAGGATATTCCCTTTCACCACTGCTTTTCAACATGGTACTGGAAGTCCTGGCTAATGCAATGAGACAAGAAAATAAAATAAAATGTATACAGATTGGGAAGGAAGAAATAAAACTGTCTTTGTTTGCAGATGAAAATATTCTCTATGTAGAACATCTGAAGGAACTGACAAAAAATAACTCCTGGAACTAATAAGTGATTATAGCAAGGTTAATATATAGAAATAAATCACTTTCCTATATATGAGCAATGAACATGTAGAATTGAAATTAAAACCACATTATTACATACATTAACAACCCCCCAAATAAAATACCTACCTATACATCTAACAAAATATGTATACAGTCTATGTGAGGAAAACTGTAAAATTCTGATGAAAGATATCACAGATGAACTAAAAGAATGGAGACATATTTCATACTCATGGATAAGGTTGTTTGTTCTTCTTAGTCTAATCTTTAGGTTCAATTCAATCCCAATAAAAATCCCAGCAAATAATTTTGTGGATTTCAACAAACTGTTTCTAAAATTTAAATCGTCAGGCAAAATATCCATAATAGCTAACTCAGTATTAAAAGAGAAGAACAAAATTGGGGGACTGACACCACCAGATTTTCAGGACTTTCTATAAAGGAATAGAAATCAAGAGAGTGGTATCGGTGAAAGGATGACAAATAGATCAATGTAACAAAATGTGGAGGGTAGAAATAGGCCTATATATTATACATATAGGCAACTGATCTTTGACAAAGGAACAAAGGCAACATAATGGAGCAAAGATAGTCTTTACAACAAATGTTGCTGGAACAACTGGACAACCACATGCAAAAAAATGAATCTAGACCGAGAGCTTACATCCTTCACAGAGTAAAGTCAAGTTGAATCAGAGACCTACGTGCAAAATGTAAAACTACAAAACTCCTGGAAGATAACATAGGAGAAAATCTAGGTGATCCTAGATATGGTGTTGGCTTTTGAGTTACACCACCTCCAAAGGCACAATCCATGAAAGAAATAATAAGTTGGACTTCATTAAAATTAAAAAGTTCTGCCTTTTGAAATACAGTGTCAAGAGAATGAGAAGACAAGCCACAGCCTGGGAGAAAGTATTGCAGAAGATATATCTGATAAAGGACTATTCTCCAAAACACATAAAGAACTCTTAAGACTCAATAATAAGAAAATAATCCGATTAAAAAAGGCACCACGGACCTTAACAAATACCTCATCAAGTAAAATATACCAATGGTAAATAAACACTTGAAAAGATGCTTCACGTCCTATGACATCAGGGAAATGAAAACGAAAAAAGTTAAAAAAAATGAGATTTCACTATGCACCAATTAGAAAGGTCAAAATCCAAAGCAATGACAACCCCAAATGCTGGTGAGGATGTGGGGCATGAGGAACTCTCATTCATTGCTTTTGGGAATGCAAAATGTTGCAGCCACTTTGGAAGACAGTTTGGCCGTTTCTTACAAAACTAAACATACTCTTAACGTATAATCCAGCAAGAACACTCCTTGGTATTTACCCAAATGAATTTAAAACTTATGTCCTCACAAAAACCTGCACCTGGAGCTTTATTCATAATTAGAAGCAACCAAGATTTCCTTCAGTAGGGTGAATGGATAAACTGTGGTATTACATTCAGACAATGAAATATTATTCAGTGCTAAAAATAAATGAGCCATCAAGTCACAAAAAGACATGGAAGAAACTTAAATGCACATTGCTAAGTGGATAAAGCCAATCTGAAAAGGCCATATATTGTATGATTCCTGCTATATGACGTTCTGGAAAAGGCAAAACTATTTAGAGACAGTAAAAATATTAGTGGTTGCCAGAGGGTAGGGAGAGGGAGAGATGAATAGGCAGAGCACAAGGGACTTTTAGGACAGTGAAACAATCCTTTATGATACTACAGTAGTGGATACATGTCAATTTGCATTTATCAAAACTCATAAAATGTATAACAAGAGTAAACCCTAATGTAAATTATGGACTTTGGGTGATGATGTGTCAGCATAGATTCATTGATTGTAACAAGTGTACGATTCTGGTGAGAACTGTGAATAGCAGAGGAAGTTGTATGTATATGGAACTCTCTGTACCTCCTGCTCAATTTTGTTGTGAATCTAAAACTGATCTAAAACATAAAGTTTATTAATAACAAAAAATACCAGTGTGATTCTTATACCAAATAAATGACAGTAATTTCCAAATGCCATCAGACATCCACTCAGTATTTAAATGTCCCTGATTGCCTTATGAATTTATTTGTAATTTTCAGTTTTCTTGAATGAAGTTCTAAATAAGGTCTATACATTGCCAGTAGCTGATTTGTATCATCTCTCTTTTTTTTTTTTTTTTTTTTTTTTGTGGTATGCGGGCCTCTCACTGTTGTGGCCTCTCCTGTTGCAGAGCACAGGCTCCAGACGCGCAGGCTCAGCGGCCATGGCTCACAGGCCCAGCCGCTCCACGGCATGTGGGATTTTCCCGGACCGGGACATGAACCCGTGTCCCCTGCATCGGCAGGCGGACCCCCAACCACTGCACCACCAGGGAAGCCCTGTGTCATCTCTTTTAATCCATAAATTACCCACTCTCTTTCCCTTACTTTTTCCTTAGTATTTATGTGTTGAATTAACGTAGAGTTTCTGAGGCCTAGATTTTGCTGGTATCCTCATGGTTTCATTTAATCAGTTTCTCTGTCCCTTGCATTTTTGAGTGGGTGGTGAGATTGTTAGAATTATAGATCTGAGAAGATTCAGTTTTGATTTTTTTGGTAAGAATACTATAGGTAGTATTGTGTGTGTCTATCAGGAGCCCATAATCATCTGGTCTTGCTTTATTTTGTGGCATTAGCAATCACTGATGCTTATCAAAATCATTATTTCATCAGGTGTTACAAAATGATGATATCCTAATTCTAGCATTTCTTCTGCAATTTTTAGCTTACATGCTTCTCTATAAAGGGAAATTTCCCCTTATCAACTATTGGTTACACGGAAATAGAGTTCATTTAAGAAAGAGAGTATATCTTTGATTTTTCCCCCGACATTTACTAGTTTTAAAAATAATGTGACTGTTCCCCTGGCAAAAGTGACCAACAATTTAAGAGGTAACCCAATCAAATTCTTGCTGGCAAAATCGTGTCATTGAATTATCCGTTGAGTCAATTATCGGTCGTATTATACCAATGTACTCTTGGTTTTAATTTTTACTTTCTATTTTAGTGACAATAAAAGGCAACCTTTAACCTATTGCAGAGCCGTTAATAACGAGACTAACATTTCTTCATTTTTTAGGTGTCAGGCACCCAATGTGTCCAGCCGTCTGGCATGTAACATACATGAATGAAGTGGTCCAGGTGAAGGTCGTGGCCAACAGGAGGGTGCAGGTCCTCTCTGAGGACAGCAGAGGTTACTCAGCTCTGGCCACCATTGCCCTTTAGAAAGTTGTGTGGTGAGGGGGGTGGGATAGTATAGGCAGACTTTCCAAACAAGCTGGTAATCTGAATTTTCATAGGATGCCTCCTGACTTTTAAAGGTTGTCAAATAATGTGACATTTTAAAACACCACCTCACAAGGTCAAAGAAAATACATCTCCACATGTATCTAGCTTATGGCCTGCTAATACATTATTTCTGCTATAGGTAATTTAACAGATTATTTTCATTTCTATTGCCTTCTATATTTTCCTTTTGGAAGTTAAGGGGGCATGTGGTCCCCTCCTTACTCCCCAGTCTCCCTCCTAATTCCAGATTGTGACCATACCTTAGGAAGAGCTGATCTGGCCCAAAGGCTTCACTTTCCTGATGGGACACTGGGGCTCAGAGGGCGAAATGTTTTGCCTAAAGTCAACTGACCTTGTGGATGATCTAAACCTTGAAACCAGATCTGAGGCTGGTGTAGTGCACCTTCCACTGGGTACCACAGCCTTTTACTAGCAAAGCAATACTCCAGCACCATTGTCACCTCTCCCCACTAGAAGCATCTACTTTCCCAGGCCTTGGCCCCTCCTCACTTGTCCTATTGCTGGGAAGCAGGGAAGGAGGAAAGGAACTAACATTGACTTAGAACCTGCAATGCTCTGAACCCTGTCTTAGATATATTATATTTGTTACCTTAGTAATTAACCATCACACAAAATCCTCAAGATGTAGGTACTATTATCTTTTAGATAGATGAAAAAAACTGAGGCTCAGAGATTTAAGTAACTTTCTCTGGGCTACAAAAGAACTAACTAACAGACTCAGGTCTGTGTAACCCTCAAGGCTGTTCATTTGTTTTTTTTCATAACCTTACACTGCCTTCCATCTCCAAGCTCCCAATGACACCCAATGTCATTTTCTTAATTTCTGCAACACCATAACCCAAGCCAGATGGCTTCAGTAGTAGTTCTGCTTTCCTAGAGGACAGCCAAGGACCACAAACAGCAGGTTGTCCCAGAGGTTTCTCTCCCATCATGTCTACTACTCTTTTGCCTCCTCTTCAAATTGCCCTTCTGGAACTCATTTACTAGCCAGAACAAATCTACTGCCTACATTAGGTCCTGAAGGAAACAGATAAAACATGCAAATGGGGTATTTGAGTTGAGTATTATGAGAGTATTGTTATAAAAGTATGGACAGTGTTAAGAGAAACCAGAAGAGATGGTGAAGCACCCCATGGCTAGCAACAGCGGGGAGCAGTTAACCGTTGCCCAACCCCAACTGTGGCTTTGGAAGAAGGACATGCCCCTGTAGCCTCATAGCCTAGCAGGGAAGGAGCTGGGGAATAAACATGATGAAGTCTCTTCCTTCCATCAATAATAATAATAATAGATATAATAATAACAATAATAATAAAGAAAGGGAGAGAGTGGAACTGGAGGGACAAAAAAAAGAATATGCAATATTCCCCCTGCTTTTCTACAAGCTGCTGCCACCAAAGTAGACAGGAACCCTGTGCTGAAGGGCACCTCTGTTAGAAAGGACCAGAATGCCTCCCTCTCATTCCCAGCTTCACTTCTGTCTCCCTGGCTGGAGTCCCAGCCAGCTTGCATGCAGACACACCTTCAGCTCTGCATGGGCAGACGTGAGAGTCTCCACCATCTGGGTCAGGCAACTGGGGTTTTCAAGTTCATACTATCGTATCTTGAGTAGAAAAGCTGTATCCTTTCCCCAGCACGTGTGCACTGTTAACATCTGTATGTCTGCTATTTCCAAAGGCCTGACCTGTGTTTTCAACTCACTCTCTTGCTTTCTCTGGCCCTACTCTTTTTCTTGAACCCCTAGGAATATTTCTCCCCCAAACCCCTGTGCTTCCAGGCCCAGAATGCCAGAGAAATCAAGTTATTTTCATTTTATGAATATGCATATACAAAACCCAAGATATTTTCCAAGAGAAATTGCAAATTTGATCTGCAAGAAATGTATTGCTATTTCTGCCAATGGGTAGAAGCATTGTGAAATTAGACTAAGGGCAAGCTAGTTTTGTGCTCTCAGAAAGCATTTTGCCTTTTTGGAGAGCGGAACTGCTTTTTCAGGAGGCTGATGTTGCTTGGAAAACAGCTTTTCATTTTCCAAACAACCATACAAAGTTGGGTTTTTGCCCTCCGTCAAACTTAGAAAAGGTGATGTATGCTCTTCTTCACACAGATGAGTAAGTAAGTACTTTGCTTCAGAAATCCTAATTTCTTTCCTAGACCACATTGGGATTTCCTTCCTCATGTTAAGTCCTCTCTCATGTAGTCAGCAGAATGTTACAATTTGATACTTTTTGGGTTCCTCACTGCTTCCCCTCTTCCCCTTACATTTGCTTGATGTATAACAACATGCTTGCAAAAAGAGTATGTAAATTTTTTTCACCATCTACAACATAGTACAGAGAGTAGCAAATGAAAAAGATAGACCAAGAACAAAGGATGGGGATCTTAGTCATGGAAACACTTCAAACACTGAAAGCTTATGCCAGTTGAACTTTGTGGCAGTTGACAAAGATAGACCAATATTAAGTTATTTGTGTTCCTGCTATATAAGACTTCATTCCTCTCCTAAGCAGGGGGACATCCTTACTTGCAACTTTTCTTTGCTCCTCCCATTTCTTGATGCTGAAGCAGCATGCCCAATGGTTTAGAGCACAGGCTCTGAAGTCTGACAGACACATCTGGGTCTGTGTCATGGTTCTGCCACCCTTTAGCAACATGGCTTTAGGTAAGCCCTTAACCTCACTGAGTCTCAGCTTCCTCACCTATAACATCAGGAAAATAATAGTCCCACTGCAGAAGAATTCTGTGATTATCAAATGAACCAAATGCATGTAAATCATTTAGCACCAGGCCTGACATACAGTAAGCGCTCAGTGAGGGTCAGCTATTATTTGTTAATTTCCGTTTAGCTCCAAAAGCAATGCCACCTGTAGATTTATATTCCCTCCTCCATATGAACTTTGTTCAAAATGTGACAGACATTTCCATTAAATTTCTATTTTTAGTATCCTCTGTCCTAATTATTTGGTTTTGCATCATTGACAGAATTCTCTAGGCCCTTCACTGAGTGCTGTATTCCGAAATGCTCTTCCTTTTCCTTAAAGCCATTCATACACTGAAGTGCTAGCACATCTGATTGATGACTGGAGCCTCCTGGGTGCTCCCCATCCAAAATAGTAAAGCCCTCCTCTGCTTTTGAGCTTCAACAAGTTTTTCCTTTTCCCATTGTTGTTCTAAGACCTAGCCCAACATCATTATGTGAGGCAAGTGACTGTCTCATTTTTAACCTTAAATTGTGAGTTCCCTTGGGATTTCCCTGGTGGTCCAGTGGTTAGTACTCAGTGCTTTCACTGCTGGCACCGGGGGTTCACTGCCAGGGTTCAATCCCTGGTGGGGGAACTAAGATCCCACGAGTGGCGTGGCACGGCCAACTTCTAAAAAATAATAAATAAATAAATAAATAATGTATTTCCCCTTTTATCTTTCATTTCACATCTCACTGCTACCTTGACTCTAACTACAATCTAATCATTTTCTGTTGTCCGACACAGTTTTTTCAGAAGCAGAATATAAATTTTAATCTTAATTGCTAAATGCAACACTTATTTTTTATTGAAATTATTCTGAGGGGTGTGGACTTTTTAATTTCTTGTTTATTGGTGCAGTTAAAATATAAAACAGATTAAAATGTAAGTTTTCTTCTTACTTTGAAAAGAACTTTAGGATTCAAAGTATTTTTAAATTTATAAAATATATGTAAGTTATAAAGAACAATGATATAATGAATGCCTGTGTACCCACTACTCAGTTTATGGGGAAAAATATTACCTTTGCTTTGAAATCCCCTTAAGTGTCCCCTCCTGAAATCATCTCTTTCTCTTCCCTTCAGAGGTAATGACCTTTACTGAATTTAGTTTATTATCTTTGCTTTTACTTGCATTCCAATGAGTAAATGAATATATCACAATTTATTTCTGCATTTTATGTTGATGGATATTTGAGTTATTTCCAATATTTTAAAATTAAACTTTGTGGTTTGCAATAATTACAACATGAAGTTGTAACAAGTGATAGGGAGACCTCCCACACAACATTTATTCAGTTTCCCCAAGTGTAACGCCTTATAAAACTCTAGTACAGTATCATGGCCAGGATATTGACATTGATGTAGTAAAGAAAGATATAGTACATATCCATCAGCCCATGGATAGTCATACTCACTTTCTTTAAACCTTACCTCTTTCCTTAACCTGAGGCAACCCATAATCTGTTCCCCATTTCTATAATGTTCTCTTTTCAAGAATGTTTTTTAAATGGAATCATACAGTATATAACCTTTGAGACTTTTTCTAATCTGCATAATTTTCTGGAAATTCATCCAGCTTGTTACATGTAACAATAGTACATTCCTTTTTACTGCTGAGGCGTATTCCATGGTATGGATGTACCACAGTTTGTTTAACCATTTACCTGTTTAACAACTTCTGGTGTTTCTGGTTTTTGGCTATTAACGAATAAAGCTGCAATGAACATTTGGGTACAGGTTTTGGTGTAAACCCAATTCCTCATCTCTCTATGCTAAATGCCTAGGAAAGCAATTGCTGGCTCATATGATAACTACATCGTTAGTTGTCTAAGAAACTACTGAATGGTTTTCCAGAGTGGCTGTACTATTTTACACACCCACCAGCATACCTGAGTAATTCAGTTTCTTTGCATCCTTGCCAGGTTTTGGTATTGTCATTGTGCCTTATTTTACTCATTCTGATAGGAGTACAGTGAAATCATTTTATGGTTTCTATTTTCATTTCCATAATGGCTAATGATGTTGAGCATCTTTTCATCTGCTTATTTACCATCTATATATCTTCTTTGGTGAAATGTCTTTTGCCTTTGTTCATTTAGATTCTTTGCTTTTTTAATGTTGTGCTTTACCAGTTCTCTAAATATTCTGAATACCTGACCTTTTTTGGATATATGGTTTGTGAATATTTTCTCCCTATATATTTAGTTTGTCTTTTGATCTTCTTAATAGGATCCCTAGATCCCAGCCACTTTTCCTTGTCTTTACTGTGTAGAGTCATACATATCTCCTCCCCTAATCCCCCCAGAAATTTAGTTACACTTAGTGGGAGGAATAAGAAAAACTGTCTCTACTCTTTCTTCCTAGAAATGTAAGGGACTCAGTTCTTTTTTTTTTTCTTTACCTAGACCTGTGCTCTTAAATACATTAGCACAAGTGAATATTTTGATTAAAATTAAAATGAATTAAAATATCCAGGTCCTTTGTCACACTGGCCACATTTTAAGTGCTCAGGAGCCACATGGGGCAAGTGACTACCATATTGGACAAAAAGATCATAGAATATTTCCATCATCATCAAAGTTCTGGTAGGCAGCACTAGCTTAGAGTACATAAACAAGGGCAGAATTACTGGGTGGAACAGTATGAGCTCCTTAACCTTTATTATGTATTGATGTTTTCCAAAGTAGTTGTGTTGATTTTTACTTCCATTAGCAGTGAATAACAATTCCTGTGTTCCATATTTGTGTTAACACTGGGTAGGGTCAGATTTCAAACATTTTTTTAAAATTTATTTATTTATTCATTTATTTAATTTTTTTGGCTGCATTGGGTCTTCGCTGCTGCTGCATGCGGGTTTTTCTCTAGTTGCTGAGAGTGGGGGCTACACTTTTGTGTGTGTGTGTGTGGAGATTTTATTTTTTTAATATCCTTATTGGAGTATAATTGCTTTACAATGGTGTGTTAGTTTCTGCTTTATAACAAAATGAATCAGCTATACATATACATATATCCCCATATCTCCTCCCTCTTGCATGTCCATCCCACCCTGCCTATCCAACCCCACTGGGTGGTCACAAAGCACCGAGCTGATCTCCCTGTGCTATGTGGCTGCTTCCCACCAGCTATCTGTTTTACATTTGGTAGTGTATATATGGCCATGCCACTCTCTCACTTCGTCCCAGTTTACCCTTCCCCCTCCCTATGTCCTCAAGTCCATTCTCTAGTAGGTCTGCGTCTTTATTCCCATCCTGCCCCTAGATTCTTCATAACCAGTTTTTTTTTAAATTCCATATATATGTGTTAGCATACAGTATTTGTTTTCCTCTATCTGACTTACTTCACTCTGTATGGCAGACTCTAGGTCCATCCACCTCACTACAAATAACTCAATTTCATTTCATTTTATGGCTGAGTAATATTCCATTGTATATACGTGCCACATCTTTATCCATTCATCTGTTGATGGACACGTAGGTTGCTTCCATGTCCTGGCTATTGTAAATAGTCCTGCAATGAATATTTTGGTACATGATCCTTTTTGAATTATGGTTTTCTTAGGGTATATGCCCAGTAGTGGGATTGCTGGGTCACATGGTAGTTCTATCTTTAGTTTTTTAAGGAACCTCCATAATGTTCTCCATAGTGGCTGTATCAATTTATAATCCCACCAACAGTGCAAGAGGGTTCCCTTTTCTCCACACCCTCTCAAGCATTTATTGTTTGTATATATTTTGATGATGGCCATTCTGACCAGTGTGAGGTGGTACCTCGTTTTAGTTTTGATTTGCATTTCTCTAATGATTAGTGATGTTGAGCATCCTTTCATATGTTTGTTGGCAATCTGTATATATTCTTTGGAGAAATACCTGTTGAGGTCTTCTGCCCATTTTTGGATTGGGTTGGTTGTTGTTTTGATATTGAGCTGCATGAGCTGCTTGTAAATTTTGGAGATTAATCCTTTGTCAGTTGCTTCGTTTGCAAATATTTTCTCCTATTTTGAGGGTTGTCTTTTCGTCTTGTTTAAGGTTTCCTTTGCTGTGCAAAAGCTTTTAAGTTTCATTAGTTCCCATTTGTTTATTTTTGTTTTTATTTCCATTTCTGTAAGAGGTGGGTCAAAAAGGATCTTGCTGTGATTTATGTCATAGAGTGTTCTGCCTATGTTTTCCTCCAAGAGTTTTATAGTGTCTGGCCTTACATTTAGGCTTTTAATCCATTTAGAGTTTATTTTTATATATGGTGTTAGGAAGTGTTTTAATTTCATTCTTTTACATGTAGCTCTCCAGTTCTCCCAGCACCACTTACTGAAGAGGCTGTCTTTTCTCCATTGTATATTCTTGCCTCCTTTATCAAAGGTAAGGTGACCATATGTGCATGGGTTTATTTCTGGGCTTTCTATCCTGTTCCATTGATCTATATTTCTGTTTTTGTGCCAGTACCATACTGTCTTGATTACTGTAGCTTTGTAGTATAGTATGAAGTCAGGGAGCCTGATTCTTCCAGCTCCGTTTTTCTTTCTCAAGATTGCTTTGGCTATTTGGGGTCATTTTTGTTTCCATACAAACTGTGAAATTTTTTGTTCTACTTCTGTGAAAAATGCCATTGGTACTTTGACAGGGATTGCATTGAATCTGTAGATTGCTTTGGGTAGTATAGTCATTTTCACAATGCTGATTCTTCCAATCCAAGAACATGGTATATTTCTCCATCTGTTTGTATCATCTTTAATTTCTTTCATCAGTGTCTTATAGTTTTCTGCATACAGGCCTTTTGTCTCCTTAGGTAGGTTTATTCCTAGTTATTTTATTCTTTTTGTTGCAGTGGTAAATGGGAGTATTTCTTTAATTTCTCTTTCAGACTTTTCATCATTAGTGTAAAGGAATGCAAGAGATTTCTGTGCATTAATTTTGTATCCTGCTACTTTACCAGATTCATTCATTAGCTCTAGTAGTTTTCTGGTAGTATCTTTAGGAATCTCTATGTATAGTATCATGTCATCTATAAACAGTGACAGCTTTACTTCTTCTTTTCCAATTTGGATTCCTTTTATTTCTTTTTCTTCTCTGATTGCTGTGGCTAAAATTTCCAAAACAATGTTGAATAACAGTGGTGAGAGTGGGCACCCTTGTTTGTTCCTGATCTTAGTGGAAATGGTTTCAGTTTTTCACCATTGAGGACGATGTTGGTTATGGGTTTGTCATATATGGCCTTTATTATGTTGAGGTATGTTCCCTCTCTGCCTACTTTCTGGAGGATTTTTATCATAAATTGCTGTTGAATCTTGTCGAAAGCTTTTTCTGCATCTATTGAGATGATCATATGGTTTTTATTCTTCAATTTCTTAATATGGTGTATCACATTGATTGAATTTTGTATATTGAAGAATCCTTGCATTCCTGGGATAAACCCCACTTGATCATGGTGTATGAACCTTTTAATGTGCTGTTGGATTCTGTTTGCTAGTATTTTGCTGAGGGTTTTTGCATCCATATTCATCAGTGATATTGGCTGTAGATTACTTTCTTTGTAACATCTTTGTCTGGTTTTGGTATCAGGGTGATGGTGGCCTCGTAGAATGAGTTTGGGAGTGTTCCCTCCTCTACCATATTTTGGTAGAAGGATAGGTGTCTGCTCTTCTCTAAATAGTTGATAGAATTCTCCTGTGAAGCCATCTGGTCCTGAGCTTTTGTTTGTTGGAAGATGTTTAATCACAGTTTCAATTTCAGTGCTTGTGATGGGTCTGTCTATACTTTCTATTTCTTCCTGGTTCAGTCTCGGAAGGTTGTGCTTTTCTAAGAATTTGTCCATCTCTTCCAGGTTCTCCATTTTATGGGCATATAGTTGCTTCTAGTAATCTCTCATGATCCTTTGTATATCTTCAGTGTCAGTTGTTATTTCTCCGTTTTCATTTCTAATTCTATTGACTTGAGTCTTCTCCCTTTTTTTGTTTATTCTTTTTTTTTTTTTTTTTTTGTGGTACACGGGCCTCTCACTGTTGTGGCCTCTCCTGTTGTGGAGCACAGCCTCCGGACGCACAGGATCAGCGGCCATGGCTCACAGGCCCAGCTGCTCTACGGCATGTGGGATCTTCCCAGACCGGGGCACGAACCCGCGTTCCCTGCATTGGCAGGCGGACTCTCAACCACTGCACCACCAGGAAAGCCCTCCCTTTTTTTCTTGATGAGTCTGGCTAATGGTTTATCAATTTTGTTTATCTTCTCAAAGAACCAGATTTTAGTTTTATTGATCTTTGCTATTGCTTCCTTCATTTCTTTTTCATTTATTTCTGATCTAATCTTTATGATTTCTTTCCTTCTGCTAACTTTGGGGTTTTTTTGTTCTTCTTTCTCTAATTGCTTTAGGTGTAAGGTTAGGTTGTTTACTTGAAATGTTTCTTGTTTCTTAAGGTAGGCTTGTATTGCTATAAACTTCCCTCTTAGAACTGCTTTTGCTGCATCCCATAGGTTTTGGGTCGTTGTGTTTTCATTGTCATTTGTTTCTAGGTATTTTTTGATTTCCTCTTTGATTTCTTCAGTGATCTCTTGGTTTTTAAGTAGTGTATTGTTTAGCCTCCATGTGCTTGTATTTTTTACAGCTCTTTTCTTGTAATTGATATCTAGTCTCATAGCATTGTGGTTGGAAAAGATACTTGATATGATTTCAATTTTCTTAAATTTTCCAATGCTTGATTTGTGACCCAAGATATGATCTCTCCTGGAGAATGTTCCATGAGCACTTGAGAAGAAAGTGTATTCTGTTGTTTTTGGATGGAATGTCCTATAAATAACAATTAAGTCCATCTTGTTTAATGCATCATTTAAAGCTTGTGTTTCCCTATTTCTTTTCATTTTGGATGATCTGTCCATTGGTGAAAGTGGGGTGTTAAAGTTCCCTACTATGATTGTGTTACTGTTGATTTCCCCTTTTATGGCTGTTAGCATTTGCCTTATGTATTGAGGCACTCCTATGTTGGGGCATAAATATTTACCATTGTTATATCTTTTTCCTGGATTGATCCCTTGATCATTATGTAGTGTCCTTCTTTGTCTCTTATAATAGTCTTTATTTTAAACTCTATTTTGTCTGATATGAGAATTGCTACTCCAGCTTTCTTTTGATTTCCAATTGCACGGGGTATCTTTTTCCAACCCCTCACTTTCAGTCTGTATGTTTCCCTAGGTCTGAAGTGGGTCTCTTGTAGACAGCATATGTATGGCTCTTGTTTTTGTATCCATTCAGCCAGTCTATGTATTTTGGTTAGAGCATTTAATCCATTTACTTTTAACTTAATTATCGATATGTATGTTCCTATTACCGTTTTCTTAATTATTTGGGGTTTGGTATTGTAGGTCTTTTCCTTCTCTTGTGTTTCCTGCCTAGAGAGGTTCTTTTAGCTTTTGTTGTAAAGCTGGTTTGGTGGTGCTGAATTCTCATAGCTTTTGCTTGTCTGTAAAGGTTTTAATTTCTCTGTCGAATCTGAATGAGATCCTTGTTGGGAAGAGTAATCTTGGTTGTAGGTTTTTGCCTTTCATCACTTTAAATATGTCCTGCCCCTCCCTTCTGGCTTGCAGAGTTCCTGCTAAAAGATCAGCTGTTAACCTTATGGGGATTCCCTTCTATGTTATTTGTTGTTTTTCCCTTGCTGCTTTTAATATTTTATCTTTGTGTTTAATTTTTGATAGTTTGATTAATATGTCTTGGCGTGTTTCTCCTTGAATTTATCCTGTATGGGACTGTCTGCACTTCCTGTACTTGACTAATTATTTCCTTTCTCATATTAGGGAAGTTTTCAACTATAATCTCTTCAAATATTTTCTCAGTTCCTTTCTTTTTTTCTTCTTCTGGGACCCCTATAATTCGAAAGTTGGTGCGTTTAATATTGTCCCACAGGTCTCTGAGACTGTCCTCAGTTCTTTTCATTCTTTCTTTATTCTGCTCTGCAGTAGTTATTTCAAGTCTTTTATCTTCCAGGTCACTTACCCATTCTTCTGCCTCAGTTATTCTGCTACTGATTCCTTCTAGAGAATTTTAAATTTCAGTTATTGTGTTGTTCAGCATTGTTTGCTCTTTAGTTCTTCTAGGTCCTTGTTAAATGTTTCTTGTATTTTCTGCATTCTATATCCAAGATTTTGGATCATCTTTACTAACATTACTCTGAATTCTTTTTCAGGTAGACTGCCTATTTCCTCTTCATTTGTTTGGTGTGGTGGGTTTTCAACTTGCTCCTTCATCTGCTGTGTGTTTCTCTGTGTCCTTCTTTTGAGTAACTTACTGTGTTTGTGGTCTCCTTTTCACAGGCTGTGGGTTCATAGTTCCCATTGTTTTTGGTGTCTGCCCACAGTGGCTAAGGTTGTTTCAGTGGGTTGTGCAGGCTTCCTGGTGGAGGGGACTAGTGCCTGTGTTCTGGTGGATGAGGCTGGATCTTGTCTTTCTGATGGGCAAGTCCTCTTCCGGTGGTGTGTTTTGGAGTGTCTGTGGCCTTATTACGATTTTAGGCAGCCTCTCTGCTAATGAGTGGGGTTGTGTTCCTGTCTTGCCAGTTGTTTGTCTTAGGGTGTCCAGCACTGTAGCTTGCTGGTCATTGAGTGGAGCTGGGTCTTGGCGTTGAGATGGAGATCTCTGGGAGATTTTTGCTGTTTGATATTACGTGGAGCTGGGAGGTCTCCGGTGGACCAACGTCCTGAACTCGGCTCTCCCGCCTCAGAGGCACAGCCCTGACACCTGGCTGGAACACCAAGATCCTGTCATCCACACGGCTCAGAATAAAAGGGAGAAAGCAAGCAAGAAAGCAAGCCAGCAAGAAATAAAGAAAGGGAGAAAAATTAAATTAAAAAGTTATTAAAATAAAAAATGAAAAAACAATTATTAAAAATAAAAAAATTAAAAAGTAATAAAAAAGAAACAAAGAAGAGAGCAACCAAACCAAAAAACAAATCCACCAATGATAAGAAGCGCTAAAACCTATATTAAAAAAAAAACAAAAACGGGCAGACAGAACCCGAGGACAAATGGTAAAAGCAAAGCTATACAGACAAAATTACTCACAGAAGCATTCACATACACACTCACAAAAAGAGAAGAAGGGGAAAAATATACATATCGTTGCTCACAAGTCCATGTCCTCAATCTGGGATGATTCGTTGTCTATTCAGGTGTTTCACAGATGCAGGGTACATCAAGTTGATTGTGGAGATTTAATCTGCTGCTCCTGAGGCTGCTCGGAGGAATTTCCCTTTCTCTTCTTTGTTCGCACAGGTCCCGGGGTTCAGCTTTGGATTTGGACCCGCCTCTGCGAGTAAGTCGCCTGAGGGCTTCTGTTCCCACCCAGACAGGGCGGGGTTAAAGGAGCAGCTGCTTCGGGGGCTCTGGCTCACTCAGGCCGGGGGGGAGGGAAGGGCGCAGATGCGGGGCGAGCCTGCGGCGGCAGAGGCCGGCGTGACGTTGCACCAGCCTGAGGCGCGCCATGCGTTCTCTCCGGAAGTTGTCCTGGATCACGGAACCCTGGCAGTGGCGGGCTGCACAGGCTCCCGGGAGGGGAGGTGTGGAGAGTGACCTGTGCTCGCAAACAGGCTTCTTGGTGGCGGCAGCAGCAGCCTTAGCGTCTCATGCCCGTCTCTGTCTCTGGAGCTCCTTTAAGCGGCGCTCTTAATCTCCTCTCCTCACGCACCAGGAAACAAAGAGGCAAGAAAAAGTCTCTTGTCTCTTCGGCAGCTCCAGACCTTTTCCCCGGACTCCCTCCCGGCCAGCTGTGGCGCACTAGTCTCTTCAGGCTGTGTTCACGCCGCCAACCCCAGTCCTCTCCCTGCGCTCCAACCGAAGCCCGAGCCTCAGCTCCCAGCCCCCGCCTGCCCCGGCGGGTGAGCAGACAAGCCTCTCGGCCTGCTGAGTGCTGGTAGGCCCCGATCCTCCTGCGGGAATCTCTCTGTGCGGGAATCTCTTCGCTTTGCCGTCCGCACCCCTGTTGCTTTGCTCTCCTCCGCGGCTCCGAAGCTTACCCGCTCCGCCACCCACAGCCTCCGCCCGTGAAGGGGCTTCCTACTGTGTGAAAACCTTTCCTCCTTCACAGCTGCCTCCCACTGGTGCGGGTCCCGTCCCTATTCTTTTGTCTCTGTTTATTTTTTTCTTTTGCCCTACCCAGGTACGTGGGGAGTTTCTTGCCTTTTGGGAGGTCTGAGGTCTTCTGCCAGCGTTCAGTAGGTGTTCTTTAGGAGTTGTTCCACATGTAGATGTATTTCTGATGTATTTGTGGGGAGGAAGGTGATATCCATGTCTTACTCTCCCACCATCTTGAAGGTCTCCCCATGGGGCTACTCTTCGTTGCAGTGCACAGGCTTCTCATGGTGTTGGTTTCACTTGTTGCAGAGCACGTGCTCTAGGCATGTGGGCTTCAGTAGTTGTGGCACACTGGCTTCAGTAGTTGTGGCTCGTGGGCTCTAGAGCGCAGACTCAGTAGTTGTGGCACACGGGGTTGCTTAATTGCTCTGCAGCATGTGGCATCCTCCCGGACAAGGGCTCGATCCCATGTTCCCTGCATTGGCAGGTGGATTCTCAACCACTGTGCCACCAGGGAAGTCTCAGACTTCAAAAATGCTTGTCCTACTGATGGGAGTGAAAACGGTGAGGTATCATTTTCTCATTTACTAGAGAATGGCTATCTTTTTATGTAGTTATTGACCATTATGAAGGAGATTGTTCAACTCTTTTGCCCATTTTTCTATTGGGATGTTTATCCTTTTCTTATTAATTCATAGAACTTTAAAAAATGTATTGGATGCTCATATTTTGTCAAGTAGATGTACTGAAAATGGCTTCTCCACTTTGTAGTTATCATTTTATCTATGGCTTTTATTAATCAGTATAGCTTAGGCTAATCGGGAGTAACAAATAAACCTTGAACCTCAGTGGATAACAAAGGCTGATGTTAGTCGCTGGTCCTCTCTTGAAGCTGTGCCTTAGAAAACACATGGCAGGGCTTCCCTGGTGGCGCAGTGGTTGAGAGTCCGCCTGCCGATGCAGGGAACGTGGGTTCGTGCCTGGGTCTGGGAAGATCCCACATGCCGTAGATCGGCTGGGCCCGTGAGCCATGACTGCTGAGCCTGCGCGTCGGGAGAGGCCACAACAGTGAGAGGCCCGCGTACCAAAAAAAAAAGAAAGAAAACACATGGCAAAGGAAGGAAAGCTGAGGACCCTGTAGGTTATTTCTAAGTGCGAGGCCTGGAAGTGGCTTCTGTCACTCCTGTCCAAATTGCATCTCATCATTCGGCCCCAAAGGAGGCTGGGAAGTGTAGAATACTCCCACACTGATATTTGGGAGTACTCAAGTCTCTACCACATGGTGTTTTAAATGAACAGATGCTCTTAATTTTAATGTAATTGAACTCAACTCTCTTTGTGGTTTCTACTTCTGTCGTATTTAAGAAATCTATCTCCACTACAGATCAACTCCAGAAAAAATGGAGAATTCCTTGGACAGAATGGTGAAGATTTTTTTTATATTGCCTTCTAAAATTGTTATACTGTTGCTGTTCACATTTAGGTCTTTAATTCCTATGGAATTGTCTTGCTTTAGTTAGGAATCAGTTTTGTTTCAGAACTATTTATAGAAAAATCCCTGTTTCCCACTAGTCTGTCAATCGAACTTCCATAGGTGTGTGGATATACTTCTGAGTTCTCCACTCAGTTCCACCAGTCTATTCATCTATCCCTGGACCAATACCACTTTATCATAAATATTAGATTTTTATAACTCTCAATACCTGGTAAGGCAAATATCTTCTCTATATATTTCCTATTATGGGATGTTTTGACTATTTTTGTTCTCTGTCCTCTGTTTAAATCATAATTTTTTGCCAAATTTCAAAGTAAAAACTATTCAGATTGAATATATGGATCAATTTGGGGAGAAGCAATATTTTTATAATACTGAGTCTTCCCGTCTATGAACCATGGTACATCTTTACATTTATTTAGCTCTTTTTTAATATATTTCCATAGAGTTTCACAGGTTTTTGATGTTTTTAAGGTCTTGTGCAACTTTGGTTAGATTCATTTGTTGGTACTATTGCAAATGCTATCTTTTAAAGATGTACAGGGCTTCCCTGGTGGCGCAGTGGTTGAGAGTCCGCCTGCCGATGCAGGGGACACGGGTTCGTACCCCGGTCCGGGAGGATCCCACATGCCGCGGAGCGGCTGGGCCCGTGGGCCATGGCCGCTGAGCCTGCGCGTCCAGAGCCTGTGCTCTGCAACGGGAGAGGCCACAACAGTGAGAGGCCCGCGTAAAGAAAAAAAAAAAAAAAAAAAAAAAAAGATGTACATATTTCAACTGTCTATCCTTTATGGAGACTTAATTTTTTTTTTGTATATGTGTGCACTTTTCTTTTTAATTTTTAGATATTTCCTCCTGACTTTCATCCAGAAACAAGGTTTAGATGGCTAATTTTATTTTCTACTCCTGAGAGGTACAATTTTATTTCTAGTTTGCCTGCTGACGGTGTAATTTTCTAGCTCAGGTTAATGTGTGGAATCTCCTAGTAGGCTTCCCACTCTGAGAGATTTTTCTTATGTCTTCATTCTCTGTGAGGCCATGGAAAGTGAAGTTCAGAGTTATTTGGGTTCAGAAGTTGCCCTTGGGGTAAAGGTGAGCTCTGGTCCTCTGCTTACCATGTTGGACTCTTGTTTTCCCTTAACCTTAGGTCTCTGGAGAATTCTTACCTTCTTGCCAATTTGTCAAAGCAGTAAAATAGATATTCATATTTTTATTTACTTTTACTTACTTTTAGTCGAGAGTCAGTTAGATTATTTAGTCTACCGTGTTGCCAGAAACTGAAATTGAGATACAGGCACTAACACATACATATTATTAAACACCTTCAAAAATACCTATAATAATTCTAAAAATATTTCTCTATAATTATTTTTAAACGCTTGATTTAAATTAGTTCAATTGCTATTTTGCTATCAAGAATTACAAATCTTTTTTTTTTTTTTTTTGCGGTACGCGGGCCTCTCACTGTTGTGGCCTCTCCCGTTGCGGAGCACAGGCTCTGGATGCGCAGGCCAGCTCACAGGCCCAGCCACTCCGCGGCATGTGGGATCTTCCCAGACCGGGGCACGAACCCGTGTTCCCTGCATTGGCAGGCGAACTCTCAACCACTGTGCCATCAGGGAAGCCCCAAGAATTACAAATCTTGATAGCAAAGTATTGTCACTCTACCTACTTTAACTGGTTACTTTTTTTTCCCCCTCATTTTTTTTTCTTACTTGGCTGTTAAGTCAATAAAGTGCTCTTAGGCTTGTGGTCAACAAAGTTATCTTATCCTTCTTGTTAGATGGATTGACATTTAAAAAAATTCCACTCAGCCTCCTAACACTATGGCCAATATTTTACACTCTAAGTCGGTGAGAGTTGATGATAAACTTGCTAGATCTTGCAAAGTCAAGTTGTCTCTGATATAAACTTTCTTCCCTTTCTTGACAATTAATCAACAAATGGCTATTGAGTTTCCACCACAAATCTGTTACATGATAATGGCATGCTTGTTCTGATAGCCATGGGATTTTGTTTTTGTTTATACATCTTTATTGGAGTATAATTGGTTTACAATGGTGTGTTAGTTTCTGCTTTATAACAAAGTGAATCAGTTATACATATACGCATGTTCCCATCTCTCTTCCCTCTTGCATCTCCCTCCCTCCCACCCTCCCTATCCCACCCCTCCAGGCGGTCACAAAGCACCGGAATTTAAGAAAAAAAAAATGTCATGAAGAACCTAGGGGTAAGACAGGAATAAAGACACAGACCTACTGGAGAACGGACTTGAGGATATGGGGAGGGGGAAGGGTGAGCTGTGACAGGGTGAGAGAGAGGCATGGCCATGGGGTTTTAAACCAGATTTTCCCCAGAGTGAGAATCTGATTAAACAGATCTTCTGTGATAGTGCTAACTCTGCCCCTTCTTTAACAGATTCCCTACAGCAATTTCTCAGGGAGACTGGAGGATATAGTTAATTGCTTTTTCATAGTTCTCCTCTGTGATGGTAAAGCCAACACATAAAACATAGAAATAATAATTTAAGCCCTAAAGAAACCTCTGGCAATTCAATGAAGAAAAATTCAAAAATTTTAATTCATTTTAGTGCATTATCATTATAATTAACATTAAAATACTTAAAGCAATATCCCAATGTATTAACTTCCTTTTTCTTGAGAAGTGAACATTGGCCCACAAGGTATCATATGTGGGTGTATAATCTCAGCAGTAGAGATCTGTTGTAAATCTTGTTCGGTAACTTCAAAATATCTGATAAATATGTCTCATGAAGTAAGTATTTGCTCAGATCATTAAAATACTGCCCTTTTGAGTGGTCGATAAAGTTAACTGATACCTTTTCTTAAATACTTTAAATGTCGTTAAAAATACTTATGTTTTAAAATAACTGATCTCTGCTGTTGAAAAAGAAAATAGATATAAGGAGATAGAAAAAAAATCCATTATTTCATTTCTCAGAAATAACCACTTTAACATTTTCAAAAAGTTTTATTACAAAATAATTTCAAATTTACAGAAAGTTGGTAAGAATAATACAGAGGACTTCTATGTACCCCTCATCTAGATTTTATATATATATATTTCTATATCCTGCATATATAAAAATCTATTTTTTATATATATATAAATGTATATATAGTTACTGTGTTTTTCCGAATCATTTTCTGATATATTTCCTAAGAGCAAGGACATTCCATTACATAACTACAATTCTATGATGAAATTTGGGAAGTTTGGCATTAATACAACATCCTGATTTAAAATGCAATCTGTATTCAAATTTTGTCATTTTTTTCAATAATGTTCAGTTTAACAATTTTCCCTTGATCCAGGGTTCAATCAAGAATCATATATAGAATTTAGTGGACATGATTCTTTGGTTTCTTTTAATCTGGAATATTTCCTCAGCCTTTCTTTATCTTTTATGACATTGACATTTTTGTGGAGAAGAGGCCAGTTGATTTCTAGAATGAGTCTCAATTTGTCTGATATTTCTTAAGTTTGAAAGCGCGTTGAAAGAGTTGTATAAACTCACTGTCAGCCCTGCCTCCCCTTCTCTCTTGAAATCCTAATTTACTCTGACTTTTGTCTCTACCATTCTTCCAAGATTGCTTTTATTCAGGTCATCAGTGATCTTCATGTCACAAAAGTCAATGGCCTTTTCTCAGTCCTCCTCTTATTCAACCTTTGAGCAGAATTTTTTTTTTTTCCTGTACGCGGCCCTCTTACTGTTGTGGCCTCTCCCGTTGCGGAGCACAGGCTCCGGATGCGCAGGCCCAGCAGCCATGGCTCACGGGCCCAGCCGCTCCACGGCATGTGGGATCCTCCCGGACCGGGGCACGAACCCGTGTCCCCTGAATCGGCAGGCGGACTCTCAACCACTGCGCCACCAGGGAAGCCCTGAGCAGAATTTGATAGAATTTATCTCCTCCTCCTCTTTGAGGATATCATACTTTTGCCACTAGGCTTCCTTCACATAGCTCTTTCCTTTATCTCTTTGCTCAGTAGTCCCTTTTTCTAAGTTTTGCTGGACTCTCTTAAGCTTTCATTCCCTAAATGACAAAATAGTATATGGCTCAGTCCTCAGACCTCTTTGCCTTCTACACTTATTTTCAAGGTAGTTTCACCTAACTAGAAAATGGATTTAAATACCAGTCTAAATCTATAAACCCAGCCTAGAATTCACTCTTGAACTCTAGATCATGCATCCAACTTTCTACCTCCCATTTCGAACTCCTATAGGCATCTCAAACTTAATATGTCCATTACCAATTTCTTGATAATTTTTTGAAAGCCTGCCAGTCTTTTCACTCTACTCAGAATAAAAGTCAGACTCCCTTAGAGGGCATTACATAACATGGTTTCCCGTTAATTTGTTTATCTCGTCTCCAACCTTCTCTCCTTTTACTTACTTTATCCTGCCACACCAAGTACACTTGTACCTTGGGACCTTTACACTTGCTGTTCCCTCTGCCTGGAATCCTCTTCCTCCAGAAACCTACATGACTTATTGTCTTATTTCAGGTTTCTGGGGAAATAATTTCTTATCAGAGAGGTGTTTCTTAAACACCTTAGATAATATTGAAATGTTCCCTGTACCAGCCATATAACTCTTTATTCAGTATTCCTGTTTTACTTCTCTTTGTTCCACTTATTATTATCTTAAATACAGTTTTTTCTCTCTGTCCCCTCCCCTAGTAGGATGCTAACTCCACGTTCATAGACATTTCGCTTTGTTTACTCTTATACATACAGCTCTTAGAATAGTCATTAACTCATAGTAGGCATTCAGGAAACACCTGTGAGGTGAATGAATATCCTTTCAGATCTTTTCTATACTTCTATAGAAGTGTCTATTTAAAAATTATTTGGATAATGCGCTCTCTACAGTTCTGTCAATTGCTTTCTTACTTAGTATTATGTCCTGAACATCTTTCTACGTCACCAAAAATAGATCTAAATCATTTTCCATAGCCTTAGAATATTCCATTGTATAGAGGTGGCATAGCTGATTTATTCAAACTCAACTGATGGACAGTTGGATTGTTTTCAGTTTTTTGCTATATCAAACAATGCTGCAACTAATAACCTTATGTTGAAGTCTTTTGTAATGCAATTTGTCAAACGGCTATTGAGTGTCTGCTTTATGCAATTCACTGGTCTGAGCAATGGGATGGGAAAGCAGAGACAAATGTGACGTGGTTTCTGCATACAGCGAGCTCATGACCTACTCAGAGAGACAGATGATGATAAATAAGGATGATATATCTTAGAGAATTATGAGTACTGCAAGACCAGTAAAGAAGTACAATGTGGAATTCAGGGATAGGAACTACCAGAGATAAAGAAAGAGGTAGAAAGGCTTTCTGGAAGGTCTATATAGGTCTGTAGAGTTAAATTGGGCTTTGGTAAATGTTTCATTCAATTGACAGAGGGGCTGGGGAGGAGAGAGTGCAACAGTCAGAGGATGTGGGAACTATCCTTGGATAAGTTAACTCTCTAATTTGGTTAGAACAGAAGATGGGTGAGTGATAAGGCCAGAAATGTAGGTTGAGGCAGGAGCATATGGCAGATAAAAAATCACTGTCAAGTCAAAGGACCTAGGGATAGAAAATATTATAGAAATGGATCCACTTGACTTACCTATCAGATTTTTCATTTTGGGGAAAACAATTTACCTGGGCTATCCCGGCCTGTGAGAATTCAGATTCATTATTTCTAGATATTCTGGTATTTGAAGAGAAACTGAAAAATTTGTCTTTTTAAAAGATAAAAGTTCCTGACTTTTAACTGCTGGCCATCAACTCATATTTTTTCACAACCTCTTTTTGTGAACCACAGAACAAAATAACAACAATAATAATAAAACTCGTGATTCACTCACTGCTAATGGGCCATATGTATCCTGCGAGTCCCCAGTTTGTAAACTCTGCCCTGAATAGACACTGTCTACTAATATGATGAATTTCAATCTTTTGGACCTTGAACCACAGCAAAAAATTCCATTCTACATTGCGACCTAACATGCCCACACATAAACATAGATAAATGAAGCTAAACTTTCAGAAAACAATCCTAACAATTTACTTAACTGAAAGGAAAGCACTCTGATCTAGTCTACTTCGATCTAGTCTATTCTATTCTAAAAGGAAATGTTTGTCTTGACCTACTAAATTAACTTCAGGACTCACAATGGTTTCAAAACTTATTAAAAACACTGTCCTGACTATGATAATTCTTTTGCCCTCTAAATCTGTGTTATCTTGTAATATCGCTTAAGAATTGCCTTCTCAGGTGCTTAGAATTTAGGGAGCCAACTAGAACATAAATAGCTCTGGGCAGGATCTGCTCTTTTCTCTTAGACCCACAGGCTCAGCAAATGTAACATATATTTGACTCTTGGATGCTGGGACTTGGGCCTTTGAGGGCCTCCACAAATCGGCTTTTATATTCTGAGTCCCAGGAGCTGTGGATCTGTAACCCTATTATTTAGCTGGAGGAGATGGTCAATGGATATCAGTTAAGAAACTGTTTGTGACTAACTCAGCCAGCTCCCCTCCAACAATGTATCTATGAACCTCAGCTTGAGAGTGAGATCCTCTTGACCTCAAGGTCAAATTGACTCAGCTGACCACTCCTCCAGCTCCTCCCTCAACACCTGTCCAGGTCCCGATTACTAGATTCACTATGAAGGACGAGTCATAAAGGACCCTACTATTTTAAGCTTCATGTGATCAGAACCCTTCCCGGTTACTAAGAAACACAAATGATTTTAGTTACCTTGAAATTAAATGTAGCCTAGAACACATCAATATTTGTCAGGTCATATTGCAAATGAGCTACTGTATTCATAATGGATGTGTCACCATCATAAATATGACACAAGGGCATTTTCAAAGAGATGATTATCCACTCTGATGGGAGAGAAATACAAGCTTAAGAAATTAACATTCTCATCACCTCCTTGTCTCTCTTTGCTTTGCATTATTTAGGGATCTCTGGTGACTCGATTGAAGTCCTCCCTGCCCCCCGAAACCTGCAGAGTACAGAGCTTTTGGAATATACACCACCCTGATATCAAAGGAAGGAGCCCTGTTGGAGGAATTGACATTTCCCCTCTCGTCTCTGGGTTAATGGAAAGACCTGTATTCAAAGGTACCTTTGTCTCAGCGGGAACACCGCAAGACATCTTTTGTTTTGATTTATATTGGTTGCAGGTACATGCTGGATCAAAGCACATGAGAATGGGAGAAAGAAGCCAGATGCATGGTTGATCCAGGGGGAAAACTGAACTATAGGACATTTTACTTCTTTGTTTAGCAAGCTGTATAATAACTGGCCAACATTATTTATTATTATACTATTTATATTCTAAAATTTATTATAACATTTATTATTTATTCTTATTATTTATTATTGAGCACTCGTCATACACAAGACCAGTGGTCCCCAACCCTCCTGTTCATTCACATCTCTTGAGGGACCTTTTAAAACTATAGTTGTCCTGGCCTCACCCCCAAAGGCTCTGGTTTAATTGCTCGTGGCTGGGTCCCAGACAGTGGCACTTTTTAACAGTGCTAAGGTGATTCTAATATGCAGCCAGGGTGGAGAACCACTGTGTTAGATACTATTTAAAAACTTTTAAATTATTAGCTCTTTCAATACTCATAGTAAGTCTATAAGGTTGCTATGATTATCATTATCCTCAATTTTCAAATGAGAAAATAGAATTAAAGAGAGTTAAGCATCATTCCTATGAGTGTACAGGCCAGTAGGGGTGGAATCCAAATTTCTATCCAGGTATTTGGATTCCAAAATGCAAAGCAAGTTTAATGCAAAGATCAAGGGCAAGAGAAACACTTTCTGCCAGGTGTTTGGGGCAAGAGGCATAAAAGATGACTCCAAAGGAAGACAAAAAGGTGAAGTAGAAAGTTTAAAGCATCTGCAAGCCTGGCTTCATGGGTGTGCAACCTGTACATGGGCTCAGAAGGGTCCCATACTTGGTTTAATGCTCTGTCTTGTTGTCTTGGAATTCTTAATACATTTTGAACAAGAAGCCCCACATTTTCATTTTGCACTGGGCTCTACAAATCGTGTAGCTGGTATGGGTTTGATGAGGTAGGTGATTGCTTCCCTGGAGTGATTTCAGCAATTTCAGTGAAGTAGGGACCATCTCCTTCTTTGAGAGCACTTTTCCTAGAGCTGGAAAAGCAAACATCAAAGGCATTGACAAGGGAGCCATAGAACTCTGAGTTGCATGCCCTCTCTAGAGGCAAGGGGCCAGAGTGAGGGGGTGGGGCAAATAAAAAACAGTAGATGCTCTAAAATATAGGTCCTTCCATCTTTCTAAGTAATAATTGCTAACATTTATTGAGTGTTTTCTATGTTCTAAGCACTGTTTTATGTAGTCTACATGCATTGTTTCCTTTAATCATCACCACTCTATGAGATACATACTATCATTTTATCCCCTTCTTATGGATGAGGGAAATGAGATACAGAAAGGTTAAATAACTTACCCAAAGTCACAGAACCATGTAAGAGGAGGAACTGAGGTTTTAACCAGACCTGTGCACTTCCCCACTACACTGTGTGGTCCCTTAGAACATAATGGATCAATTCCTATGTGTTCACCTGAGCTCCTGACCATTGCACTCTCCAGAGGTGCTCCTTACCAATCTCCTATCTCATAATTCCCTTACATGGAGGGAGTCAGGTGTCACAGGAAACAAAAAGTTCAGGAATTAGGAGGCTCCAGTTCTTGTCTGGTTTCATCCCTGCTGTTTACTGGTCAGATAACTCTAAGCAAGTCATTTTATTAAGTTCTTTATTTTTACCCCATCATCACCCATTCATGGGACACTTTAAATGCGCTAGGCACTGTGCTCCTTTCTTGAATTTCAATAGCAAATCAGAATAGGTCTCTTCCCTTTTGGAATATGCCTCATTCTGAAAAGGGATTTGAGGTACTTAATTACCAGTTTCAGTTTCCCTGCTTGTTAAAAAGAAAGCAGATGTGAATTGCGTTGTGGGTGGGAGTGAGGGGAAATAATAGCTATTTAAATTTAAAAATGGAAGGATTGTGAGATGTTGTTGTGCAAATATGATCTGTTATTACATGGATTTCCACCCCTAGACAGTTTGGGCTACTTACCGAGTTTCCAAGTGTGACTCGTGATTACATGGCCAGCTATCTCGTCTCCTGTTTGAATCCTACACTTCCTTTAAGACTAAGAGCAAATCCCATCTATTTCAGTTGATTTCTTTTTCTGGAATTCTTTAAAACCAAACCATAACAAGGATGGTGATTCTAAGAGTAACTAACCTTTATGGAACACTCACCATGAGCAGATGCAATGACAATACTTATTGGATTAGCTCATTTAATTTAACCCTTAAAACAACCCAGTGAGATAGGTACATTTTACAGGTGAGGGGACTAAAGCTAGGGAAGGAGTACTAATCCCAGATACTATTCCAAGAGTCAGGATTCAAACCCTGGGTTTGAATGGATCTAGTGTCCAGGCTCTTAAACACTGCTGTGGTCAACCACTTATTTAGTATTTCTGTTACTACATAAATATATATGCATATTTACATTCATACAAATATTAGTATTTACATATTATTTTTGCACGTTTATATACCTCAACTTATTTAGCACTTAACTCAAAATATTATTGCACATTGACTTAGAACATATGTCATGTATTAGGCTTCCAGGCCCCTAGAGAAAGCTATATTTTAGACTTAATGTCTTATGCAGCATTTTAAATCATGTCTTGCATGGTGTAGATACTAAAACATATTGACTGACCAAAATCCAAATGGAAAATATACAATAATACCTAACCTCAGGTCAAGCAAAAAAATCTACAAAATAGTTTATATGAGACTGTAATTTCCCTTGGTTTGACATCAATTTTTTGTTCCCCAAACTTCTAGAATTTTATTTAGAAAGGTTTGTTTTCCTCCCAACAAGAGTGGTTATTGAGCATTTTTCCATATCCCAGGTATTATCTAAGTGCTCTACCTGCCTTAAGCCACATAATCTTCATAAACATAGTGAATGTATTGCACCTTTCTGCCTGGTTTACCCTTAGGCATTTACATTTACTCCTTGTAACACCAGTACTTCAGGGGAAGCAAACCTGTCTCCAGCTCCAGAATGAGTCTGATTTGTCTTCTATGTCTTTGATAATAATTGGTGTAGGAACTCAGGCATAAGACAGCCAACCATTCCTGGACAAAAGAATTGGTTCAGGAAATGGCATATGACTCCGTGTAAGCAAAGGAGACGGGATGGGATGTTTGCTGAGGGTATTTGGAAAACAGAAAGCCATGGAAAAAGATGGCTTAGCTGTGGACATGTCATGGCAGACTATGGTAGCCTTTTCACTACCAGCTCAAGGATGAAGTCAACGGAGAGAAAAAAGGAGGGACAAGAGAATCACAAAGAAACAGATTCTGTGTCCTGGTTAGTCTGCCCTGTCTGTAGGACTTTTCATATGTTGAACCAATAAATTACCTTTATCAGTAAAGCAGACTTGAAATGGACGTTCTGTTCCTTGTCTCTAAAACCATTCTATTACATGAGTACTCTGTTATGTTACATACCAGTATTAATATAAAAGGATACAACATGAATCAAAATATGTAATAATAGAAATACATATAACATTTGCAGAGTGCTTAATGTTTTAAAAAGTACCTATTATGCATTTTAATCTCATTGAGTTTCTATAAGCCTAATAACAGGTTACACTGAAAAGATTGCAGTAGTATTATATCTTACTTAGGAGATTTGTTCTAAATATACAGGGGTAAAATTGTATATAGTCAAAATTACCTTTTTTTTTTTTTTTTTTTTACTGGTACACGGGCCTCTCACTGTTGCGGCCTCTCCCGTTGCGGAGCACAGGCTCCGGACGCGCAGGCTCAGCGGCTATGGCTCATGGGCCCAGCCGCTCCGCGGCATGTGGGATCTTCCCGGACCGCGGCGCGAACCCACGTCCCCTGCATCAGCAGGCGGACTCTCAACCACTGCGCCACCCGGGAAGCGCTCAAAGTTACCTTTGAGAATACCAGCCTTCAATATGTACAGCTCAGTCAGTTTCTCCTTTCTCTCTTCCACCATTCATTCTAGCAGTCAAAAATATTTACTGAGCACATTCTATGTGTCACATGCTAGCATGGAGTCATGACAAGTTCTCTGATCTCATGAAAGTTACTTCCTAGTGTATGAGAAAATTATTAAATAGATAAACAAGATGATTATAGACTGTGGTAGTTTCTAGAAAGTTTGGGATTATTGAGATCAACAAAGGAGCAGGAGACTTGTAGTGTAGTTTGTCAGGGAAAGCCTTTCTGAGGAGGTGACTGAGCCCTGAAGGATGAGACTGTTGACAAATGCCCAGGGGAGCATTGTAGACAGAAGGAAGAACAATAATGACAGACTTCAGCTGGGAAAATGTTTGATGTTTGTGAGTAACAGAAGAATAGTCTACCTGGACAGTAGTGAGTGATGGGGAAAGGGGAGAAGATGAGCTCACAGAGGAAGGTGATCGTTAGAATATGCAAAATCTTTTGGTAGGGTGTGGTATGGAAATTGAATTTTATACTGATGGAGATGGAAGGGAAAACCAATGAAATGCTTTGAGCAAGGTAGTGGCATGCTCTGATTTGAGGTTTTAAAAGAATCATTATGATAAGGGCTAAGAGAGGAAAATAAACCAAGTTAGGGAACAATTGAAGTTCAAAAATGTTATAGTAGTGTGTGATAGGGGAGAAGGAGAGAAGTGGTTAGAAAGGAAATGTATTTTGGAAGAAGAACTGACAGAACTTGGTGATGTTTGGATGTTAGAAGAGAGTAAAGGGAAGGAAGGCATCAATGATGACACTTCAGCTTTTGTCCTAATCGCTTGGGAGTAGAAGGATGCCATACGCATGGACAGGACTACAGTACAAGCATTAGAATGAGAACTGAAGAGCTCTGTTGAGGACCTATCAAGTTTGAGGTGCATATAGTGGGCATGTTATTGTGCAGTTGAGAAAAAAAACACAGAGTCATATGATAAATAAGTGGAGAACCTGAGCTTGAACTTACGTGTGTCTAAAGACCTAAGTGAAGACCTAAAGACGTGGTGAAGGGTGGCTCCCCTCACCACGAGCCCGCATGATCTTAGCAGTGATTTTAGACCAACTGAGTTGTCTTTAGACTATCAGGCACCTCACAAATAGTAATGAATACATGCTCACAAGCTTCACAATGGTAGCAACAGCTTTTAATTGTTTGTGAGCATCTCTATTGACAAACCCCACAGAGTCGAGAAGGGAATGTCAATAGCGCTACAAGGCTAAGTTGGTTGATGGGATGAGTAGCGGATATTTCTTTCCTTGGCTAATTTTCCTGTCCTTTGTGTATCATCATCACCAGTATTTCAAGTGCGGAGATTCCTTTTGCCAGATAACTACAGAAGCTGTATATAGTAGTTGTGGTATACCACAGAGTTTGATACAAGAGCATGTAACTAGTAGGTAAAGTCAGATAATGATACAAATTATTTTTACCTGGCATTTGCCTACTACAACATTATTATGCAGAATACCATTCTGTATTTTAGTCTTGCTGTGTTCTTATATAAGCCTGGTAAGTTATGCAAGCATTGTTACGATTATTATTATAGTAGAGTTGCATCTTATTGGGCAGTTGGGTTCTAAAGTACAGAGGCAGAATCTTGTGTGTAGTGAAAGTTACCCATGAGAATTCTATCTTTCAGAAAGTCCAATACAGCTAGTTTTCCCACAAATATTATAATTCATTAGTGTCTGTTCCACTTACAGCTGGTAAAGTGGATGGCTTCTCTTTGGGGTCATGCAATACAGCAAGTTGCTCACTATTTCTTCCTTCCTTTTTCTTTTCCTCCCCTTCTCCCTTCCTCCATTCCTGCCACAGATTTTATGGCCTCCTACATGACAGATATTATTCTAGATACTGGAACTACAGTGATGAACCAGAGAGAGAAATTCTTGACCTCCTGAGGCTTACAGTCTAGCATACATCCTGAGAGGCACACAGGATGCAGGAACAATGGTCCAGGCCCCCAGAATACACAGCCATTGCCATTAATGGTTAGCAAAACTCTTGCACTAATTAAATTGTTTTTCTCTCTCTTTGCTGGGCTCTTACATTTGAATTTGCATAAGATAAACTCCAGTCAGACACAATTCTGTATTCCCATAATATATGTGAAGAAATAGTCTTCAAAAGGTGATTTCTTAAAAGCCTGATTGTAGTAGAATAGGTTTTGAACCTAGGTTTTCAAAGTTAAAGTCCTAAGTTTTGCCCCCATGAGCATCTTTCCCTCTCCTTTATATCATCAGTCTCTTGGGCCTAAAGTCTGTGTGTCGCCTTTTCCATCCTAACCTCTTGTGCCCCTGCTCTTGCCTTTTGTTTACTGACTTTTTCCTGCGTAGATATGAATTTCTAAGTTTTTATTCTAGTCTTAGCCTCACCTAGAAAAGAAAGAAAGGAAAAGGTTCTTAATGACTTCATTGCTCAGTCTTTTGCTTTTGAGAGCCTTGACTCTTGGTCAAGATTAGTCTAGGCAATGGCTATTCAATAGGAAGGGCCTGACTTCACTTACTGACATCTTGCCCTTCCAGCTTCCCCGGAGATTCCATTATATTCCTACAAACCAGGTAGGGGACTATCATTGTTACTGCGGATAAAAATATTTAGGTGAATGTCCCTTTGCAGAATCATTTATCTTCCATTCCAGTTTATGCAGTACACAGGGCTCTGATCCAAAAAAACCTGATTTATTAGGGTTTCTATTTAAGTCTGTGTTTAAAGACACTATGCCCTGCATTGTGGGATTGTTAAAGTAAGAAACACCCATATAATTAAATTTGGAGTAGAAAAAAATGGTGTGAAGGAGGAGAGAGAATTGTCTAAAGTACATAAAATTCTTACCGTTAAGACTTTGGAACCTTTTGACTGTGTCATGCCAGGTTGTCCTCTCCTATTACTGGGTGAAAGTAGAAAATTTAAGCGATGTCTCTTCATTTATCTGAATGTGCTGCGTTATAGAGCTGCTTTAAATGTTTTGGAGTAGTTGCCACTGCAATTTTATGAAATAATGACTTGGTTTAATGTCATGCTGGTACAGTCAAGTTTTTACATTTACCTGATGTAAGGTATGAAAGGAAACAAATGATTACTTACAAATCTTTTATGAGTTAGTTCTTAAAAATAAGAGAGCGAAAATGATGAAGTCTCCTGTGAATAGAACGGTATCATTGGGTAGAAAGAGTACTGAACTGCTATGCCCTTAATTCACCTTGGAACCTTACACATATTGCCACATTTCTGGGCCTTGGTTTCTGTCAAAGTAAGTAATGTTAGCTGCAGTGGCAGACAACCTCAATAGTTCAGTGATTTAATACAAAAAAGTTTCTTTCTCACTCACCTCACTCTAAGGAGTGTGTGTGGGGAGGTGGCTTTTGACTTTTCCATATTGTGGCTCCACCGTCTTTAGCACATGGTCTCAAATTACTATTATTTTGAAGTTTTAATGGTTAACACCATTGCTCTCATAAAGTTATTCTTTGCTTGTAGGATTTTTTTCCTCTTTTCTTTTTCCTACCACACTGAATGAGTACAACATTAACTTGGATAATAATGGAAGAAGCATATCTCTTTGATACTAAGTTGTTAGCTTCCAAGAAAATGCTTAGGCTGTAACATGTAATATTTTAAGCTTTTTAATTATTTTAAATAACAAATATAGTAACATTTTAGTTTGATGATTCCAGAAGTGTTCTTCACAAAACCTCAGCCATAAAAACAAATGTAGTTGATTCAGAAGAAAAAGTTATTTTTTTTCCAAAAAGCATTTCCCCAAATTTCTTTATGGAATTACAGTGTTTTTTTAAATATCTAAATTCTTCTCTCTTTTCTTTCTCCTCCAAGAAAAGCAAACTGATATTCCAAGTATTACCAAGTATTTTTTTTTTCTTTTAAGTATCTACCAGAGCCTCAACACTGCCCAGGGCAGGGCCACTTCCCTTCTTGAACTGGCCCTGACCTAAATCACAGATGTACTTGGATAACTGCTTGGCACAATTGCCCGGAGGAACTCCCTGTAAATCCACGACAAACTATGTCACTCACATAAATGCTCTTGCAGCTGGAGATGGTTGACAGGGCCTAAAACATACCTTTTGCATGTTTTCAGATTAGTGCTTATGCTTTTGCTAGCAACGTTGCCCGCCTCTGAGAGGTGTCACAGAGTCTGTACATGGCTAAATGCCCAAGATTTTTCTGCTCCTTTCACTGGAAACAAATCCTTTTTTTTCCAGTTTCCTGCCTTTTGTAGCTACATGAGAGCCTTAGCTAGGGTCTACATTGATTCAGAGCTATTTATTCCCATGATTGTCTCCTTAACTTGATTGTAGGCAAGTTGGCAGGGCAGTATCTCCTTTGTTCTTCTAGTCTTTGTGTTAGCACATAGGGGGTCTGCTGGTTGAATCCAACATCAGATAATAAAGGCCCCGGACATCTCACGTGGATACAGCAGGGAGACTAGGGACTATAAGAGCTCGTGAACAAATTTTTAGAACCACAGCAGTTGAGATAAAAATGATGTTTAAGTTTTCACAATATCTTTACATGCCAGAGGAATATGAAGCTAGGCATACTTCCTTCTGTTGATAAAAGAAATACTTGGTAGCAGACATTTAAAAACTTTTTAGTATAAGTATCTAAAAAGATTTCAGCTGCTCAGAAAATATAGAAAATAAGGATGCCACGGAGGTAGAACAGACATGATTACTCTCACTATAGAAGCTGAAAATGCCAGGCACTCAAGTTTCCAGTCTGCCTTACAGCTCAGGCATGGGCTAATGACAGACTTAGTAAATCAGGCTGCCCACTCCAGGCTTTGGGTAATTTCTTAGTTTTGGATCTCCCTTGAAACCTGGAAACATGGTTTTTCGTTAGTTTGTTTATTTGGGGAGTAATCCCTAGAAGCTGAAGGGAAGGAATAGGAAAGAGAGAGAGGGGATGGAGGAAAGCCCATTAAAAGGAGTGTTAAATGAGCAGATTACAGCTATAAACAGCTGAGTCTCAATCTTCCTGACCATTGTTGGAAGAATCTTCTAGAAAGCAGGTTAGAAGAGCCTCAGTGAGAAGCTGGGCTATTTATCCACCAACTTCTATACATCATTAGTTGAGGCTTTTCCTTATGCATGGGCTAAGTGAGCTCCTGGGCTCCAAAGAAAGTCCCAGGAGGCAAAGTAAAAAGACATGAGAGAGATGGGAGATGACCATCGAGCCACGAATTGTCTGCTCTAGTGTCAGATCGACTCAGAGCTGGGTGGAGGGGATATGGGGCAGGGTGGGGCATCAACAGCAGCTGCTTCTTGTTGGGACCTAGATGCCAAAAGAACAAAACAGTAGGGGAGTCTTCTATGGTGATGAAGCCCTGGCTGAAGTGCTCAGAATCTTGGATCAGTGTTGGTACCCAGGGTAGAGTGCTAAAGTAGTCAGTGATCTACTCTGAGGTCATTTCATTCAATCCTCAAGACAACTCCTTCACATCAGGTGAGGAGGAAACAAAGCCTTAGGGAGGAAACCACAACTTGTCCACAATCATACAATTGCTATTGCAAGAAAAGATGTTCCCATTCAAAAAGTGCATCATCAATAGTCAACAAATGGTGGCTTCTCTTAAAATTTAGAGGAAATTAAGAATGTTAAAATAATACTGGTAATGATCATCTCAGCTCTTTGTAGAGCACATGTCAGTGTGCTTTCTTAAACATCTTGTTGACTTTGCTTCATTCATGGGGAGGTAGTCCTAGTCTCTTTTTACAGATGGGGAAACTGAGGATCCTATAGCAATAATTTGCCCAGGAAGCTATGGAATCAATTTCAGTTCAGTGCAAGTTGTCTGAGTCTCTACCCAGCATACTTCCCCCCTGCCACCTCCCTATAGGCAGCAGAAGACAAATGTGCTATGCAAACAGTGCGGTTCATTTCCCTTGTAGGTGTATGCCTCTCCGTATTCGATTCCCGTGAAACCTTTCATGAGGTCAAAGTATCTGTTTGCAGAAGTTTTGAAAAACCCCACTGTTGCAAAGGTAAACACAAAACCTTAATACAGATTTCAGTCTCCCTACTTGCAGGATGGAGTTAGCAAACAGTTGATGTAACCACCTGCCATTCTCTGGAGAGAAGAAAGATTTAGAGGGGATGTGAAATCTGGGGAAATGGTTCCATAGAGAATTAAGACCCTTGTAAAGGAAGTCTCTGGTTGTTTCAACTGGATATGTATGAGTATTTCCTCAGGATTTAAAAGACACCAAAATTAGATTTTACAAAATATTTTCCTAGCGACGGTTTGCTGATCCAGACATTTGGATTTTGTGTGCTTTCTCATTTTGGAAAGACTAAGGGTGGAAGTGAATGGCGTTCCATATGAAATGTTAGAAATTTTGGCTGTACACAGTTGTCCCCATAACCTACCAAACTGTGCAGCTCTGCCACGGCAGGTGATGTAAGGCTGAAGGATGGAATGGGCCACTTTAGAGTCAGTTCTTTTTGTCACCAGCCCCCAAATGCACTGAGGTGTGTGCAGTTTTCAACGCACTGAAACCCTTGGGTTAATTAAGTCATGACCTTTGTACATTTGACCATTTGGGTTTTTTTCTGATGCTCCCATGATAAAAATGAATGTGAGAAATAATTAAATTCCAGGCCTAGATTATTGGACTGTCAGAATCTGATAACAAGAGAACTCCTCTTGGGTTTCTTCCTGATACAAATATATCAAACCAAAAGGGGTGAGAACAGAATAGTAAAAGAAAACTGTTATTAGAAACTGGTATCAAATAATGTATGCATAATTGCTCACTTGAAATCAATACATTATACAAAGCCCCAGAAGGTGATGCTGTGGGCTGGAGGAGGCTGTATCAAGATGAATTTTTACACAGCACACATATGCTGAGCAGTACGGGACCATTCTTCGAGTTAGCGTTTTCAGTTATCTGTTACTGCTTAATGGAATACACCAAACTCAGTGGCTTAAACAAAAACCATTTCATTTATTTGCTCCCAAATCACAGCTGGGCTGCTCCACTGGGGCTGGAGACTCTACTTGCGAGATGGCCTCAGTCACACCACTGGCAAGTCGGTACTAGGTGTTGGCCGGGAGCTTGAATGGGGATCCTGGCTGGGGCCTCAGTTTTCTTCGACATGCATCTGTCTATCCATGTGATTAGGTTGGACTTCTCCCAGCAAGGCAGTTTTAGGATAGTCAGATTTTACCTGATAGCAGGCTACCCCCAGAGTGCAGAAGCCGAAGCCACAGGCTTTCTTAAGACAAGCACAAAGCAAATACATCATCATTTCTGCTACATTCTGTTGGTCACAAAGTGGGTCCAGGTTCAAGGGGAGAGGACCACAAATGCGCGTGAATACCTGGAGTATTGTTCATTAAGGGCCATTAAAGTCTACTATTGATACATTAGCTCTGTGTATTATAAGTTAGGATCAATTTATGTACTTCCCTTTGGGAATTCGATTTGTGTGAAATCGATGCCCTGCCATAATGACCTGGGTTGGAGTGTGCAGCTATCCTTGTAGGCTAGGGAAGGATGTGAGTGGGGGAAAGGTGTGGAATTGGACATTTATGAGATGTTGAACTAGCACTGTCTGACAAGCTTTTTAAAAATCCACAGTATTACCTGTTCACAGGGATAAAATGCCAGGAACAATATGAAACCTATCAACTATAATACTAGAAATAAATATTTAGCCTAAATTATTTGGATAATTCCCCCATTATGCTTTCAAGCAATGGAGATTTTAAGTGATTTGATTTAAATACATAGTACTAAATACTCCATTTCTCTGGAAGAATTGTGGAAACTTGGGTAAAAATTTCAGCATACCATTATATAGCAGGTACACAGCATCCTTTCTTCTAGGTGGGGAACAACTGTGACCTAGGAGTGGAGGAAAATCTATTAAAATTCAGACTTAAGTATTACTGAATATACCCCCATCAAACATAGTTATCCTCACCAGCATCATTAAAATTTGATAATTTGTTACTTAACTTTCTGGAAATGTATCAAAGTTAGGGTCTCTACCCTTGCTAATGGGACTTTTAAAAACACGTCTTGGAAGTTTATAACCTAAAGCAGTGTACCCATTGATCAAAGTTTCTGCACCTACAAGTTTCATGATGATTTTCATAATGAAGATTTCTGCCTGATGCTAATTTCCCTAAGGACTGCCCAGTTTCTTAGAAGGGATATTTCCTAATTTATATACCTTGTTAGTGAGGGCTCTGTAGCATCAAGGAAGATAGCTAAGCACTTGTAGCCTGAGTCATGAGAAAATGAGGATAGCTAGCAATTATTGAGCATGCACTCTCTCTGCCACACACTGTGTTAAATTATTATTATCACCATCTCCATATCACTTTTCTTTTCAAAGGAAAAACTGAAATACAGAAGAACTAATTATGTAAATGAGCAGAGCCAGGATTCACATCTTCACAGCTTTCCTTCTAGATCTAAATGGTGAACTATTGTGGGACCCTCTGCAAAGGCACACCTTTCTAGAGCGGTGGTTCTCAAGTGTGGTCCAAGTGTGGAAGGGCAGAGTCTTGATCCTACTTCAGATCGACTGAATCAGAAGCTCTGGAGGCAGGGGCCCAGCGATATGAGTTTTCTGCCTCCTGGTGATTCCACCACAGGTTCAAGCTTGAGAATCACTTATTTTGACATTCACTTCAAGAAAAATGCTATAAATCACAGGTTTTACTGATTAATGCTATCACTCCAAGGGCTTCTCAAGGAATCTACTACTCAGCAAAGATCAGCGTACTTCAGAGAAGTGATCCACATCCAGTGAACATTCCAGATATGGCTTGACTAAAAGATCTTGTCTTTCACATTTGGCTTAGAATCTGAATTTGCTCTATTTCCTGACTCTCCACTTGAGTCTTCAGTTTCCTCATATTAAAATATAGATAATGATGTTTGCTTTCTTCCCTCACAGAAATAGTCTAAGAATTAATGAGCTATATTAAACTCTTTCAGTTCCTGGAAGAAAGGCAGTATATAAACACTATATTAATATTTTAAACAAGTTAACTTTTTCTATGTGAATAACAGTCTTTTTTCTTTTGGTGATCAAACATGTTGTTTTTTCCCCAAAGAATTTTTTGATTTTTAAAAAATTTCTTCTTTAAAGGCACCAGACAGATATCTTTCTCAACACCAGGAGAAGAGTATCAAGATGAGAAAGAACTTTTTCTGAGAAAAGCTGAAGTTTTAAAATTCCTGATTTCACTGGTGGTAAGAGGCAATGTGGTGATACACCAGGAACCCTAGGTTAGAGATCCAGTAATGCCAAGTTTAAGCTCTTTCACTTTTTAGTTTTATACACTAAGGTGGCCTCTTCCTCTTTCTTGGCTTCAGTTTACCGAACTGTAAAAGGTGACAACATAGCACAGAATTATAGAGTACAGGCCCTGGCTTCGAAGAACTAGGTGTGAATCCTGACTTGGCCATTCACCAGCTGTGTGACCTTAGGTTAGTTATTTACCCTCTCTGATCATTCATCTCCTCATATGTATAATGAGAATATTGATAGAATTAAGTGAGGCAATACGTTTAATGCTCAGCTCAGTGCCTGGCACTCAACAAGAAGTGCTGGCTATTGTGATCAGTAATAAAAATGCACGTGTAGACTAGATAATCCCAAAGAGGCCTCGCTGCTTTGGAATTTTAGGATGCCTTTTGAAGTTTCTCTCAGACTCTCCAGTTGCTTTCTTTCCTAGGAGTCAACATTCATCATGTATTAACAGAGCACTTACTATGGGCCAGGACCATTCAAAGGACTAGGGCTACACTGAGCACAGATAAAAATCCTTGTCCTTCAGGGGCTTACATGCAAGGGGGAGCTGGCCTTTCCTGAACTCTTCTGGGGGCGTAGGAAGTACTCAATACTCCAGTCTTAGTTCCCTTGAATGGAATTCCTTTTTTGGACTGAAAAATCTTCAACACAAACAGGAAAATATTTTTCTTAGCCTTCAAGGAGATAAAGATTTCCCTTTGATGAGTGTTTTGCTTATTTATTTATTTTTATGAAGGAACGGCTTACCTCTCAGTGATGTGTAAAGAATTGTGGGAAGGAGGTGGGTGTCCCTACTTCATCTTGCCTGGATTGAGAGAAAATTTGATAAATTAGGGTGGGTTGGGAGGGAGGGAATAGCAGCTTGATTAACGGGGAGCAAAAGACATTTTGAAATCCATCTGTGTAGCTGCCAATCCCTGTTTGCAGGTTTAGAAGAAAGGGATTTTGAAATTTAGCTACCTGTCTGTGTAGGGGAGTATTCATCTATCTAGTGGTTTTGGGAAATTTGAAATGATGCTCTTCCAATCTGTTGGGAGGAGGATGTGTTTAAACCTCTCTGGTTTCAGACAGAAAATCTTCCTCCTGATGCTCTGTCTCCATGGCACAGGAACAACAGTGCCAGATCTCAGCTGATGTAAACATTTTAAGCAGGAAGGAGTGCATTTCTTTTATTTCTTATGACATAAATTAAACATCACAGCAGACATCAGGCTGGAAAAAGTTACAGGAACCTAAGGTACTTCCAGCACTTGATTAATGCAGTCTGGCCAATGGGTTCTGAGGGGCAGTGAGATCACCAGCAGGTATGGAGCCCTGGGAGATTCCTAGCCAGCCCCAAAGACAGACTGGGGCTTGGGAGGGCAATTATTCTGGCTTCGGATGTTGTATCGTACGCAGTCTGTTTAGGTGTGGAGACAGGAATTGGAAATACAGGCAGGTGAGTTGGCTGATGACCTTATCAGCCAACTCACAGAAGCACAGAGTCATGGTCAGGACAAGCTAGGAAGGGTCAAGACCAGAGGCTAGGCTGGGCTGGTGAGGGAAGGAGCCAAAACAGTGCCCAGGTTAGAGCAGAGGCTGTGTCAGTGTATCTGTCCATATGGAAGAGTGTGGAGTCATGAGGAGGCCTGCTGGCCAAATAAGGTCAAGTCCAGATTGCTGAGCCAGACTGCATACCAGTTTCGAGTCCAGAGAGACAGGTTATAGTGGATGTGTCAGTTTCCTAGCACAGCCGTAACAGATCACCACAGACTTGATGGCTTACAATAGATATTTAATCTTTCACAGTTCTGGAGGCTAAGAGTCTAAGATCAAGGTGTTAAAGGGGTTGGTTCCTACTGGAGGCTCTGAGAAACAATCCATTCCATTCCTCCCTCCTAGCTTCTGGTGGCTGCGTGGCAATCCTTCGGGTTCCTTGGCTTGTGGATGCATTGCTCCAGTCTCTGCCACCCTCTTCTCATTATCTTCTCCTCTTCGGATAAGGACATCTGTCATTGTTTAGGGTCTACCCTAAACTCAGGCTGATCTTATCCTCAGATTCTTAACTGTTATACATCTACAAACAGCCTTTTACCAAATAAGGTCACCTTTTCATGTCTGGGGTTTAGGACGTGGTCATATTTGTTTTGGTTTATTTAATTTTTTTTTTTTTTTTTTGCCCATGTATTGCAGCACGTGAGATCTTAACTCCCCAACCAGGGATCAAACCCGCGACCCCTGCAGCGGAAGTGCAGAGTCTTAACCACTGGACCGCCAGGGAAGTCCCCCATATTTGTTTTTGGAGCCACTATTCAACCTACTACAGGAGACACAGAGTCAGAAAACTTGGGTTTTTAACCCCAATTAATAGTATGATAATAGCCACGCTTTAAGTTTTTACCATTGGTCAGGTGTTCATTCATGACCAATAAATATTTAGTGAGCATTCACTATATGCCAGGTACTATTCTCGATTCTGTGACTTTAGGAATAAACAAAGCTGGCAGAAATCTCTGTCCTCATGAAGGCTACACTGTAGCGGGGGCGGGTGGAGATTGACAAACAAAGAATAGATTGACGTATATAGTATGTCTGATGGGGATGAGCACCATAGAGTGAATTATGGGAGGTGGGTAGGAAATGCTGGGGGGCAAGAATGGAGCAATTTTAAATAGGATGGTCCGGAAAAGCCTCAGTTAAGGCTACTATTTGAGCAAAGGCTTTAAGGAGGGGCAGGCATGAGACTGGTAGATGACTGGAGAAAAAGTCTTGCAGGTGGAGGGAACAGCAAGTGTAAAGGCTCCAAGGCTGGAGGATGGAAGATGAGTAAATGGGCCAGCCAGGCAGAAGAGGAGTGAACAAGAGGGGAGAATTGAAGTAGATGAGGTGGCAGAGGTAACAGAGGCCGGGTCATGCACATACACCCGGCTATTCGCTGTAAGGACTTCGGCACTGGCTCCAAGTGGAATGAGGAGCCATCGGGCATTTTGAGAAAAGGCGTGACATGATGCGGTTGCATGATTGCAGGATCACTTCTGCAGTGTACAGACTCATGTGGAGGTGAGGGCAGAGCAGGGAGGCCATTGGGACTATTGCCCCAGTGCCAGAGAGGGATGACTGGAACTTGGCAGAGGAGACTGAGAGAAGCGATGGGGTGCTACATGTGTTCTGAGGCTGGAACTACTAGAATATGCTGATGGTTGAATGTAAGGAGTCAAGGATACTTTCTCTGAAGGGTGCTTGGATCTCTTACATAGTTGCAGTGACACAGTGCTGTGGCCGGAGTCACCTCAAAGACTTCCTCACTCATATGCCAGGTGGGTGACGCTGGCTCTTGGTTAAGACTTCAGCTGGAATTGTCAGCTAGAACATCAACACATGACCTCCTCATGTGACCTGGGTTTCCTCATAGCATGGTGGCCGGGTTCCAAATGCAAGCATCCTTAAGAGAAAGGATTAGGTAGAATCTGTATTGTCTTTCATTGTTTGACTCTGGGAAGTCACATAGAATCACTTCTATCATACTTTTGATCAAGGCAGTCACAGAATTCTACCAGGTTCAAGAGAAGGGATATAGACACCACCTCTTGCTGGGGGAGTAGCAAAGTCACATACAAGTCACATATTAAAAAAAAAACATGAGATGAGAAATGTTATTATAGCCATCTTTGGAAAATATGATCCACAGCCAAGTGGAAGATATTATTACAAGGGAAGTTCATCAAGGCAAGAAGGCTTGATAAAATTAGACAGATTGGGTTCTGGGTTTAAGCTAGGCACAAGTAAACAGAGGGAGAAATTTAGAGCAAGCAACTAGAAATAGCTTCCCAGGGTTGCAGCAGAGCAAGCAGACAGCATCATATAGCCAGATGATGATGGATGTGTAGGCCGAGAACATTGTTGCATTTTTTCCTATCATTTTTATGATTTGTTTCTGAACTTATAAAAGGAGCCCAGGTAATAATGTTATAGAAAAAAAGAAAAAATAAGCTATAGGGAAATGTAACAGGAAAACAATTACCCATCATCCCACCATAGGTCCAGAGTCCATATAAATAAATATGCTGGTGTTGAGTCCTGTTGTCTGTCTGGGTGAGCCCCAGTGCAGAGCATAAAAACTTTGGGCTTGGAGATCCCACATGCCAGGGTTTGAATTTTCTTTTAGCTGGATGATCTTGGGCAAGTTACTTCACTTCTCTGTACTTCAACATCCCAATCTGGAAAATGCTGACAATTATGAAATAATTCTATAATGTGTCCCAGGGGCTGGAAAATAGTAGGTTCTCAATGCACATTAGCTTGTAAAATCATTATTAAATAAATACATCATTCTTTATATAAAAATGGTCTCATTTACAAAAACAGCACTCATGCTGTTTTTATCTGCTTTTTTCACACAATTTTATCTTGAACATATTTCCATATGACTCTGGAAAGAGACACCTATATCCCTGTCTTTATGAGATACACACCTCCCCATTATATACATGAACTAGAGCTTGTTTAACAGATTCTAATAGTTGGATACTTAGCTTTTTAAAAATTAATTTTTACCTATTATATGTAACACTACAGTAATCAACCTGAATACTTGCCTAATTATTTTCTTACTGGCTGGCACATTTGTTCAATAAGCAGATGAATAGTTACAAATTTCTAGAAGTAGATTTGCTGGCCCCAAACTGTGCCATTCAAGTTTATTTTTTAATTTACTTTATACAATGAAAAATTTCAAACCAAAGAAAATTAGGAAGGATTGTATAATGCACACAGATATATGGCTAGCATCTGTATTTAGCCTGTTAACATTTGCCTTGTTTGGTTGATCTGTTTTTCTTGAGTATTTAAAAATAAAACACATCCATCATGACATTTTACTTTAATACTATAGTGTGTCTCATAAAAATTAGGACATTTTCCTGCAAGACTGTTATACCATTATCATATACAATAAAATTAAGTGTAATACCCTAATATCATCTAACACATTCATTTTAAAATTTCTGAATTGTCCAAATTGCCTTTTACATCTTTTACAGTATTTTTTTCAAATTAAAACCCAATCAAGAACCCGAATTACCTTTGGTTGTTACTGTCTCTTAGGTGTTTTCAAATCCAAAACAGCCCCTACCACCTTTGTTTCCCACCTTTAACGCTGATTTGTTGAAGAGCCAGAGCTGGTTGACCTTTTCGCCTGCTGACCATTAAAAAAAACCCCATTTTAAAGAAAGTTCTCAGAAGTGAAATTGTTGGACCAAAAGGCCATCCTGGTTGTAGGCAGCCCTCCTGGTGTGAATACAGGCTGCTCCAAAGTGAGGCTGTACTTGGTAGACAGGTGCCTGAATTGTAAACGTTGACTTTGGCAGGCTGCTGGGGAGGTCTTGCCCTTCCAGCAGGGATTCAGGGGTTTGCTGTTCACTAAAGTTTCCTCAGAATAAGAGGGACCACTGTAAATTAGTGCCAGAAATAACACTCTGGTTTAATGGACAAGGTGACCTGAAGTCCGACACAAGAAAACAAGATGTTTTGAGGGATTTCATTTGATTCCAACTTCAGAGGCAGGTGAGTCTCTCCTGGGTACGTTTCTGTCCCTGCTGGTGGGGTGGCTGGAAGCAGACCTAAACAGTCCGAAATGTGCATCAGAATCCTGGTTCTGCTTGTTACTAGGGTAACTTGTTACCTTGGAAAAACCACCTAAAATTCCATTCTATTTTGTACTCTGATATGTGCAAGGGACTGAGCCCTTTCTGTTGGACCTGTCTGCATTATACACTTCTGCGTGGCAAAGATATGGCCTCCTTATCCTCCAGGATAGAGCTTCTCAAACATTTACATACATAAGAATCACCTGGAGGGCAGAGAGGGCTCATAATAACCAGCTGAAATTTTGATGAAGTAGATAAGTCCAGCAATCTACTTTCCTTAACAGGAACCGTAAGAGATTTTGACTCAGGTTGTCCAGGACCATGCTTGAAAAAATCTTATCTGGGAACCTCAGTTTGCTTGTCTGAAATAGGTAACACTTTATAGCCATTACTATGTGCCAGACACCCTTCCTACTACTTTATACACATTGACCAACTCATTCCTGCCAGCCACCTATGAGCTAGGTATTTGTACCCGTGTTTTATAGATGAGGAAATTGAGCTCAGAGAAGTTAATTCCGAAGATTCACACTGCTAGTAGGTAGTGAAGCCAAGGTATAATACATGGTGGTGTAAAACTTAAATTAAAAAAGTACCTCTTACTGAATTGTAAATTCAGAAGTTCTTAGAGTAAGAGAGGTTGTTACTACTCTTTGGTGATTTGCAAGGAATATTTCCCATTATGGTCAAAAAGATATGTGTGAAGTACCTTTTTATTGAAACTGAGGTCGACTAACAGAAGGTAGATGAATGCTTGGCATATAGAGAGCACTCAATGTGTGCTTATTGAATGAATGACTAAATATATTCTAATACGTATATTCCAATACTCTGCAAAGGTTAGTCCTTGACCCCAGGCACTGATGACATACTTCTGTGTGTCCTTTCTTGATTTTTCCTCTTTGTCCAGTTCTGCTTTTTCCACACAATACCACCAACTGGAGAGCCAGTTCATCAATTATGTCAACTGTGGATTGCCAAGTGACCTTGCTGCCTTTGCTATCTCCTTTCCATCTGCCATGTTGATATGGTAGGGAAATCTTTGAACTGAAGCTTTTCAGGGCAGACTGCTAGCACTGACTGAGTCACTGGTCATTGGAACATCCCACAGTCTACTCCCCTAGCCACTTAAAGCTTCCAATTTGTTCACATAAAAATGATCTTTAAAAGCACAGGCTTTGGTTCAATTTTCAGTTCTGACATCAGGGAAATGGATTCCGTTCTTTGAATGTGAGACAATTGCTCTATCAGGTGATATGATATCACTATTTAGCAGTGAGAGCTTTGGAGATATTTTGCCTGTGTTTGAATCTCAGCTCAATTGTTTATCAGGTCTCTGAATGTTGAGAAAATAACTTGTCTTATCTGCACAATGAGGCAAATAATATCTACTTTAGAGGATTAGTTTGAGGAATGAGTAACATAGTACAGCACTTTAGCACGGTGCCCAGCGTAGAGTAACTAATCACTAACGTTAGCTGTGTTATTTCTATGAAAATGTCATCCTACCTACTCTTTTGGGGGTTTGAAAGAATGTTTGTAAATTACTCTAATGTTTTGTAACTGCTCTGTAAATAGTAATTGTTAGGACTACTATCACTATACCATGAGGTTAAGCTCAGAAATTTACAAGAATATTTCCAGTGCTAACATTCAAAATAAATGACCTGCCATTTTAACCTTGAGAGATATGGTACCCCAGCAAGAAATAACCATGTGATGTTTTGGAGGCTGCTTGGGTCATGAGGAGCTCTGAACTCAGGGCTGCCTTCCAGAAGACAAGCTGTCGGCATTAAGAGTGAAGACTGATGTAGAAGCTTCCAGTGAGAAATTTCAGTACCTGAAGATTAGACAAGATCATTGAGATTTGCTCTTTTTTCAACTAATGGAAATGTCAGTCCTTTTGAGTGTTGTTACATTATTCAATTTTGGGATAAGAAACACACAATCCTAAAGGATGCTTTTAGAAACCAAAGTTGAGTCTACGGCTACCTTGTCCTGACATTCTGGTGAACCTATCCTTTTTCCTTCTGCACCCTGGGAGAGGCTGCTATGGTGGGATTACAAGATAAAATACAAGATGCCCAGGTAAATATGAATTTCAGGTAAACAATGAATTTTTTTAGTATAAATATATATATATAATGTGTGTGTGTGTGGCCCAAATATTGCAAGTATTTATTTGCTAAGTATGGTAACCCTAGGCTGTGGTACAGGGCAGTGCTTCTCAAACTTGACTAGGGATGTAAATCTCCTGGAAGTTTTGTTAAAATGCAGTTTCTGATTCAGTGGTTGTGATGATACTGAGGCTGCTGTTTTGAGGATCACATCTAAGTGGAAAGGATGAAGGGTAGAGTTCCTCAAATTTGCTGGATTAGAAGAATTATCTGCAGTGCTGATTGAAAATATAGATACTTTGCTGTAACAAAACACCACAGACAGGGTGGTTTAAACAACAGAAATTTATTTCTCACTGTTCTAGAGGCCTGAAGTCCAAGATCAAGGTACTGGCAGGGTTTAGTTTCTTCTGAGGTCTCTGTCTTGCAGATGGCTGCCTTCATGTTGCCTTTATACATGGTCTTTTCTCTGTGCTCATATATCCCTGGTGTCTCCCTGTGCATCCTATTCACCAATCAAATTGAACTAGGACACACCCTAACAGCCTCATTTTTACTTAATTACTTCTTTAAAGTCCCTATCTTTAAATAAAGTCACATTCTGAGGGACTTGGAGGTTAGGGATTCAACGTATGAATATTGGGCGGGAAACAATTCAGTTGGCAACACGATCTGAGACCCACTGAAACAGAATTTGTTTTGGAGGGATTTTCAGGGCCTGATCAGTTTCTCCAGCTTATCAGGCAAATTTAAGACATCTGGTGTAGAGCAACGACGCTTAAACTTGAACCTGAATCAGAATCACACGAAGAGCATTTTTAAAACCCCAAGTTTCTAATTCAGGAGGTTGAAGTGAATCTCCAGATCCTGCTTTTCTAACAAGCAGCCGTCATTAGAATTATCACCTTACACAAGTCCCTAAACCTCCCTGAAGAGCGGGGTGGTAGTAACATGCCCCTTCTGTGGCTGTTATGTGGATTTTCTGACATTAGGAGGAAGTTCTTGGGGCCTCTAGAGCCCTATATTAGACGAAAGTGGGTTTTTGTGATATATTTTCTACAAGTTCTGAAACATAGGAAACAAAGCCAGTGTATTTTCATAAACAGAAAAACACTGATTTTTAAAAACTTTCCTTTTATTTTATTCTTGAGAGTCAATCAACTGTATTTTATTATTGTCACCATAGAGGTCTTTCCTAAGTAGTACATTATTAGATACCATGAGGCTATTTTCCCAGATGTGATGGGGGATTGAAGATCAAATCTACCTACTGTTGGGATGGAAAAGAGTTGGAAGGACCTAAAACCATGTGATTAAACCTTCAGTCTCCTGAGAAACTGCTTTCTTGTTACAACTAGAATTCCTGAGACATGAGTTCCTTTGATGTCGATCCTATTAATAAACATGTAAACAAAATCTTGCAGAAAGAGGAATTTTGTTTTCTTTTAAATAGTTGTCTAAAGTACTTACAAGACTAACCCTTTCTGGCATAATAAAAATCTAGAATTTAGCCAATCCAGGTAAATACAGAGGTCTTCAGAAAATGTACCTTTCTCTACATTACAGTTTCAAAAGGGTCTCTCATAAAAAAACAATACTCAGTCATTTTCTCTTTTTTTCTGAAGTAAGATGTAAGCAATTAGTTGGCAAGCAATTTTAAATGTCTTGTTTATAATCATGGGACCGTACATTGATGTTTGACTGTCATTAGTAGCAGTTCAGAGCATCTCTTGGGAGTCCAAGAAACCAGAGATGGGAAATAGTTTCTGCTGTTGGGTACTCTTAAACATGTTGTTTTCAGAGCTTAATCTTCCCTCTGGTGCAGTGGGTTTATGAGTACTACCTGCCAGGACTTTGGTGAGAATTATATGTATGCAAAACCACCACTGTGTGCTTGGTAATACGTAATAGCTTCATACGTGGCAGGTGTCTTATTATTTATATGATTATACATTGGAATGTGTTGTCACTATTTTTTTCTCCTCATTTTAACTTTTTTGTTTTCTTCTTTTCTTTGTCCTTCCTCACTGAACAATCAAAACGAGGTCTAGTTTGAATAAGGGTACTTTGACCAGAAACATTGTGAGTAGGCTTTTTGTTTTGCTTTTTTTTGATCTTTAAGTGATAAGGAAACTGAGACCTAGAGTTTAAATAACTTGATCAAGGTCAACAAGCTGGTTGTGACAGAGCAGAATTTGAACACAGGATTCTGACTGCAAATGCCATTTTCTTGGGTTTATGCTCCTCAGATTATTCTTGGACTCAAGGTTAACAGTTATTGGATTTTGGTGTTGAAAAATGATACAGGGAAAAGACATATAATTCACTGCTGTTAACTGGGGGGCAAACCATCCAGCTGATTGATTAGTAGAGCCCTTTGTCTCTTTGGTAAGAGTCTTTGGCTATTGGGTTCATTAATAATTCTGCTAGACAGATGCAAATTATTATGTATAGAATAGATTAACAACAAGGTACTATTGTATATCACCGGGAACTATATTCAATATCCTGTAATAAACCATAATGGAAAAGAACATTAAAAAGAATATATATATGTAACTGAATCACTTTGCTCTACACCAGAAACTAACACAACATTGTAAATCAACTACACTTGAATTAAAAAAATGAACCACGCACTCTGATTTGAACTGTATTAAAATTTTTAAAATTCTCGAAAAAAATTCTGCCAGAGATTTACCAAGTTAACAATTTAGAATTCCTAGTTAAAAGGTAAAGTATGGTTGAAGAGTAGAACAAATCTTCTGTTGAAAACTGAGATGTGGTATTCAAAATATCTAGTCAGGCTGGTTGCTGGGGTATGATTCTGTCTAACTGTTAATGCTTTGGTTGCTGGGTTGAAGAAGTTCTGGGCAGCTGGGGTGGAGGTTGGATACTTGGGAGCTTAGGGTAGTGGCTATTTACCAACCAAGAAGTTTTTAGTTTAACCACTGGTGCAGCAATACCAGTGTGAACAGGGTGTATAGATACCCAGATTAAAAGCCTAGGTTCCTTAATATCCCCATCGCTTGGGATAATTGTTAAAAATTGTTCTTTGTGATACAAAGTCAAATTTGCAGCACCAAGATTTAAAATTTTTCTGGGAGAGCAAGAACTGTACACTACCACATGTGAAATGGATGGCTAGTGGGAAGCAGCCGCATAGCACAGGGAGATCAGCTCCGTGCTGTGTGACCACCTAGAGGGGTGGGATAGGGAGGGTGGGAGGGAGGCTCAAGTGGGAGGGGATATGGGGATACATGTATACATATGGCTGATTCACTTTGTTGTACAGCAGAAACTAACACACACTGTAAAGCAATTTTACTCCAATAAAGTATTAAAAAAAAAACAAGCAAAAAACCCCCAAACAAACTGTAAAATAAAGGTTACTATCAGGGTTTTAGACTAAAAATGCCACATAATCTTAATCATAAGTGTACATCATCATTGCCTATGCAGTTTTTCCAAAATTCATGTGCCTATGAATTTTGCTGTGATTCTATTCAGTAAGAGAGGAGTGTGTTTCTGGAATCTGTGTTTTTGTGAGTCTTCCCTAGAGGCCTCTGATCCCTGCTGTATTGGATATCTTCTGTTTTACCCTCCAGATGTACACTCAACTTTTTCCTTTTTTTTACCATGCTCTGTTCTCAGGAGGCCAAGGTCCGTGGATAGCCTTGGTGAACTCCCTTATTTTCTGGTGTCCTGTTGGGAACTGCAAATGGAGAGTCTGGCAGGATATGGGAAGAGGGAAGAAGAGGGAGGCTGGGACATTTTATTCCCTTGGCTCCCTCCTTAAGGGATCACTGGACTGGCTGACCCTTTGACCAAGGATCACAGCTCTCTGGGAGGTGGTCCTCTCCATATGTCTCTTTCTTTCCAAGTTCTCCTAACTGTTCCCCTTCCTGGCCTCTTCCAGCTACGGAAGAGAACAGCTGTGTTGGCACTAACATCAGGGCACTATTATAGCCTTTAATGGTTTTCTTATACCCTTTGTAAACAGTCCCTTTATTAACTCTCCTCATTATTCTATTTGTGCCATTTATTTCCCGCTGGGACCCTACCTAATGGATGCTGCCTTATCCACTTGCTTAACCTTTCTTTGGACTTGGAGGATATTTAAGGAACTTCCCATTACCAACACTTTGACTTTATCCACAGCTCAGATAAGTCGGGGAATTCTCTGCCATGGTTGGACTCCCCCAGGTTCAAGGAGAGATATGGAAAACCAGCTGGAGTTCTAACATTTACCTTCTAACATCCTGCCTGCTTTGTGTGAACTCTCTGAAGAAAGGCTAATCCCAGATGTCGGAAGAACAAATAAATTGAGCACGGTCCTAGGGACAGAAAACTTAAGTGGACTTTGTAAGTTTCATTCAAATGATACAATATGATTAAAATACAAAAGAGTTTGCTCTCAAGGAGAAACAAAGAGGCCTTAACTAGGTCTCTGTCTGGCAGCAGAATTTTATGCCTCTCAGTATTTGCATGGTCAGTTACTCCCTTAAAGTGATCACTAGTAGGCAGTTTATTTGGATGGTGCAAGAGGCTAATTGGTAATTTTGTTACATAAAATCTTGTGGGCAAAAATTATGCCGGGCTTTTAAAAAATGTGCCTTTGGTATTTGAAGGGAGTGCTTTAGTGCCTTGGGCCTCAGAGGAATTCAGCCTGCTGATGTCAGAATTAATGAAGAATATGGAAACTTAAGTGTGGGATGGATGGAGTGAAACATGCATTAAAGATTAATGACGTTAGACTAGTGGGAGAGCCACCTTTTCTGGTGATCAGAGATTCTGAGGCTTTCATCTGCCAGTGCCTGGGAGAATGTTGAACATCTTGGAATTTGTCGCACGGCTGGTAGTTAAGTTTTATCAGCCTGCTCTTCAGCAAGGTGCTCCAAGGAAAACCCCTACCCTCCAGGTCTGATCTGCTCATTCATTCAGCAAAATGCGTTTTGAGTACCTACTCTGTGCCAGCACTGTTGAAAGAAACCTGAAAATGGTGATGAGTCAAAACACATATATTGCCTTCTCTCAAGGAGATTATAACACAGTGCAACGGATGAGTTTTCTTAAATAATAGAGTAAGTGAAACAGAGCAGAGCCCTGTGGTCCTTCCCTCCCCTGCCCCCCATGCCCTCAGCCTGCCTTTTGTCTGTAGAAAAACTTTAGTCAAAGAATAAGTTTAATCAGAGAAGTGAGAAGAAAAAGCAAAGGAAAAGGGTCATACAAGACCAAATAATAATAGTTTAGTCATTAAGCAAAGTCAAGGACCTTTAGCTCCTCCTCAGTGGCTACAGATAATATTCTAAGCCATATCCTTTGAGCTGGTTTGTAGATACAGAAACCCACACCAGGTGGAAGAAGTTAACTACATGATGACCAGACTGCAGCCATGACAGAAGCTGCCACAATTCCGAGAACAGGCCTCAAAGAAATGGGAACAAAGTCACCCTGGAACTGAAGACTAACTGTACTTGAAACAATCACGATGACGCTGGTCCGACCATTTTCAGGATGACTGTGAGAGCTGACTGTGCCGTTTCTACATGCAGCCCCCTCCCTGCATCTGTACACCCTTAAAGCTCCTGTTTAAAAGCTCCTGCCCACTGATTGTCAGTGTGGGGAGACAGCCTTTGGACACGAGTCTGCTGCCCTGCCCCCCACCCCGGGCTGCCCACCTCGGAAGTAAAGCAAACTTTCTTTTCCACCAACCTTGCCTCTTTATTGGCTTTCAAGCGGCGAGCAGCCTGACCCCACGTTTGGTAACATAAGTGCACATTTACATTCTGAGGTGGAGAAATTACATTTCTTGTAATAGTGTTAACTAGGATAACAATCCTCCAGTTTCAAAATATCCCAAGCGCTGGATGAAATATGATGAGAAACATTTCACAGGTGGGGCTGAACCCCTCCAAAAGTCAATGGAATTCTCAGAGGCCAGAAAACAAACAAACAGAAAACAAGAGAGGGGCGAGTGTGTTAAAGTTCTGGTTGCTTTGTGGAGCAAGCGGGGACAGTTCTCACCGGTAGCACATAAAGGAAACAGTTCCTCATGACTGTGAATCAGCAGACACACTGGGCAGCCCAGTGTGTCAAGCCCATCACTAAAGTGATGTTGTAAAAGAATCAAGATTGCACTCTTAGAGCACTGAGCTAAATCATCTGGTCCAAGGTGGGCCAGGCATCTGCCATGGAAGCTTCCCTGAAGACAACATGCATGGAGGGGGCTCTGAGGGGCTCCCATTTGCTCTCCCACCCTCTCCTGAGTTAGGGAGGTGAACTTCAGGTCATGTTTTTCTATTTCTGGAAAATACTTTTCTATTATCTAGAAAATTTTTATATACATATGTATAGTATTGAGTATTTAAAATATTCAGAAATTATATTATGCTACGTGTAACAATCTACAATGTGTGGTTTTCACTCAGCATTATGTTTGGGATCTCTGTCCATGTTGCATCACATACGCATGGCTTTTTCATTTAAAGTTCTACTGCATTCCATCTGAATTATCTATTCCACTACTGATGGATGTTTGGGTTGTTTATAATACAGTTTCATGAATGCTGGTGTAAGCATTCTCAAACAGTCTTCTGGAACACAAGTACAATAGTTTCTATAGGTTATATACTTAGAAATGGTGTTGTTGAGTAGTAAATTGTGTCCCTTATAAAAATTACTGATCTATTGCCAAGTTGTTCTTAAAAGTGGTTGCAGCAACTCAGTTGCTTCCAGAAGTGTACACTGTTATCATCACTGTGTGAGGTCAGACCTTTTGATCCACTGATTCGAGGAGTATGAAATTGTATTCTGTAGTTACTTTAGTAGGTGATGCTTTGGGTTGCTACTTGAAGTTGAACGCTACTTGAAGTTTTTCGTATTGGGTTTCTACTTTTTTGTTTATATATTTGAAACAGCTCATATTTTCTAACTCGTTTGTGAACAGTTTTTTTGGCCACGCTGCACGGCTTTCAGGATCTAAGTCCCCGACAGGGGATTGAACCTGGGCCACGGCAGTGAAAGCGCTGAGTCCTAACCACTGGACTACCAGGAAATTCCCATTTGTGGACATTTTTATCTGTTCTGAATACTGTTTCCTACCTGTGTATGCATTACAAATAACTATTTGTATTCTGTCACTTGTTTATATTACGTTATGTTATCCCTGAATTGATGCTTTTCATTTGGATGAATTTTTTTTTTTTTTTTTTTGTGGTGTGTTGTACTTTTTCTTTATTAATGGTTTGGTGCAGCATAGCAGAATGGTTAGAATCTTTGTCTCTGGAGCCAGACTGCCTGAGATGGAAGCTGGGTTGCCGCTTTGCCATCCTATCCTGTCCTGTCCACGTTATCTTATCACATTGCATTTATGAAGACCTTCAGGACAGTGTTGAACAGTAGCGGTGGTTGAAGGAGGTGGGTCAGTGGAGATCCTTGTGAAGTGGCAGCATTGTCTTGATTGGGAATTAAGAAATTCTTTTTTAGTTTGCCCTGTGTAGCAGGCATTGAGGATGGCTTTTGTTGCTGATGCCTCATCCTCGTAGGGGCTTTGGTCAAGTGATCATTTGCTCGGAGTGGTGATACGATACATCAGGATAGTCAGAAATGCTGAAAACTATTTTAGGTCCACCACTAATTTGCTGTTTTGACTTCATATGTTTTTAAGTTTCCATTTTATTTTCTGATGTCCCTTACTAGACTCATGAGGATAATGCAGGTCAATAATACTGTTCCAAAAGTCTGAAATAGTATCTGGCATATTACGGGTACTTATTGAATGATGGAATTAATGATCTTGCTTTATTTACATCTCTGTTCAATGATATCTGTAAAATGGGGTCACTGGAACTTGCTGTAGCTCCCACAGTGAGTTGGGAAGATTAAATCAGATGTGCTTTGAAAAGCTACCCAGAGTTTATGATGACCATAGGTCTTGGTGGATAACAGTAGACAAGGAAGCACAAGTGGGTGATACATTTTTCCCACACTAGGAAGTGAATTCTTTAAAAAAAGGAATCTTGTCTGCCTTGTTTATGACTGTGACCCAGGTGCCTAAAATAGTGTCTGGAACTCAGGTATTTATTGAATAAATGGAATACAGTAAAATTTAATCAAGATCTTTATTTGACTCAGAGAAAATAAAGGAGAACATAAAGTTGAATTCAGGGGTTTGATATGAGAACATATATATGAATGAGGGTGTATATGAGAAGAGTGAAAAGGAAAAAAGCAGAAGAAAAAATGGGTAAGAAAACTATAATTGAGAGTAAAGAAGACATTGTCTAGGACTTAAAAAAATCCTAGACTGAAAATGTCAATTTGATGTTTGAGCTTGTGTTACTGAGTGGGATCGATTGAATCTGACTGCATAAAACTGGTCATTAAGATAGTAAGGGAACCACAATTTAACTGTAAATTCTTGCTTTAGTATTTTTAAGTCTGTGAAGAAAGATAAGAGACAAGAGTGCAGATCTCTGACCTTTTGCATTCTTTGGAAGTGCTTTAAGAGCTGGACAGTTGCCTGTGATCTGAAAACATAATAATGTATCCTGAAGAACTTTGAATTTATAATTGGGTTTTGTCCATCATAACATTCTCTGTATTCTCATAAAAGTAGTTTTTAGTGGGCATCTGCTGGTTTTGCTTACCCTGCATCTATTTCCATTTTTTTCTCCCAATAGCATCCCACTTTGTTTTGGGGAGTAACTTCCCAGCCTTGTTCATTTGATTTGTGTTAGGATGGACTACTCTTCCATCTCCTGGAATGGCCATGTGACCCAGGGCAATCAACATAGACAATTTTTCTGGTCTTGCTTGATTCAGAGATGGAGCACAAAGACCAAGACAGGCAAAGACACTCACTCTTGGAACTTTGAGTCTAACTGTTGGGAGAGAGAAGTCATTCTTTAACTAGGGCTTCTGCATTGACCCAAAGAAGAGAACCTACCCAAGAGAAGCCAACCCAAAGGAAATGAAGCTAATAGAAACTGAGGTCTGAAGATAATGTTTGAGCATCTGAATCCATTCTTCTTTGAAGCTTCTCTAGCCTAGCCATTTCACTTAGGTCAGCCAGTACATTCTCTACTTCATTTAATTTGAGTATGAGTTCCCTTGCAATTCAAAAGGGTCTTGATTAATACATTTTGATTAAAAAAAACTTTTCCGTGGAATTGAGTCTTGAGAGCAAAGCCCTCAGACCTAGATTGGTGAAAGTCAGGAGTATATTGGGACTTTCCTGATGGCCCAGTGGTTAAGACTCCACGCTTCCACTGCAGGGGTTGCGGGTTCCATGCCTGATGGAGGACTAAGATCCCCTATGACTCATGGTGCGGCCAAAAAAAAAAAGAGTATATGTGTATATGTCATACACCATATTCTAGGTAATTAGTTATTGAAAACATATCTTTAGAAACTTAACCTCTCATCAGTGTTTGTACCTCTATAGCTAGAGGTGGTCGAATTAGATGATCTCAAGCTTATTTCTAGGTCAAAGTGTAAAAGTCTGAGACAGCTTTTCTTGCAATGACCTTATGATCTCTCTTGTATTTGCTAACAGCTCCTGATGACCAAGACTAACTCTTACCATTTTCCAGAGTATACCCTGCCATTCATCCCCCTTTCTTATTTCTGCTTATGTTTCCTAGTGCCCCATAACACAAGAAGGCACTGCAGCTGCAGTAATGGTGATGAAAATAGCTATCATTTTGAATCCCCACAATACCAAGGACTTCATATATGTCATTTCACTTAATCTTCTGAAGAACTTAATGACATGGGAATTAATATGAAATATATAATCACTGATCCACCATGAGACTCTTGGGGTTATTCAGTTTAACTTCACCTCACCTACCCACCAAGTGCAGATAGGAATAATTTCTCCATCATCACCCTAATTAATGTCCAGAGTCTTGTTACCAGTTGAGGGGCTTACAGTTTCGCTAAGGAGTTGAGAGGTGTATTCATGGGGTGTCACTGGGCCAATCAGGTGAAATCTACCAAGTCTTTTTCTATAAATAAGCATCATTCCTTCTGGGTGTTTAGAGGTAATGTTCTGTTCTTTTGGCTTTCAGGGAAGATCAGTTGGTAAGTTCTTCCTTCAGCAATAGCTGGACCATTAGCAATGAGAGTGCTAACTCATCTCTCACATGACCCTCTGGTCTATATGAGCTGTGCCACTTCAAGTGATCCTTCTATGAGTTTGCCTATCTGGATCTTCCTGAGTAGATGGTCTTTGATCTTTTATGGAAGTTGTCCCTAGGATCAGAATCTAACCTTCCAGAGATTTTTGAAAATTTTATCTAATTCTTCTACTTTCCTTTGATCCCTCTGCTGCCTCTTCCCTTTCCTCCTTCTTCTTCTTACTTTTTTTGGTAAACATTTGTTTCTTGTTCTTTAACAGTTGAAAGGAAGGCATCAAACCCACAATGCAAATTATTAGCAAACCCTCCAAAGTTGCTTTTTCTTCAAAATCATGAATGTAAGCTTGAAACTGTATCAGGAAATGAAAGGAAATTCTTAGAATTGATCTTTCAATTTCATAAAGAAAAAGAGCTAACTTTATTAAACATTGTGTAGAATATGAAACCATTTCAACCCTCATTTTACAGATTAGGAAACTGGGGCTTAGAGAATTTAGGTAATGAGTCTGATCACAGAGTTGTGAAAATGTAGAGTTGTGGGTCAAAGCTCCATAGGACTGAAAACAAAAGCCTGCTATTACCCAATGAGCTTAGAGGAAGTGGGCAGGATGTGGCCCATGATCTATCCTTAGGAAAATGATCCTAGAAAAATGTCACAAATAATGGTTTTTAGGAAAAAATCCGTAAGTCGTAAGTTTGGTCAGATACATAGGTTTCATCCCGCTAGCTGATGAAGACGTAGAGTATGTCAGTTGCTCTACGCTGGATCATGTAGAAATCACGTGGACATGGTATGTCAGTTGCTGTGACATCCCAGGTAACGTTAGAAATGCTTCTCCATTTCTTTACATAAAGAACTAAGAAGTTTCTCTGGGGTGGGGGAGGGAGAGCCATGGGGGGAACTTAAAGTCCATCATGAAGTATTCCTTGCACTACAGTGGTTGTATCAAGGTTGGGAGGGAGAGCTAATGTGAAAAAAGCCAAAATGAAAATAAAAATCTAGTGTGACAAGCTAAAGGTGAATAATTCCCTTGAGATTAATTCTGATTATAATGAAGTTTCAGAGACATCAAAAATCCAAGAATGACAGGATGACCTGGATTAAAATCTATTTATGAGGGGAAAAAGTAGAGGTCTTAGCTGACAACAAGTACTGCTTATATAACGCTTGGATGATGCAATCCTAGGTTAAGCCTTGAGCCACTGCATACAGTATTGTCAGGTTATATCTAGAATGTAGGCTTCTATCTTAAGGCAGTTAAGAAGGTGAGACAGTTCTAAAATTCTAGGCTGGCTTTATCTAAGGAAGACCAGGGAATGTTGCTCAGAGACACGAAGACCAAGGTAAACCATGTTTTCTCTCTCTAGCCTGTTAATAGTTCAAACTTTACATATCGTAAATGGAACTGGTAATTTTCCTCATATTTGCTTTTTCTTCAGTATTCTCTATCAAGTGGTAAAGGGAATACCACTAAGATGAAAAGAGATAAGTGTCACTTAGCTGTGAGCCTGGCACATAGCAAGCTCTCAATGAATAGTGGCTTGGAATTATAACGATTACTACAGATCACTTCATTTAATCCTTCTGAGAACCTTCTGAAGTAAGTACTACTTTTAACCAACATTTTTAGATGAGAAAGCTGAGTGTCACTGAAGTTAGATGGTTGAGCCAAGACAACACAGTTTGTAGGCTTCAGAGGAGGAGGCAAACTAAGGTCTCTCTGAACTTGGAGAGAGCTTATACTGTTAACCAGTAATCTCTCTTGCCTCTCAAGAGCATCTAATATGATTGGATAATGATGATGAAGTGGGACTAGGTTATGATGTCCACATTCTCTTTTAACTGATTCTGAAAGGCTTACTTTCCTTTGGGTCTTAAATGTTCCCGTACCACTCCTTTGTACTTTGAATGTTCTCAACTAGACAGAGAAGAAACTGTATTAGCTATTAAATTGAATACATGGCCATACACTATTTTCTGAATGAGCTTTTTAACACTTCAAAGACTTGAAGTACAGTTTAATGGTATTTCAGTTGTCACTGGAATTAACAGTTGAGTGCTGTTGTGTGCTGGGTTTTGTCCCCCCTTCGGCTGATATTTAGAGAAATAATTATTCTCCTTGAGGCTTGCAAGGATGTGTGTACTGTGAAACAAACAATAAAGACAGACCTCTTGAGGTGTGCCATGGATTATTTATTTCCCCTTAATATTCCTCTCTAAGAACAACTCACTGCCTATATTTTTGATCTGCTCTTTTTCCTTAATAGAAAGGTAAAGAGACCTTAGATCTAACTCTCCCAAATTTATATCATCACTAAATCACACAGTAAACAACCCCCGAATCTTCTAGTCCTTAACATTGCCAACACAGGGGAGCAAAGGCAGAGTTAGCCTTTGCTGGACACTGATTAAACACATCCAAAGTGGTAGCTTTCCTAAGAGGCTCATGGGGTGGACTGAGCAGACTCACAATTGCCCTGTGAGGAATTTATTCTTCTATGTCCCCTCCTTTGTCTATACCAAGGAGTAGACATCTTTCCCCTGCTTAAAATTTTCAAGTTTTTATTGCCTGTATTTTGCCCTTTGAGATATGCTGGTTGTTGGCCTGATCTCCCAGTTAAAGCAGCATATCTCCTGCTTTCTTCTCTGTTATCACATGTGTTGGGTAACCGTTATGTGCTAGGTTAATGCAGGGGAGCTCCTCCTACTCCTGAGGAATAGACAGACCAGTTTTCTCCCGTATTATTCAACACAACTCCTGGTGTGAGGCATTCAGGAGATGCTTAATAGACATTTGTTAACTTGAAATGCCTAAGAATGAGGCAAGAAGAAGATGAAGCCCTGGCTCCCTCCCAAAAATAACCATGAGAAGCTTTCTGAATTAACCCCACCTGTGGCCTATGGCGCATGAGTAGCAGCAGTTGTAACCCTTTCGACATTAAGAATATTTGTTGTGTTATGAGAGCCATGACCAGACAGGAAAGAAATGGGTGACAGGAAGTGCTCTATAAGACAGGAAGGGGTTGTGGGGTTTGTGGGAACTGTAGAGGGTATGCTACATCTAAAGGTATCCGAATTCCAGTCTCTGAAAACAAAACAAAACAAGAAAGCAACCACAGACCTATAGGCTGTTAGTTGTTGGGCTCTGATTAAAAAGAAACTGGGGCAAGTTCAGAGAAAAGCATCGTGAGTATCAGGGGTTCAATTATGTCTTAGGAGGAGTAGTTGGAGCTGGATACTTTTTCTACATAAAGAGAACTCAAATGGAAGATAAAATTTTCTTCAGATATCTGAAGGACTGACCAGAGTGGAATAGGACTCAGTGTCTGAGGCCAGTGCTTGGAATTCAGAAGAGATTTTGCTTGAATAAGTTTTCTTGAGATTTTGAATGAATTCTGATGAGTAAAGAGTTCCCATCACCAAAAGTGTTCAGGTTTATCTTGAAAAACTTATAGCTGGCACATTGAAGAGGGGTTTAATTTGAGGATATTTATGATCTTTAACCAATTTTGCTACTTTATGATTCCTTGAAGGTCAAGGTGCAGAGAGACATTCTGGGTGCGTGGATAGGGTGAGCATGCTTTCACACACAGTTCCTTGCAGATGGAGTAGGTGGGCTATCTGTCCACTGTGCCAAAGTGCCCTGGAATTGGATATGTACCAAACGGAAGTATAGATAGACCTCTTCAGTCTCAGGCATTTGTCAAATCCCAGCCTTAAGGTGCATAGACCACTGAAAGAATATTATGTGCTTAATATTTAACAGTAGTCAGCAATGACAAATATTAAGAAAAACTTTCACTTTACTATTAAATAAACAATAGCTTTACGTCTAGAGAATAAAGAAATTAGTAGGATATTTGTCTAGTAAATTAGTTATATGTCATAGCATAAGAAATTATCCCAGACCTTTGTGGCTGGAAACAGCAATAATCATTTATGATCTCACGGCTTCTGTGGATCTGGAATCTGGGAGTGGCTTAGCTAGGCAGTTCTGTCTCACAGGGTCTCACGATATCATAGTCGAGATGTCTGCCAGGGCTGTAGCCGTCAAGGCTTAACTGAGTCTGGAGGATCTGCTTCTGTGGTTTACTCACATGGCTGGCAAGTTGGTGCTAGCTATTGGTGAGAAGCCTGAGTTTCTTCCCAGCTGAGATTCTCCAGAGGGCTCCTTGAGTGGCCTCATAGTATGGCAGTTGGGTTTCCCCAGAGTGAATGTTCCGAGACAAAGCAAGGCAGAAGCCACAATGTCTTTATTGAAGTTGGAGGTCACACTTCATTTTTGCAATATTTTATTGGTTTCACAGGCCAGTCCTATTCATTGTGGGAAGAGACTACACAGGGCATAAATATAAGGAGGCAAGAAACACTGAGGACTGTCTCAGAGTCTGGCTATAATATGTCATCAGCCCTACATTTGTGGATTCATGTCTCAAATATTCCTCCAAGTTTGAAATATCTTAGTCAAGGACAACTTCATAATAATTCTATATTTTAGGGTTTTTGACTTTTATTTTTTCATTTATTCTTTATAAAGTGTTTTGAAGGACAGCTTGACAACATTCCATCCTAGATCTCTTGGATTGTAATTCCTCACAAAATCTTTTGTACTTGACTACTAGGGGCAAATGGATTGGGAAAAACTCGTAAGACCAGATATTGAACAACCTAATATTATTGGTTGAAACTTGGACTTGTTTGAAAATTTTAATTAAGGGTTAAACATTTTCAGTTCTTATACTTACTGGTATGTAATTAGAAATATATGTAAAAGGCATGGAAATTCATGTCATCCAACATTGGTTACTGATATTTAATATACTGCTCAAATCCTGGCCAACTCTACTAGTTTTTTAGTAAGAGAGTCATAAAAGGAAGATTATATTGAGTCCATTCCATCAGCTTTTTTTTTTTTTTTTTTTGCCGTACTCGGGCCTCTCACTGTTGTGGCCTCTCCCGTTGCGGAGCACAGGCTCCGGACGCGCAGGCTCAGCGACCATGGCTCATGGGCCCAGCTGCTCCGCGGTATGTGGGATCTTCCCAGACCGGGGCACGAACCCGTGTCCCCTGCATCGGCAGGCGGACTCTCAACCACTGTGCCACCACGGAAGCCCTCCATCAGCTTTTTGATGAGCTTACTAAAGCTATCAAAGAATTGCTGTGTCAGAATGTATCACTTTTAAAAAATGGGCACTTGGATGAGGTATTTTTGTTTTCCTGGTTACAATTTTACAGCACTGTCAGTTGCTGATTTTTCCCCCTCTACCACAGATTGTTATAGTATTTAACGTTTATGTGTTCTCTCTCAGTACCAACTGGGGCCATGGCCAAAATTCTGATTGGGAGTGGGTGGTGGGATTGGAAACTATATATATGATGGCTGAACAGCTGTGATAATCTATGTTTTTTGAGGCAATAATCATGAATAATGCAACTTTAGCTATTAAAATAGAATGAGGGGATAATATCTTACTGGGTGGGAATTTTAAGGCAAAGTAGTCATTTTAGAGTTATAATGATAATACCTATGGCTAGGTGTCAACATGATTACTCACTGTGCACTCAGTTTGAGGATGAAAATGTAACATCTTTAACCCCTGAAGGACAGGTAACAGGAAATCCATATGATGTTGTCTCCTCTGAGAAGTCTTTCCCTGTCCTCTTCCCCTAAATTGGGTCAATGCTCTTGCGGAGTGCCCCCAGAGCTCCCTGTATTTATCCACTGTTAGCAATTGTTGTGACTCATTGACTCATTGATATCTCTCACAAGAATGTTAATTCAGTGAAGCAGGGTTACTATTTAATTCCCAGCACTGAGAATATAGGTGTGTTAGTCAGTAGACCTTTGGCAGAAAGTGAGGGAAAAGTAACTCAGGTAGTCTTGCCCATAAAAAGTAATTTATTGCTCGGTATAACTGAAAAGTCTTTTGGTATATGGCTTCAGGCGTGATTAGGCCCAAGTACTCAAAAATATATGTGTCTCCGTCTTGAACCTTTTTTCCTTAGTCCTTGTATTAATTTCAGACAACTTCTTACTTTGGGGTATCAAGATGGTGACCAGGAAGCCTCATGCTTCAAGAGAAGAGAGTTTCTCTTCCTCAGTTATTCCAGCCTAAGTACCAGGTGCCAAAACAATTTGCTTTGATGAATCCATCTATGGTCACATGTTCTGAGCAATTCACTGTTGTTGGAAGGACAGAAATCTAGTAATTGATATGAACTGTCTACAAACAATGACCTGCCAAGCATGTGGAACTTGAAGGTTTTGACTAGCCACTTGGTTTAGGTAAAAAGAGAGAAAAAAGAAGACATACTGACCAGGAAAGCTATAGGAGCAAAGACAAAGAAAGGATCATGGATGTTGAAAAACTAAAGGGGCAAGTAACTGATGGAAGTAGGATTTGAACCCCAGTTTTCTGAACATGAATAACACTTACCCTACCATTATGCAACACTGCTCTCTTATGAATGCTATCCTGTAAATGCTTTTTTATGCTATTTTTTTATACCTTTATGTACTAATGCAATTTCAAGCATTGGGTAGGGTAAGAGATCTCCAAACCATCTGGAGAAGGCAGAAGGAGTTGATGTTTTTAGCACTCCATATATTGGGTGAGCAGATTTTACCCACCTGGGTGATAAAGTTAGGTATAACTCTAAAGCTGCTAAAGTAACAAAAGAAAGATAACAAGTGACTCAAATGTGATTTCTGAAAATAGAAAGCAGATATATTAATCTATAAAGGCAGTGATTTTCCGGAAATGGATCTCAAAGCAGAAACTAACTTAGGGTTCTTACACAAAGGATACTGAGACAAAGTAGCATGTCATTGTTTAATCCATAGTTGTTCAGAGATCGAAATGTTATTGGTTGGTTCATTGGCTACACTGTATCCGCAAAGGAGATAAGTAGTAGGCATTTCCCATTTCACTTTCATTAAGTGATCATATGCCTTCAACACCTCACCTTCTTAGTTGCTGGTGTTCTTTTTATCCTCCCCAAACAGACACTCACATAATGTTCATACATGTGCAAAAGCAGAGCATCCAACTCCCCAGACATGTGAAATATTACATGACGCCTGATGTGTATACAAAGAGTACTTTGTGCAGGTGTCTTTGCACTGAGGTCATTTTCTCTGTTAGAATTTTAAATGCATGCAAAATATCATTAAGTAGTTCAGAATATGATTTATTATTAATTGCCACTAAGATTTACTGGAAATCTTATTATGTGTCAGGTCCTGGTGCCAAGCACTTTATAAGTGCAATCTAATTTAACTGACCAGTATTTGTACAGATTAATAGTGATCTGGATAGAGTAGAGGCAAAATTTATTTAGCTCCTTCCTTGGAATTCACATTAGGAGAAAGGTTATTACTTCCTTCTCTCCCTGAGAATTAAAATAAGTGGCCAGGACATTGGTGTCTATTTCTTCCCCAGACCCATATCATTCAGGACCTGTCTGCAACCATGAGCGAGGTGGCTGTGAGTTTCTGTCCCAGCCAGATGTTTCAGGCTACACTTGGAGGCAAACAAATGTGTCCAGTGGAATAGTCACCACTTGTACTGGTGACCTTGTCTTTGGCACATGAAAATAGCCTCACTGAGCAGTTAGGAAATGCCTAGGCTGTTCTCTGATTCAGATGGGGGATCAGGACCCTCTTTTAACACAATGGTTTAAAAAGTGAACAAATAAATTTTGTTCATACTTTAGTCCCAAGATAAAAAGACAAATACTCAAAGTTTCTAAATCATGAATATTTAGGCAATAAGTGAGAATGAATTCCCTAATGCAACCAGAAATTATGGTCAAATTTGGAACATGAAGTTTTCACTTGGTGAATAATTCTTATACTAAAACACAAGTTCCCATTTCCCAACTGCTAGTGAGACCTCAGTACTATAACCATCCTTAATTTGTGTATATTTTTGTGGTTTAATTTTAGTTAGGTACTATTGTATAGGTTTTGTCTTAATGTTGACACTCTAGCCTCAGTTGACATAATTTTCATTATCGTATTTGGTCAGATGTATTTCTGGCTACGTTACATAAATGCTAGACCTTTGAGTATAGAGAGATGGAGTGCTAAATGTTCATCAAACAAAAGAAGTTAAAAAATGACCAAAGAACTACCAGTCTGGGAATTTCACCTAGAAGCATAATGATCCACTTCTATGACTTGGCTTGCTCCACAGGAAGGGAGAATTGCTTCTGGCCAGCTGTTGCTTCTGCAGTATCTTGGCTGTATCTGGCAGGAGGAAATGCTTTTCCTTCCCTCAGGCAGAAAAGAATTTGGAATTTGGGGAAGCATTGAGGAAAATGTCAAGTTTGATGGGAAAGGGCATTTGTAACAGCTGGTGAATGCTACTTTTGCTCTTATGAATCACTGGCTATTTCATATTCTAGAAAGCATTTTTATTTTTATAAAAATCTCTGGAGTTTGCATAGAAGTACTGGTCTTTGTTATTTAAAAATTCAGATATTAAGATAAGCCCTACTGACCTCAGTGTTTGTTGCAGGTAATAATTTTCAACTTTCTTAGATAAGGTGGAAAGAATGTGTCACTTAGCTAGTAAGTGAACCTAACTAACTGCCCAGCATCAAAATCTCAGTGAGACTTTGATATCTTTGATGTTTCTTATATTTAGTAACATTTATCAATTGATTAAAATTGATAATAATAGCAACTTAATTTCTTTGGGAAAATGGCTACCAACTGAAGGTGAATTTGAAGAAAGTTGAAAAGTGTGTTATTGGTGGGGTGAAGCCATGAAGAGGAAGCATGTGTTTCTTGATGTGATTGAAAAAGAAGTAGTCAACCTGTATTTATCAGCTTAAGCATTTGCGGTGGTCTCATTATATATTTCTTTATCAGTGTCAGGACATAAATGTCATTTAACGTGTGTGCTTTAGTAGGCAGTTTTCTTTTAGTGTAAATAACAACATAGTTAGAAATATAATCACTATTCGGGATGGGACAAAATGAATAAAAAAATGACTTAGTCTTCAATGATCCTCATCTTCTAAATAATTACCAAATCTGCACTGGCATCTTGCCCAGCCCTGACAGTTTGTATTTTCCTTTAAAAAGGAAAAAAAGAGGGGAAAACCAGCATAGTGCAGGTCAAAGGTCAACCCTGCATTTATTGATGAAGAAAGAAACGCAGAGGTGACATCATTGAAAATGATGGAGTAAGGCCTTCCAAAAGTTCCCTCCTTCATAAAAGTAATGAGAAAACTTGTTACATTGTCTGAATCAACTTTTTCAGAACTTTGGAAGTTATTAAAGGCTTGTAGCAATCTGAGGAGTGTTCATTCAAGAAAAACAGGTGAATCTTCAACAGAAGAGTGAGCTTTGTTGCATTTGCTCTGTTCCCATCTCCCTCCTGGGAGCTCCACAGTAGCATTGAAAAGCAACAGATCACAATCATGGTGAAAGAATGGGAAGACAGAATGTGGTTGGAGCTTCTTCGAAGCCACATTCCCAGAGAACTGTTGTTATTTCACCTGTTTGATGGTTCTGGAGGAAACCCCACTTGCAAAGCTGTCTTTATTTGACCTAACTTACAGCTCACTAAGTGAAGAAAGCCTTTTCCCTGGGAACTTTTGTCAAAAATATGTAGAGGCAAATGTTTAACTTTATGGCTGTCTGAGGCAGTGGTCAACAATGGGGCAAACAATAGGCTAACCAAAAAGCTTAGAAGGAAAAGCTGGGGAATGAGAAGTCTATAAAGGCTCTGAAAAATTCCTGCATATCTCTTGGAATTTAGAAAATCATGAACATGTGTAGGGCTGCGCACATGCCCAGGGCTGTGTGAATGCATAGGAAGGACCTGAGATCTATGTCCTAAGCTCTCACCTCTGGTTCACCTTCAGTTTCTATATAAGCATGAAGGAAAGACTAAGGTAAAGTTTTCAGCTGGCTGGCTGAGTGTTAAGGTATGTCCCAACATGCACACTGAGCTTCTTAACGAAGACTGAGATGCCTGTTGGTTTCAAGAGTTTAAAGAAATTTCTGTTTAATAATTAGCAACTACTAAGCTAACTGAGCAGGTATTTCATTTACCAAATAGAAAACAGAATGTAGATTTTACAGAATTAGTCCAGAAAAGTCACTAAACAAACAACAGTTAGCAACAATAACAAACCCTAGGGAGGAGGGAAAGTATAATTTTCAGAGCTTCCACATATGTCCCATTTTCAGCAAAAATTATGAGACATGAAAAGAAACAAGAATGGATAGCCAAAATACAGGAAATAAACAATTGATAGAAACTGTCCCTGAGGAAGCCCAGATGGTGGACTAAGTAGAAAAGATTTTAAATCAGCTATTTTAAATTTATTCAAAACAACTAAAGAAAATCATGTTTGTGAAATCAAAGAAAATATGAGAACAATCTTTCACCAAATAGAGACTACCAATAAATATATAAAAGTTATATTAAAAGAGCCAAATAGAAATTCTGGAGTCAAAAAGTACAACTGAAATTTAAAAACTTACCAGAAGGGTTCAACAGCAGATTTGATAAGGTGGAAGAAAGAATCATTGAACTTAAAGATAGGTTAATTGAGAATGATTTGAGGAACAGAAAGAAAAAGGAAGGAAGAAAAATGAACAGAGCCTTAGAGACTGGTGGTATATTCAAGTGTATGAACACACACACAATCCCAGGAGAGAAAGGAGCAAAATGAATAGAAAGAATATCTGAAGAAATAATGGCTGAAACGTCCCAAATTTGATGAAAAACCTTTATCCACACATCTGAGAAGCTGAGTGAGCTCCAGGTAGGATAACCTCAAAGAGGATCACACCTAGACAAAACATAATCGAACTGTTCAAAGGCAAAAACAAAGAGAGAGTCTTGAGCAGCAAGAGAGAATTGACTCTCATCACTTACAGGATTAACCACTGATTTCTCATCAGAAACCATGGACGCCAGAGGCAGTAGCGTGATATATTCACTGTGTTCAGAGAATAAGACTGTCAACCAATAAATCCATTAAAGCTATCCTTCAAAAATAAAGGAGAAATTAAGTCACTCTGACATAAACAAAAATCGAGAGAATGTTGTGTGCAAAAATTAAGTGTATCAAAGACCTAAATGTAAGGGCAAAAGCTATAAAACTGTTAGAAGGAAACACAGGTCTAAAGCTTTATGACCTTGTGTTAGGCAATGGTTTCTTAGCAATGATACCTAAAGTGCAAGGAACCAAAAAAAGAATATTAAAGGAAACCATCAAGAAAGTAAAAATAGGGACTTCCCTGGTGGTACTGTGGTTAAGAATCTGCTTGCCAATGCAGGGGACATGGGTTCGAGCCCTGGTCCAGGAAGATCCCACGTGCTGTGGAGAAACTAAGCCCATGAACCACGACTACTGAGCCTGCGCTCTAGAGCCCACAAGCCACAACTACTAAGCCTGTGTGCCACAACTACTGAGCCTGTGTGCCACAACTACTGAAGCCCGCACGCCTAGAGCCCATGCTCCACAACAGGAGAAGCCACCACAATGAGAAGCCCATGCACCCCAACGAAGAGTAGCGCCCACTCGCCGCAACTAGAGAAAGCCCGCCTGCAGCAACGAAGAACCAACGCAGCCATAAATAAATTAATTAATTTTAAAAATGAGATTGATTTCTAAAAAAAAAAAGTAAAAAGATAACCCCCAGAATTGAAGAAAATATTTGCATGCACGCACACACACACACACACACACACACACACACACACACACACAATGGATAATATACCCTTTTCTGATATATGATGTAATATAATTTTTGTATATGGTATGAGGTAGTCTCCAACTTCATTATTTTGCATGTGGATATCCAGTTGCCCCAGTACCATTCATCGAAAAGACTCTTCTTTCCCGATTGAATTATCTTGGCAACCTTGTTGAAAATCAATTGATCAGACATTTGTGGGTTTATTTCTGGACTCCTAATTCTTTCCCCTTGATCTATATGTATGTCTTTATGCCATTACCACATAGTCTTGATTACTGTAGCTTAATATTAAGTTTTGAAATTGAACTTCAGAGGCATTTAAGATGTGGACTTGAGAGAAGTGATCATCAGTTTAACAGGCAGCTGAAACAAAGACACATTATAATCTTTATGTTCAGTGCCCCAGCTGGGGTATTTCCAGAACTGCATTTTGCCACTTGGGTCCATGTCAGGACATACAGCCAGAATGCTAGTTTATATGACAGATTGCACAAAGAAACACCACGTGGGAGTGTGGCATTTCTGAAACTTGAGTCACAAAGTACCACTGCAATATTTTTTGCTATAGCCACTTACCTACTATTTTCTCATTTTTTTCTAACAATTGATTCATGTTAAATGACTAATTGTTTTAAATGACAGCTCTATGTTAAGCACATCATAAGAAGTGTTATCTGTGAAATTGTGGGCTTTAAGTGCTGGTAATATTTCTTCTAACACACATTAAAATAAATACATAATTATTAAAAATAAAGTTTGTACACTTAACATGTAAAAAAATTTTAGGAGCCATAAGGCCTACGAAAAATCTATTTTGGGAGATACTGCTGTTTGGAGCGAGCCTTCCTTTTATGAGGAGTTACTTCTAGTTTCTGTTTCTAGTTTCTGTTATATTAGTTTTGTCATCCTTGGTGAGCAAGGCAAATTCAGTGACCTTATCTGAAAAATGTGAGCAAAATATTTTACCCCAATATTAGCCATCATTTACCGAGGACCTCCTGGAAGCCATGATCTTGGGATGGCCTACCAGAAATTACGTGGTCAGTTTGTCCATTACCTACTGTCGTGGATTGAATTGTTTCGCCCGAGAGATATGTTGTTGTCCTAACCCCTAATACTTGTTAATGTGACCTTATTTGGAAATAGGCTCTCTTCAGATATAATGAAGTCAAGATAAGGTCATACTGGATTGGGGTGAGCCCTAAATCCAATGACTGGTGTTCTTATAAGATGAGAGAAATTTGGACGCAGAAACACATTGTGAGAATGCCGTGTGACAGTGGAGGTAGAGATTTGAGTGATGGGTCTATAAACTGAGTAACACTGAGGATTGCTGTTAACCACCAGAAGCTAGGAGAGTCAAGGAAGGACCCTTTAACTACAGCCTTTGGAGGGAGCATGGCCCTATGGACACCTGGATTTCAGTCTTCTAGCCTCCAGACAATAAGCGGATACAGTTCTTTGTTTTAAGCCACCCAGTTTGTAGTAATTTATTATAGAGCCCTAGGGAAATAATACACCTACCTTTTCTTTTCTAGGTGAACTGGATGAGGGCAAGTGTTTCTCATTTTTCTCACTGCTAATCCTCAGATTCTGGAACAGTTTCTCATATATAGCAAATACTCAATTCCTTTTTTAAATTTTTTGATTGAATTAATAAGACTTGTTAACAATCCTGAGAGTTATACATTTATTGTATTATTGAATAAATCAAGCCTAGGAGAGTTCAAGAAACATGTCTAGGTTTACACAACTAGTAAATAGTGAGCCAGGATTCAAATTTAGATAATCTAATTCCACAGTCTGGCCTTTTCACCTTTCTCTGCTACTACAAAATATAGACCTGCTGGAACCAAATGATCTCTTGAAGTCCCTTGAAGCTGAGCGTCGAGGGGGTCTATGATAACATACAAGCTTTTTAGAGATCATTGCTAAATATCAAGTCATTGCTTGTAAAGGTATTTATTGAGGTTTTAGCAAAATTGGGATTCCTAGAGAGAAAAGTAATAATAACTAGTTTTCATTTTTTAAATTCAATAAGTAGTGAGTGCTTACTATGTGCCAGAACCCATACATATTTTACTTGACAGATCACTTCATTTACTTTTCACAGTAGTGGTGCAAGTTGAAATGATTATCATTTCCATTTTACACATGAAGAAACTGGAACAAAGTCATGCAGCTTGCTGAACATCACAGCTTGGAAGTAGCCAAACCTAGATTCAATCCAGACTTTGAAACTACAAATTTCTATTGCCTAAAATGCTTGTACCCTCCCCTTAGCTGTTCCACCCTTTCTACAAGTCCTAGTTCAGCATCTTGCTGCCCAGGAAACTTCTCTTTCCTGTTTCACATCTTGTGGTATATTTGTCCTCTGTACCACTCTTGTGTCCCTTCCATTTACTTTGGTGGGTACCTGGTCCACCTCTACAGCTACATTCTTAGCCTCCCACACTTACAAACAGCAGATACATAATCCATGTGGCTTGAGTTGGCGATATAAATGGTGGCAAAGAAGGAGCTGTGTGGATACCTGAGACACATTGTCCAAATTTGCCTGGATGACCACATTCTGAACTGGTTCAGACTACCATGTTGCCTCTGACCCTTTCAAAGTTTTTAATCTCTTGCATTAAAATCTCTTGGGGTGCATGTTAAAAATTCATTTTTGTGGGCTTCACTTCAGACTTATTGAATCAGAGTATCTTAGGGTGGGATCTTCCCAAACTCAGCATATATTATTGCAATGCCTACAGTGTCTTCTCCCCTAGTTCAATGAGTTCACTAGAAAAATTCTTTTTGTGTTGTGGGTGTTAGCTTAGATGTCTAAGAATGTCTCTTTTCACCCCAGGCTAAAGGTGAGAAGCTCCTGCATTGTGTTCCCATTGAGCTCTTTGGTATTTAGCACTTTAAATGCTCTAATATGCTTGTATATTTACTTGTAAGTCTCCCTTTGGCATTTCTGTGAGCTCCTTGGTACCAAGGCCTTTCACTGTCATATCCCAAGTTTTTATCACAGTCCTTGGCATATACAGGTGGTCAATAATAAAATAGACAAATGCACCAATAAAAAGAGATCATGGAATTAATGAGCAATTAGGAACACTTAATTTCTACTCAAATTTCTGCCAAGAACACACAGGGACAGAATGTCTTCTTTATTAACTGTTAGCATGGAGATCACATTTTCCCCCCACACTCAGCCATTTTCTCAGTTGCAAGATTCGAGTTAGAATTGTCATAGAAAAGCAGAAGGAAACCACAAGAGTTGATTGGATTGTTTGTCCTGCTCATCTAGTTTGAGAAGGACATAAATCCAGTAAATTTAGATATTAACGCGACAACAGCCCTAGCCTCCTAAATAGTTCTGGGCAGGCTTGGCATGGCTTCTGTTGAAATGCATGAAGAAACCAGTAATGACAAACACGTAATTTTGCAAATCATAGTATTTCAAATAAAACACACCCTCTTGGCAATCCAGGCTAACTACAAATAAAAGGAGCCAGTGTCTCTTTCTCTTAAAATCTAGGATATTTTCACTTTCTGTCATGTGGCAGGTACTTTATTGTACAGGCATTTAATAAATGCTTATGGACTGGATTTAAGTAGCTAGTAGCCTTCACACTCATGTGTATGGGAAGAAAATAATGCTTTGGGGAAAAAATTTCTTTGTGGTCCACACATTGCACAAGTCTGCCTTTGGAGAGGAGAGAAAAATCTGCTCTGTTCACCCAATCAATGAGCTGGTGGTTTGTAGAAAAATTCTTAGATGACAATAGAAAATATTCTTAGGCTTGGTCTTGAGTTTATCTCTAACTAGCGAGGTGGCCTTAGATAAGACTTTTGACTTCTTTTACGCTTTTATGTCCTTACTTGTCTGAGGAGGAAAATTCCAGCCTTTTTGTTAGCTCATATGTTTATTCTGAGGATTTAATAAGACAATGTGCTAATGAGGGTTTATCTTGTATATAATAAGCAGTCAGTTAAAAAATATCAAGAATAAATAAATAAGTAAATGAACTGATGTTTATGAAAGGGCTCTAGAGATATAGAACTACTCAAAAATATGAAGTTAAAAGATTAGAAATTTCCAAAGAAAATTTTCCAGAAGGACTCAGGCTTCTTCCTACTTAACCAGGATCAGTTAATCTCATCATTTGAGCACCATGCTATGTCAGAGTAAGTCCTGAAGAGGAAGGGCCATAGATTGGATAAGTTTGATAGAAGGAGAAAAGGTAAAGACTTATGGAAGGAAGAAATGATTGGAGCCCAGGTGGAATGTTCCAGAGTGGGCCCATGGATTGCCACACCTTGGGATATGAGGCAACAAAAACCTGGTGGCAATAAGGAAGAAGAGCAGAGAAAAACCTAAGCTGAAAAGCCAGCTTCTTTGTACTACTGTTGAGAAAGTTTCCAACGTACATGAAGAGTTCTGTGCTTTAGGCACTGGGGTCATAAGCTGAATGCGCTGGTTAATATTGAACAATCAGTTCTTCAGAGACAAAAAGGCTTGATTGTAGCTTTAGCTGATTTCCATGGTGTAAATACATCCACTGTGGCTGATTTCAAGCCACCACTGGTTTAACAATAGGCTTGTAAAATTTCTGAAAATTTAATAATCAGCTCTTAGGAGACAATGTGAGCCAACTCTGGCAAAACACTATATAAATTAACTATGGAGTCATGAAAACTTATTATGGAAGGTTTCAAAGAGTAGCGAGAATTGGCTAACAGACTCTCATGTTCCCATTACCTAGTTTCAGTAATGATCAAACCAGGCAAATTCTTTTTTGATCTGTACCCCCCCTGCTCCTTCCATCCCCAAATGAATTATTTTGAAGCCTGTACTACAGTATGTCTGTAACAGGTAAGGGCTCTTTAAAAATATAACCACAGTACAAAAAACACTAACAGCAATTCCTTAACCTCATCAACTATCCAGTCTGTGTTCCAATTTACCTGACTGCATATATACATTTTGGGGGGAGGAGGGGTGTACAGGTGGTTTATTCAAATCAGGATCCAAACAAGAGCTATGCATTGCATTTATTGGATATATCTCTTAAGGCTCTCTTAATCTATAGGTTCCCTGTTTCTTTCCCCACCCCCTGTGTTTTCTTTGCAATTTATCTTCTGGGGAAACCAGGTCACTTGTCTTGTAGTTTTCCACAGTTTGGATTTTGCTGACTGTGCTTCCATGGTATTACTAATGTGTTCTCCTGTCCCCAGTTTTTTTTCTGTAGAGAGGTAATTAGATCCAAATCCTTCATCTGATTTAGGTTCTATGTGTGTGCGGGTGTGTGTGTATGTGCATACACATGGGTCTTTTATGAGGGGACATAATGTGTCTGGTTCTCTCTCTTTTACTGATATTAAGATTGATCAGTGAGTTCAGCCTGAAATGGATGACGTTCAGCGTTGCGAAAAAAACCACCCAAAATCTGAGATAAATATTTTCTTTCTGAGTCTTGAAGATGCCTTTTTACCACAAACATATAAATCAATACATGAGTATAAACAGTTACTAAATCAACCCATCTATTTTATTCATGATCACTTCACATTTGAAAGGTCTTGCTGTGTTTATTTTCTTTGAACTGAATTTGGGGCTTTGACTTGGAAGCCATAAATCCATTTTTTGATGAAATACGACTTAGCTACTAATGCCAGATTGGAAAACATTCCTTGCTAATTTTTCTTCTTAACACTGGTTTGGTAAGTAGTAAGCATTCAGTTTCATTCTGTTCAGAGTAACACACCAAATTCAGCTTCAACATTAGAGAAAGTTTTTTTCTTTAATGTTTAGTTTTTAATGGACAAAGCATTGCCAGGGACATTCAAATCTGCCAGCTTGTACAGGCAGAATTTGAAGGATGCCTAAGGTGTGGGCAGATGAACAAGTTCTATTACCTGGAGTTTAGCTGCTGCATCTAGCTTTCTCTAGCCACTAGTTAGGCCTTAATATACTTAGAAGGTTGCTCTTCTAATTTGAACTGTGTGTGACTTTGGCTGGAGGGGAGTCCTATGTCCCAGTGATAAAAGAACACATAAAACAACTCAATGCCTGATCAGTCTCCCTGGCTGTCAGTGAATCATGTCTAATAGCATCTCTATGCCGTTTGTGCCAATTTGCTTGCAATGGCATCCTTTTTCGTGGGCTTGCTGCTCGGCAGGCCCTGAAGCAATCTATGAATAACTTCCCAACAGATGCTGTTTATGAATTGAAGCAAATGGCTTCCCTGTTTCTCTTTTTTCTCACTTCAATAATTTTCAGTTACATTACGATGAATATTTATAGTCCTGTAGCAGTGCATAAAAATGGAGAACAAGAGGACCTGGGCATTGTTTCATACGTGAGTGCTGTTCGAATGGGTTTTGGCTGACTGGTTTTAATAATGTTCTGTTGATGGACTGAAAAGAGGATGAAAATTGTAGATCAGTCATTTTCATTCACTGTTTTAGCAGGATAGGCACTGATGGAGCGCTGGCTGCATCCATCCCGCACATATGACACCTTAACTCACCAAAACAACCCGTCCTGTAGTATGTCTCCTCTTGATACATCTTTTGAGTGATTTCAAATACTTGACTTCACCAGACACTCTTAACACTCATATAAGGGCTCATTAGGTTGATTTTACCACTCTCTACAGGTATGGTATGACCACATGTGATTCAAGTGACTAACTGCATTAGAAGCCATAGCCCAACTAACATCGTATTCCTAGGAATTAAAATGTAAAATCACAAGGAATATGTTGGTTTTGATTTGCTGGCTTCTTTTATAGAAAGGTACTGGGCCACATTTTACTCTAAAATGTCTTTTTCAAAATATTTTGTAATTCCCTGTTCTCTTAAATATTACAAAAATGAGAGGACTTATATCTAAACATAGCTCCTAAATTTGATTCTAAGGAAACTACTCTGTCTTCAGTGGCTTATGTTTCAAATAGCTGATGTACCTTACTTGAATTTTCTACTTACAGTAATGAGTCGGTTAACTAGCCTATATTTTCCAAACCATTGACTGTGTCATATTTGCCCACACACAAATAATTGCCTCTTTGGCTATTTGCTTATCAATAAGAGTGCTGGAAATTGTATGTAAATATGTATATGCATGCACAGTGAATATATATTGAAGCCTCCCCAAATATTCAAATTGTTCCTTTTATGAAACGTTCAGCAACTACTGAAATGAAACCATATTTATTATGCATGCAAACCCACAGTATCTTCACCACCTATCATTTGTATGCTATACGCAGGAGGTTGTGCTGTAACACAACAATAAAAAGTACAAAAGGCAATTTGAAGAGGAGTGTGTTTCTTGCTCTAACTGCAAAATGTGCAAAGAGTGATTTTCCTTTGAAAAGGGGTAGTATAACCCACAATCCTGAAATATTTTAAAAATTAGCAAAAAGCTGGAGAATTTAATATTTCATAGAGAAATGTTATTTTAAAAAAAACTAATACACAGAATAATGTCTCAAAGTGATTATCCTGCCACAAAAATACAGAAGTTAAAAAGCTCTGGAAAGATTTCCGGGCCTGGAGCACAAGAGCTAAGAATAGAATAGAGTGAGGTCCCTACTTTTGCAGAACAATTCACCATAGCACTTTTCCATTTGTTTTAAATAATGGTAATACATTGTCAAAGTAACAAATGTAAATGGTACATAAAGCTAATGTGAAAATTGTTCTCCTCACTATGATAACTGTAGTTAACAGTGATTTGTATATACTTTTAGGTGGTTATATTGAGTTTGTAGCATTTATATAGGCATGCTTTACTTCATGCGTAAGATTTTCTCTTCCACTATTGAAAATTTCTAGATATTTGTTTCCTTTTTGCCTCTAGTTCTGTGGTCAGCAACTGCTCTGATTTCTAAGTAGGCAAGCCTTTTATTCAGTTTGTTTTCTTCCATATTATCCCTTTACCCTAGCGTGACTTAGAGTTTAAGTATGATTTTGGAAAAGCAGGAGGAGACTTTCGGGAAAATTGTCTCTTGTTGATGGTCCTTTTTATAGTGGCTACGTCAGGGAATGGGTCCACTTCCCAGAGCATGGGTGCTGCAAAAATATTTGGGTGTGGAGGGTTGTGTGTGAGAAACTGACAACTAGAATGTTCCCAAGCCATGCTAACCCTGCTGGGCTTTTGAACCTAGATCTGTATGGCACCAAAGACATCCTCTTGAACAGTGCGCTCCCGCAGCCTCTCACAGGAACTCCCTAGAGACAGAGGTGGGACAAACTCATGGATAGAAAAGGCCATCCCACAGGTAGTGTGCTCCAGATAAAGAAAACATTCTGGATCAACCTCTGCCTATCAACTAATTCTCCCCTTTCTCTGACTAAAAGTGTCCCCACATCAGGCAGAAACTGGGGCCATAGGGATTGTGAAAGTCATTTGCAAAATACTTATGTCTATGGATGTCCAAAAATATCTAGAAACATTGGCAAATATATCACTATTATCATATAATATCATTAAAGAAATCTTCAAATTAAAGGAAATAAAATATTATCTGGGTTTCCAGACTTTATGGACACACCATTAGAGAAACGTGAAGATACAGATCATTTTATTCTCCTTATGAGTGTGCTTTCATACATTGTGGTTTTAAATATCTTATTCTTTGATTCCAGTATCCAAGGTGACTAAATTGCTTTGTTATGTTTGTCACGTCTCACCTTTCTCATCTCTCCTGTCGTATTCCTCCATATAATTCATTTGTCCATCCATCTCTTCGTTTATTTGACAAATAATATTTGTTGAGCAATTACTGGCAGTCAGTGTAGTCAGCGCTAAGGATTCCCTAGTAAATAAGAAAGAGCTTGAACCCACCCTAAGGGAATACTACCTCTAATGGGGTTTTTGGAAAATCACAAAGCTTATTATGACACAGTGAGATAAATATTAGAATAAGTAAGGGGGATAATATGTAAATGTTCCTGGACAGGTAGGTTTGGGGTGGGGGAGGATGGTATATAAACAGAGATCTGAAGGCTAGATAAGAGTTGGCAGTGAAATGCATAGGAATGTTATAAAAATGTTCCGTGCAGAGGGATGAGAATATGTAAAGACCAAGTGGGAGAAAAGATCATGGCTTTGAGAAGAAATGAAAGAAGGTCTGCATGTCTCATGTCAGAGTGTGATGGGTGAGTGGGAGCCTGGGTGAAGACAGAGTCAGAGCAAAGGCATCATTAGAGGTGAAGACTGGAGAGCCGAAGTGGTGTGGATGGGCCTGATTTTAAAAGGCTGGGGAACGCATGGTAAACACCCTGGGTTCCATTATTCTGAGGGTCATGAGAGTTCAAGATGAGTTTTAAGTGGAGTAAGGACATAAATTTTTCATTTTCAAAAGATTACACTGTGAATACAGCATGACAAGTACATTGGGAAAGCAAGACTGAGGGCATTGAGGCTGCTTAGAATGCTGCTGTGGTCCAGTTGAGAAGTGATGGCGGTCTGAAGTGAGGGTATCCACAGAACTAGATCGACTAGCATCCCAAGTCAGAAACCACTATATTGCCTATTAATCTCTTCCTTAACCTGACATTCAAGGTGTTTCCCAATATGGAGCTTACTCCCTGAGTTAATCCTTAAAACCCAACAGGAACCTGCAGTTGGGGTCCATAGGAATTCTTTATAATGTTCCGAAAAAACTTCCCGTTCTGTTTTCCGAGGCTTTTAATGTAGTTATTGTCTTCTTTGTTTGTCTTGCCTATGTTCTCTATGAATCTTCCAGATAAATTTGTATACATTTATGAATTGCATACAAATTTGGTATATCTTGAAGATCTGTGGTGAAAGGTACAGGCTTTGGTGCTGGACACACATAGGTTTAAGTTCTGGTTTTGCTGCCAAGTACCTAAGTGACTTAGGACATGTTTCTTAACCTCCCGAACCCTGTTTCCTTACTTTTAAAATTGGTGGCATGATCTTCATCATCATCATCATTATCATATTTATCTTTAAAACCAAACGCTAATCCATCACAGTAACCTTTATAGTGTCTGGTTCCTTAGACCTGAAAAGGGGTCCATGATTTATAACAAACACCTCCATGAAATTCCAAGTCATATGTGGAGAAATGGTGTGTTAGTTCATGTTTCTTTTTTACTGGGTGTAGATATAAATTCAAACATTTTGAGATAATGTAAACTAAATTTCCATTATTGGGAAAATCAGACTCTTTAAATATTAACACCAATTGACAAATATAGTTCTAAATTATTTTAGAAACTGCATGCAAAGTTTATATTATTTTACTTCCATAACCTAATAACTAGAGGTTAGATGTAGTTAAAAATGATTGTTGCCCCAGTTATCATAAAAGCATGCATTTTTAAAAAACATATTTTGAACAGCACAGAAAGTAACTAATGGCAATTTCTCATGGAAATTACTTTTTTGTCCCTGGACAGGGAGTTCAGAGTCAATCAAAAACTGATCAATATAAACGTTAATGTAAACTGTAATTAAGGATGAAAAATAGGTTCTTGTGTGATGTTAAATAATGTATTTATAAAAATGCAAAATAATGCTTAAAAACCAAACCATCAATGACTAGAGGATGCATGGTGGCGACATTACTGCCAATTTCTGTATAAATTTTTATGGATACCAGCAACTGACTATAAATGCCTTATGGGGCTGCAGATGCTAGAAGTATGAGTCCTGTGATATTTTAAAGGTAGTTTAGGTTTTCATGTAGGGATGACTCATTTTTAGCCAACTCTTGATATTCAGTTGCTGTATTGATAGGGTTGCATAATTCTGATATTTTTTTGTGGGAAGAGAGGGAGATCTCTGATGTATATGGGGCTCTTAGAACTTGAAGGGCTGGACATCTTTCATGTGTTAGCTGAGATCAACACTTATAAGAACTCGCACAGAGCGAGAACAAAGATGCCGTCCATTTCAAAGCAAGGGCTTATAGGAAAAAACACAGGCAATAAAAGCTTGGAATAATTTTGGATAACATGTCTAAAAGGAAGGCACCACTTGGCAAACCAACAGGGCTGTCATATTGCACACCTCTAGGGGATGCCAGTTCCATTGTACTCCAAAGAACATCGTTCACACTGGGAAGTACTTATTCCCGTGGTATACAATACAGAAAATGAAGGTAGAACACCAGTGCATTCAGACTTTATAGAGATATGATGATAATCAACTTATTGGTAAAGGGGCTGAGCATTTGGAAGAAAGGAATAAATTTATTACATCTTTATGTCAAGTAGTTTGTATTTAAATACGAGTGATGTACTAGAAGTATAGCAATGCTTCTAAGCCTTCAGTATTTCTAATGAGTTATTGAATGTTTCATACTTCTAATGTGCTGTCTGATCGATATAGATAAAAGACGCTGAACAAAGTTACAGCTTATATTATTAAAGAACACAAATTTAAGTAGATGACTTGAGCTCGTACTACCTAAAAGCAAATTTCTGTTTCAAGTCACCAGCTGTTTATTTTGTATCTCCCTGTTTGAAGGTAATTTTCAAATGGATTCACATATCTAATGGAGGAACACAGAGATCATTGTCTTTAAACTTTGGTCCACATTCTACCTGCATGTCTGAATTTGCCTGAATGAAGGACTCTTGGACTCTGGGCTCTTTGCTTTCAGTAGAGATTGAGGGAGGCTGAGGACTTCTGAGAATCAGACCTCGTGAATATAAGGCATGGCTATAGCAAAACCAGCTGGTAAGATTTAGTTTGTCAGGAATAAGGATAAAAATATGTGTTCCTCTCTACCACTTAGATAGTTAAGTGGCAGGATCCCCTGATCTATATAGTTCGTTCTTTATAAAGAACTATATAGTTAGTTCTTTGCACTCAGTGAGTCCTCAGGTTAAGTTTGCTTTGTTCTTTTTATTACTTGGATTGAAAAAAGTCTGGCTAAATAACTTGTGATTTCAACGGTACACTGTCTTAGATGTATTGTAACCCTTAGAAGAACGTGCTTCTCATGGGCTTGGTAAATATATCTGGAAAAACTGACAGAGTGTTTCAAGATCTAGATTTCTATGACTGTCTGTCTGTCTGTCTCTCTTTACTGTATGTGCAGAAATAACTTGTTTTAGTGAACTGGCTTTGTGGGTTCTACTTTTTTTCCAGCTCTACCCAAGGTGATAGTAAGAACTATTTATTGAGTGTTGACGCTAAGAAGAGTGCTGTGCCTTAGCAGCTTAAATATAGTATCTGATTTATTCTGTGCAAGAATCCTACAAGAGAAGACTCTAATGTTTTCCCCCTTTTATAGATGAATAAACTGAAGATCGGAATGATTACATAATTTGGTCAAGGCCACAAATCCAGTGGGTAAATCTAGGCATGTTAGAACTCAGTTTTTCTGTAACTTTCAATAGCTTCCTATCTGCCAATTGTGTAGACCTGGCAGGCGATTTCATTTCTGTAGATACAGTTTTACCACCTTTATAATGAAAGGTCCACAGTAAGTTACTTATAAGGCTTCTTGCAACAGTACAAAATCTTGATTCCATTAGTTTATTACTTTTCTATAGAATATAATTCAGTGTAATGAGTGTCTTTCTCTGTCCCATCCCTATTCAAGGGGGTTAATGAATAAATTACTAAGCACCTTATTAGGACTTGTTATGGAGGGGGTTTCACCCATTGGTTAAACTAAGAACCCGAGAAACAGCATTATCAAATATGTATAATGTACGATTCTCCTCTCCAGAGGTCAGACAAAGAAGTCCTTCCAAAGACGAAAAACTTAGAGGCAGATTCATTAGTTATAAGATTTTAAGTGCTCACATTTTATTCTAGGAATCGTCAGGGCAGATTTTTTTTTTTAAGTCGGCCGCAATGCCTGTCTTGCAGGGAACTAAAGCAATCAGCTAAAAATTTATTTTTGAATGATACTTGTTGCATCTCTAGGGCCTACCCTGGGGAGATTAAAAAAAGAGCCCTTTCTTAACTCAATTAAGAGCGCCACAGTGATATCTCCATTTCCCTGTGTTTTCTCCTAGTGTGAGATGACGCAGCCAGAAATAGCGCGATGATATCGCAGATGTTCCTTTGCTCAGGTAGCTGGTTATTGCTTATCTCAATGATATTTTAATCCAAACACACAACTGTTCACCCTGTTTTATGGCTGTCAGTATTTTGCTTCATATTTAACAAATGGAAGTTTGTGAGCAGATGTATCATTGACTCAGATTTACTTTTTCCCTCATTGTGTTGTGTGGACAAGCTAAGTGCTGCAGACGGTACTAGCCACATCTGCAACGGTAGACTATTGGATTCAGGCTGCTCATCTGATCTGTCAGTTCCCACCAGCTTGACAGCCCTGAGCTTCATTCTTCATTGTTAGGACCAAAAGATCAAAATTTGATTCTAGGATCTTAAGCAAAAATTTTTTCTGGTCTTGGCAGTGAACTATGTTTAATGGCACCATGTTCTCCCTTTGCTCCAGGTGCAACTTTACAGAAATACCAAAGCAGTTTGCTCACCCATCATCATCTTCAAATGATTTTTTTTTTTTTTCTCTGATCTGACTCAGTACAGTGAACAAGGCTTTGGCAGCAGGCACATGTGGCTTTGAGTTTTGACTCCCTCTTGATTTAGCCTTATGACATTGGTCGATTCACTTACACTTTGATCTGGTCCCTTTCTATCCTCCAGCCTCATCTCGAGCTACCATTTAATTTCAATTCAGTCACACTGGCCTTTTTGCTTTACTGAAACAAGTTGCAGGATTTGTCTCTAGGGGACCGGAAGCCACAGACTCCTAGGGGACTGATATACCTGGGGAATTCATCCTGCATGACACTGAGCTAGGTGCAGGGCTCTTAGCAACGACTTCCACCTACTCCTGCTTGAAAGTCAGTCTCCAAAACCACTGAGATGAGGCAGACGCTTATTGAAACTAACAAAAAAATGAGACTGGCAAACAGAGACCCTTCCAGCTGACCTGCTGCAATTCTTAATCCAATTGCAGTATGATCAGCAGCTGAGAAAATTCATGGGGAAAATTTAAGCCAAAAAAATTTATAGCTCTGACTGAATATTAAGGAGTCCGATTCCAGGCCAAATTCCCTGTATAATCTCTCAGACCGAATCATAGGAAATTATAAGGCTTTTTCCAGCAGGTTGTTGCTCTCCGCACATCAGACTTGGCACACAGGCGTGCACTGCAGTCTTCTGGAGAGAGCTGCAGTCAAGAGTCAGGCCCCCTGGGTCAGCCATGCTTCCATACATGTCTGCACTCCTATCCCAGACGCCTCCACTGACACCTCCTAATCAGGGGCCATGGTGGAGACACTTCTCCCCTGGGGCTTGGTTCCTTTCCACTCCTAACACTCTCTCCTTCTCTCTCCCCTCCCTTGGCCCATGGGTCCATAAAGATTCAGGAGGCTTTTGTTCGGGACTCCAGGATGAGATGATTTCCCACCCCCCACAACCCCCATGTGCATTGCCTCCACCTGACCCTTGCCCAGTTCAGTTTCATAGGGGGACAATAGAACTATGGGGACCCGGCACCTCTCTTCTGCATCTTAGTTGCGTTGTCACAGTGAGTGAGTGAAGCCTTGATGGTCGCTGTCGTTTTGGCTCGTTGTCCTATCTGACCACCTTGACACCTGATTGCTCAACAGATATGCCGCTGTGTTTCCTGTTCTGTGTGCTTTAATAGCAACAAGAAGGAAAGCTAAGATTTACTGAATACTAATTGTGTGCTTGGCACTGTTTTAAGTGCTTTACAAAAATGAACTCATTTAACAAACTGCAGAAGTAGGTATCATTTTTGTTCCCATTTTGTAATTGAGATAACCTAGACAACAAATAGTTAAATTGCCTAAGTCCTGTACAGATAATAAGTGGGGAAACCAGGATTCAGATCCAAGCAATGTGAGTTCAGAGCCTGTACTCCTGACCTCCAGAGTACATGACTTCTCCTTTCCTTCTCTTGAAAGAACTTGTACCTTCTGCCTGTGACTTCTGACATATTCCCATCAGTCAATCAATCATGTGAGTGAGCTGCTAGGACGTCACATCTGTGTCATTTCCCTCCTCAGGCCTTGTGCACATGAAGTCCACCCGTACATTCATCCTGGTGCCTTGTATTCATCAGCTTAAACATCATTTTCTCAGAGAAACTTTCCTTGACTCTTTTCTGCATTTATTCTTATACCCTCCTGTATCTCTTTTTTGAACACTTGTCACAACTGCAATCAAATACTTATTTGTTAACTCATCTCTGCTGCTAATGTTAGGTTCCCTGTGGCTAAAGGTCGTGACTCTCCTGCTCATCATTGTACCTCCACAGTGAGGTGTAATGCAACGCTCATTGCCGAGGTTAATGCAAGAATTGTGGTTGAATAAATCAAACTTTACTGTCTGTGTTTCCTCATCTATAGAGAAGGAAGAAAAACAATGATCTTATTGGGATTTTGTGGAGATGAGATATGATGTATCTGATAGCATATAGAGCAATGCTTGGCATATATTGTAGTAGTTGCTCAATAAATACTACTTATTAGGTATGGTAGCAACAGTGTTATTCTTCAAAATGTTTTCTCCCCTTTTCTGTGGGATGATTATACAACCCTGACCCTTTGAGGTTAGGTTAGGCCTTGTGACTTACTTTGGCAAGTGAAATGCAAGTGGAAGTGATACGTATTGTTTTCAAGTTGAAACTGTAAAAGTCACTGATCCCTCAATGCTCTCTTTTTTCCTCTATGAAGTTGGAGCTGAAGTCCCAGACATGGGCTACTCCTTCAAAAATGAAGCGTACATGAGATTCTGTGCAGCCCAGCCTTACTTCTATTGACGTCAATGTGAAATGCGATCCAGAAATTAAACTTTGCTCTTGCAAGCCAATGAGATTTTGGCATTGTTTTGCACGAAAGTAAAAATTAGCTTATGCTAACTGATATCTAAGTCGAATGTCAGTGCCAATAAGTTATTGTGTGTGTATAGTGAATCTTTTTGGAAGTCATTTTATGAGGGTACTTTTTCTAGTATCAAATGCTCTATTAACAGTTTGAGACACATACATGAATGTATATACAAAATAAAAATAATAACTAATATTTATCAGTTATGTATAGTAACTTAATAAGTTTTATAAATGCTTTGCAAGTATTAACCCTTTTAATCCTCAAAAGCCTTGTGAAACCAAGTAGAAACTATGATATCCTTTTCACAGATGAGGAAACTAAGGTGCAGAGCAGTTAGATTACATGCTCTGAGGACATACAACTCATAAGTGACATTCAGCCCAAGAATTTCAGTCCAGGTGTTCTGAGTTCAGAGTCTGTGTTTAATCAGTGTACTCCATTGTGTCACATTTATAAATGCACAAATACGTAGACATAAGTAGAAACAAAACACCTACAAAATGCTAAGAACAATGAATATCATTGATTAAATATGATTTAGTTTCATCATATGGAAAATGAAAGGATGGACTGTGTTGAGAGTCTTCTCAGATCTCAAGTTCTATCATTTAACCTTCTTTCCTTTTCTTCTATAAGGTGAGTATGATTCAGCCAGGAAAAGGATCAGTCTTATTCATTGGAATCTCCCACCTGTTGCCCTACAGGAGAGTGCAGGTGGACCAATGTTTCAAATTCACAGGTTCTTGGAAAGTGTACCTTCGTGAGAGTTGTTCTCAACGGGATTATTCAACACTCCCCCTTCATTTACTGATTTAACAAGGACTCTAGGGTGTCCCCAGTAAATATCCAAACAACCACTCTGAAATTGGCTAGATGGCCTAGAGTACTAAGAGAGTCAACCCCCAGCTGAGATTTTTGGGTTCTCTGTGATAAATCATAGAAAGACGTGTGCTTTCCTTTTGTTGAAAGTGTAAAATATGCATATACACACATTTTGAATCATTTAGGAGGTAAATGGAAAGTTGAGGAAGAGCCAAAACGCTAGAGTTGTTGGAAGCAATGAGTTTTGAGTCATCCAGACCTGGTTTCAAATCCTAGCTCTATCTCTGTGTGACGCTGAAGCATTGCTTACAGTCCCTAAGTTTCACGTTCCTTGTCTATAAATTGAGCATGATGAATTCCTAAATCATACGATTACTATGAAAAATAAACTTAATTTTTATCATTACCTAGCATATAATAAATGCTCCCAAATTAATAAAGTAACTATTATTTATAATTACTTAACTAAGAAACAAATCTCTTAAAAGGAAAATTCTACATTGTAATATGCTGGCTAGGTACTTATTAACCCAGATATCTCCCAAAGGACTTCTCCGTGGATTGGTAATATCATGAATGTTACCGCAGAAAAACTGGCTTCCTTTTAAAGATGTTAGTGCTATTTGGCAAACAGGAAAAGCCCAGTACGCCCCAACTATGATTTAACACAGTGTCTAAGCAGCGCCTGGATAAATAGATATCCCAAGGAAGAAACTGTTTTAGCATAACAACAACATCAGGTAAAGCAGAGACAATAAAATAGAGCAAAACAAATAGATTTTATAAACATAAAGTGAAAACCAAACCACCCTGGTAATTACAGCTTTCATATGATTTATGCCTTTAATTTGTCGAAATCAGTGACCCAAGGAGTATTGGCATAAAAATTTCGAATTCAGCAAAAACCTAAATCACTATAAGGAAACACTGAATTTTTATTAGTTACCTTCTTTCATTGACTTCTCCCAAACAAAATGAATTCTTCCCTGAGTGCTGCAAAATGAAGGATTGTACTTTACTAAAATATTATCGACCTGTGATTCTTAGCATCCAATACGTCACAGAAACACAGAAACACAACTTGACTGTGAAATCGACACAGATGAATTACCATTCAGAGCTTTTTTTCCCCTTTGCTTCTGTTTAATATTAACACTTGATATCACATTTATTTGATAGAAATCAACGGAAATGGACTCTGACTAACTTGGGTTAAAAGAAAAAAAAACTTTTTTGGAAAAATAAGGTATAGCTCAAAGACTCAAGAGAATAGGTCATATCCAGCCTCGGAAAAGGACAAAAATCAATGCCGAGGATTTAGGAGGCATGGACAAATGACCAATCATTTCAGGTCCCCTCAGATGTGATGAAATAGGTGCATTGGATTCCAATCTTGAATTACTTCACTTAAAATTCATATACTTCGGGAAAACTGTCTGATTGTCCTTCACGGGCCAGAGGAGGGCAAGGTACCTTGATTAACAGGGTTCGCAATGAGAAGATGTTCCTCACATTGGAGATCCCCACCAGCCTCCAGAAATGTTTGTAGTCCTGTTAACTAAAATCTTGATTTTAGCCCATAACCTGAAGGTAGGTCACTAAAGCCAGACTTGCTGACACTTGGTTGTTCTGTGTTCTCTTAGATTATGTGTTTGTCTGTTTGGAATCCGTTCGTTACAGGGCCTATTGAATTAACTATATTTTCTTATTTACTGTATTCTTGATGCCCTGGTACCTGGGAGCCTTATAGACCCAGGGAGAGATGCCCCTCCCAGGGCTGACCACTTCTTAGAGACAGTGAAGGGCTCAACCAGGAAGACATCTCTCATGTGCAGACCCACCAATCCCAAGTCTACAGCCCCAGCCACCTCCTTTATCTAACTCTCACAACCATGCCAAGATTTCTCCTGCCCTAAATCATCCCAGGGCCAAGTACCAGACACCTCGGGGCCATCTCTATGCCCCACAGCCCACTGGAGCGATTCAAACTAGCCAGTCCTAAGCTGTTGACTCTGTGCTGCCTTGTCTTTCCCGTGGAAACCCCAATACAGGCTCTGGCCAAGACTTTCCCCTCGTTCCTGTCTGTCTTCTGCCTCCTGACCACCGTTTTGCTCCCCTTTTGGCCTTTTGTGGTGTGGTATGTCCTCTTCTCATGGGAAATGTGAGTGCTAAATTCTTCTTTCCCTGGCATTGGCCTCTCCGTGTTGTCACTCAGTCAGACCACTCTAAATTAAATCCTGGGTACAATTTTAGAATAACAGCAAACCTAATTTTAAGAATTCCCACCTCTGGATTATCTAGGCAGTTAATGTTGGAGGGAAGAATGAAGAAAACTGTGGGAGTGACGAACCCTTTCGTTTTCACACCTATCTCCCCACCAGGGATGGGAAGGCTGTGTGTCCTTCCACGTAAACTCAAATGATATGTGAGGCAAAGGGAACGCCAAGGGGGTGGGTATCCGTCCCTTTTTGTTGAGCCCTGTGGTCTTAGAGGGAAAAGTAAAGCACAGTGTGTGGTTTTACAGAGGCATTGTGAAAGAGACTCCACCCAGGAGAACTTCCAGCAAGGGCCAGATGACCCAGGACAGGGATGAATGGTAGGAAGTCCTGGGCTAGGAGGAAAGTTGAAAGTGGCCAACTGGACAATAGGCACAGCTAGTGTCATGGGAACCGTAGTCAGAAGCTCCCAACAGGAGAATGCCCTAGGCTCAGCTCCTAAACCACAGCATCTTCCTGGGTTAGATTCTCCAGGCCTCAGAGACCAGGCTGGGGAGGAAGCTGCAGAGGATGGGCAGGGGGAAAAGAGAAGCCAACCATACCCTCTGTGTTCCCTATCGACTCTCTGCTCGAAGTGGATCTGAACTGGGGAAGGAGAGCAATTTAAAACATACTATGGTGGTTATAATGTACCTTAGACTGGACTTTTAGTTACTGAAATGAGACAGCTCTTGTAACTTGAAAGGGCTGGGAGAAGCTATGGGACTTGTCCAACTTTTCAGGTAAGAACCAGAAGGGATCAGCACACAGTCCAGGTTGGGAGAGACAGGGGGAGGAACTAGACCAACTTTTTTCATGATTGTATTTGATTGAGTTCAGCGTTTTTCATATATTGTTGTTTACACAAACAACAAAGTAATTTGTAGACCCAAGGAAACAAATCTAAAACAATGTCATTACAGAACAGACACAGTAATTAGAAATACTAAGGAAGAGAATCAACACTGAAAATTAAATTATTGACAGAGAGGGAAGACTACACATAATCATAATGAATTCTGATGAGAGTAAAACAATAAGAGTGCTAGCAGATAAATAAGACTAAAACAACCAGCATAAGAAGAGCTGACCTCTCTCTGAGGTGGCACTCCTCTAAAAGAAGGGAAAAAAAAAAAAAGCAGACGTGGTTATTCCTCTAAAAGAAAAAAAAAAAAAAGCCGAAAATGAAGAAACACATCTGCAGATCAGATCAATGAGCACACATTGACGCACTGATCCAGGGACACATTTAATCCTTTAGGTTTCTATGCATAAAAAGAAAATCATGTACTAGGGTAAGAAATCTGGCTGGCCTCAGACCTTTCCATGGTAACACAGTAACATCCAATGCCAGAAGATAGAAAGCAATGTCTACAGTGTTTTGACACAGAGAGGGCACCACCCAGGGAAATATTACCTGGCAAAGTTGCTTTAATTTCTAATGGTTACAGAGAGACATTATCAAGCTTAAAGGAAATCAGGGAATATAATTCTAGGAGCCCTTGCTGGAGGAAAAATATCTTGAAAACTAAAGCCAGCCAATTGGGAGACCAGTCAGACTAAGAATTCAGAAATGACAAAGCCAGGAGTGATAAAAGGTCCTATGGGGAACACTGATTGCATTTAAATAGAAATATAAAATCTTGTAGATACATGAAAGTAACTCAATCAGTCTCCATTCTACGCTCCTTTCACGGTGCAAAGTTGTGAATGTAGAGCCTTCCTTCTGCAGCATCTGTTGGTTTGGGTCGTGCTAACATCCCTGAATTCTGTTCTCTCTGCCTTCAGGCCCCCACAGGGAAGTCTTGAGTGTTCGGTCGAGATGCTGCAGTGAGTGATGAGGAGCTTGTGGTTTCATGTGAGGGTGAAGGACATCCCATTTGTCTTCTGGACATTATGGATCTAGGAAGTAGGATGTGGCTCTGAAACCAGTAGTTGTGATGGCAGTGGTTTTCTGGTATCTGTGTCTGTCCCTGACTGGAGTTGACCATTCCAAAGTGGCTTTTCAGCACCCCATTTTCATGACACTGGTAGAGGCAGTAACTCTCACTTTGGACCTGTTCTTTCATATTCTAAAGTAGTGTTACATTTTGAGTCAAGTAATTCTGTCCCGAGAGCTGTACCGTACGTTGTAGGATGTTGAGCCTCTATCATTGAGATGCTCATTGCACCTGTCCCTCTCCCCAGCTTTTACAACCAAAAATGTTTCCAGGTATTGCCAAATGTCCCCTGACGGTTAACTCCTGTGTGGGCTTCCCTGGTGGCGCAGTGGTTGAGAGTCCACCTGCCGATGCACGGGACACGGGTTCGTGCCCCGGTCCGGGAGGATCCCACATGCCGTGGAGCAGCTGGGCCCGTGAGCCATGGCCGCTGAGCCTGCGCGTCCGGAGCCTGTACTCCGCGATGGGAGAGGCCACAGAGTGAGAGGCCCGCGTAGGGCAAAAAAAAAAAAAAAGAAAAAAAAAAAAAAATCAACTCCTGTGGAGCACTACTTACCTGAAGTCATACAGCCTATTCTACAGTCCTTGTCATCCTCTTGTTTGGTTTTCTGCTGTGTTAAGATTTGAAAAAAGGAAGAAGCTTTCAAATTTTTACAGAGAAAGAATTTTGGAACAAGGATCACAGCATGGCTTTCTATCACTGGAACAGCAGGGCTCTGTTTAGGGAGGCTGAATTACTTTCTACCTGGGTGTGTGACATGAGCAGTGGCTGAGCATACTATACCATTCTCCCCAATCCTCATTCTAGGGGTCTTTGAGGAGTCTCTTCCATCCTCACCAATCTCATGGTGCAGGTCTTCGGATTTTAGAAAACCATATAGCAGAAGCATGTTCTAGGCAGAGAATTTACTCTGCCTCACCCTGATGTCGAGTGCATTGTTTTGTTTCTTATGATTATTATTTGTAGTACCCTAAGGGGTGCAGTTCTTATATTCTGATAAATTATAAAATAGCTATTTCTTATTCTGTTTCCCTCTCCTCCATTCTCTATTGAATTTTGGGCAGACTTTTTATAGCATCACTTTTCAAATTATAAATTATAATAATACATGTTCATTTTAGAGAATCTGAAAAATATAAAGAATACAGTAAAAATGACCTATAATCCATCTGGCCACAGATATCTATTGTTTATGTTTGGGTGCATTTTTTGAAAAATGTCATCCCTTACATACCTCTATATGTGTGCGTGCATAGATTTATGATTATACGCTCTTAACCAAATTTCCATGTTAGCGTATAGGTTTCATGGTGCTTATTCACATAACTGTATTTTATGTAATATTCCACATAACATTACAATGAAAATGTAAATTTTCTTCCCGGTATTCTAAGTCTGTGATTTTTACGGCCAGTCTTTGCCATCTTGTCTGTGCCATTCATTTATTCAACAGATATTTATTGAGTAGTTCCAACGTGGCAGGTTCTGGCTTAGGCACTGAGTGAGGATACACAGCTAAGCAAGAAATTGTTCCTGCCACTGAGGAGCTGTTCAAGCTGACACACATGAAGAAACAAATTCAATGCCATTTTCATTGCTGTCACTGCCACTGAAGCTGGGTTTTTTTTTTTTTTTTGCCATTATTTAAAATTAGGTATCAATTTCCTGATTGCACAAAGGACTGATTTAGGCAGGAAGCCAGAGATCTCGGGAAGACATGCCAATCAGACACAACAGCGAGCTGTTGACATCAATGGGAGGTTAAGGACAAGGGCATTTTTGCGGATGAAGGCAGGGGTCAGTACCTAATTGGGAGGAGAACTGGAAAAGTGATCAGGGGCACACAGCACAATGAGTCGTTTGCCCATGCGAGACCTTGGAGAGGCTTTGAAGCAAAAAGTTGTAAGAGAAATTGATGGACCTATAGCATCAGTTGGTGGAACATATTTTATGCAGAATGTTACCTTTTGCTTTAGAGTTCAATGTCTGCAACATTTCTTAAAAATAGGATTGTATCAGAAGTAAGTTGTATCCATCCCCTGCTTCCAAGCAGCCATGTCCCTCAGCCATTACAAACAGGCAGGCTTGACTTGGATTCACTAGATGTGTAAAAGGAGTTCTGAAGGTCAAAAATCCTGAAAGTCAAGAAGACTATTGGTATCTTACGGTGGTTCTCCATATCTAGGGTTTAAATTGGCTAAAAAATAAGGCAGTTAGCTCTGGCTGCCATATAATCACAATGACATTTTGTTGCTCAAAGACACCTTGAAAAGTATTTTTGACCAAAGTCTTCTATCTGTTCTTATGGTTCTAGAGTATTTGTGGACTTCGGTCCTCTTGGGACAAAAGTCAGACTACTTACCGTGAACTGCATTGCGATTGCTGTGGACAAAGCCACAGCAGTTCCAGCCCTGGGTCTAGACCCACAGAGCTCTGGCTTTCCCAGTAGCTGCCTGGAAGGGCTTTGTACCATAACCCAAAGGTGCAGGAAGGTAATAGCCTATCCGGAGAACTTTGGCCAGTAAGTGACAGGAGAAGGGAATGAGTCAGCCGATAAAGTGTTGGTACTATTGCCCTTGATGGACTGTTCTTATTCATAGCCGTCCCATATGGTATCTGAGGGACTGGCTGACTGCACTGTGTTCTTTTGAGAAGCTGAGGCCAGCTTGGTGATCCACCACCTGGTCTTGGTTTCCCTTCCTTCCTGCCTCACTTCACCCTTTCTCTCAGTCTTGCTTCCCTAGGATTAAACACCCCTCCGTAAAGTGGGAACACATTTTTAAAATGTATGTCCTACTAACCAAGATTAGATAGTTAAAGATAATTCTTAATTTTGAATTTTAATTAATTTCAAAAACATAAATGAGGAGTTTAGAGACCCTCTCCCTGAACATTATTGCAAAAATGACAGATTTCACCTCAAACTAGTGGTGACACTGTAACGAACAGGGCGGTCAGTCAGTGGCAGCAGTTTGCCTACAAGGCCACTGTGCCTGTGGGGTGAAAGTATAAGGCTGGAATTAAAGGCCATCCATCTGTGTTTGGAGTGTCTTAGAGAAGTGTGTTTCACGGTGCTAGCATTAGGTCAGTGGGTATCCCTGTTGGGGATAAACATAAATGTTTATCGTCAGAGAGCTCAGTATACTGGAAGTGAGCTTGCACAAATTCCCAATCCTTCAACTCTGTCCCTGCAAAATGTGTCACTGAAAAACATGAAAAGACCAATTCATCCTACTGATACCTACTACTTTTCAAGCAGCCAGCTGGTATTTCTACTAAGGTATGACGTGTACCTGTTCAACCATATTTTCCTAAATGGAAATGGCACCAAGAGGGAAAAGTTCGCAGGCATAAAATCATAATACACACTTAATACTGAAGGGGATGTTTTCAAATTAAAATAAGGCCCCTAAACCAGAAACTAACATTTCACTAAGTGAAGTAAGTTGAGGCTATTGACTGCTGAGAAATCTTTGAAGGACTGTCTGAGGGATCTAATATCAGTATAACCATATTGCTAATTTTCACTCTTGTCGACAAATAACTTAAAATGTCTTTCAGAAGCAGCAAGTTAAATGCCTAACTCTCATCCCCTGGGGACCAAGGAAGCAAACCAGAGCTCCCACATTCTGGCCACTGATCTATCTGTTGGGGTCAAACTTTTCAGTACTAATAAATATTTTTCTTGTTCCTGATGTAGTCCCAGCTCCAAGATTACTTTCCTGTAACTTTTCTTTGACAGCTTGTTTCCTTTGAATAGTCTTGTGTTGTAAAAACCAATGGGAAATGAATAATATATACATTTGAAAAACTACCCCTTCTCAACTCTCTCATTATGGCCCACTGTGTTTTTAGTAGCTTGTGTGTTAGAGGAGTGTTTGCCGTATTCATAACTTGAACTTCTAACTTATGAGCCCTTAAAGCTACACTGATCATCAGCACACTATTTATATTGTACTCTAAGGATTTTCCCTCCAACTCCTATTCCAGACAAAAAGAGCATTCTTTTTTTTTTTTTTTTTTTTTTTTTTTTTTTTTTTTTTGCGGTACGTGGGTCTCTCACTGTTGTGGCCTCTCCCACTGCGGAGCACAGGCTCTGGACGCGCAGGCTCAGCGGCCATGGCTCACGGGCCCAGCCGCTCCGCAGCATGTGGGATCTTCCCGGACCGGGGCACGAACCCTTGTCCCCTGCATCGGCAGGCGGACTCTCAACCACTGCGCCACCAGAGAAGCCCCAAAAAGAGCATTCTTAAAAGTAATATTCAATGAGTTCAATAAACAGGCAGGTCAGGTTGGAACATGAGCCACTGGCATTGATGTGTGGATGGTAGTATTATAAGAAGTTATTTACTACTTGAAATGCCAACCTTGCCAATTTTTAAATGTTAATGGCCTTACGGTGAAGATGAAAGGTTTATGCGTTCCACCTAGAGATTTCGGAATTTTGCAGTCTTGGCATGGGAATGGCTTGATTATCTAATAAGTCATTTTTACTTCTCTTTTAATTATAGGTGTTTATGAACTTTTATAAATTTAAAAGCAAAACTTTCTGGTATGTTATGTATAATAATTGAGCCTACAAGACTGAATTTAAGATGCTGGATTTACTGATTTGGGGGGAGGGCAAATTTTTTGTTAGTCCTGGGGGGAAAAAATGAACCAAAATAAACTTTAAATGGATTATGCAGATTTGTTTAAGCAAATCCAGAGTGTTTGCTGCATTTATAGGAAATTCTAAGTGACTCACTGTAACTTGAATGTATCATCTTTAGCAAAGAAAGACTTGTCCAGGGCCCAGCTTATTCTAAGAGACTTCGCCTAAATGTTCATAAAATTTTAGTTCATTACTTACTTTTTATTTATCATTTATGAAGCTGCTTTAAAAAATGTTCAACTCAAAAAATATCTTATATTTGGATCATATTCCTTAGATGTATTTCACCTTAATTGATTGCATACTAATTGCAATATTTTAGAAAGCTAGACTTAAAGTCCTTATTTTAAAAGATGATTAAAACTTGCACAAATTACTCATGAGATGCTACTATAGTTAATAATGTGCTATGTGCATGTTATTTGTATGGATGATACCGCTAAATCTATCAGGAAGCATTACCCAAACACATGCTTAATAATGGAAAATCTATATGTTCTCCTATTTGAAGTTACTTATAATTTCAAGAGATTTAGAGAAGTGTATTACCATTTCAAAGTTGAATTCAGGAATAGGTAGAAATTTCTGTGACCATACGTAATATTCAAGTTGGAATTTTCATTAATCTTTTTGAGAAACATATTTTGAGCAATAATTAAGTTGTAAGCTAATAAAAATGCTGAAATAATTTAGTCATTATAGAGGATACCTTTCTATCCACCCACTAGTACAAAGAAATGGAATGTAGACAAAAGGTACTTATGTTAGTATCTTCAAAGATAATCGTTGTATCTTTTGGTATATTTATTTTTAGTCTTTTATCTATACAGAGCCTGTTTTTGTTTCAAATAGTGCTACGTTCAAATATATAGTGAAATTCTACATTATACCTATGCTATACATGTTTTTCTATGTAATTTCAATGCAGTAATGGTGACATGAAAGTGTCAGGTAATTCCTCTTGCAGAAAATAGTTTTAAAAGATTCATCTCTAGAATTTGCCATCTGTATATCCTCTTCTGTGAAATGTATTTTCATGTCTTTGCTTGTTTTCTTATTGATTGTTTGTTAAGGTTATCTATATACACTAGGTATGAGTGTACCCAGAAAATACACATTAAAACCACAATGACATATCACTATATACTTATTAGAATGGCTAAAATAAGAGTAACAACACCAAGTGTTGTTGGTGAGGAGATGGAGAACCTTGATCACTCAGGCTGATGGGAATGAGAAATGGTACAGTCACTCTGGAAAACAGCTTACAGTTTCTTTAAACTAAACATTCAATTCCTATATGATACAGCAATTATTCTCTTGGGCATTTGTCCCAGAGAAATGAAAACCTGTGTTCATATACACAAAAATAACAAACTATACACAAATGTTTAAAGCAGCTTGATTCATAATAGCTAAAAACTGGAAATATGCCAGATGTCCTTCAACAGGTAAAGAGTAAACAAAGTGTGTATGTATTTATTCCATGACATACTACTCAACAATAAGAAGAAAATAGCTATTGATATAGCCCACAACTTGGATGAGTCTCTGGGAAATTAGGCTAAGTAAAAAATGTCAATCCCAGAGGATTACATAATATATGTTTCCATTCATGTAATATTTTGAAATGACAATATTCTAGAAATGGAATACAGATTAGTTGTTTCCAGGGGTTAAGAAGGGTTGGGATGGGAGGGAGGTGGATATGGTCATAAAAGGCAGCACAAGGGATCCTTGTGGTGATAGAACTGTTGAGTATCTTGACTGTGGTGGTGGATACACAAACCGACAACACAACTGATAAAATTTAATAGAAGGAAATACACACACACACACACACACACACACACACACACACACACACAAACACAAGTGAAACTGGCCAGTGTGGAGAAGGTAAGTTTATTGTATCAGTGTCAATACCCTGTTTGGGATATTGTATTGTAGCTTTCCAAAATGTTCTTATTGAGGGAAATTGAGTAAAGTATACATGGAATCTCTCTTTATTATTTCTTACAACTTCATGTAATTTACAATTATCTCAATAAAAACTACCCTAACCTCCCTTACCAGTATGAAGAAGCAGGTGATAGAGTTCAGAGCACAGAAACGTCTGAACTTCAAAGAGGAACTTTTGAAAGTGGAAGAGCTCCAAAGGTGCTAATGTCCAAAATCTGAGTATAAACTCTCCTCAAATTCCTAACTCACCACAAAACCACATATTCTTGGAATTGAGACAGCCTAGAAAAAAGTGAAATAGAAACTAGAGAATCAGCTGCCATTGAAATTCAGAACCGCTGCTGGTGAGGTTTGTGACTTTGCTGCATTTTTGGCTGAGTGTGTTCTCCAAAACACACAAAACTCAAGTGGCAGAAAGCAGGACGCTTCCTTATCTTAAGTGTCAGAGGTATGAAGTTGAGGCTGGAAAAACATCTGGAAATTTAGAGGAAAGCCCCCAGAAACCAAATAACCACAGAGTGAGCCCTAAAATCTAAATGTAAAGTATACCCCAATTTTTGGCTGACAGCTAATCTCTGCAGGTACAGGGAGACTCCCAGGGCATGAGCCAAACAAGCAGCAGCTGGAAGCCAAAGAAAATTGATCAAACACCAGCTGCTGCACACTGTAGGGAGGACTATTTCACAGTTTGATTCTGGGCAAGTAAATTGCCTGCTAGAACAAAAAAATAAAACAAACAAACCAGTCATCCTCAGAATATCCCAGAGTCACTATGAAGTATAGTCTACAACATACAGTCTCAAAGCAAAAATTACTAGATATGCAAAGAAGCAGGAAAGTGCTTCTTTGCCTAACTGTGAGTGACAGTCTATAGAAACTGAAACTAAGTGGGCCCTGACAATGTATTGAGCAAAGATTTCAAAAAGGCAATTTAAAATACATTCAGATAATTAAAGGAAAATATAATTAATGAGTAAACAGATAGGAAATTTCAACAGAGAGATATAAGCTGGAAGAAAAAAAGCAAATGAAAATTTTAGAACTATAAAGTATGATACTGGATATAAATACCTCACTATATGAAATCATCAGAAAATTTGAAATAGCAAAGAAAAAAAATCAGTGAAATTAAAGTATCAGTAGAAGTTACCCAATCTGATCAGCATGGAGAAAAATATTTAGCAAAAATAAACAAAACCCCAGAGAACTGTGGAGCAATATTTAACAGTCTAATATACGTGCAAATGGAGTCACACAAGGCAAAGTGAGAGAAAAGGAAAAAGAAAAACTGAAAAAAGATTGGTCAAATCTTCTTAAATTTGCAAAAGAAACTCATTAACTTAGAAATCGAAGAAGCTCGATGAAGCTCAAATACACACACACACACACACACACACACACACACACACACACACATACACATAACCAGCAGTTCAATCTCAGTATCAGTACACCATAGTAGAACACCTGAAAACCAAAGATAGAAAATGTTGAAAGCAGTGGGAGAATAAAAACACATCACATGCAGAGAACCAACAATATGATCAACAGCTGACATATCACCAGAAATGATGCAGGCCAAAAGACATTGGACTTACATTATTCTACACTTACATTCAAAGTGTAGAATAATTTAAAAAATCAAAACCAACCAACCAAACCCCCCCATGGCTGTCAAGAAATCTATAGTTAGTGCAAATGTTCTATAAACATGAAAATAAGGTAGAAGTTTTTGACAAAAATTTAGAAAACGTATTGCTAGCAGACTAGCACTTCAAGAAATACTTAAGGAATATCTTTAGGTTCAAAGGAACTGACACCAGATGGTAACATGGATATTCAGAAAGAAATGAGATGCACTGGAAAATATACATATGTGGTGAAGTATAAGAGGTTATACAAGTAATTTTTTTCTTCTCTTAATTTCTTAAAAACTGCAGTGTAGGATGTATAAGATGTATTAAGATATATGACAACAATGGCACAGAGGAGGGTGGGTAAATGGAATTACACTGTTTCAAGATTCTGATATTTTTAAAAAGTCATAATTCAATATTAACTATAAGTAGATTATCATGAGTTAACAATGCATGTTGTTATTCCTAAGCAACTAATAAAAAATAATGCAAAGAAATACAGTCAAAAGTTAATAGGGATTAAAATGACTTACAAAAATATTTTCAGAAAACCAAAGAAGATAGGAAAGAAAGAAGAGAGGAACAAAAAGGAGATGAAACAAATAGGAAGTACATAGTACAATGGCAGATTAAAATACTGCTATACAACAATCACACTGATATAAATAGATTACCTATACTAATTAAAAGGCATAGCTTGTTGGATTAGATTAAAGAAAAAAGATCCAACCATATTCTGTCTACAAGAGATGTATATGGTACATAAATAAATTGGAAGTAAAATGATGGTAAATGATACACTATTCAAAGAGTAAGCATAAGAAGAAGGGGATGGATATACTAATATCATATAAATTAGACTTTAAGACCAGGAGTAATAGAGACAAGGAGAGATACTTGATCCTAAAAAGATCAATACAGCAGGAAGATAAAACAATTATAGATTCTGTATACCTAATGAAGCAAGAAATGAGAGAACTGAAGAAATAGACAATTTAACAGTTAGTAGCAAGTATAGTTAAAAGTTTCAATATTTCCCTCAGTAATTGATAGAATAAAGAGAACAACAGTAAGGATATACAACAGTAAGGAATCAACTTGACCAAACTGACATTTATAAAATAGTCATACCTAAACAGCAGAATATACATTCTTTTTATGAACACTTAGAACACTCACAAAGAAACACTAATACAGGGCTGTAAAACAAGTCCCAATGATTAAATAATAAAAATAAAAGGAGAAACCAAGAAAGAGAATATTGTGAACAATTTTATGCCATTAATTTTGACACTCTAGGTGAAATGGACAAATACCTTGAAAAGCACAATTTGCTAAATCAGCCTCAAGAAGAAATAGCCCTATGTACATTAAAGACATTAAATTCATAATTTTAGAAAGCTCCAGGAAAGAAAAAAGTAGGACCATCTGGCTTCACTAGTGAAATTTATCAAACATTTGATAAAGTATACCAATCTTTCATAAATTCTTTCAGAAAATAGAAGAGTCCGCTTCCCAATACATTTTATGGAGCCAGTATTGCATTGACACCAATACCAGATTAAGATATCTCAAGAAAACTACAGACCATCTATCATGGATATAGATGCAAAAATTCTTAACGTTATATTAGCAACTCAAGTTCAGCACTATATAAAAAGAATAGTTCATTCCAAACAAGAAAGTTTAATCTCAATAGTCATAGAAAAAATATGTGGGGGGCTTCCCTGGTGGTGCAGTGGTTGAGAGTCTGCCTGCCGATGCAGGGGACACGGGTTCATGCCCCGGTCCAGGAGGATCCCACATGCCACGGAGTGCCTGGGCCCGTGAGCCATGGCTGCTGAGCCTGAGCGTCCAGAGCCTGTGCGAACCTGTGCGCCGCAACAGGAGAGGCCACAACAGTGAGAGGCCCGCGTACCACTAAAAAAAAAAAAAATATATATATATATATATATATTTGAAAAAAATTTAACACCCATTCATGATAGAAATTCTCATAAAACCAGCATTAGAAAAAAAAATTTTCTTAACTTGGTAAAGAGCAGTTACAATAAGTTCACAGTACATCATACTTAGAAAAATATTAAGCATGCTTTGCCTAAAGTCTGCTATGAGTCAAGAATGTCTGCTTTCACCACTTCTACTCAGTATTATACTGGAGGTCCAAATCAGTGCAACAAGATAAGAAAAAGAAACAGAAGGCATCCGTGGAAAGGAAGAAAGAAAACTATCTTTATTTGCAGATGACATTATCATGTATGTAAAATTCTAAGAAATATATTTTAAAAGCTGTTAGAACAAGTAAGTTTAGTAACTTCATGGCGCATGAGGTCAATATACAAAGTGAACTGTATTTCTAACAGCAGTAATGAATTGTTAGAAATTGAAATTAAAAGTACGATTGAGTTTACAATGACACCTGAAATAAGCAGAGTACTTAGGAATAAATTGAACAAAGATTGATATGTAGGACCTGTATACTAAATACTACAAAACAGTACTGAGATAAATTAAAGAAGGCCTAAATAAATGGAGAGAGATAATATGTTCACAGATTGAAGACGAAATATTATTAAGATGTCAGTTCTCCAGTTGATATATAGATTCATTGCAATTCCCACCAAAATTCTGTCAGGATTTTTGTAGAAAGCGACAAGCTTTTGTAGAAAGTGACAAGCTTCTAAATTTATGTGGAAATACAAAGGGCCTGAAATTGCCAAAGTAACTTTGAAAAACGGTAACGTTGAAGGAGTTGTACTACCTGATTTCAGAACTTAGTATCAATCTTGGTAGAAATCTACCACGAACAAGACATATCATGGTCATGTTTAAAAGATAGACAAATCGATCAGAGGAACAGAGTAGAGAAAAGGAATAGATCCGCACATCCATGGTCAACTGATTTTCAACAAAGTTGCCAAGTTCATTCAATGGGGGAAAGGAGAGTCTTGTCAGCAAATGGTCCTGGTATAGTTGATGTGGTGGGCAAATGGTGCCCCCCAGAATGCTTGCATCCTAATCCCCCAAACCTGTGAATATGTTTGGCTACATGGCAAAGAGAAATTAAGGTTGCAATGGAATTAACTTTGTTAACCATAACATAGGAAGATTATACTGAATTATCAAGCTGAGCCCAGTATAATCATAAGGATCCTTAAAAGAGGAAGAAGGAGGCAAAAGACAACCAGAGAGATGGCAAGGTGAGAAACACTTTGTCCAGTGCTGCTGGTTTTAAAGAAACCATGAAGGAAGACAGCCTTGAGCCAAAGAATGTGTGCAACCTTTATAAGCTAGAAAGGGCAAGGATGCGAATTCTCCCCTAGAGCCCCCAGAAGGGAACACAGCCCTGCTGACAACTTGATTTTGATTCAGTGAGATCTACATTGTACTTCTAGCATAAAGAAGTGTAAGGTAACAAATTGGTGTTGTTTTAAACCAGTAATCTTGTGTCAATTCCCTATAATCGTAGAAAAGTAATATAGTTGGATATCTGTATGGGGGAAAATCTCAACTCTTATTTTATACCATTCTTAAATTGAACGGAAATGAATCATAAATCTAAATGTAAGACCTAAAACCTTAAAAATTCGGGACAAAAACAGGAAAAACATCTTTGCATTCTTGGTTTAACCCAAGATTTCTTAAGTATGACACTATAAGCATGAACCACAGAAGAAAAAATTGATCAATTGGACTTCATCAAAGTTTGAAAGAATTTCTCTTTGAAAGCCTCTGTTAAAAAATAGAAAGGTTATTGATTAGTAGAAAATATTTGCAAAACCATATATCTGACTAAGGACTTGTGTTCAGAATATGTAAAGAACTTAGAAAACATGTAACCCAATAATAAATGGGCAAAAATTTGAACAGACACTTCACTGAGGAAGATACATGATGACCAATAAAGACATTGTACATGCTCCATATCACTGGTCATCAGGGAAATGAAAATTAAATTCTCAAAGAACGATCACTTGATACCCACTAGAATGGCTAAAATTTAGAAGACTAATGATGACTAAATCTTGGCAAGACTGAAGCTAATAGAACTCTAATTCACTGCTTGTGGAAACACAAACATGTCACAGCCATTCTGAAAACAGGTTGGCAGTTTCCTGTGAAGTTAAATATTCACTTGTTTTAATGATCCATCAACTCTTTTCCTAGGTATTTACCCATGAAAAATGAAACATAGGTCTATCCTAGGATTTCATCGCAGCATTATGTATAATATCAAAAAACTAGAGTAAAGCAAAATTTCCATCACCTGGTGAATGGATAAACAAAATGTGATGTATCCAAACAATGGAATACTATTCCACAGTAAAAAGGAGCAAACTATTGATGCATGCAATGATATAGATGATTCTCAAAATCATTATGCTAAATAATACAACTTAGGTACAAAAGATTATATACTCTATGATTCCATTCATATGCTACTCTAGAAAAGGCAAAACTACAGTGACGGTGAACATTGGCAGTCGCCAGGCGTGAGGGGAGAGAAGTGATTTCAAAGGGGTACGAGGAAGCTCACTTAAATGGGAGAAATGTTCTCTGTCTTAGGCAGATGGTAGTTACAAGGCTGTGTATCTGGGCAAAACTTGTCAGACTGTGACAAGTTAAAATGGGTGCATTTTATGAAATGTAAAGCATATCTCAGTGAAGCTCTTAAACAATTAAAATATAATGACCTTGTGTTTGTCATGTTTATTGCTCTGATGTAATTAACACTACTAATAAATAATATTTACTGAGTTCCTGCTAGTGGGTTTGTACTTCTTGAATTATGAGACTCTGTGAGCCTCAGTTGCCTTATAGAAGTATTGGAAATAACCAAGATTGCTCATTCAAAATAGATCAGCTGGTGTACACGGGAACCAATTAATCGAAAGGGGCATAGGGCAATTAAAGAGTCCTGGTATGAATATCTGGTGTAGATAAAATGGTGCATCACTGTGTATCATTCCTGGAAATAATGACAGTAGTGTCTCCCTCAAGATTATTATAAGGATTAAATGAAGTGAGTCATGTGAAATGCTTAGCACAGTGCTTGACACCTGATTCATCCTCTGTACAAAGCAGTTGTTACCTTCATGCAACGTGAGCTTTTTCCGTGGAGAGGTGTGCATCCAGACAGTAGCAGTCAAATGTTGTTTCTGCCTGTCCAGAATATCTTCCCCTTTCTTCAGGTAGCAAAACATCCTATTTTTCCTTTGAGCAACTGCCCTTTTCCCAGTCAACGGGGGTCCTAGTAAGGCAGTGAATACCCTGAAGGTACTCAGGCAGGCCCAGTTGGAATGTTTGATCCCTATGCTGCAGTGATTAGATCAACAGAGGCTCTCGATCCAAGCCAGGCCAATTAGAAACTTACCTGAGATTTAGCAACTCAATGATGTAAGTTAGTGTTGGAGTGACTTGCAGCTTTTTGCACCTTGTTGGAAAAGCCTGAGAATGCAGCCCTCACCAAGGTAGAAGAATTAAAAGCTAAGTACAACAGAGCCCTAGGGACAATGTTCGTGCTGCTGCAGTCAGCTGAACCTGTGACTTTGCAGTGTCATGAGCGAATGAAACATGTCCTGCACACCTCCTTTTGCCTAAAACCAGTTTGATATAGGTTTCTGCCATGTGCAACCAAAAGAATCCAGTGTTTCTAACGTTAATTTGAGAAAGACCCTTTTCTCATGCATACAGTTGTTTTCATTTCTTTACTTTTTTATGAAGTATAGTTGATTTACAGTATTGTGTTAGTTTCAGGTGTACAGCACAGCGATTCAGTTATATGTATAGGTGTGTGTATGTACATAGTCTTTTTCAGATTCTTTTCCCTCATGGGTTATTATAAAATATTGAATATAATTCCCAGTGCTATATAGTAGGTCCTTGTTTGTTATCTATTTTATATATAGTAGTGTGTGTATGTTAATCCCAGCCTCCTAATTTATCCCTCCCCAACACCTTTCCCCTTTGGCAACCATAAGTTTGTTTTCTACGTCTGTGAGTCTGTTTCTGTTTTGTAAATAAGTTCATTTGTATCATCCTTTTTTGATTACACATATAAGCGATATCATATGATATTTGTCTTTGTCTGCCTTACCTCACTTAGTATGATAATCTCTAGATCCATCCATGTGGCTGCAAGTGGCATTATTTCATTCTTTTTTATGGCTGAGTAATACCCCATTGTATATATATACCATATCCTCTTTACCCATTCATCTGTCGATGGACACTTAGGTTGCTTCCATGTCTTGGCTATTGTAAATAGTGCCACTCTGAACATTGGTGTGCATGTATCTTTTCAAATTATGGTTTTATCTGGATATATGCCTAGAAGTGGGATTGCAGGATCATATGGTAGCTCTATTTTTTGTTTTTTTATGGGACCTCCATACTGTTCTCCATAGTGGCTGTACCAGTTTACATTCCCAATAACATTGTGGGAGAGTTCCTTTTGCTCCACACCCTCTCCAGCATTTATTATTTGTTTTCATTTGTATGGTTTGTATTTTTTTATTTATTTGAAATTTTAATTCTCATGATCCATTATTGATGGCAAAAGTTGAATATTGCATAATAAACTAGATTTAACAGAAAATATTATTAGGCCATTGCATATAAGGCTATCTGATATTTCCGACATTCAGGCCCACTGAGGCAGTTTGCATTTGAACTGGTTCTAGGCAAAGCCAATACCTTGGAACAAACTATGACAAATTTTGGAGAGTTTTACACATTTATTTAAACTTAGGTATACCACATTGATAGTTCCAGATCTAGGATAATTGGCACTCATGATACTTAAAATATATCATTAATATAAGGATTTATATCCTTATTTTGTATAAAATATATCATTTATATCCTTATATTATATAAAATATATCATTAATATAAGGATTTCTTTAGAAATCCGTATTCATGGTGATGCTAATTATCTCCTCCCTGTGAGCAACTTTGACATTTGAAACCTGGTTCCGCCACTTACTAGCTGTGAGATCCTGAGAAAATTTCCTAATCTCTCTGCTTGTTTCCTCATCTCTGAAATAAGAGTGATAATTTTTCCTATTTCTCAGGAAGGCGTAAGGACTAAATGCAGCAATATATAGAGGGCTTAAAACAGTGCCTGAAACTTACCTAGTGCTAGTTAAAGTGCTTGCTATCATCATTGTAATCCATTTTCCTTGTTAAAGCTGTGTTTTGATAGGATGAGGAAGAGGATGTAGGCATAGGTTTAAAACATTTCTAACAGCCATTGTAATTAGTGACTGGATTAATGAATTAATTAAGTTGAATGGATGAGAAAGTTTAACTAGTATTTTTAATAAGGTCATTCTTTCCCAATGCATCTTCCTGAGCAGGTGTCTTGCCTGGGATAGGAGCTCACTATGGGTTGAATGAAATAGATTCCTGGTAGTTCACGATCCAAGCACACGCAATAACCTTGTTGACCCTATGATATTGGAAAGTCTGAGTCCTCATAGGCGACTTGCTTGCTAATTATAGTTATCTCTTCTATGAGTAAACCCTTAACAGTGGCAACAAAAACTTAGCCATAAAATGAAAGCCTTTCTATTAGCTTTCTCTGCTAACTTAAACAGTATTTTGAACAGAATTTTGTATTTTGTGTAAGATACCTTAAGATTATCTTTTTTGCTGTTACTGAGCTCTGTGGACAATAGTGGTGTCATGAGATGCACTTCCTGGTCCCGCAGAGCTATACTTTTGAATACCTGTGTCAGATGCTATATTATTCTCTCCTTTCCCTCAGTGTTAGACACCACTTCTTGCTCAAAGTGTGTCTTACCAGCTCCCCTTCCCTTTATCATTTGTCTTTTACAATAGCCTTTGAACAGGGAACTGAAATAACTAAAATTGTTCAAAGTATGTCTAAAATAAGAGTAAATAAGTCATTAGTGAGTACACTTTCCTAAGAGTAAAATACATTAGCTGATTTATTTTATACATGGTAATGCCTCTGGGTTCTGTTTGGTGTCTTATTTAGCCCAATTGTCCACCCGCAGGTGAATTCCATATGTGAGTTTACTTAAAAAGCTTCTCTCTCTGTGAACTGTTCTTGTAAGGTGTCTGGTAAATCCACAAGCTCAATTGGTGGGGCTTGTATTTACTGTTAGTTTTTAAAACAGGTGATATGGGTAATATACCTTGTGTTTGATTATGTAACACATGAACAGGAAAACCTGAGGATTTAAAGGTAAAAATTCCTAAATAATATCTACAATATACCACTTGGACATGCAGTGGATTTTTCAATGTTATAAAAACTTAGTTTTTAATTGGAATTGTCTAAGTGTTACGGTCTTCGTTAAGCATCTGATTGATGCCCAAACTTGCATTTTTATCTTGCGAAATATGTAAAACAGTTCATAGTTATAGTGATTTAAACTTAAATTAGGATTTGGGGTAAAAGCTTCACATGGCCCTTCTGTAAATAACAATAAGAGAATATGATTAAGAAAATGAATCTATCACTTGTGGTCAACTGTATAATAGCAAAGTGAGTCTCCCTTACTAGGAAATACAATATGCCATTATTTAAAATAAAGGATATGGGATGTTCAGTGACACTGACAACATACTGACTTGATATAGAGCTTCTTTTAATTTTGTTCTCACTGTTTGGGCTCTAGGCAACAGCTATGGAGGTAATGACGGCGTTTTCATAGATGCTGGTATGCTTTCAGGGGAGACTGTCACAATATGGAGGAGTCACAACTTTCACCCTTAGGCTACACTAAGGGGTCTGGTCTTGCCTCCTCTAAGTCACATAATTCTCATTTTATGTTGATACAAGTTATGCCTCATTATCAAGGGGAGAGTATATTTCTGAATTATTATCTCTTCCGGAAGAGTTATGAGTGTAACCTCCATTAACACTGGGGAATATTAAGAAGGCGACTCTTTGAATGTTGAGATAAAAATATGTCCCTCTAGTGGAGGGTTATATTTTATCCATAAGTGAGTAATTTTGACTCAAGTGACCTATATTGAGAAATAGATTTGATAGTGGAAAGATTGTGGATTGATGGATCCCTGCCAGGCAGAAACAGAAAGTTCAGAGCATTAACAGTAAGTGGAGGAATGAATATAGGACATGATGTTATTCCCAAAATTATCAGGAAGAGAAAATATAATAGAGGGAACAAAATAGTGAGAACTGTTTCCCACCCCTACCTTCCCAGGTGTTCATGTCAGTGTTTCCTCAGACAGAATTTTTGATTCACATTTCTCTTTTGAAACAGTCAGTGTTTTATAGGTTCTCATCTAATCAGAAATAAACCCAAAGCGTTATTTTTGTAGCAGTCACTGTGTGTTCCGTGTACAATTCTCTGAAGCCCATTTGCTGATGTTCTAAGAAAATTTGCTGCTTCATCTGTGATAAAACCAGCATACACAGTAATCTTCCAATTTAAAGTCCAGATAAGAATATTTTCTAGCCCTCAGAGTAATCTAAGAGTCTCCCTCTAATAGAATTGCTTCTTCATGGAAGGAAGTTTTGGGAGTAAGTTACGCTGGTTCTTTCTCTTCCTTCCTTCCTCTCTCCCCTCCCCACCCTTCTCCTTTCTTTCCTCTCCCCTCTTCCTCTTTCCCCTCCCTTTTTTCTACCTTCCCCTCCCTTTCTTCCTCCCACATTAGTTCCTGTAACATTGCTGAAAAAGTCTGTCCCAGATTTTAAGTGCTTTGAAATTTTTATGATAGAAAATGCACCCGGAATTTGATCTGATTATTTAGAAAAGACCTGCAGATTCAATTTCTTGTAATAACTTGCTACTATCTTATTGACTTCATGTCTTTAGGACTTAGCTAGCGTCATCTGAAGTAGGTTGTAAAATGAAAACAAACCAACAACAAAAAAAACCCAAACAACTTGTATTTCTTCAATATGCAATATAGACTGAAAACTGTTTCAAAAATTTAGGAACTGTATCTCTGATTCTTTTCTGTCCTGGGTGCATAAAGGAATTTAGATGTGTGGGTGTAGTGCATTAAACTATTTCTAAGGCTAATTTCAAGAAGAGCAATCATCAAGCCACAAAAAAAACTCTGAAATATGTAGAGTCCTGAGTTGTATAACTCTGCTTCTGAGTAGTTATGGCCTTTGATCCTTGAACTGAGGGCTTGTATCTGCACCATCACTTCCTGAATGATCTAATTACTTCCGGGCTTTGGTCTATAAATCAGACATTTTGACATTCAATAGCACAGCTGCCTTCCTTAGAATCTAAGGATGTAGATTGATTCCTCACATAGGCGTTCTTAGAAAACATAAGACTTGCTAATATCATTAAGGCAATAAATGTTTTGGTTTTTTTTTAAAGAATTATATACTTAAAGGAACTTGATTCAAGTTGAAGCTCAATCCTTTCTGCTCTTTCATATTCTGGGGCTAATTTTATTAAAATCAGTGACTTCTGCAGGGCTCAACACATAGTATAAGTTCATTAAATGTTGGTTTATATGGAGGGGGAGAAGTGATCTCTAATGACCCCCATCTTTCTGGAAATCATACCCTGTCTCTTTCTTCAATGAAAGGAATAAAAAATTTGAAAGTTGAATCAAAAATCTGAAGTTTCTAACACACTTCCAGAGACTGGAAGACTTGTAATCACAGTCACCCAACAGCATTAACCTCTGTATCCCTTGACTTGGCTTGTCTTGTTGAAGGTTCCACCTTAAAATCTGTCTATACTGATATGATGTGATTCCCAAGATAAACTGTAAAATGCAAAGGAGCAAGAAGGGGAGCAAGTATACATCTATACACATAAATATACATACATATACTTTTGTGTATATATATACATTATGTATACATACATATACTTTTGTGTATACATATACATTATGTATACATTATGTATCTCTGAAAGGATGCATAGGAGTTGGCAATGAGATTGCCTTTAGAATGAGGCAGAGGGAAGAAGACAAATTTAAGTTTCACTCTATGTGCCTATTTAAATTTGAAAATAAGATTAAAAGTAACTTCTCCTACGTAATTATTCACAGTTCTAAGCTGAAATTAAAGCTGATCTCCTCAATTAGGTGTCTCCTAATTATATATCAATAATAAGGTGCCTACCCCAGTACCTTGACAAAAATCTCTTGTACATATGTTGATTAAATAATTTTTTTTATAATGTGACAGATGGAAAATGACCAGATCAAACTGTTAATTACTGTCTAAGCATTGGCTTTATCACTGTAGGTCTGCAGGAGTTCCACTGAGAAATAAATGTAGAAGGTTCTGATGCAAGTTGGGGCATTTTTATAAAACCAACTTCAGGTTTCTATGTACGAATGTCTCAATGGAATCTTGTGGGCTCTCTGAACATACTACTGTAATATAATACATAGTATTCCTATATATTATGTATTGTTACAATACATGATATATTATGTAACAATACATAATATATAGGGATACTAAGTTGTAGCTGAGCCTCAATGCAACTAATGATTTAGGGTTAAAAGAAAATTTTGAAGAACTGATGAAAAAAAGGGTATGGGCTGTGTGTCAGTTAAGTACAGTTGAGTAAAGAACCACCCAAAATGTGATGACTTTAAATAACAAGCATTTATTTGGTTCACGACTCTGCTGGGCTGTGCTAGTGTGGGCCGGTCTCCCTCACGTGTGTGCGGCCATTTGGGAGTGACCATGATAGAGCTGCAGGTTGGCTCTGCTTATTAGTTTGGGCTCTCATGCATGTCTGGGATCACAATTAGGCTGACTGGCCTGTGACTCACATTGTCTTCCCAACTCCTGCATGCTAGCCAGAGGTTGTTCCATGACCAAGGCAGAGTACCCAGAAACAAAGTGGTGGATCAAGTGATCTCTTGAGGCCCAAATTTGGAAGGGGCATTCTGCCCCCTTTTACTGCCTTCTCTTGCCAGGCACACCACAAGCCAACCCAGCTCCAAGGGGCTGGGAAGTAGACTCCACCTCATGCTGGAAGGCCTTCAAAGTCAGTCTTCCAAAAGAATGGGCCCTTGAAAGGAAACCCCTTTTGTCACATGGTCTTGAGCTTTATGGCAAGGACCCTGAGTTGGGTGAAATGTATGTATTTAAAATTTTTTTAATTGTTTTCCAAAAAGTTTTAAAAAAGAGTAATTAATTTTAACTCTGTTTTGGGAATATGTCATACTAATTCCATATATTTTATTTGTTTTCATATCCTTCTACCACAATAATAAAAGTTGTAATTTACTGAGAACTCCAAATGTGCGAGATACTATACAACTCATGAGGTGTTTATATACATTTATCTCTCAGGTTTACCACTACAATGTAAGATATCATTCCCATTTTTCGGATCAGTAAACTAGGTTTCATCAGTTGACAGTGAGTGACAGACCAGGCCATTAATCCAGATCTGTGTGGCTATAAAGTTCAGGCCTTTTCTTAGTACAGTGGAGTTCCATATCTGGAATTAATTTTTGTGAATTCAACTATGGGTGCACCACAGAGGGGCCAGATCTGGGGATTGGGAGAGAATGAAAGAGAAAATAATTTAAGTGTTATGGATAACTAGCCAGCCGTTTTACACAACGAATGTGTGTCCTACAGGAACTCTGATTTGGGGACTATAAATCTACTGTTAGCTCAGGTAATTACAACTCCAGGTGCCTCTGAGATGGATGTGATTTTGATATTTTTGTTTCTTTTTAGTAATATGGCTCTAAATTCAAGCCAGCTCCTTTATCTCATAGTAAATCAGAGGAAAAAATGGTCAAATTAGTGTTAGAGGAAAAATCATCTATCTTGTAGGGTTGTGAGTTGTAATTCAATCTCTGGTCTGTCACATTACTGGAGAATTTTCAGGGGTAATTTCGACTCTACATACTTTTTATTTTAAGAGCAAAGTTCTGACCCTAAACCTCAATAGTATGCAAATCCAGTTAACTATGCTATATTTTCTAGAGGAACAGATTTTAATGTTTGTGTAATAAAATGCCTTTCTGAAGCGGGGTGCAACATATTTATTTTGCAATCTTCAGGTGTGTTAACCTAGTTAAGCCTATCAGGAAAATAAGTGGCAGAACTACAACAATGCTACTGCAACGCTACGAAAACACTACTCCATCCATTTTGTAGAAGAACTAGACTTTGCATCATGTTTTGTGAATGTATCACTAGTTAATTTGTAAAGAATTTTCTGGAAGGAAGAAGATAGTCTTGTTACTAAGTACACAGCTGTTTATTCTCAAATTAACATAAAGACAGTGTATAAATTGAATTGAGCAAATGAAATCATCTTGTCACAAGCATTTTATTTTTATTTTATAGGCCTACATTTTTATTTAGCTATCATTTACATGGAGGAATGTACACATGGACGTGTACAGTTAAATATAGCTTCAGAAACTGTATACACCTGTGTGAGCAGCACTCACAAACAAGCACATTAGAAGCCCCCTCATGCTTTTGTTCAGATATGACTCCCCTAACCCACAGAATAACAACTATTCTGACTTTTCACAAGATAGACTAATTTTGCCTACATTGTACTTTATATAATGGAATCATATGGTATGTACTTTTTGTGTGTCTGACTTTTGTTTTTTTGGAAATTTTAAGTTTTTTTTTTTTTTGCGGTACGTGGGCCTCTCACTGTTGTGGCCTCTCCCGTTGCGGAGCACAGGCTCTGGACACGCAGGCTCAGCGGCCATGGCTCACGGGCCCAGCCACTCCACGGCATGTGGGATCTTCCCGGACTGGGGCACGAACCCGTGTCCCCTGCATCGGCAGGCGGACTCTCAACCACTGCGCCACCAGGGAAGCCCTGTGTGTCTGACTTTTATTCAGCATTGAGTTTGTAAGCTGATCCATGAGACTGCATGACATTTAGATGGTTCATCCTTATTCCTGATGAGTGAATATCCTGCTATAAATCCATTCCAGTGGCATGAGCATTTGGGTAGTTTCCAGTTCAGGGCTACTAAAAATAATGCTGCTATGAATATTCAAATACATATCTTTTATGAACATGTACACATTTCTGTTGTGAATGTACCGAGGAGTGGAAATTTTGGGTCATGGACCATGCCTGTTTTCATCTTTGGTAGAAAATGTCAGTTTCCAAAAGTGGTTGCCAGTTAACACTCACATCAGAAATATATGAGGGCTCCTAACCCATGTTATTTTCCATTGCTTTTATTTTAGCCAGTATGGCTACCTTACCTAAAATATTGTAATGATCGAAGTTTCCTATATTTTACATATATCACTATATACATATATATAATATATTTATATTAAAAATATATTTTTTATAATTGCTAACCTGGAACACTGAGATTATATATAATCTATTAATATAATCTATTATATAGGTATATAATATATGTAATATATTTTATAAATATATAATCTCAGTGTTCCAGGTTAGCCAAGAAGATAATTATTCAAAGAAACCTCTGATTAGATGGAAGATATTATTCTTCACAGAGTTATACCTCTATTCAGAGTTATTATTCTTCACCTGAAACTCACCTTCATGGAAACAGAACACAGAAAAATTATAGATTTAAGTCAAGAGTGATAGCAGCTAGTTTGTGTGTGTGTGTTTTTTTTTTAACCTCCCTTATCTCATCAAACTGTCAGGAATGACTAACCCATGCTTTATATTCATTTAAGAAACAAACTTTTAATGCAACAATCTTTTTTTTTCATATTTCCTAAGTATGATCAAGGTCTGATTAAAGTTAGAAAACAATCTTTTCAAAGTGGTCTTTTGCATTACAATCCTAAAACCAATTCTATGTAGAAGAAACACCTATGTGGCTTCCTTTTCTTAGCATATGCTTAAATTAAAGAAGAAGCCCATGTATACATGTCAGTTCCCCTTTTGCAGCTCAAACAATAAACTGTTTATCAAAATAGTAAATCTCTAGAGGACATGTGATATTTGGAGAATTAAAGTTTTCATTAGTATTTGACTAGGGAATTATATATTATAAAGTCAATAATAAATCAAAGGAACAGGATAGAAAGCCCAGAGATAAACCCACGTACATATGGCCACGTTATTTTTGATAAAGGAGGCAAGAATATACATTGGAGAAAAGACAGCCACTTCAATAAGTGGTGCTGGGAAAACTGGACAGCTACATGTAAAAGAATGAAATTAGAACACTCCCTAACACCATACACAAAAATAAACTCTAAATGGATTAGAGACCTAAATGTAAGGCCAGACACTATAAAACTCTTAGAGGAAAATATAGGCAAAACACTTTATGACATAAATCACAGCAAGATCCTTTTTGACCCACCTCCTAGAGAAATGGAAATAAAAACAAAAATAAACACATGGGACCTAATGAAACTTAAAAGCTTTTGCACAGCAAAGGAAACCATAAACAAGACCAAAAGGCAACCCTCAGAATGGGAGAAAATATTTTCAAATGAAGCAACTGACAAAGGATTAATCTCCAAAATTTACAAGCAGTTCATGCAGCTCCATATAAAAAAAACAAACAACCCAATCCAAAAATGGGCAGAAGACCTCAATTGGTATTTCTCCAAAGTAGATATACAGATTGCCAACAAACACATGAAAGGATGCTCAACATCACTAATCATTAGAGAAATGCAAATCAAAGTACAATGAGGTATCACCTCACACTGGTCAGAATGGCCATCATCAAAAAATCTACAAACAATAAATGCTGCAGAGGGTGTAGATAAAAGGGAACCCTCTTGCACTGTTGGTGGGAATGTAAATTGATACAGCCACTATGGAGAACAGTATGGAGGTTCCTTGAAAAACTAAAGATAGAACTACCATGTGACCCAGCAATCCCACTACTGGGCGTATACCCTGCGGAAACCATAATTCAAAGAGAGTCATGTACCACAATGTTTATTGCAGCTCTATTTAAAATAGCCAGGGCATGGAAGCAACCTAAGTGTCCATCAACAGCTGAATGGATAAAGAAGATGTGGCACATACATACAATGGAATATTACTCAGCCATAAAAAGAAACGAAATTGAGTTATTTGTAGTGAGGTGGATGGACCTGGTGTCTGTGAAGTAAGTCAGAAAGAGAAAAACAAATACCGTATGCTAATGCATAAATATGGAATCTAAAAAAAAAAAATAGTTCTGAAGAACCTAGGGGCAGGACAGGAACAAAGATGCAGATGTAGAGAATGGACTTGAGGCCACAGGGAGTGGGAAGGGTAAGCTGGGACGAAGGGAGAGAGTGGCATGGACATATATACACTACCAAATATAAAATAGATAGCTAGTGGGAAGCAGCCGCATAGCACAGGGAGATCAGCTCAGTGCTTTGTGACCACCTAGAGTGGTGGGATAGGGAGGGTGGGAGGGAGGCTCAAGTGGGAGGGGATATGGGTATAAATGTATACATATAGTTGGTTCACTTTGTTATGAAGCAGAAACTAACACACCATTGTAAAGCTATTATACTCCAATAAAAATGTTAAAAATAAATTTTAAAAAATAGCATTTTTGTGGATTGCTCAATAAATTATAAATAGATAAGAAAAAGTTAAAACAATAGAAATTATAGTAAGACAGCATTACTCTACAGAAACTGGCGGCAGGACTTTAAAAGTTGGTGTTTCTTAGTTTAAGTATTGTGTTGCAAGAGGCTTTATAAATCAAGGGTATAGTCATTTTTAGGTGATATTATTTTGACTTGCTTGTGTGCATTGGTTCATTTCTAGTAAACTTAGTGGAAAGATCACAAGAAGCATTGAGCCAAGTATACTTAACCACTAATTATTTTAATTATTCTTTAAAAATAAGCCACATGAAAAGAGACCGTTCATATTCATTTGCAGATCATGACTTTTCTGAATGGTATTCTAATCTTATGGGTAAATAGCAACTGAGGTGAGCAGAGTGTCTTTTAAACATGTAAGCCATCTTTGGGGGAAGACCAAAAAAATCCAAAAAATATATTACTCAGCCATAAAAATGAATGAAATATTGGCATTTGCAGCAACATGGATGGACCTAGAGAATATTATATTTAGTGAAGTAAGTCAGACAGAGAATGACAAATATTACATAATATCACTTTTATGTGGAAACTAAAAAGTCTCTATGCAAAATAGAAACAGGCTCACAGTCATAGAAAACAAACTTATGGTTACCAGTGGGAAAAGCAAGGGCAGAGGAATAAATTAGGAAGTTGGGATTAACAGATACAAGCTACTATATATAAAACAGATAAGCAGTAAGGATTTACTGTATAGCACAGGGAACTATCAATACATTCAATATCTTATAATAACCTATAATGGAAAATAATCTGAAAAAAATATAACTGAATCGCTTTGCTGTACACCTGAAATTAACACATATTGTAAGTAAAATATACATCAATTAAAAAAATACACATTTACCAAATAATATGGAAAACACTAACATCTATACGGAAAAGAAATATTAAATGTAATATTTCCTAGGCATTACCATATTAACATTTTTAGCATCCTACCTGGTGTAAAAGTGCCTAATGAATAATAAGAAAAAACAAAACAAAAACAATGCTAAGTGCTGTTATTAGCTCCATTTTACAAATGAAGATGTTAAGACTCAAAAAAATTAGAATAAGTAATTTGTCAAATCACACAGCTAATAGTTTTCAGATGTAGGATTCAAATGATTAAACGATAGACATGTCGTCTTTTAACCTACATAGATGTACAGTCAGAGGGACTTAGTGAAGGCAAGCTTATCAGCATAAATGAGGAAAGGGATTGTGATGAAAATAGGAAGGTGTCCTAGAGGATGTAACATCAGCAAAAAAATTCACAGTAAAGGAGCTCTTGGAGATATTTCATGACATTGAAACTCAAGGATAAAATGTTGGAAGCTGATTCATACTTAGAAAAGGGTATGACAATTTTCCATAGAAGAGATGCTGGCTCAGTATCGTTAAGTTATATGATGCAAAGAAGGCAAGCGGAGTTTAAACTACTCTTGACAGGATTTTTTTTAACAAAGAAATAAAACACTTTGTCTTAGCTTGGAATGCCATAACAAAATACCACGGACTGGGTGATTTTAAAAAAACGGAAATTTATTTTTCACAGTTCTGGAGGCTGAGAAGTCCAAGAACAAGGTGCTGGCAAGGTAGATTTCATTCTGATGCATCTCTTCTTGCTTCGTAGGTGGCAGTAATCTCCCTCACGCTCCCGAGCTTGTGTGTGTGCTTGCACACAAGGAGAGAGAGAGAGATCTTTCGCTTTCTCTTCTTATAAGGCCATTTATCTTAATAATCTTGATAGACTAGGGCCCCACCTAAGCTATCCACCTTAAGGACGAGGACACATTTATCCATCTGCTCCCAGCCCCCAAGGTCAGAAGTAGCCCCATGGACATCAACTACCTCACAGGCCCAGGAATTAAGCAGCTTCTTGTAGGTACCACATGCCATGACTTCTTAGATAAATTTTGGGGAAAGAATCAAGAGATACGTGAAGACTGGCAAAAACTTCACATTGAAAGAAGTATTGGAGCTATTTCATGACACTGAAAGTGCAAAGAGTAAAATATTGGAAACTGACCCAACCTTCAAAACGAGTGAATCACTGTGAGGTTGTGACAGCACAAAGCTGGTCAAAACTTGGAAGAAATCCATGATGACATCAGTAGCTGGAGTCAATGATGGGACGAGGAGGATATAAAGTGCTGTAGAATAGTTACCTTATACACTATCAGATATACCATGTCTGTATATACTTGTGTACTGTTTATCTCTAGGTTTATTGGAACATGACTGTCAAGGGTAATTAGACAAGCCAAGCCCGAGATTGTTAGATTAAGCCGGCGGCCCCCGAGGGGTCTGCAATCCTCCCAGGCTAGTAGTATCCCCTGACTTTCAGCAGAAGCAAAAGCAAAGCCTGCATACTGCAAGGTATCCTCACCGTAGTGCACCACCCCCACCCCCAGGTTCCCAATTCGTCAAGGTCAACCAATAGGAGCTCATAAATCACCACGAGGGAGAGTCAGCAAAAGCAAGCTAGCAATCAAATTTAAGCACCTAATTACTTGATGTAGGGATATCAGATACAGAATATAAATCACTGTATGAACCATTTAAAGAAATAAAAGGTGGAATAAAAATGAGCAACCAACTTTTAAAAGTTGTCAAAAATTATCAGATATTTGACAAATGAAAGTCTGTTTTTGTATCCAGTGTGGCCAGCTCTTTGACATTAGAACTGTGCTAGAAAATAAACACGTGTGGTTCATGCATGTAAATGTATACAGAAAAATTAATTCAAAGATTATTAGACATAGAAAGTCATTAAATAAAAGTGAAAGTCTCAACTCACTAGGAAGACGCAATAATTCTAAACATGTACCCACTTCACAAAATAGCCTCACAAAATATAAAGCAAAAAATTGTTAGACTCACAGAGAGAGGCACTCTAACATCACATTAGGATATTTCTATAGCATTCTCATTTATGAAAGGGCTGGCATGTGTCCATCTTATTAGATATTATTTATTTTATTAATCTTTTCAATATTGCTAGTTCTTTGAAAATGACTGAGTCTTACTTTTTGGCATAAAACATGGTAATATATTATAAAAGTTCCATGTTCACTTAAGAAGAATGTGTCCCATTTAGTTGTTAGGCACAAGGTTTAGTGTGTATTTTCTGTAGAGTCAGCCTTATTAATTGTATCCCTCAAATCTTTCATAAATTTATAAAGCCTTATTAATTGTATCCCTCAAATCTTTCATTCGCACAAAGAAAGCACCAGACCCAGATGGCTTTCTAGGAAAATTCTACAACACTCTCAAAGAACAAATCATTCCAATTTCATGCAGATTCTTTCACAGAATACAAAAGGAGAGACTACTCCACAATTCCATTCTATGAGCCAAAGTGGAAACAAGAAGTGATGTTATTCATAAGTATAAATGCAAAGATATTAATCAAAATAATAGCAAGATAAAATTTGGCAATCTGTACAAAAGGCAGTACATCAAAACTAAATTGAATTTATTCCACGGATTCAAAGGTAAGTTAACATTAAGTGTTTCTTCAATGATTTCTTGGGTATGACACCAAAGCCCAGGAAGCCAAAGCAAAAATAGACAAGTGGGACTATATCAAACTAAAAAGTTTCTGCATAGCAAAGGAAGCAATCAACAACAAAAAAGGGCAGCCTGTGGAATGGGAGAAAATATTTGCAAGCTATGTATTTGATAAAGGGTTAATAACCAAAAAACGTAAGGAACTCTTACAACTCAATAGCAAAAAACACATAACCCAATTTGAAAATGGGCAAAAGAACTGAACAGACCTTTCTGCAAAGAAGGCAAACAGATAGGCAATAGTTATACAAAAAGATGCTCAACACGGCTAATCATCAGGAACAAGGCAAATCAGAACCACAGTGAGATATAATGTCACACATCTTAGGATGGCTATTACTTAAAAGACAAAAGATGACAAGGGTTGGCAAGGGTGTGGAGAAAAGGTAACCCACGTGCACTGTTGGTGGGAATGTAAATTGGTACGGCCACTTTGGAAAAGAGTATGGAGGTTCCTCAAAAAACTAAAAATAAAACTACCTTACGATCTAGCAATAACACTCCTGGGTGTATATCGAAACAAAGTGAAATCACTATAGAAGAGATCTGTGACCTCATATTCATTGTAGCATTATTTGTAATAGCCGAGACATGGAAACAACCTCAATGCCCATAACAGATGAAAGGATAAAGAAAATGTGGTATATACCCACAGTGGAATATTATTCACCCTTATAAAATGAGGAAATCCTTCCATTTGTGACAATGGATAAACCTGGAGGACATTATGTTAAGTGAAATAAGCCAGACACAGAAGACCAAATACCACAGAACACCACTTACATGAGAAGTTTAAAATAGTCAAACTCACAGAAGAGAGTAGAATGGTGGTTGCCAGAGGCCTGGAGAAGGAGAAAACAGGAAGGTATTAGTCAATGGATACAAAGTTTCAGTTATGCTAGATGGGTAAACCCTGGAGATCAGCATAGTACCTATAGCTAACAATATTGTATTATATACTTAAAAATTTGCTCAGAATATGATATTATGTACAATGTTTTTATAACACTCAAAACTAATGATAAATAAAGAGGGTGGGGGAAACTTGGAAGTGATGGATTTGTTTATGGCATAGATTGTCATGATGGTTTCATGGATGTATACTTAATGCCAAACTCATTAAGATGTACACGTGTGTACAGCTTTTTGTGTGTCAATCATACCTCTTATAAAGTGGCTTTTAAATAAGTTTATTCATATATTTTCCACATTAATGCACTGAACGATAAAAACCACATAATTTCAATAGATGTCAAATAAGCCCTTAATAAATTCCAAGCTCATTTGTGATAAAACTTTTAGCAAACTATGAATAGAAAAGAATTTCTTTAATCTGTTAAGGAGTATGAAAACCTACAGCAAACATAATTCTAAACAGTAAAACAGTAGAAGCATTACATTTAAACCTAGGAACAAGACAAAGATGCCCACTTTTACTGCTACTATACAGCGTTATACTGGAGATCCAGCCAGTACAGCAAGGAAAGAAAGAGATGCAGAGAGTATAAGAATTGGAAAGGAAGAAACCAAGCTCTCGTCTTTTCTTGGCATGTGATTATTCTCATAGAAAACTGTGAGTTGTGTATAAATAAGTTAACACGATAGAATTTAGCAAGGTGGATATAATACTGGCAATCAAGATTGCAATCATATATAAGCAAAAAGTTTTAAAACACAATTTTGAAAAGATGTTACATGAGTAACAAAGAATATACGGTACTTACAGGACTTCCCTGGCGGTCCAGTGGTTAAGATTCCACGCTTCCACTGCAGGGGGTGTGGGTTCAATCCAAAAAAAAAAGAATATATGGTACTTAGGAGTAAATTCAATAGTAAGTGTGTAAGACTGATGTGCAGAACATTATAACACTTTATTACTTCATTTTAAAATATAAATAATAATAGGTAATCACTTTTATGAATAGAAAGGCTAATATTATAAAAATGTTAATTCTTCCAAGTTGACCTATAGATTATATAAAATTCTAATCAAAATCCCAACAGACTTTTAAAAATGAGCTTTACAAGCTGATTTTAAATTTAAATGGAAGATCAAATGCCTGAGAACAACCAAGAGACTCCTGAAGAAAAAAGAGAGGAAAAACGTGAAAGTATTAGCTCTACCAGATAGGAAGAACTACAATACATTTATAATAATCAGCACAGAATAGTGTGATAGGCAGTTTGACCAATGGAACATACTCGAAGGCCCAAAAGGAACCCAGACTTATGTGGCACTTTCATATATAGTGGAACCTTTGCAAAGTTGTGGAGAAAAAATTGAACCTTTCAATAAATGGTACTAGGACAATTTATTACCCAAATAGGAAAACAAACAAACAAAACAATATAATGGGTTCCCTATTTCATGCCCATAAACAAAATCAGTACTTGATGAATTAAAAATTTAAATGTGAAGGCAAAGTATTTCAAATTTTAGAAGAAAATATAGTATTTTGATAGCTTTAGGATTAAAAAAATTTATAACACAAAAATTGTTAACCATTGTATTAGTTTCTTGTGCTTACTGTACTAAATTACCACAAACTGGGTGGTTTATAACACAGAAATTTATTCCCTCACAGTTTTGAAGGCTAGAAGGCCCCTGTGCCTTCTGAATGCTCTAGGGAAGAATCACTCCTTGCCTCTTCCCAGCTTCAGGTCTTTGCTGACAAGCTTTGGTTTTCCTTGGCTTGCAGTGACCCCATTCCAGTGTCCGCCTCTGTTGTCATGTGGTCCTCTTCCCTGTGGCTCTTCTCTCTCTCTGTCTAAATTTCCCTCCTGTAAGAGACCAGTGATTGGATTTAGGGCCTACCCTAATCCATTGTGACCTCATCTTAATTTGATTATATATTTCCAAAGACCTTATTTCCAGATAAAGTCATATTCACAGGTTCTGAGTGGACATGAATTTTAAGGGGACACTATTCAAGTCAGACCAACCACGAAGGAAAAGATTGGTAAATCTTTTCACTATTTACTATAAATAGAATGAAAAGACAAAACGCAACTGAGAGAAGGCATTACTAATACATGTAATGGACAATTTTATATAAATATAATACATATATAACTGATATGAATCAATAAGATAAATAACCCAGTAGGAAAATTGGCCAGGGTCATGAATAAGCAGGTGACAGAAAAGAAAACATATATGGTAGATTATCTAAGAAAAATGTGCCAAAACTTCTTAGTGAGCAAGGAAATACAAATTAACATCACAATAAAATATTATTTTACTTCCCCTAAGTTATGAGTTTGACAATACCAAGTGTCGGCAAGGATGTGCCACACAGGGACTCTTATACATTACTAGTGAGGTTGTCCACAGAAGCTTTATTTTTAATAGCATTACACTAGAAGAAACCCAATATTCATTGGTAGGATAATTGATATATTGTGATATATTCACTAAATGCACTATTTTTTTGGCCACGCCGCATGGCGTGTGAGATCTTAGTTCCCCAACCAGGAATCGAACCTGTGCCCCCTGCATTGGAAGTGTAGAATCTTAACCACTGGACCACCAGGGAAGTCCCTAAATGCACTATTATATAACAGTAAGAAATGGATTAACAATAGATACATATGAGAGCACAGTTGATGTTTCAACCAAGCAAAATTATTTGACACCGATATATATATGATCAGTCTGTTTAAAAAACCATGTGAATGATAAACACAAATTCAAGAGAGCGGTTGTCTTCAGTGAGGAGGCAGAAGGGTGATACAGAGAAAGAACATACGAAGATATGGCAATATTCTAGATTCTGGGTGGTATATTTATGTGTTGATTTTATTAGACATCGTAGGGTAGATGCATGTTATATATGCTTTGTGCAGAGCAAATATCTCGTAACATAAATAGAACAAAATTCATATATTTTTTAAGTGCCATGGTATGGGAACCCAGATGTATTCAATGCTTTGAAACTAGTCCCATTTTAATTGCAGTGTTGATGGATTAAGGATTTAAGCAGACAATAGAATATACTGGCAAATCCCTGGAGTCCCACTGTCTATATGAGAATCCTGACCCTGCCACTGACTAGCTGCAGGATGTGGGGAAAGTTTCTTAATTTCTCTTTACTTCCATTTCTTTGTCTTTAAAACGAGGATAAAAATAGGCCTGGCTTTACAGGATTGTTATGAAAATTATATGAAAGAATGGGGGTAAAGCTCTTAGTATACAGTTGCTTGAACACATAGTAAATGCCTAGTGACTATGACCTAGACAGATTCAATCAGAGGCCTGAAATGTGCTGACACACAGGCTCCCTTGCACCTCTGACATTGCTTTGAAAAGGGCTTGGCCCGGGTAGCTACTGCCCCATTTGCCTCGGCTGCAGAATGAACAGACGCGAGTCTAGCCCGGGATGAGAAGCCAAGCCCCAGTGGGCCTCAGTCTGAGTCAGGGCTGCCTGTCTGAGCTCAGCCAATATGCAGTTAGAGAACCAAGAATAAATAACTGTTCTTAAGCCTATGAATCTTAGAGCATTTTGTTTGTAAAAGTAGTTAACTGATATGTGAGCTGCAATTATTGTTCTTGGTATTATTACTATTAAAGATTTCAGAGATAGTTGCTACTGGGCCTGCAAAGGTTGTCTCATTCACATTAGTTGTACCTAGACAGGTTGGATTTAATGCCTTAAAAGAATAAGAATTTTCTGTTTCTATCTTAAGCAGCTGCCAGAAGCATAAATATCTTATTCCCGTTGACCTCGTCTCTCCTCTAGCTCCAGAGCACATAGGCTTGAGTCAGCTCGACTGCAGCACACTGCCATTGTCAAAAAGACCTGAGGACAAAGATGAGATGTACTCTCCCCAGTTCGGTAAAGAGTCAACTGTGTAACAGCTGTTTGGCATCTCTAGTATGAACGTTGTCCTTTGTTGTTAGAGCATCATCATACAGTCCATAAACCACCCCTGCATTCATTGTTTTATTGATCTGCACTGCCACCTGCCTGGTAGCCAGGGTCAGGATGATGCTGCCTCCTGCGTAATGAAGAGCCCTAATCTCAGAGCTGTTGTAGTGACTTGCCCAAGGCCACAAAGCTTGTAAATGGTACTGTTGAACCCAAATCTGCAATTTCTAATGCCAAGTACTGGCTTTCTCTTACTGCTTCATGGATGCCTTTTAATACCTCCAATTTTTTTGTGTGAGAATACACACTTTTCAACAGATTGCGTCACCAACAGATTGGGTCAATCTCTTAGGTCACACTGGTGCCACGGGAAGTGTGCTAACACCTCGGTAGTAACAGTCTGTCATTCTGACGTCAAATACACAGATCCCAAAACAGTAACTTCTGCAACTCTAGGTCTTTCTTGATTCCTCAAATTGTGTTTGGTTAGAAGATCTGGTGAGGGAGTGCAGATGGGGTAGCAACAGATCTTTACCTGAAGTAACTTGGACATGTCTGAACTCGTTAACTGGCCTATGCATTAACAAGAGACTGCAGAAGCAATGCACAAAGCCCTCTTTTCCTATGCTTATTTAGAAATTAAGATATCATGTGAAATGAATTAATAAGTGACTTTATCATATCTTCTTTGGAACTACTGCACAAACAGAAACACAGTAAGGGAGGCTTTCCAAGGGATTGCCTCTGCTTAGAACATTATCAGACATCTTTGTGAACGTCTTTTAAATAATGTTGCAGTATTTTCAATCATATGTCTTATTTTTATGAAATAAGATTATATAAGAGTTTCTAAACGTTTCTTGTTGTTGGACGAGAACTGGGTTCTATGATTTAGAGTTAGAGAGGAAGACCTGGGCATTTGACTATCTAAATTACAATCTCAATTCTACCACTTGCTATTTGTGTGACTTTGGACAAGTTAGTTAAGATCTCTGGCCCTCAGGTTTCTCATCTGTAAAATGAGACAACTGATAAGACCTTTCTTGTGGGTTTTGTGAAGATGAAACAAGATAATGCATTTACAGTGCTTAGAAAAATAACTGGCACTAGTGGGTATTCAAATGCTAGCAATTTATCACGAATTATTCCTCAACCAGACATTAGCTGGGAATCACCTGTGTCAGTTTGATTCATCTGAGCAGTGTATAGTATTGGTTGATTTATCTGAGTATTATGAGGTGGTTCAGAGATTGGACTTGAGTTAGAACTACTTAGGTTTCAGATTCCATGGGCAAGTAACAGAATATCTTGAGACTCCAGTGCTTTTTTTTTTTTTAAATGCTGAAAATAAGAGAATCTACCTTATAGGATTGTTCAGAAGATTAACTGAGAAAATCATTTAGAACAATGCCTCACACATGCCAATATTTTTAAAATGGTAGTAATGGTACAACAATGAGGGAGTTGGAATAAAGAGCTAAAGTTCATGATCTTTGTCTTTACTGGTCTGAAAGTGTTTCCTCTGTAAACCTCTAACAAGAATGTATTAGGATCAAGCCACTGACATCTTTGTGTTGTTAGCTGCCTGGTCTCTGGCTCCTGTCAGGTAGCTCAGCCTGCACTTGGCTTTGGGCCCCCCCTCCCTAAAGGGGGTACATTTGGGGCTGAACCAGAGTCCATACACATGCAGTGGGTCCCACAGCTTACAGCTGCTTTCGGTATGTTGCCTAGAACACTCTCTCGTTGAGAGCGTTCCTCTGAATTGTCATCCCAGTGGTGGTTGGAATAGAGGTTTCCCCTCAAAAGTCCCTTCTTCCTGCATTAGATTCCACATTTCTGACAATTCTGCACTTCCATTTCTGCACCTCCTTTGTTCCACCTCAGACAGGTTCTGTCCTCTCTGATCTGTTGTCAATCCCTGGAGTGCTTCTTTCACTCCAGCCTGTAACAATCCAGGCCTATCCTCCTTTAAATGTCTAGCTAGAAACATTTCTTCCTTCACAGTTAACCTGAAATTGTCTCCTTCATCTAAACTTCTCACTGCATTAAAAAAAAAAAAAAAATCTAAACTTCCTACCACAGCCTGTAAAGCTCTATCTCTTCTTGTCTTGTCTGCCTCTCTGATACCATCTCCTGCTTCTGTGCTTTAGTCAAACAAGCCTCTGTCTTTTCCTTTAGGACTTCAAGTTCATTATCACCTACTGCTTTAGTACTTACTGTTCAACCCTGCCTGGAAATCTTTCTTCCAAAATATTTCCTGGTTGGCTTTTTTTTTTTTTTTTTTGCCTCAAAGAGGTCTTTCCTGACCATCCAATAATAATAATAAAAAAACCCACAAAAACAAAAAAACTCATTCTCATTCCCATCAATCTTGCACAATGGTTCTCAACTGGGGAGGAATTTTCCCCCCAGGGGATATTTGGCAATGTTTGGAGATCTTGCTAGTTGTCATTAACTGAGAAGATGCTCTTGGTACCTAGTGGGTAGAAGCCAGGGATGCTACCACACATCGTACAATACACAGTATCACCCCCGCAGTCAAGACTTATCAGACAACAATGTCAGTAGGGCTGAAGTTGCAAAACTGCAGTCAACATATCGTCTTTTTATTTCCTTCAAGGAATTTGGCACTCTTTGAAACTAACTCATTCATTCATTCTTTTCTTGATTTGGGCTGTCTCCTGAACTAGGATGCAAGCTCCAAGAGAGCAGGAATCTTATCTATCTTGGTCCATGTTGCATCTCCAGTGTCTGCTATGGTGCCTGACACTTGGTAGAAGCTTTAAAAGTTTTAATTGAATTACTAAACAAATCAGTGAATAACTTTCGGCAGAAAGTTTTACTGTGCATAGTACTTAACCACACTGAGCCATGCATAGTGTGTGTGTGTGTGTGTGTGTGTGTGTTGGTTATTTGTGCATGTTCTTGGATTATATACTTGCTGGCACGGATTTGACCCCACAGTGACTAGCATAATGAATAAACATATGATGGCTGAAATGAACTCATTAGTAGGAAATACCCAATGTGAGCATATTTGGCTATTCCTGTGTGTCTAAGCATCTGTGTAGCAATCTTCAGGATCATAGGCTGGTGGTTTTCTTAACTGTGCTCTGCTGAGAGTTCTTCAGTGGTTCTTCATACATTTAATTATGATTTTATTTTTAACTGTATTTTTAACTACATAAAAATTAATAAAACCCAACATACATGCTCATAATACCTGTGAACCAGTTTTGAACATATTGAAATTCTAGGTTCACCATCTTTTTTTGTGACGAATTTGAAATACCACCCCTACCCTCTGACACACACACAGCCTATTTCTATGCATAGGCAGTGTTTGAAAATCTTGAGAACATGCTAATGATTAGGGATTTTTAACTCTGCACGGTATCATTGGATTAAAGTTCAGAAGTGCACTCATCTGCTCATTTGAAACCAGGCAGGTGAGAACAAGGTCAATGAAATGTCAGTGATATCTCTGACAAAGTTCTCCTAAGGGCAGAGCAGCACATAGTGTGGTGACAAGAAAGTGTGTGGTATGTATTGGCACTGTCCTGTTCCGGATAGTTTCAGCAATTACTTTAAGCATGATAGAATGTGGACTTTACTTGTCATGGAATCAGGGGACTACGTACCTCTTTGTTCAGAAGGGAACAAGCGTATCCATGTGATGCTTGTTGAAAACTGTGCCTCCATCATTCCCACACTTCTGCAGTCTAGGTACACAGGAGACCAGACGCATTCAAGATAACAGGGACCTGTGGATTTTCCCCCTTCTTCTGGAAAGGAGGTCAGGGGATCAAGACCATGTAGACATTAGGAATTTCTGATTAAGCTTGCTAACTGTGTTGTTTAAATTTTCTATATCCCTAGTAAGTCTTTTCCTGCTTGTACAAAAGGTACACCATCCTTCCAGTCTGATGGTGAACTTGCCTATTTTTCATCTTGTAGTCGACATTGTTTTTTGCTTTTTTTGAAGTTAATTTTGATTGGAGTACAGTTGCTTTACAATGTTGTGTTGGTTTCTGCTGTACAGCAAAGTGAATCAACTATACATATACATATATCCCTTCTTTTTTGGATTTCCTTCCCATTTAGGTTTGTAGTTGACATTTTATACTTTATGTACTTTGAAGTTATGTTTTTAGGTTTATACAAGTTTAGAATTGTGTATCTTCTTAGTGAATTAAATTCCTATTATGCTTAGTTAGTACTAAACTATTGCTATTTGTATGAATTATCTTTCTCTTAAAGTCTATTTTGTCCAATATTATTATTTCTATACTCATTTTCTTTTAGTTAATATTTACCTGATATATCCTTTGTCTTTCAGTTCCTCTAAGTCTTTAAAGTTTGATCTATCTCCTGGAAATGGCAGATAGCTGCTGGATTTTTTAAAACCAGTATGACAATTTTGTATAACTAGACTAGAGATTTTAGCCTGTTTACATTCATATGACTTCTAACATATTTACATTTATTGTTGTCATCTTATTTCTGTGCTGCAGGTCTTTTTTCTGTTTGTTTTTTCTTTCTTCTCTTATTTTAGATTGATGATGGAGTTTTCTCTCATTCTGCTTTGTCACTTTATTAGTTTAGAAGGTCTGTGTTGTATGTCTATCATTTTAGTAATTACCCAAGCTATTGTAACATGTCTGCCTATCTTAATGACATCTGGAGTTAATATTTTTATCATACTACAGAATGATACAAGACCTTACAGCAATTTACTCTGATCATCTCCTCCTTACTTAAATATTACCATTATCCAGTGTTTCAGTTTTAATTCCTCCCAAAGTAGACAATATTATTATATTTTATAGTGTTAGTGATTTTTTAACTTGCCCACATATGTGCCAGTATCTTTTCTTACATTTCTTCTTGCAACTTAGCCTTTCCATGTGACATAATTTTCCTTCTGCTTGATATACATTTTTAGAGTATTTTTTTAGTGAGTCAGAACCCTCAGTAAAACCTACTAAGTTGTAGCTGTATGACTCTTACTCTTATGATAGTGTGGGTGAGCAAATTCTTGATATTGTTAGTGATCAAACTTTAAAACAAGTTTCACCGTATTTCAAGTTTCTGGGTGCTCTAAATTAAGAGGACCAGAAAGATCACAGGTGGAAATACTTAAGAAACACAAACATATCCAATTACTGCTGTTACCTTGAACTACATGATGTTGTCATATTTGCTGGTTATCATTGGTCAGTATCAGGAATTTCATATCATTTATCCTAATATTTATAGCAATTCATATATAAAGGTACAAACACAGAAAGTGAGAACCCAAGCTTGATAATAATCTTAAACTAATTCTAATTTTTTTTTTTTTTTTTGCGGTACGCGGGCCTCTCACTGTTGTGGCCTCTCCCGTTGTGGAGCACAGGCTCCGAACGCGCAGGCTCAGCGGCCATGGCTCATGGGCCCAGCCGCTCTGCGGCATGTGGAATCTTCCCGGACCGGGGCACGAACCCGTGTCCCCTGAATCGGCAGGCGGACTCTCAACCACTGAGCCACCAGGGAAGCCCCTAAATATTTTAATTGATCAAAATTGCCTTCTTATTGATGGACACTAATAAGAAAATATAAATTTGAACATAAAATTAATTTACATTAAAAAGATACCACTTTAGATTGTTTTACATATTGGGTTTCCGTAGAATATTTCATTTGAGAACCCGATTTCTCTAACTAAACCAAACCAAAGGAGGAAGCATGAATTTTGTCCTTAGATATATAATTCTTTACCTGTTTATTATTCTTTGATATAGAACCTTAAGATATGCTGTTGTTGTTTTCTCAAATCAGGAGTATGTAGTCTCTGCTTCACTTTGACTAATATACACAAAGCTTTTGAAAAAACTTCTGCAAACCTGTGAGTTAACTCAGACTTTTCACTCATGTTATGCCTGACGTTTCTTTCACCAAAAGTGAAGGCTAATGACAATTAATATCTTTCACTGCATGCTTTTCCTAAAATTCTTTAACTGCTTTCCAGCACACAATCACATCCTCTTCTTAGAAGAGGATTTGATGTTTGTGACAAACCAGTCTAGAATAAATGAATTGCTAACAATCCAGCTAATGACAGTAATTAATTAAACTATTTATTAAAATTTCTTGCTTCCTGGTAAAAGATAATATCCCTCTAGTTTATCTGTTTCATTGGCACAGAATGTTAACATAGTCATTTATTATGATAATGTAGTCAAAATGACTTTTCCCTTGTCTATAATATACTTCCAATTCATATAGCTCATGGAAATAAACATCACCATTCCCATTATGTTCTTCATGCTTACCTCCTTTATCTCTTGACATATTTTTAGATCTAAACATCTAATTTTGGTGAATAAATAAAATAAGAACAACCGTTAAGCAAATTCAGTAATTATGTAACTGGCTGACAGTTCTACTTTTAACAATTTTATAATTTAATGATTTAAGTAAAGATCTATTTTTAGAATTATTTTCCTATGGACGGTTTATTTAATATAGATTTTAGTTTAAAAAGAACAACGATTCTGACATCATCTTCCTCCTCACCAACCATTAATCATCACCATTATCTTAACGACAATCGTCGTTACCATTCTTTATATCATATTCTCTGCAAATTAACTTAAATTAGTTCATTTAATCCTCAGAACGATGCAGAGAAGTACATAGAATATGTAATATTCCCCAATTTAGAGGTGAGAAAAATGAGCTCTATGCATTTTAAGTGACTTTATCAAGCCGAGACTTGATTCTAGACCCTCTGTTTCTGCCTAGTGTTCTTTTTCCTCCCTCCTACGATCCCAGTACTTGCAAAGCTGAAACCTATCACCTGTAACTAGCAGTGATTTCTATACAAACTACAGATACCATCTTAAAACAGTTCTTGAATCTCAAAATTGAATACATGATTTTAGTAGATTAACCTATTGTAATACCTTAGACATCAGCCACAGTTTGGACAGACCTAAACCTGCATTGTCCAACTTGGTAGTCACCAGTTATATGTAATTGTTGAGCACTTGAAATGTACATAGTCTGAATTTAGCTGTGCTGTATCAAAATCACACTGGATTTCAAAGAGTTATATACGACAAAAAGAAAGTAATAAATCTCATGAATAATTTTTAATATTACATGTTGACATGAAAATATATTTTGCATGTAAAGTGTTTGACATATTGTTAAATTAATTTCAGCTGTTTTTAAAAAGCTACTAAAAAGTGTAAAATAATACACATGGTTCACATGTATGCCTCACACTATATTTTTATTGGACAGTACTGCCGAAGAGTTGTCGTTCTCCTTGGGCATAGCTTCCTGATTTCACTCTTTATTTAACGCAATTTCCCTTTTAAAGTGTTTGAAACTTTTATGCCAATACTTAAGCCTCATATTAACATAGTCATCTGTTTATTTCCCATATTTGGCACTCTACACTTTTATTTAGACCCTGCTAGGCTATATAAAAATTTATTAGAGCCTTCCTAGATATTTGAAATAGTTTTCAAATTAGAAATTCAGGTATGTCCTCAAAGTCCAGTGTGTTCTTCAAAAAAAAATGTATAAAGGTAGAGAGAGTGTTAGATCACAAAGCAATTTTGTCCTGCAAGGTTAGAACTTAATGATAATGATAAAAATTTAACGATAAAGTAAAATTGTGCTGAATAAATACATTAAGAAAGTTCTGCCTGAGTTTCCTCATCAACTGTATATAATATATATATATAATACATATATACTTTCCACATATATATACACACATATAAATATTAGGGTTTTATATCAATTGTTTATAACTATATAATATATAAGTATATATTATATATAATAATGTGTGTAATATATATTAGGGTATTATTTTAGGGAGATTTTATATATATACATATATATATATCTTTATATATATACACACACACGCATACAACTTGCCCACACACATACAACTTTCCCAATGTGTGCGTGTGTATATTCATACATATGTGTGTGTGTGTGTGTGTGTGTGTGTGTGTTTCAAGGATCAAATGAGTTAGTACACATACAACACAGAACAGTGCCAGCCATAAACAATAAATATTTGCTTTTATTTTATTATAAATTTTTATCGAAGAACCCTCACAGATCATTCATTATATTCTCAAATGATCTATGGCATGGTAGAACTTCATAGGTAATATGGGAGTGATTGTTAATAAAAGACAGTTGTAGAAACATATCTAAATAACATTGTTGTCTTTCCATATCCTTTTACCTAAATATCCCTTCATTTTTGCAACTATGCTGTTTATGTTTATATTGTTCTTAGAATTCCACTACTAAAGGGAAAATAACTACTAAAGGTTATTATTTAGTCACACTCCCTTACTTAACAGATGAAGATGCCACCCAAAAAAGTTGAAAGTTATGTTTTGCACTCAGATAGTTATTTAAGAGAAGCAAGAGTAATAGTGGCGCTTTATTGAGCAATTGCCACAAGGCTAGGGCTGTGTAAAAGCTGTGAAGACTGTATCTCATTTAAGCAACTAAAGAAGCAACTAAAATACTGTAACTTCTCCCTGACATATGTGAGAAAATGGGAGCTAGAAGAGATTGACTTAGTTGTCCAAGGTCACATGGCAGGTAGACTAAGAACCATTGTATAAACTCTACTTTGATTTCAAAACTTGTGGGCTTGATCTTGTATTTTGTTGCTTTCCTTGTTGGTTTTGTTGTTGTTGTTTTTAAAGCAAAATAACAACATAAGGGATTATAAACTCTACTTTTGGTTAGTCTTGGATCAAGGGGAATTGGAGGCATTTGTTGAATCTAAACTCTAATGGGCAGCAAATGCCAACACGGAAAGGAGGCAGTCCCAGATTTATGGTTTTGGAGCCCTGGGCAAACACCTCAGAGAGGCCGTTGATCTGTTCATCTCAATGGGAATAAACATACAGGATGAGGAATTAACTGGGTTATGATGGACAAAATATATAGACACTTCCTTGAGGGACGTGTAAAGTGACTGAAGGAGCAAACCGAAAGAATGTCATGTGGACTGTAAAAATGACTTTTTGCTTCTTCTCAATTTAGAGACACCAGAGCTTAACTTTTATCTCCAAACAAAAGCATTAAGTGATCAAACAAATTTCAGGATCTTTAATCTAACAGACCTAGTATAAATGGATTAAATAACTTTAAAATTAGGTAAAAGAAAATTGAATTAATTTAATTGCTTGCTAATGTAGGAAAATAATCAACTTCTCTCTTTATTATTAAACTGGTTTAAAAATGTATCTTAAGTAATGTATCTAAACTAATATGAGATCTACTGGGCTGAATGATTTGAACAGCCAAATTTGACTTGGAGACGACATGGATGCTTTGGATCCTTCTAGCTTGAAAAAAATCCTCCACAAATAAATAAATTGTTCATTCCTAATTTAAGGAGATGGAAGGAAGAATGGAAGATGAATACATTTTATGCAGACCAAAAATATTGTTTCTAGTGTACTGGATCCAATGAGTACAAAATAAGATCGTTCTAGAAAATTCACATGGACAATAGAGACTTATTTGTTCTGTAGATCAGAAATCTCACTGGGGTAAAAATCGATGGGTCTGCAGGGCTGGGGTGCTGCTAGAGACTTTAGAGGAGAATCTGTTACCTTGCCTTTGCCAGCTTCTAGGTCCTGCCTGCACTTCTTGGCTTGTGGCCCCATTCCTCCATCTTGAAGGCCAGCAGAATAGCATGTGCAAATCTCTCCCTCTGACTTCCACACATACTCTCTCTTTCTTGTCTCCCTTTTCCACTCATCAGGTCACTGATGCAACCAGACTTCATCACAGAGACACAATTCCCTTGTGCTGTCATCCTTGCGATCAGCTCTACCCATCCCTCTCTTCCCATCTGTTCAGTCATCAAGTCTTAGTAGCCACAGATCCTGCTTTAAATTACTGTTGTTTTCACTTAGATAACTTATCATTTTATGCTACTCCATTATCATCCTAGAGGTTTTATCCACCAGATTTATCTGAGATCAAATTCATTTGGTCATCTGACCTCTTGGGACTTTTGACTAATGCATAAACTTTCATCAATACTGTTGGATTCTTTTTCTGCATGATTACTGTGTGTCACTACTGGCACTGTTCATTCCATCCTCTCCATATAATTCCTACTATTCAAAGAATTTCTCGGCTTAATCCTAGTTCTCTGTTTCCATTGTACCATCTGTAAACTTGCTCACAATGTCTCTGTGTGTACGGGCACACACAATATATGTATACAGCCATGTGTATACAGATGCTCACAATATCCAGGTGTGTGGATAGATGTGCATAATATCTGAATATGTATACAGACACACACCTATAATTATATGTAATTTATGGACATAAATATTTGGCAAGAACACCCTCACTTAAGAGAAGAATAACATCCAGTGCTTGTGCTAGATATTTGGAAATTTTGGAAGATGAATTATATGGAACCAGTCGTGATGAAATTATGGAGATAGTTTTCTCAGAAGACACTGGTTGACAGAGGAATATTCTCTCTGTGTAAAAACCAAACCTTGGTTTCTGGGACCCAGACAAGTCTCACTGACAAGAGGTAAATTTCATCACAAGATCCTAGGAATATTTAATCACTAGGGAGTCAGCTTATGGAAGACCCACAGTCTAGTATTAAAATGGATCGCTACTGGTGAATTAATGTTAGACACTAGACGTTATTTTACCATATTCCTTAATATAAACCACGGTGAGAAATAAGTAAGCCTGTAAGTGCAGTATTCAGATTCAGTAAATGGTAATTTTTTCTGTTGAAGTTTACTAAATAATTTAATAAATTTCCCACCAGAATCCCGTGAAATTCCAAATAAATCAGTAGATTTTCAGTTAAGCTGTTTAGTGCTTGTAATGAAACCTTAATGTCTAGCAGTGTCTACTGTTTACATTTGCCTGGGGTCTCTAAAACATTATGAGATGAAACGATTTTTCTAGTCCTTGGTGTATGGCTGTCATAGAATTAAAGTGTTTCATAATTTCATATTTGATAGAATAACTTCCATTCTTCAGTCTCCTGTGGGAAAGAAGAAATAGGTGGGGCTGCATTGAATGGTATGCTGTCTTGTCTAGATTGAATTTGTTATGAATTGCATGGTTCTGAATTGTACTCTCATGCATCTTTAAAACAAACCACAAATTCTATGGGACATATTTTCTTCTTTGCTGAACACTGAGGGTGTATAAACGATGATTTAAGGGTCATGAAACTGAAGTTGGTATAAGGCTACAAACAGCATGTTAATTTTCTTTAGAAACATAAAAGAGAGCTTATTTTGAATATCATTAAAAGTTTAATAAGAGTTCCTTTCAAGGCACTGCACAAAAGCAGCTCCACAGAAAAATAAATATGTACCCATTAGCCTTTGCTAAAATATACCCAGATTTCTAATTATACAATGCTTGTAAAGCTAATGATTTCCTCCTTTTAGAATCACTTAAAACAAGTGGTAAGAATTATATTGTTATTTAAATAGGGAACATTCATGTATAAAGAACCGATTTCTGTCTAAACTTAAGAGATTGCAGAACTTAAACATGATTCTATTTGAACACTTTGGACAGTTCAGAAGGAGGAATCAAAACAGCACAGAGGAGCAAGTTAGCCTGCTGGGCTCTGGGGAACAATTGGTTTCTTAACTTTTCTATGAGCTCAGATAACTGAGCTCATTCAGCCAATTTCTGCTGATGTCCCGTTATGGCTACACTTTGTTCTAGGCACTGGGGTATAAGGCTGGACATGTTAGCCGATGTCCTGCCTGAAACCGACTGCATTTACTTTTTATTGGGGTGACAGACAAAACTCATAAACAAATTGATATGTAGTGTAATGTCAGGTGGTTAGCTGTAAGCACTACGAGGGAAAATAAAGCAAGGTCAGGGGCAAAATGATAGGAGTGTGACCTGATTGCCCAGGTTTAACTTTCCTCACAAGTAACTTTACCTTATGATTTTTATTTGCAGGAGAATTTAAAGCAGCTTATAGAAATACGCAAGGCACAGAATAATTATATAAATATTCGAGGGAGTTAGGCATAAGGTTAGGAAAACAATTACATTCTGGGGTTAAGTTAGATCACAGAAATAGAGATCTTACAGCCTGGTATAGGTGCTGCATGTGAGCCAGGAGCTTGGCACAGAGGAATATTCAAGCAATCCTTAAGACTGTCTATCTTCAGAACATGAGTACTGCCAAGGGGTTCAGGAGAAGAACAGTTTGCTGAAATAGAGACCCAGAAAGTTCTTCTGTTGTGGATCAGATAATATGTAGTAGAATAGATGACTCCTTGATACCCCTTGATGAAGGCCAGTGGTTCGTCACTTAAGACCTGTTCAACAATAGTAATTAAAGGTCAAATTAGGGCTTCCCTGGTGGCACAGTGGTTGAGTGCCGATGCAGGGGACGTGGGTTCGAGCCCCGGTCCGGGAGGATCCCACATGCCGCGGAGCGACTGGGCCCGTGAGCCATGGCTGCTGAGCCTGCTCATTCGGAGCCTGTGCTCCGCAACGGGAGAGGCCACAACAGTGAGAGGCCCATGTACCGCAAAAAAAAAAAAAAAAAAAAAAAGGTCAAATTATCTCAGCATTGGTTGTTCATTTTCTCCTGGCCTTGTTTTTTATTTGCTTGTTTTTTATGTGTGTGTGTGTGTATTTGTGTGTGTGTGTGTGTGTGTGTATATATGTGTGTGTGTGTGTGTGTGCTGTGCAGAAAGGTCTCAGACCCCTCTGAGAATTTAATGAAAGTTATGGATCCTTTCCCCAGATTATGTCTCCCCATAACTGGGCACACAGTATCAGAGTGTCAAGGAGGTTCTGAAGCACAAGCAAAAATCCCAAGATGTCCATTTCCCCCTTCTTATAATATCATGAGAGAGAAACATACTCACTGTTGTAGGCTCTGATTTAAAAAAAAAATTCACATGCAAATATTCTTTGGCCAGTTATTAATAGAATCATATGCTTTGAAAATTAAGACCTTCTGAGAAAAATTAAGGAACCAAGAAGGATACTGGCAGGTCTGACCATATGTTAACAGGTTGGACAAGACAACTTTCATATTGCATCCAAGTCCATCGCCATTTATCTCTACATTGTTTAGGTGTCTCCTTTTACTTTCTCTTTTATTCACTTTTATATTTTTAAGCAACATGGGAAGAATTTCCGTGGCAGTATGTATATCTGCTTGTCAGTGTCATTTCATATCCCAGGAAACTGAATTAACTAGGTAACTAATAGGATAGAGTTGAATACAGTTTAACCAAATCCCTCTAGTTGAGCCAGAATTGAAACTCAAATCACAAAAAGATCTATCATGAACAGCAAAGAAAATAATACCAATCTAGGAGGATAAATGTCTTAATTGCCAAGCATCACATTTTAACAGTTTGGTTTGGCAACATTAAGAGGATTTCAAATTATAGTATCACCTACTGGGACTCATTCAGTCATGCCCACATTTACCCACCTGACCTGCTAAAAAAAAATTAAATGAATCAGAATAAAAATGCTCATTGGAACATGATATAACTCTACCCATTAATTTTCAGCGGTGCCTTTTCCATTCTTTCTTGTTTTTCCATATTATTCCCTGTGGTATTCAAAACCTGTATTGGAAGCCAAGAAAGCAGAGGGTGGGGGAGTTATTAGTTACCACAAAAGAGAAGTAAGGTCTCTGCATGGGGCCCGCAAGTCTTTGTCACTGAAGTGGTGCTATTGAGTTAAGGAATTGTAAAAGCCTGCTTCTGTTTTAAAGACCCACAATGGTAATGCCCAGCAGGAGAGAAAAATACTTTTTTAAAAAAAACATAATTACTTTCAGTGTGAATTTCTCTTCAGGTACACTCGCATAAGCACTTATTTTATATGAGTGGATCTTCTGATATACAGTAGGTGTGTTTCTTGACAATTCAATACCCCTGAGACATTTCTAACTTGAGTCCTGTTTTCCCAGAGAATTTGACTAGATGTTGAGAAAACTTTTTATTTGTGACTTGCTAGTGTGCTGGTATATTAATATTGGTATATTAAAATACTGTGACAATCTCCCTGATCATTAGTTTGCTTATCGTTAAAAAAATGGAATAAAAATTGTACCTGTGGCATAGTCATGGTCAGGATTAAATGAATTGATACATGTAAGACACCTGGAACACACATAGGCACACAGGCAGCACGCAGTGGAACTGGCAGTTATGATATGAGGATAACAGCTTTTCTTTTTTTTTTTTTTTTTTTGCGGTACGCGGGCCTCTCACTGTTGTGGCCTCTCCCGTTGTGGAGCACAGGCTCCGGACGCGCAGGCTCAGCGGCCATGGCTCACGGGCCTAGCCGCTCCGCGGCATGTGGGATCTTCCCGGATCGGGGCACGAACCCGTGTCCCCTGCATCGGCAGGCGGACTCTCAACCACTGCGCCTCCAGGGAAGCCCCAGCTTTTCTCTTTTGATTGGCAAATTCATAGATTTCTCTTTATACCCCAGTTCATTTCTAGCTGCTGTGAAGGATGGTATCCTATGTTTTTGGTGGGTCCCAATTTTGTTTACATAATTTAGCATCTATATATATTTGTAGTCTACCTGTAATTACAGCTGCAAATTTGATCCTCTGATGCTGATGGCATCCTACCTCAAATGTCCCCAGGATCTCTCTGTTCTTCTGCCTAAAGACTTTTCCTAAAGCCATGAACAGTTACTATATACAAGGTAATACCCACAGTAAATCTCAACTATTGGAGGCTAAGAGTCCATGTATAAATGTCTCAGACACTTTGGTTTTTGGTGGGAGCATTCTGAGACACATTCTACCTTGTTCTCAGATGGTCCCCCAGTAGGAATGAACCTAGCTGCTTACAACCATCACCAGTTCAATAATATAGCTTAATTGGCTTCTTCTCCTTTCATGCTTCCTGCTTCTGGGATCATCTCTCAAATAAATTCCCAAGGCTTTGTCTCAGGCTCTTTTGTGGAGGAATCCAACTTTAGATGCAGAACATAGCCTATATTTTCACTTGGACCATCAAAACTGTATTCTCCAAAATTAGTGAAAATTCTTGCAGATAATTTTTTGTGTGATGTAATAGCAAGGAGACAAACTGAAAGAAAGCTAATTTTATTTATATAGAAAATCCATAAATCTATGTACCTTTTCTTGAAATTTTTATAGTCCTCCATGTATTAAATGAATTATCAGTAGATAAATACTTAGATATACTAAAGATGCTAACTTCTTTATTCTATTAATCTTTCCATAAAAGAAAAAATCCTACTTATAGTGGTAATTATGTCCTCACTTTTTTATTTTCTAGGTGTGAGTTTGGGGGCAGTGCTTGGGATTTATGACCAATGAGTAATTTCACTACAAAGCTGGAAATGAATGGAGTCTATGGGGAGATATACATTGGAGGGAAGAAAAAGAAAATAAAATTTCATCCTGTGGCCATGTTGATTGACCAGTCAGCCCAACCATGACTTCTGCTTTTCACCCGTTGGCCAATGGAACTGACCAAGAAACAGAATATCTTGACTTAAGCCTGTATAGCTCAAATCTCAGTTGGTTAAGCCACCTCTGCAAAACCAGTTTGTGTTGCCCTGTAGGCATTTTTACAGTATCCTGTGTCTATCTTTCTGACTGTCAGTCTATCTCTGGTTATTATAAATGCTTTATTTAACCTTTTCCTTGCAGGGGCATGCGTGAGATTAGTAGTTATTTTTTTAGAGAGAAAATTAATTAAGATAAGGGCTCAGGCTACCTGATCCTTCCCCTTTGGAAACTTAGCATGCAACAATAACCCCTGAAGGGATAAATCTTATCCAATATGGCTTTCATCATGCAAACTAGTAGCTTTTAGATTGGATTGAGCTGTAAGACATGTTGGTTTGGTCTGCACGGTGATGATGATGTTTTTAATTTGAATTACTTGTCCATTTAAAGATCAAGGTGGTGCCAACAAAAATGAATATTTTCAGCTTCTGAAATACTGGAAGCTTTAATAAGCCCAGGTCTCCGTTTCTACAATGCACACATAAGCTAGAGCAGAGTATCAGTGTCCTTCAGTTAGAGATCCCCGTGGTCCTCTCATAGGTCACCATGGTCTCCTCATAGGTGGCCAGTTCTTGCTCCTTGACTCTATTTTCTTGCTCGTCATCTGATTCACTCACTTATACTACCAGTCTAGCCCCCAGAAGATTTGAATTTAGATCTCAGTTTCAAAATCAGAAAGGACACAAAATAAAGTAACTTCCCTTTTTTAAAGCCAAAATAAATCTAGGATACAATGGTACAATTTAAATCAGCTAATTCTAGAGCTTGCTGGGGCCTTAGAAATTTCATTCAAACTCCCTTAATTTACTGATATGGAAACTAGGAACAGAGAAGTTAATTTCTGCATTAGGGTCACACAGCTAATTGATATAGTGTATCAGCACTAAAGTGGTCTAAATAACACTTTGAAGAAGCCTCACTTTTTCCCTTGCTGTAGAAAGGTCACAGGCTATGTCTTTCTCCAGGATTTTGGCTATTTCAAAATTTACCTTTTTTTTTAAAGTCAAGTTATTTATAAAATACAAATTACAAAATTCAGAACTTTCAAACAGCCAAGAAATAAAGCCATTATGTTTTGAAGCCATCTGTGTAGCTGTTGTGAGTGTGTCAGTAAGATGATAGATCCACAGGAAGGTGAGAGTACACAGAAAGTGGAAAGAGAAAGTGTTAATAGAAATCAAATGCTTTAAAGAGGTTGGATGTATGATTCTCTTCTAAATATTACTTTTTTTGGTCATCATTAACCCTAGTATTTTGTTTCATTCTTCACATTGGAAATTTCTTCCACTGTAAGATTTCAGCTTTATATAAAAAGATAATAGGTATTCTAATCTATTTTAGAACCTTCGTAAAGGTCACTCTGGGAGTGATCTGAGAGCTTTAACAGACATGAACACCGAAGTCCTCATTAACTACTCAAACAAAAATTCTTAAAATTCAAAGAATTCTGGGGCTTCCCTGGTGGCGCAGTGGTTGAGGGTCTGCCTGCCGATGCAGGGGACACGGGTTCATGCCCCGGTACGGAAGGATCCCACATGCCGCGGAGCGGCTAGGCCCGTGAGCCATGGCCGCTGAGCCTGCGCGTCGGGAGCCTGTGCTCCGCGACGGGAGAGGCCACAACGGTGAGAGGCCCGTGTACCACACACAAAAAAAAAATTCAAAGAATTCTGAGTTGGTGTTAGGATGGAGTAAAGGGACCCTTTACTCTTTCAAAAGCAAAAAAAAAAAAACCAAAAACCTCCAGCCATGACCTACAGGGCCTAAGAATTTCCAGATGTGACACGTGTTTGGTTGCTAAACTGGCTGTGCATGGACATGAGTGGAGAGGAAGCTGGTGACATGCAGATGTCATATAGCTCCTATTAAATAAGTGCTGTTCTCCAAGAATGCCAGGCTTTCAAGGCCAGGGTAACTCAAATCTCTTATTTATATATTAGTTTTCTCTGAACTAACCCAAATGCTCCTCCCCGATCGAAAAAAACACCCTGGGTCACACATAACACATACTGGTTCATAACTCCTTTTAAACAGGTGCTTCACATTATGTACTTTTTATTCCAATTATCTTACAACTGGCCTCTCTGCTTCCACCGGTTTCCCCCCCCCCTTAGAGTCTATTCCCCACCCAACAGGCACAACATCCTGCTAAAACAGAAGTCCTCCCGTGTCACTCCTCTGTTCTAACCCTCGAATAGCTTTTAGCTCACACAGAACAAGGATCTAAGTTGTTATGATGTCCTACAATAAGGGTTCTCAACAAGTGGCCCCTGGACAAACAATATCAGCATCAGGAACTTCTTAGACATGCGCATTCTCAGACCCTACCCCAGATCTACTGCAACTCTAGGGATCCAGGGGTGGGCCCAGCAATCTGTGTTTTAACAAGTCAGCCAGGGAATTATGACGCTCAGCTAACGTTTGAGCCCTAGACTCCGTAGTCTTTAGATCTTATTACATTTGGACTTGAATACTCTCCCTGTGCTAAGCCGACCCCAGCCACCCTGGCCTCCTGCAACCACACAAACATGCTAGGTCCACTCCTACTTCAGAGGCTTTGTACTTGCTCTTCCCTCTCCCCCCAGATAGCCACGTGGGTGGCTCCCGCACCAACTTCAGGTCTTTTATCAGATGCCATCCTCACAGTTGAGGCCTCCCTGCGCACTATATTAGTCTCCTAGACCTCCCGTTACAAAGTACTAAACTAGATGACTTAAAACAACATATTTATTTTCTCTCCCAGGGTTCTGGAGGCTGTAAGGCCAAGCTAACGTGTCAGCAGGGCCACATGCCCTCTGAGACTCTGGGTAGAATCCCGCTTTGCCTTTTCCTAGCTTCTGGTGATAGTCCGAAGTCCTCATGTTCCTTGACTTATGATTGCATCACTCCAGTCTCTGCCTCTGTAGTCACATGGTGCTCTCCCTGTGTGTCTTTACACTATTTTCTAATCAAAGGACAATAGTCATATTGGACTAAGAGCCCACCCAACTCCACTATGACTTCTTTTCAACTAATTACGTCTGCATATATTCTGTTTATAAATAAGGTCACGTTCTGAGGTACTGGTGGTTAGGACTTGAATGTAGCTCTTCGGAGGAGGAATACAATTAAAAGCTTAACGCCCACCCTATTTAACGTTACATTCCGCTGTCAGCAGTTCCTATCCCACTTCTATTCTTTGTTTTTCTTTTTTCTGTTTATCACCTCCTGAAACATCCTATGTTTTACTCTTAGTTTACAGACTGGCTCCCTTCTCTGGAATTTAAGTTCCATAATGGCAAAGATGCTCGTCCTTTTTGTTTTTCATCCTCACAATACCCTCAGCTATTACAACTACCTGGCACACAGTAGGAGCTCAATAAACCTGTTCTGAATGAACGAAAATGATAGACCATTAGCAAGACCATTTCATTGTTAAGAAGTCTGATTACCATAAAAACAATCTCTCTTTTTTTTTCACTCCCTGGAGGCTAGGGTATGCAGAGGGTAGTATGAAAGTGCCCCCCTGAGAAACTTTAAGTTCATTCTAAAACTAATGGTAAGCTTGTAGGTGCACTGGGCTTTCTATCAGGGAAGCGCTGGAGCTGGGGATCTTATTGGGTTAATAATGCAGAAACCAGGAACCCGGGAATGGGTTGATATCAGCAGTACAGTTGGTGAAAGCAGGACACAGAGTGAAAGGCTCCTACACTGGGGTCTCTTGTGCCTGGATCTTGAAGTCTCTGCTCATTCACTTATTCATTCATTCATTGAACAAATTCTTGGATATCTAAGTGCCACATTCTGGGCTCCAAACTTGGGATATAAGACTAGGTCTCTGAACTTATGGAACCTGCACTATCTGAGGGGATTAAATATAAGTGAGTGCATGGGTACACCACGGCCAGCTTTTTCATGGGACAAGACCTGCTTGAAGTGTCTTGGTATTCACCCCAAAGAAAATCAATTTCCTTTCTTCCAGTCCAGGCACGAAATAATACAGGCATTTACTGGCCAGGTGGGAATTCGCCAAAACAGAAACCTGGATTGGACTGTCAAAGGTAAGGCCGCTGTTGATCAGGCCTAGTTTCTGGACTCAGTGCTTAAGCACGCCCCTGGGTAGTGGAATTAAAGAAGGAGCTGATTAGTGCGGTGGGTTAGCATGTGGGCTATAAGCTTACACCCAAGTGTGCATTTCTGGTCAGCCAGGTATGAGCCATATAACTTTGGGAAAAGGCACCTAACCTATCTGAGGCTCCATTTTCTTATCTATAAAATGGCATTAATCTTTCCATGTCGTGAGATGGACACAGCTAAAGAATATAAGCATGTAGCTCAGTGGCTGGTCCAAGTCAGCATTCACTAATCTTATTCGAGGAAAACACAAATCCAGATGTGGCAGATTTAAGAATTTGTTGGATCTTTACTTCTCTTCAGTGACATCATGGGATAAAAGAGATGGAGCCGTGAAAACAAGATGAGCCAGAGATCTGCAAATGTGAAACACCTGCCCAAATCAAGAGGTGGACAATTGTGGCAGAAATGGCCCAGAAAATTACAACCTTCTCTTCTACTTGTGTTTTAGGAGAGTATCTAAATTTGACCAGGTATGAATTTAGGGTGACAAGGCAAGTTTCATAAAACACTACAGGGAAGTGACCCATAGTATGAAAACACAAGGTTTCATCCTGGTGTTGCTAAAATTAGGCAGACTGACTTTAGCCTCTCTCTTTAGAGGCTGTCTTACAAGAGACAGCAGTGAATTAAAACTGAACAGTAAACTGTGCTTTCACCATCTGTCTTGAGAGAAGTATGACCTGGGCCTGGCTGTCATTCAGGCTATTTGGGAAGGAAAACCATTTATAAGTTTTTCCAGCCTCTGGTTGGGCACCCTGTACAGAGTTGGAACCAAACTATTACAAATGCCTCCTAAGGTTATTTCCTGGGCTTGCATTTCAATAGAAATACTTTGACAGTGAGGTTGAAGTCACTGATAATACAAATAACTTTATTATACTGCTCTGATTAAAACACTGAAGGTAAGAAACTCTCTTCCATGCTCTCCTGTCCTGTTTCTCCTTCAGATTTTCCCCAACTGATCATTGAAATATGGCTAGGCTGTTGGGCTGATGTAAATAGTCATTAATTAACAACCATGGTCTTTGCGAACCCGATGCTTTTGAAAAACTACATCTGTAGCGAAAAGCAGGCTTGAAGCTGTGAGAATAATAGCATGTTTTTAAAAATTCTGCACCTGGACAAACAAAATGTCCTTTTTTAGAGCAAGGATGTCATCGGACAGAGGCAGGGAAAAAAAAAAACCCAAGAAGCCGCCGAATCTCCAGCATGCTGTCAAGATATTAGTTTGCTGGCCCACTTCTGACTAAACATAAAGATCTTTTCTTCCAGCTAAGGCATTTGATATACATTTTTCTATTCTGGAAACACGAGCTTTGGCCTTTTTAGGTCAGATATATAGGTCTACATTATGGATGGCACCCAGTGCCTGCTTTTATGAACTGATTGCTGTTCTGTCCTTGCTTGCTCTAGAGCAAGGAGATGTTCAATCCAGACAGGCATCTTTCCGCTAAATGACCTTTGCTCAGCCTTCTTCTCGTTAAAACTTCACAACATGTCGGCGGCGTTGGATTAAACTAGGTTTAGCATCTATTCAGTAATTCCTTGAGCAGTAGGTTTTCTTATTTAAAGCAATACAGGAGAACTCTGCTTTGTTGCCAGTGCTAGGGGGATGGTTTTATGAGGAGACATAGTTTGACTTAGAATATTCCCACTTCCTTTAACAATGTGCTGTATTTTAATAGAGTTCCCATATATTATGCAAACGAAATGTTTTACAGACTTGTCACAGATGGCAGTTGGAAGTGACTATTGGACGATCACTCCATACCATCTTCTTAAAAACGACGGGCTTGATTTGCCTCCCCGTGATCCCTAATTTGAGGTGCATAAGCCACAGACGTAAGAAAAACTTCTAAAGAGTTATGCAGGGGTGGGAAAATACAAAGTCCTTTGAAGAGAGACTAGGAGAAAATATCTTCCTGTGTGTTTCCTGAAAGAAGAATTTTATGTCTCCGCTAATAAGTATTAATTTTTTCTTTTTACTATACATTATGCATTGTGCTGGGAGGAAGGTGAGTGGAGAGAAAGACCAACGTATCTGAGAGCTTTGGGGGCTATTTCCTACAGAGTTAAGCACTGCTCATGAGCAAAATTGTAGGTCAGATTTTCCCATCCTACTCATCTCTTTGAGGTCCTTCCAGACCAATTTTGGAGCATCCCCCAAACTGCATATTTTCTGGAACCCATTTTCTGCTTCAGGTGCCATTCACCTCTCCCTCTGCCAGCCCCTCATGGTCATCTGACCTCTATTTCATGAAAGCAGAGCCTTTCCCCCATTTTTATTTATTACTCCTCTTTCTAAATCAGGTCACCATTAACATTTCCATGGAGCTTAGCTTATTGATCGAATGAGCCACCCTTTGTTTTAGTGAATGCAATTTGGCGGAAAGAAATCCAGCTAAGCTAGTTTGGTAGAAATGGGGATTGTTCGTAGGACACAGAAAGTTCATAGAAATAGGGGACAGGAAATACTGTAAAGCCAGGGTCTCATGGGAAATGAAACTGGGGAATGAATCTGGATCTAAACAGGTCTGGGAGCCTCAACAATCACAGAGGCCACAGACTTCGTTCCAATGCTTTGTTATCATTATGCTTTGGCAGTCTTTCAGGTGTCCTTAATTTTTTGCCCTGCTACCAACCCATCCAATGTTTCACAGTCCCAAATCCAACTTCCTTGGAAGTGGATTGGTTGGCCTGAACTCACCTTTTCCCTTTATTCCCCTCGTCAGTGGTCAGCCTATGGTTGATTCTTCCTTGAATTGGGCATTCACTTCTGGTCCAATCAGATGAAATTGAATTGGGCTGTGTTGGGGGGAGAGTATGGAAGAAGAGTCAGGCACACTTGGAGTATCAGAGGCTATGGCCAGAGACCAGGAATTTGAGAGAGGGGTGTGGGTGTATCGTCTAAGATAAGGTAGTCGCATTTGTCCCCAGGGACCTTTATAGAAAGGTTGAGTTTTGAGAAGATGCTAAGGATAGATATGGTGGTTTTCACTTATGTTGAAATTATATTGCATGAGCATTTCATATTTTGCCCAGAGTTTATTCCAGGCAACAGTTAGAAAATAGGAGACTTACCTGTGTCCTCTGTGTGTGTGTGTGTGTGTGTGTGTGTGTGTGTGTGTGCGTGCGCTCATGTGCACGCACGTGCTCTACGCACACACATGCAGTAGGGATAGGAGAGGATTAGTATAAACTTTTCGTGCCAGAAGACACCTTAGAGATCCTTGGGCTCAACCCACACATTTCACAGATGAAGAAATCCAGACTCATAAAGTTTATGTGATTAGCTTACGGGCATACAGCTATTAAGTGGCAGAAAAGAGACTCAGTTATCTTGATTCCTCATCCACTGAGCTTTATAACCCAGCTCTATTATATTTTTGTCTCCAGAAAAAAGTCTTTGTTCATTGAAACAGGACCAAACGTATACTATGCTTTGTCATCACATGGTTTGCTCATTACCTTTCCAGTCCTAGCTCAAAGCTCCCCACTCCAAAGGACCACCTGGACACTGCCTCAGGTGGGTGCCACTCCTTGTCCCTTGGTTTTCTATTAATTATTTTCATAGCTTTATATCACTTAGTCCAATCTTTAATCACCTTATTTATTTTTCTCATTTTCCTCCTTTGCTAAAATAGGAGATTCCAGGAAAGTAAAGGTTGTTTCTCTTCACGTCTGTATCCTCAGCTCTGTGGTCATGCTCAGCACATGGTAAGCACATATCCATAACTAATCAAACCTTTGTGAATTTAATAAATATAAATATTCAAATATCAATAATAAACCTTTGGGGGGAGCACATAGACTCTTTTCTGCTCATACATACTTCTTAATTATTGAGGTCACGCAAAGTTTTATGTTCCTGTGGTATTAAATTTCTCTAAAGGTCTCTACATATTTTTGTATACTGTGTCACAATTTTAGGCTAAAACAAAACCTGGAACTCACAGCAAAGGGAACAAGCAACAGCTGATTCAGATGTGGCTTTACCTCTGTGGGTGTATTCTATATAAACTGTGAGTGCGTTCATGACAGAGAGTAACTTGGCTTAGAGATGCTGCACCCCAAATATCCTTTTTGTTTGTGAATGTTCCTGTGACTCTCTGATGATGAGAACTGTTCATTCTTATTTCTGGCTCTTGGCAGCCTACAGATGCTTCCTGTTAGTGCTCCTGGCAGGTTCCTGGTGGGGCCTGTTGTTTATTGCCCTATCTATCAAGTCCTATTTATTTTTAAAATAAACTTTAAGTATACTGTAAACTCCCTTCACAAACAGATTTTTCTTCCTCTTTCACACTTGACAAACGTCTAAAAGAAATAGTAACTCTGTCTCATATATATTTGAACCTGAACCTTTTAGGAAAGAATTATACTTAAAGTACCCAAGAACAGGGATGGTCTCAGCCTAAAATCTCCCTTGCAACTATTCTCTTTCCCTCAACCTCTCCTTCTCTCTTTCTCTTTCACTCCCTTCTTTTTTATTGTATTATCTCATTCTTGTTTCCATACTGCCCTCTCCTCCCGGTAATCATCCCACCCCAGGTCAAATTCTCTGGTTGAACTGCCATCTATATCTTTCTTAAATACTGCTTACATAATGTAAATGTCTTTATAAAAAAGTTTAACGGATTTGCTTTTTGCAAGCTCACCAAGTCTAAACATTTTACATCTCTTTCTTGGTCCTCAATCATGTAAACCTACTATTCCTTTCATCAGTAAACTCTACTATTTTCCAACACAAAGGTGATGAGAAAGGACATTGACTGGTACAACATAAAAGAGCTTGGAATTTAGCATCATACTGACTCGGGTTCAATTCAAACACTACTACTTACTAACTCTGTCTTTGACGAAGTCTCCTAACTTCTCTTACATTTCTTCATTGGAAAGGTTTTTACCCAGTATTTATTTGGGTAAACGTTCCTGGTATTCTCTAAATATGTCCAGCTCTTCTTCTGAGCACATGATAGTACTTTTCAATTTAGGCATGGTTATATGACTTGTTTTTGCTAATGCAATCTGAGTGGAAGTTCTGTGTTTCAGTTGTGCATGGAAGTTTTTTAGAGGCAGCGTGTGATTTGCTATGGTCCCTTCCCTCAGTGAAGCAAATATGGACGCATGTGTTGAGCAGGAACCTCCACTATCCTGAGGTCTTGGCTGTTAACAGTAAGCAGAGCCTTCTACTGATCCACCATGGATATGTAGCAAGAGATATTGGGGTCATTTGTTACTGCAGCAAGTCTTGTCCTATCCTAACTGACACATTTACTTTGCAAGATTGTTTGGAGGATGAGTGAAAGTATCTAATATCTAATATGTAAAGCGTCAACATAATATGCAATCAGTAAATGGTAGATGCCTTCATCAGTAGTCTAATTATCATCTTTGTTACCATTGTTTCTTTGTTAGATGCTGTGTGTTCTTTTTATTCCATATTTTGTTTTTTCCCATTATCTTATGTGCTATAAATATGTATTTACATTTCTGGCCCTTCAATAAATTACAAGATCTTTGAAAAGGGCAAGATACTTCATATGTCCTCATTCAGGCATTCTCAGTTAGGTTTGGTATCTATTCCAACTAAATGCTACCATGGTAGCACACAAGCATTTATAGACAGTACATTAACAAATGGGTGTATTTGTGTTCCAGTAAACTTAATTTACAAAAACAGGAGGCAGACCATAGTTTGCTGACCCCTGATTTACACTCTCGTATTCCCTCTTTCTCCTTTTCTGTCTTTCAGTTTTATTATTTGTCTCTGGGTGTGACTGTGCTTTCTGCTGCCACAGGCAGAATTTTTCTAATGGCAGATAAAAACAGTCACCAGTAGCCCCAAGTCTATGTTATAAAGGGAGCAAATCCCTTTCTCCCAGTGTTCTTCTTGGTTAATATACCACACTTGGACCAATTTCTGCTGGCACGACATGGGAATTCCTGATTGGTCAGGCCTGAGTCATGTGACTACCTCTGTGATCACAGAATAGTTGAGGCACTGTGACTGATGTACCCTTTGGGACCACCTGGGTTAGGGATGGGAGAAAGAGGGATGTTTGGTAGGAATAATAGGATGCTCATTATAAGCCTCATTTCTCCTACCTGTGCAGAGAAGCAGGAAAGAACCTAGTTAAGAGGCCCGTCCCTAACAATTCTTCATTGTGTAGTGGACTTATTATTTTAAAGCCAATCTCACTGCTCATTCCTCAAAGACCTCCTGTGGGGTCTGGAAACAAAAGCATTGGCTGAGATTTTGGATAGATTGTATGTGAGAAGCAGGAAAGCGAGCAACAAAAGAAGACTCTTAAGCTTCTACCTTAAGCACTTGGGTGAGTAGAGGTGCCCTGTATTCAGAAGATTAAAAATCATTTCCCAAACTGCGAAGGGGAAACAGCAACATGCATAATCCCCAATTGGCTTCTAAGTATTTTTCTAATGATCTGAGAAAACTCACAAATCTTTATGAAAGGTAATAAACAAAGCAATATGATGGTATATGACTCAGGACTCTCTGGACGCTATCCAAATCCCCCTCGGCAATATGGGGAACACCTGAAAATTCCTAATATGAAATGCCATAATAAGGGAAAAGACTTATTCTTTTTATTCCTGGGCACATGAGTTCTGCCTGAAGGGCATTACTGGCTACCATGGATATGTCTTGGACACTCAAAATCTGAGTCAGTTTGAGATACCAGTACTTCCTCTATTTTTACTTGGCTCAGAAAATTTAATGAAATTATACAAATCCCTGAAATCTAATATTTTTATGTGATAAGATTGTGTAATAGGAGGGGGTGGAAGAGAAGTTTGGAAAATGTGGTGACAGATGGTAAGTGGGCTCAGGCACATAGCGTTCCTATATATAGGGGAGGGGACAATCTGGTTAATCAAGGGGTGGGGGGAGCATTTTTAAATTTAGATTCAAGTATTTTATATATTCAGCAACATCATTTACTGAAGCAGCCTAGCTGGATAGAACTTAAAAATTTTTTTTTGGTTGGGGTGGCTTGTGTGATATATATTTTCAACAGTTTTGCATATTCTTTCATGACGTCTGCATTTGAAAAGCAAATGGTCTGTATAGGCTTTGAGTATGTCTTTTGAGAGAGGGCTGGGAATATGTATTTCTAGAGAGTTCCAAGGAGATTTAATGACATTTAAAAAATTAGGGTCATCATAGCTAATTTAGCAACATTTGAAAATTAAAGTGAATGTTTTCAATGAAGACTTTATTCTTCAGTAGAATGAACAATGGGCTGGAAATGAGGACACCTGAGATCCAGGCCCAATTATATGTAACATTAAGGCCAGGTAGATTGTGCTACCTTGCGTGAGTCATTTCAGCTGTTTGGGTCTTAATCTTCTTTTTTTTTTTTTTTTTTTTTTTTGCGGTACGCGGGCCTCTCACTGTTGTGGCCTCTCCCGTCGCGGAGCACAGGCTCCGGACGCGCAGGCTCAGCGGCCATGGCTCACGGGCCCAGCCGCTCCGCGGCATGTGGGATCTTCCCGGAGTGGGGGCACGAACCCGTGTCCCCTGCATCGGCAGGTGTACTCTCAACCACTGCGCCACCAGGGAAGCCCCTCTTCTTATTTTTAAAATGAAAGTTTCGGTTAAATAACCTTCGGGATGTGTTTAGTTTTATATTTCCATTGTTGTGGGCTGTCTCTTAATGATCCAATAATTCGGATGCTTTTGGTTGCAAGTAATGGAAAGCCGCACTCAAACTGCCTTAAAATATTACAGGGCAAGTCCAACACTGAGTGGACTTTAGAGCTTGTTTGATTCATCAAAAGACATTTTTCCCCACTTGCTCACTCTACTTTTCATGGTATCAGTCTCGTGTTAGGGTTGGTGCCTCTTCAGAATCTCCAAATGCTTGTTAATGACTCTTAGTCAGTGACCTGCTTCCTTGTTCAGGTCTGGAAGAAAAAAAAAAAAAAATCACTTCCTAAAGCTGTCTTGGATGAATTAAAAAGTGTCTTTCCAAGAGATCTCTGGAAACCTGCCCTTGCGTATTATCGGCACAAACTGAGTTTTGGGCTCATCCCTTATTATGGCCAGGGGATGGGGCTACCCTGAGCCACAGGAGAGCCTCCTAGAACCAGCAGTTAGCTCAGTACGGGGGGTTGTGGCTAAATGATAGAAAATCAGGGAGAGGGGATGTATGTAAAGGGAGCAATCATGATGTTTACTAACCATTGCTTGGAACACCTAAGGTTCACATCATTTATGCAGTTAAATATGAGGTAGGAAAAAAACCCAAATTAATGAAATAGAGTTCTTATATGGTACATATTATATCAAGCACATAGTAAGCTTTCAATAAAGATGCATACACTGGGCTAACCTTCAATCTGTTAAACACGGAGAACGTGCCTCTTAGTTGGCAACTAATTAACAAGAGATCGCAGTTATTTGTGGGGTTGCCACAGTGACTAGAGACTTACTGCAGTAAGTTTTTGTTTTAGTCAGTGGTTTTCAAACTTGGCTGCACATTGGAACCACGCAGGGAGCTTTGAGAAACACTGTTGCCTGAGTTCCACCTCCAGAGATCCTGTTTTGAGTCATCTGAGGTAGGGTCCGGGGCATTTAGAGTTTTAAAATCTCCCCAAGTTATTGTAACTCAGTCAAGACTGACGACCTCTGGTTTAGGGAATCCAAGTATGGGTGTGCTCAAGTACTTTGTCCTACCTGCTTCAATCATGTGCAGCGTTTACCCTTGAACTCCTTTTTATTATTGTTTTCCTCTACTCTAAACTAGCAACTGCTGTATTCTCTCTAAGCTCAGAGATACCCCATGCTCATCATTACACTATGAACGTGAGGGTGGAAACTAAGAGTGGGAAAAGCCTACTTTCAATATGGTGTAATAGGAGAAAGGGACAAAAGGGTGGATGAGAAAAAACAAGAAGCAATGCAAAAAGCCTTTCTCTCTGGCACTGGGCTGTGGTTGGAGATGCACATTTAGGCATTCTCAGACTCAGATTCCCACACAAACACCCATACGTGTACAGACACATCATCTGAAATTCTTCCCAGCCTCCTCCCTGCTCAGCCCACTGCCAAGCTCTTGCTTAGAATATTGTGCAAATTCATAAAACACCTAAAACATGAATAAATGAGAAATGGCTGTGTTTATCCGTTACTGACACATTCATTTATTCATCTAGTCTATTAATACTGATCGAGCACCTACTATGTGCCAGGTACATTGTCAGATGGAGAGTGAACAGTGATGAATAAAACAGTTTAGAGCCTATACAAAGGTCCTGAATCCAGATAGTATTTGGAGTATGTGAGATGGGGCAATGATTATCTTGTGAACCAGTTCTTGAATTGTGTTCTCTGTACTTGGTTTGTTGCATGAATGCTTGCTGAATGAATGAATACCTGAATGCATTACTGAGAAAAGATCAGAGTGACTGGAGCGTGGTGAATGTGGGAGTAGGTAGGGAGGAATGGAATGATATTTAGATTGAAAATATGGGCAGACACTGGTTGTGTTGGGTCTTGTGGTCTGTGGTTTTTATTTACTTAAAAATTTTTTTATTAATTATTTAATTTTTATTGCATTGGATCTTCATTGCTGCACGCGGGCTTTCTCTAGTTGTGACAAGCAGGGGCTACTCTTCGTTGTGGTGCGTGGGCTTCTCATTGCGGTGGCTTCTCTCGTTGAGGAGCACGGGCTCTAGGTGCGTAGGCTTCAACTGTCGTGGCTCGCAGGCTCTGTAGTTGTGGCACACAGGCTTAGCTGCTCCGCGGCACGTGGGATCTGCCCGGACCAGGACTTGAACCCGTGTCCCCTGCATTGGCAGGCGGATTCTTAACCACTGCTCCACCAGGGAAGCCCTGGTCAGTGGTTTTTAAACCACATTATATTCTGTGCATTGGAAAACCATTTCATGTTTTCAAAAAGGGAATGATAAGGTCAGGGAAAGTCCCTCTGAGGCCAGAGGGATATGAAGAGAAAAGAAAAGAGAACAAACAAATATGGTACCGAGCAGTAGATGCTGTAGCAAATGTGGTTGGCACCGAATCTTATAGAGGTGGAGGGGAGGGGTGTCCACCCTAGACTTGGGAGGCCAAGGAAAACTCCATGGAGAACAGTGCACCAGAACCAAATCTAGAAAAGTAGGTCGATTTGGGAGAAGGAAGGGGAATAGGAAAGGTAAGTGGAGATGGAAGGGGAGCAAGAATGTTTCAAATTTAAAAAGTTGAGGTTGCAAAGGCATAAGAAAACATCTTAAAACTTAGAGCTAAATCTTAGTTACAGCCTAGATATCAAATTTAATTTTAAAAGTTTATAGAGATTTGTAATATGCCAGACATTCTGATATGCATCTTAATGATAATCCTTTGAATCAGTGAGGCAACTCAGGGAAAATTACTTAAATAGGACTGGGCAGTTAGTAAGTGGTGTTGCTGAAGGAAGGACCCAAGCTGTCGGACTGCAGAGCCCATTCTCTTAGCCCTTCTATTATACTGCCTCACTGACCAAGTCAAAACATAATGAAATCAATTACACTATGAACGTGAGGGTGGAAACTAAGAGTGGGAAAAGCCTACTTTCAATATGGTGTAATAGGAGAAAGGGACAAAAGGGTGGATGAGAAACCAATTTCTTTTTCTGGAAATTATCTCTTTCCCACAATTAAAATTCAAACCAGATAAACGAGAATAGATAATCAGCCACATTAATAATACGACAAAGACCAGAAGAGAAATTTACTTGAAGGCAGATCAGGTACAAACCTAGAGTGTCAAGAAAAGTTCATAGGATTTAAGCCCACAGCAGGCAAAGGGGATTTACGTTTTTCTGTTGTAGTTAACCATTGGTATCTATAGGATCCTATAGAGAAAAGAAAAATATTCTTGTTGTTAATTCTCTGTCTTGTGTAGAAGGAAGTTTCCTGCCACAAAAGTAAGATTAACCACAATTTACAAGCAACAGAGGGATGAGGAATGTTTAGAAAAAGAGAAGTACTTTAGGTTGGTTATGTAGATTAAGGTCACTATTAGAGGAATAGTTATTGACATTGGAAAATGTGATATTTTCAGAGAAAAAAAAGCAGATTATAAAACATATGTGTGTGTGTGTGTGTGTGTGTGTATATATATATATATATATATATATATATATATAGAGAGAGAGAGAGAGAGAGAGAGAGAGAGAGAGAGAGAAGCACCCAAACCAACCAGGCATTTTTAGAAAGTAAAAGGAGAATGTGCACTTAAATACGAATACTGGTGACTTTCATGTGACAGATTCTAGATGAGTTTAAAATTTTTCTATTTAGATCTTAAGTTTACTACCTTTCAAAAATACTAATATATTACTTTGTAGAAAAAAGTTATAAAAATGGCAAAGTACTTTAGTGCTAAAAGGACATATGAAAACATTACTAACTTTTGTCCACACTGTGATTGTCTTTAATATTCATCCTTTCTTCCTCATTATTGTCTTAATTTTCATTTAAGTATCAAACCTCCCTCACTCCATTCATCTCTTTTGGAGGAAGCTGATTTCTCTCTTGATTTGGGTCTGGGGCTTATGGTGCAGCTCAAAGTCCAACAATGTGACCTTTTCCCCCTGGCCAAGGTAACTGGCTCAAGGAGGGGCAAGTGACCCAAGTCAAGCTAAGGAGCCGTGAGAAGTGGTTTGCTGGGGGAAGCTAAGAAAGACTCTTCCTTGTTCATCTGAGAGAGCTTCTCGAAACAATCCTTTCTGTTGCCATTATATGGATGAAGAAGCTCATAGCCTAGACAGCTGTTGGCAGCTATGTTTCATCCATGGTGGGGAGCCTGCCTTAGAATGACACCTTGAAGGGCAGAGAGAGAGTTGAAAATGAGCTAGATCCTTGATAGTTTAGTGGAGTTACTGGGTCAAACCCACCTGGAGGTGAGCCCCACCTGTGAACTGTGCACCTGCAAGAAGCCATACATCCTCTTTATTATTTACTGCAATTTGCATTGTTTTCGTTTGTTTAGTTTTTTTCTTTTACTTGTAACCAAGCCCATTCTACCTTCTTCTATTATATCCTAGTTTTGGAAGGTTACTGTCAGGTGATTCAAATTTTTCTTCTAGCTTACTGAAAATTATTTGATGTCACAGGTTTTATTTTCCATAACCTAGCTGGTATATTTTAGAGCTGTGCTGTTCAGTAAAGTATCCACTAGCCATATGAGGCTATTTAAGTTTAAATTAGTTAAAATGAAATAAAATTTAAAAGTTCATTTCCTTGGTTGCACTAGCCACATTTCAAGTGCTTGATAGCCGCACGTGGATAGTGGCTACCATCTTGGCCAGCACAGATACAGAACGTTTCTAGTATTGCAGAAAGTTCTACTGGATAGTGTTGTGAGAGAGAGAGAGAGAGAGAGAACATCAGATGAGGAGACTTGTGTTCTAACATGACCCATACAAGTGAACTCAGTGTATTCCCTCAGGTAAGCTTCTTCCCATTCTTAGGTCTTTTTATTTCCTTTAGAACAGAGAGGCTGTACTAGGAGGCTTTTGGGGGTTTTTCTTCTAGGTTCAGTATAATGAAATTCTAAGTGCTTTCTTTTTATTAACATTTGGAGACTTTTCTTTATGCTTCAGGGATCAGCTGTGAGTTCTACCATCAGATCATATTTGGATATCAAATACTAAGAACCAGGGCTGAAAATTCAGGACAGTTTCATTTTTTTCTTCTAGTAAAAAAAAAAAAAAGGAATCCAACACAGATTTAGTGGCAGGTAGCTAAGGGTTTGAACAATATATGGGCCAACTCCCTATACTTAGTGCCATAACAGTAGACTCACACAGAGCAAGGGAGTCATCCTTAATATGTATCACCACTTCATACATGTGTGCTACCAAAAAGAATGAATAAAGGCTATTGGGGAGGATACAAAATCTACTTATTTCTAGAAAAACAGTTCACTGTGCATGCCATCTTGATAGTGGCCTTATATTTTATTTTTGATTCATTGATCATTACTTATTTATGATGCCAGCATTTGAGTGCCTACTGTATGTCAGGTAGTATATCTACACTCGATTCTGAAGATATGGTACTGAGCAAGGTGCCAGTTTTCCGTCTCTCATGGTGATTCTGGTCAAGAGGTAAACCAGATATCATAAATAATTCCAGAAATAGTTGTTTACAATGGTAGTTAACCTATAGAGATGATATCCTGAGGGCTATGAGAGCATAACCACAATGAGTTGATCTGGCTTGGAGCATTCCAGAAGACAACTGGGGGAAAGTTTCCCTATCCTACTCAAGGACCCAAGAGAGGAGTATAGTAGGAGCCAAGAGTGAGTGTGTTTGTAAAAGATGAAGCTAGGGAAGTAGAGAGGGGCCAACTCATGCAGAGCCCTGTCAACCATGGTCATGAACTTGGGCTTTATTTTAAGCTCAATGAAAAACCATTGAAAGATTTTCAAATAACATGAGTGGCATGATCAACATGCATCTCAAACACATTCCCTCCGGCTGCAGAGTGGGGAAGAGATGGGTGGGAGGTACGCATTTGAAGGCAAGTGGACTAGATAGGAAAGTATTACCATAGTTCAGGTGAAAGATGGTGGTAACTTGGGTGAAGATGTTTGAATGGAGAGGGAGAGAATAGAGAGGTTTAAGACACAGACTGGAAGTCAAATTGATAGGAAGTGACGTTGAAAGAGGGAGGTTTTTTTTGTTTTGTTTTGTTTTGTTTTTGCGGTACGCGGGCCTCTTACTGTTGTGGCCTCTCCCGTCGCGGAGCACAGGCTCCGGACGCGCAGGCTCAGCGGCCATGGCTCATGGGCCCAGCCGCTCCGTGGCATGTGGGATCCTCCCGGACCGGGGCACGAACCCGTGTCCCCTGCATCGGCAGGCGGACTCTCAACCACTGCGCCACCAGGGAAGCCCGAAAGAGGGAGTTTATGGAGAGGGAGATGGCCGTCTTCATTTCTGGCTGAACCATTGAGAGGGTGAAGGGCCATTTCTTAGATCAGAGTAGTTATGGGGGATAGCGATGATGAATCCGGCTATGAATCTGAGAGTTTTATGAACCATAGAAATCATGTTATTGTTTTTATTATGATCATCAAAGCAGTCATTTTCATGACCTTTATGTGCTTATGAAATATGTTCATATTCTCGTAATGAAGAGACCACTTGGTCTCTAAAAGGACAGTTCATTTATTACTTTGATTAGTGTAATGGAGGTGAAGCTGTTTGTGGTTTCAACTTTCTTTCTGTTCTAAAAGCAGAATAAGGAGATGAGATGTGAAAGAACAAAAGAAATGACCTTATTCTTTCTTTCTCTGCTGCCTGGAAGACAGACAAGATAAGCAATGAGGAATTATAATTGATAAAGTAATCGTAGAGATAGGCTGCTGGAGGTGGAAAATGAAACTCCAACACGAAGGTTATCTTTTCTTCCAGCCTAAGAGAAATCTTGCCTTCCATTTCCCTTTTCTTACAGTTACAGAAAATTCTGCATTATGTATCCAGGTCCAAGTTACAGAACTGAGAATCACCAGTTTTATAGCAAATGATTCAGCCTCTGCTCATTCTCTGTTACCATTAATTTTTATTCCTTCTGGAGCAGTTGTTTGGCTTTTTTTGGTTTGTGTGCTTTTGTTTGTTTTTTTACCTTATGGATGCTGTAAATTTTTAAAAAATAATTTTTCTCTTCTTCACTTCTACTGCTAGGAAGCTTAGAGTCAAAATAGTGCTCCCTTTGTATCACTGATGCTTTGCATTTCACGTTCAAACTTCACATCCGGCTCATCTTACTTTGCTTACTTGGTCTTTTATCTTTATCATGTAAAATTTTCTATTTCTTGCCAATATTGCTTGCCTAGAATTTGGTTGCTTAGAGCTTAGGCTCCGAAAATCAAATATGAGTTTGCATCAAAGTCTTTCAACCTTACGAGAGGTGTGGCATTAGCTCAATCACTTGACTTCTCTGAAATTTGTATTTTCACCCATAAAATAAAGATCACTGTAATACAGACCTATTAGCATTTTTGTGAGAATTAAATGAGACACAGCATGTGAACGCTTAACCAGGGCTTGGCACATAGAAAGAGTCTCCCCTGCCAAAAAAAAAAAGGGTCCTAATACAATAGTATCATCATCATCATCATTATTATAAGATCGTCAATCACCATCAATATTATGTATTATTTAAACTCCCATTCTGTTGTTGTACTTCACCTGCTTTTCTCTTCATTATCCTTTTCCTTGTCTTAGCTTAAATGTATTTTGAAAAAATGCAAGGTACAGAATAGAGTAGTAAATGAAGTATATAAACTTTATTTAGGCCCCAAAGTAAGACTGACAAGCTAGGGGTGTTGCTGTGTATCTGGTATGGGGCACATACTAGGACACCAGGGTAGACAGGAAAATTTTAAGTGAGTTCCAGAAAAAGAGTGATGTAACACAAATGATTTATGCAGTTGGGTTATGGGAGAAAGGTAGGGTAACATTATTACTTAGCCAAAGGAAAAGGTATATCGTCTTCTCATGATCAGGGACTGAAAATAGACATTGTCAGCCAACTGATAGGTAGCCCCAGTGACTACAGAAAAGAGAAATTGGGCTTCAAAGTTACAGAAGACATACAGATTGGAGATAATGGCGATGATCCTCTCATCCATGCCTTCATTTCCATTAGCCATTGAAATGGAACAAGAAAAAACATCAGCATTGTGAAATCACAGCCAAAATGCGTTATTTCAAGAAATACTTAGAACTGTTTTAAATGGCATACATCTAAACCACTTTCATTTGCATTGGACCGAAACTTGGCATCTTTCTCAGCCCAGATGTAATTTATTTAAATTCCTTTAGTTGTTTTTCAATTTAGAAATATGCATAGACATAAAATCTTGCATGTCTCAAATTTGTTTTCCCTGCACATTTGTGAATTCAAATTATTAAGTGGATTGTTCTTAAGCTAAAGTAAGGATGACTTTTATTTCTAATGCCGAGAAATGAAAAGTGTGGTCATCAGGGGAATGAGGGATTTTCTGGTGGTACTTTGGGCTGGATCTAGGATTTTACCCCTTCAGTGCGTTCCCCAATTAACTTAATAACATGTAGTATACATGAGATTTTTGTATTTTGAAGCTTTTGTAATCATTTGAAGAGACTCAGGGTGGAGTCCTATTCCACAGGATATAGTTTTCCACCAGGAAATCCCCTTTGGACATTTCTGTTCTCAGTTCTCTTCTGAGCCTCTAGAGAGCCTCTGCATCCCTCTCTCTCTCTCTTTAGCTCTCTCTGTGCTTCTCTGCCCCTCACCATTGTTTCCTCCCTCCAGGTTTCTGCCCTATTGCATCCTCTATCTGCCATTCCTCCCTCCCCCTGCCTTTTATTATGTAGGGCAATATGCTGAACGTTCTTGGCTATTTAAGCATTCTGAGTGTTTTATCTTTCACTCCCAATTATTTTCATTGGGCCTTTCTTCTGAGTAAATGTGGGTTTCTCCATGGGGAGAAGTTCTGGTAAATAGGATTTTCTCTCTTTTTTACATAAACAAATGTACATATACATAGATACTGTATTTGAAGTATATATATTTAGGAGTTTGGCCCAACTGAGTAGGTATCTTGAATTCATGTAACTGGAAGGACTAAAACAATTGTGCTGTAGTCCTTTGCCTTTTGTAGTATTGTGCTTGTATAACCAAATGATTGAGCAGGGCATGGCTGTGGGCACGTAAGTGATCAGTTTGTAACTCCTGGCTTATAAGAACCTGAAGGGATTCTAGCTGCAATCATCAATGCTCTGGATTTATCACTGCTCTGATCAAAAACCTCCAATGAATTTCTATAGCAGGGGGCTCTGTGAAGGCAGGAACTGGGTCTGATGTGTATACTGCTGTCTCCTCAGAGCTTAGGGCAGTAAATGAAACATAAAAATTCAATTAATATATGATCAATATAGGTTAAAGTCTTCATCAGTCAGGATAGACTAGGTTATAGTGCAAATACAAATAGCCCCCAAATCTCAACTGCCTAAAGAACAGAATATTTCTTATTTACTATCTACATCTGTTGTGGGTGGGTAGGGGAAGGGGATGCCTCTGCTCTTTGCAGTCTCTCAAGAATCCAGGCAGATAGTGTAACTAGTCCCTGTTCCAGAGGCAAAGAGAGATCTACAGGGTGTTGCTTCAACAATTAAATGCTCCAGCCTCAAAGAGATACCATCAGTTTTGCTGATACCTCATTGGCCAGAACATTATGGCCCACTAAACAGTAAAGTGATCAAGTAATGGAGTCCTACCATGGTCAAAGGTGCAAAGGCCTAACTTCTTTGGAAGGTGTGAGAGTAATTTTGCTTTGAGATGGAAGAATGGACTAAATTGCCTTAAATGTCAATATCCATTGATGCTTATATTATTAGGGAAAATGATCATTGGCTGCAATACAATGGACAAGGTATTTGGAAGAGAAAATGGAACTAGGTTGATATTCTTGTTCCATCACATACATGTATAGAACCCACTTAAAAATGTAAGGGAGGGGCTTCCCTGGTGGTGCAGTGGTTGAGAGTCCGCCCGCCGATGCAGGGGACACGGGTTCGAGCCCCGGTCTGGGAGGATCCCACATGCCACAGAGTGGCTGGGCCTGTGGGCCATGGCCGCCGAGCCTGCACATCCAGAGCTTGTGCTCCGCAACGGGAGAGGCCGCAGCAGTGAGAGGCCCGCGTACCCAAAAAAAAAAAAAAAAAAAAAAAAAGTAAGGGAAAGTCTTTATTCCAGTCGTTTGAAAAAATCTAACAATGCCTGAGTGCCTTGAACATAATCCATGAGTATGTGTTTCAAGTTTATTAAATTGAATTGTAGATAAGAAACTATGTTGAGCCTTAGTTTAATCCCTAGAAATGAAAAATATAATGTACCATTTTCAAATGGTAGCCTTTATTAGCAAATGTGAACTTCCTTTTATTTTTAATGCATCAGCATAACAGAAACAAACCAAAAAAAAAGAAAAAAAAAAACAAAGACATGGAGTAAGTACTACCTTCCACATTTCTATATTTCAAATGCCTGGAATGTACTCAGTATATAAGTCTTGAATGAATGTATAATAATTTTTTGAGTATGTCTTAATGGTAAAGAAATGAGAAAATATAATGGTTAATTTTGGAGGGTTGTTTTTCCATGAAGTGTTTAATCCTGGCGTTTAGGAGGTGGGCTCTTGACCCAGATCATTGGGGTTTGAAATCTGCTCTATCACTTAGTAGCTATAATACCTTGAGCAAGTTTCTTAATCTCCCTATTCACCCTCTGGTTCCCCATCCATGAAATGAAGACAATAATCATTTCACCTATCTTATGGGGTGGTAAAAAGGATTAAATTACACCTTACAAGCAACATACTATAGAGTAGTGCCAGCACATGGTGAAGGTTCAATAAACCTTACCTGCTGCTACTGTATAGTTATTATCATTTTTGTCTTGATATCGAACAGTCGGTGTGAGCTTTCTATATATACTCACCAACTCAACAATAATGAATGACAGAAATGAAACATGCAACACCATCTAGAACTTTGGCACGACTTATTCTCACGCTAAGATTTGTATTTACTGTTACCTTGAACTTTGTTTATTGATGAGCTTTAATAATTGGTTGTTAGGGTCCAAAGAGCTATTCTGTGTGTATTGTACAACTCTGCAGGACCAGTGGGGAAGACTGATGCGTCTGAAGGGTCTCTCATTCTCTCACTCTGTGTAACAGGAGAGGAGAGAATGGCTTCTAAAGACGCACTGCAGCATCAAACCTTCCTTATAATGCCTGTTCTGAGGCACTTGAAGAGGTTTTTGAGGCTGGAATATTCTGAGAACTACCTTGATTTAAAAAAAAAAAAAAATTAAAGACTAGACAGTATGATCTACGACAGTGGCAATCACATCAATCTTGTTTTCTGCCTTGTCCCCCAGCATCTAACACATAGTAGGTACTTTATAAGAGATTCATGAAATAACTGATTGAGTTATTGGAATGAATCATTGCTAGTGCAATCTGTAAGTGAAAACTAGGTCACCTTATATGCATCGATAATGTGTAGGTACAGTGACATTATATTTCCAAAGAAGAAAGTGTCTAAACCATAATACTAGAAACAAAATGTTGAACTTCTGAGTGTCTCCTCTCCCCACCCCAGCATGTTATTTGAGGGAAATTTTTAAAAAATGTCTTGAGCATATTTCTTTATTAAAATCCAGTCTTCGATGCTGAAAATGACATATTTCTATTTATTAAACATGTTAAAAAACTCAGAAGGTTTGCTTTGCGCTTATGCCTATAAACATCTATATTGTAGTCTAGATAGACCATATTCCCAGGTTTAGCTGCCAGAAACAATCGACAGACTTAAATTTGTGTAAACTCAACAATATTTTGGGTTAACTTACTGGTTAAAAGAACATTAAGAGGTAAGAAATGGCTTACATTTCACTTTCCCATTTGCTGTTAGGAGTCTAACACCCATTAACACTATCAGTATATTGCAGAATGCTTTTTTCTTTTGTTTCTCCTTCCCTCTTTACTCTTTCGGCAAATGAATAGTATCCGTAAAATCTCTAAGAGAACGACGTACCTGGCAATACAGTGTTAAAGTGCTGCTTGAGTTGTTCAGGAGTTAGTGGGCAGGTATTACAATTCAATGTAGCTATAATAAAGGGTAATGTCACTTTAAGACATGTGATACTTTACAGAGGAGGGATGTATTGAAAGAGACTATTGCTACTTACAGCGCCATATAGCAGCCCTGCTCCTACATTTTGCTGCCTTACTCTGCCCTGAATGCACTGGAGTGGGGATGGTCCCTCATTAACTATAAACTGATTCTCATCAGGAAACTGCACAATATCTCACCATCACTTCAAAGGTCTCGTCAGGCAGAGGTGACGCCAGGAGATGATTTAAAGGTGAAAATGACAAGGTTTCCAGCCCTCAAACCTTGGTTCCTTTTCTGACAATACAGTCTGAATGAACCCAATGTCTTCTTTACTGTGGGAGTAGCATCGGAAGAGAAAAACATATTTTTAAAATCCTGATAAAGAAGATTATTGGGAAGCTCTTTTTAAAAAAATCTCCAATTGTGGCACAGATGGATTTTAGAAAGTGTTAGAGCTTTCCAATGAACACTAATAGAGTACTCTGCTCTTGGCTGGATTTTTCAGGTAAGAAGCCTCTTTAAGGATTTAAGATTCAGAAAGCAGATTTCAAACCTATTCAGTCAGGTCTAGAGAACTATGTAGGGCTGAATGCATTATTTTGCAGGGCGGGGGGTGGGGAACACCTATTACCATAGAGACAACCTCTTGGTAAGAGAGTGAGCAAAGAGAGCTATATGCAGGAACCTTGGAAGTAATGCTGAGAATTAAAGAAAGTTAAATGAAAAAAAGAAAAAGAAGGAAAATACTGCAAACGTCAAGTCACAGCAATCTTTTTGAGTGCTAGGATCTGTGTGGAAAGCCGTCAATGAAAAACTGTTGTTTTGATTGTGGTATGGTAGGCTTTCTTCAAGTTTAGATGAATTCCTAGTGCATTTTAACTGAAATTCACAAGCAATCATTGCATGCCACAGTCACCTCTATTTTGTCTTTCTATAATTTGCAGGGTATTTTGAAAAGGCACCCAAATGCATTCATTTCAGAATTCATAGGAGGGATGTTGCTCTTTATCTTTACTGAAGAGAATGCATCTGTGGTACACGGATAGTTCTGAAGACAATGAGGTTAAATCCGTTGTACACAAAAGTAAACAGTGGGCTGTGAAACTAATTATAAAGTGAATCGTCTACGTGAATCACAGACCGGGGCATGAAAGGCACCATGCTGTTGAAAATAATGTTTTCCTACTTTGCACTTAATTATGGTTGTCACCATTTGTCTATTATAGTTCTAAAACCCTTCTTAAAGATTACATCTCTCTCTCTCCTAAAACCCATGAATTATCTTGTATTATGTCGATATACACACACACATATAATGTATACGTTTTGCTTGCCGAACATCACAGCTTTGGAAAGAGTACCGATTTCCACGAATAAAGAAGCCACACTGGGAGGTCACTAGGAGGTTTTAAATGTAGCGTTGAAATACTTGAAGTGTATGATTTGACAGTGGAAAGATGAAAAAAAAGAAAGAAACAATCTAGGTTCCAAAGATCTATCTAGGAGAAAGGCATATACTTAACTGGCTTCCTGTATAGAAAATGCTTTCATGTCACTGGCTAAGGATGATGCTTGAAGTTTGATTAATTTGACAAATATGAAATGCAGCATAAGGTGTTGTTTGAGAAACTGGACAATATGCAGCGCAGTTGAGCCTTTGTAGCTCCTAAGATTCTCATAGGTGCCGAGAAGACTGTCAAAGTTTCAGCGCTTAAGAAAAGGTGGATGTTCAGCCATAAATACATATACCACCTGTATATACATATGCATCAACACTACAACAAATGCCACGATAGGCTCTTAGGAGGCAAAGCAATATTGTAAATTATGGTTTGCTCTAGGAGAGGTGCTTAGATCTTGTATCCGAAACTCATTCTGGCTGAAGATAATTCCTTCTGGTTTTAAGTCCAGCCAAAAAGACCATCTCTTTTAGGAGATTACAACATGCCTCTGAGAAATGATTACTTAGTTTAGGCGACAGCATTGGAATTAAAAATTCATGACTGTAGAATTAAAAAAAAAAAAAAGAATCCACTATTTCCTTCCAGGCTTATGTCAGACTTGCAATGAAGTTAGAATGAACAGGAGCGTGCAGCCTTTCAGTGCCTGGAATAACTATAGCTTAAAGATCATTGTGTAAAACTGCGTGTTTAGTCAGGATACAGTGTTTCAAACTGCCTAACAGATAGTCAAAAACTTTATTTCTGTATTTTGGCCATCCTAAGAGTTTGGTTTTGAATAATTTCAAAAATGGATTCATGATCTCATGGAGAGTGACCTCCCTCAGTCCCACCTTGTGGCATGACCTCTTCTGGGTCATTAATTCTAACCAGCAAAGTAGCAAAGGCACATGACGTCTGAGACCCCCCTTCTCTCACCACTGGGACTGACGGAGCTGGGGGCTCAAACCCGGGGGTAATCCTTCCTGTCTAATGTTCTCTTTAGAGAATGGCAATGGTCTCTGCGATGCCCTGGGTCCTGTATTTGTGGATAAGTGCTTGTGCGATGCTGCTCTGCCATGGATCCCTTCAGCACACTTTCCAGCACCATCACCTGCGCAGACCAGGTAAGTTGGAAGCTGGCTCCACGGCAGCCTCCCGTTTCACCGCTGTCTTTTAACAGATGGTTGAAGGCAAGTGACAGAAAGTGCTACAGGGTGGGCAGCTTGCCTCGGAATTTCAAGACTTGTTGGCTGGATGCTTTGGGGAAAGGGGGATACTAAAATGTCTTGGAGGTATTTCTAATAACTTCTCAGAAAAGGTGGTTTTCTCTAAGAGTCCCGCCACCCCTTGGCACACACCTTAAAAAGGAGAAGTCGTTTGTTTTGGAATACTTTGGTCAAGAGTGAAATATCCTGCAAAAGGTGGGATAACTTTCAAGACTTGAGGAATTTTTGAGGCAAAATATGATCTTTGCAACCAAGAAAATAATGTGTCCATGTTCCTGGGATTCATTTTTATCTAGCATACATACCATAATCTTGGTGTGTATGTGGCTAGAGATTTTATGTGGATGTCAGTGCCCAAATTAACTTTGTAAGTAGTTTGTGAGTGAAAAAGAAATTGAAAAGTAACTTACTATTTCTTGTCTGGTTTGTCTCCTCTCCTTTCTCCCTTCTTTCACTTTCTGTTCTTGCGGTATGCTCGATGCTTTTTTTTTTTTTTTTTTTTCCTATCTCTCGGCATTTTCCGGGACAAGTTCTCTTTAGCGTGATTTTTTTTTCCTATATCGAATTTTGAGTTCCAGACGCATTTTGCTTTCTTCGTTTTTCTGTTCAAAGTATATTTCTTACCCTTCCATGGCCTCACTCTTCAATCAGGATTTCTGTCTCCTTCTGTGCCTCTCCAGCTCTCTCATTACTGTTCCCCCAGCTCGATTGTCCTCGCCCGCCCTGGTTCTCGGAAAGGTTGCCTTCCATTTTCTGCTTAGCTTCAGCCTTTGCATCCATTTACTCCACCCGTCACCTGCACCGCACCCCTTCCCCTCCCCCTCCCACCCGATCGCCAAGACCGGGCTCTGGGGACCAGTTGCGCGCCCAAGCTCCGTATCCTTAGTTCTCTAGAGCTCCCAGCTCTCCGTCCCCACCCCTCCTTCCTTCCAAATCCCTTCCTGGCCTCCTCCCATCCGCCAGGCTTCCGCTAGCTGCGTTGTCTAGCCTTTGCTTTTTTCTGGCTCTGCAGCCAGCCTGGGCACCGATCCTGCGCTCTTCGGCATTCTCCTCCAGCAACACCTCCCAGGGCGCTCGCTGCTTGCGGCTTTCCCGGGTTCTGCTTCCCGGCTGGGGGCAGGATCTAGAGAGTACGTGTACAGCCCGGGTCCTCCCACGCGGGCTGCAGGGGAGCGCGCCAGCTTGCTGGATGCTAGACCTTGGGTCGCTCCGGGAGGAGGGGTTTGGCGGGGGCTGAGCGTGGGGCACAGGCCCAGGGCTGCCTCTGGGCCTCAGCCACCCTCTTTCTCAAAGCCCTGGATCCGGGAGGGAAGGCGAGGGGAGGTTGTTGCCCCTGCGGGAGGGCCTGGAAACGGCCCTGCCCATGCTGCGCGCTGGTATTTCTGCCTCGCGTGTCCTGAGCCTGGATCAGGCACTGCCAGAGTCCGAGGCTCCGGTGCCGAGTTGGAGGGGAAAAAAAAAAAATACAAAAAACGTGGAATCCCCAGGTTACCTCCAGTCAGTAGATCTCCAATCTGTTCTGGCAAAAAACGTCTTTGACTTGTTACAAAGTCATACAAATAATGCGAGAAATCTGCATTTACTGTAATACTTAACAATAAGCACGCAAAACAAAAACAACTAATGTGAGTGCTTTAGGCACACTGTTAAGGTTAATTCACCTTGCTTGGCTTAATTCTTATTCAAGTAGGTGTAATTTCCCACCCTGTTGCTCAGGAGACTGAAGTTCTGAGGGTCTGAGCGACTTGCCTGAGATCACACAGCTAATACCTGCCATTGGGGACTTTGGTCTGATTTCATCTCCAGAGCCTGTTTCCCAAGGAGGAACTAATGGCTCCCAGTACAGAGCACAATCTTGCCAAGTAGCCTTTTTGAAGAGATGTGAGCACCTTCACGTAATTCGTGAAAATTTTCAAGTTATGTCAATACACGGACTCATTTGAACTGCAGACCCATTTTGAAAGGTGGCCATGGCGGAAGTGGTGATGGGTGGCACTTGAGGATGGCAGAACTTAGGCTGGGCCATCGTCTCTGTCACTTAACATTAGTGACATGACCTTGGGCAAGTCATTTTTCTTCTCTGGGCCCAATTTCCCATTTAGGGATATTGTGGGGAGTGTAAATAAAATAATCTTCACGAAAGTGCTTTGTAAAATGTAAAGCTCTTCAGAAAGATCAGGAATTACTGGCATCCTCCCTTAGTAGACTACAAATGTGCATATCACAGACGTTGAATGAGTGACATTTTGCTGTTCACACAGCTAATGATCCACATAGTAACAACAATCTTGTTTTTAATCTTGCTGTCATTTTTAACTATGTGGTACCTGGCTAGAATATAAGACCAAATGCTACCTGTCTTATTTTGTGCCCTGTGCATACAGTCAAGAAATACGGTACAGTTTGCAATGAGCTTTCACATAGATTGTCTCTCTTAATCAGTAAATATGTTAGATTTTTTTGGTGGAGGATTATGGCTATGCTACTTGTAACAAACTTATGTCTTTACGGGGCTTATTATCAAAATACAGTAATTTTAAACTGGGAAATACATCATTGGGCTCTGTCTGCAATTAAACTCAGTATTTTTTTCCATTGTCTCCTCTTAGTAATTGCTTATTATCGTCAGTGTGTGGTTCATCTGTGCCTCAAATACCCCAAAAAACTGCTGCACTGAAGCCAGTTTCAACCCCAAGCGTTTATACATTTGAGACCCATTTCAGATTCATCCATGAAATGATAACAACTATAAATACTCCCTTCTAGATGTAGAAAGATGAAAATGATATTAACTAAAGTCCAATGGTTCTAGGTATTAGGTTTATTCAACTTTCTTGGGTTTTTCAACAATCACTGCAAAGATTAAAGCAATAGATCTTAGACATAGCAATATTCTAGATTATTTCAGTCAGAAATACAATCTTCTTTAATGCCATCTTCGGTTTTGATTTTAAGAGTAAATATATGCTTTTTGTGATGAGACTTGTGATGTTTCACTTCGTAGGTCTTAAATCTTCAGGGACACTAATGAAATGTGTATGAAAACAAGAGAGGAATCAAGGCTAGTTATCTGTGATAATCCCCCCTTCAATGAGCAAATAAATAAATAAATAGCTGGATAAATGAGCAAAAAGGGAAAACATAATCTCATTTTCTCAAATCGGTTAAAACAAGTGACATGATGAGAAAAAATGAGACACCAGCAGACCCTGAGCTTTGCCACATTTGCCTAAGCTTGAAAAATCACCTCTTTCATGAAGCAGGAGCAGGCAGACACCGTGTGCATATCAAGTATCTGGGAAATGTGAAAAATGACACATCTTTCACTCAAAGCCCTGGATGGAGTGAAGGCTTTACAGCTGCCTCCTCACCTGCTTAGGAACGGCTGGTCCCCCTCTCTCCACGCTCTTACAGGCAGCTTCACGTCCCCTACGTGGTAAGACGGATGGTGCTCTGATCCCAAGCAGCCAATCTCAGTATCTCAAGAAATAATCCACTACACTGACAGATGAGTGGGATTTGACACGATGTTCCCCTTGTTCAGACTGTGCTGCACCTGGATGGCACCAGCCAGTCAGGGTCCTTTAGGCGAAATGGTTAGAGCTTTGGGCCAATTTCTGCTGTCAGAACATAGTATCAGCACAATGTTTCTGCGAGGCCGCGAATTTGTGATCTGTCTTCTCAATGCACTGGGTTTGCACACAAACAGAATGAGAATATGTTAACTAGAAAACGGACTGATTTTAATGTATTCCCCTGCAGTCCCTAAGTACTTCCTATTTTTCATATTTATCTTATTACGATTGCACCATGTATTTTCAGTGACTCACTAGTTAAGGAAGATTAAAACAGTCAATCAAATGAAAGTGAAT